>NC_092711.1:19096794-19696794 GCF_047496885.1 Scyliorhinus torazame
CACTGTCTGTGCTCCCCCACACAGCCAGCACTGTCAGTGCTTCACCCACAGCCCGCACTGTCAGTGCTCCCCCCACACAGCCAGCACTCTCAGTGCCCCCCCCCCACACAGCCAGCACTGTCAGTGCTCCCCCACACAGCCAGCACTGTCAGTGCTCCCCCAGACAGCCAGCACTGTCAGTGCTCCCCCACACAGCCAGCACTGTCTGTGCTCCTCCCTCCCAAGGCCAGCACTGTCAGTGCTCCCCCTACACAGCCAGCACTGTCAGTGCTCCCCCACACAGCCAGCACTGTCAGTGCTCCCACCACACAGCCAGCACTGCCAGTGCTCCCACCCACACAGCCAGCACTGTCAGTGCTCCCACCACACAGCCAGCACTGTCAGTGCTCCCCCACACAGCCAGCACTGTCAGTGCTCACACACAGCCAGTACTGTCAGTGCTCCCCTACGCAGCCAGCACTGTCAGTGCTCCCACCCACACAGCCAGCACTGTCAGTGCTCCCCCACACAGCCAGCACTGTCAGTGTTCCCAACACATAGCCAGCACTGTCAGTGCTCCCCACACAGCCAGCACTTTCAGTGCTCCCACCACACAGCCAGCACTGTCAGTGCTCCCACCACACAGCCAGCACTGTCAGTGCTCCCACCACACAGCCAGCACTGTCAGGGCTCCCCCACACAGCCAGCACTGTCGGTGCTATCCCCACACAGTCAGCACTGTCAGTGCTCCCCCACACAGCCAGTACTGTCAGTGCTCCCCCACACAGCCCGCACTGTCAGTGCTCCCACCACACAGCCAGCACTGTCAGTGCTCCCCCACACAGCCAGCACTGTCAGTGCTCCCCCACACAGGCCTCACTGTCAGTGCTCCCACCACACACAGCCAGCACTGTCAGTGCTCCCCCACACAGCCCGCACCGACAGTGCTCCCACCACACAGCCAGCACTGTCAGTGCTCCCCCACACAGCCAGCACTGTCAGTGCTCCCCACACAGCCCGCACTGCCAGTGCTGCCACCACACAGCCAGCACTATCAGTGCTCCCCCACACAGCCAGCACTGTCAGTGCTCCCCCACACAGCCAGCACTGTCAGTGCTCCCCCCACACAGCCAGCACTGTCAGTGCTTCCACCACACAGCCAGCACTGTCAAAGCTTCCACCACACTGCCAGCACTGTCAGTGCTCCCCCACACAGCCAGCACTGTCAGTGCTCCCCCACACAGCCCGCACTGTCAGTGCTCCCACCACACAGCCAGCACTGTCAGTGCTCCCCCCACACAGCCAGCACTGACTGTGCACCCCCACACAGCCAGCACTGTCAGTGCTCCCCCCACGCAGAACGCACTGTCAGTGCTCCCACCACACAGCCAGCACTGTCAGTGCTCCCCCACACAGCCAGCACTGTCAGTGCTCCCACCACACAGCCAGTACTGTCAGTGCTCCCCACACAGGCAGCACTGTCAGTGCTCCCCCACACAGCCAGCACTGTCAGTGCTCCCACACACACAGCCAGCACTGTCAGTGCTCCCCCACACAGCCAGCACTGTCAGTGCTCCACCCGCACAGCCAGCACTGTCAGTGCTCCAACACACAGCCAGCACTGTCAGTGCCCCCCCCCCGCACAGCCAGCACTGCCAGTGCACTTACCCCCCCTCAGCCAGCACTGTCAGTGCTCCCCCCCACACAGCCAGCACTGTCAGTGCTCCCACCACACAGCCAGCACTGTCAGTGCTCCCCCCACACAGCCAGCACTGTCAGTGCTCTCCCACACAGCCAGCACTGCCAGTGCACTTCCCCCCCCCCCCTCTGCCAGCACTGTCAGTGCTCCCACCACTCAGCCAGCACTGTCAGTGCTTCCCCACACTGCCAGCACTGTCAGTGCTCCCCCACACAGCCAGCACTGTCAGTGCTCCCACCACAGAGCCAGCACTGTCAGTGCTCCCCCCACACAGCCAGCACTGTCTGTGCTCCCCCCACACAGCCAGCACTGTCAGTGCTCCCCCACACAGCCAGCACTGTCACTGCTCCCCCACACAGCCAGAACTGTCAGTGCTCCCCCCAAACAACCAGCACAGTCAGTGCTCCCCCACACAGCCAGCACTGTCAGTGCTCCCCCCACACAGCCAGCAATGTCCGTGCTCCCCCCACACAGCCCGCACTGTCTGTGCTCCCACCACACAGCCAGCACTGTCAGTGCTCCCCCACACAGCCAGAACTGTCAGTGCTCCCACCACACAGCCAGTACTGTCCGTGCTCCCACCACACAGCCAGCACTGTCAGTGCTCCCACCACACAGCCAGCACTGTCAGTGCTCCCCCCACACAGCCAGCACTGTCAGTGATCCCATCACACAGCCAGCACTGTCAGTGCCCCCCCACACAGCCAGCACTGTCAGTGCTCCCACCACACAGCCAGCACTGTCAGTGCTCCCCCACACACAGCTAGCACTATCAGTGCTCCCCACACAGCCAGTACTGTCAGTGCTCCCACCACACAGCCAGCACTGTCAGTGCTCCCCCCACACAGCCCGCACTGTCAGTGCTCCCACCACACAGCCAGCACTGTCAGTGCACCCCCACACAGCCAGCACTGTCAGTGCTCCCACCACACAGCCAGCACTGTCAGTGCTCCCCCTACACAGCCAGCACTGTCACTGCTTCCACCACACAGCCAGCACTGTCTGTGCTCCCCCACACACAGCCAGCACTGTCCGTGCTCCCCCACACATCCAGCACAGTCAGTGCTCCCCCCACACAGCCAGCACTGTCAGTGCTCCCCACACACAGCCCGCACTGTCAGTGCTCCCACCACACAGCCAGCACTGTCAGTGCTCCCCCACACAGCCAGCACTGTCAGTGCTCCCCACACAGCCCGTACTGCCAGTGCTCCCACCACACAGCCAGCACTGTCAGTGCTTCCACCCACACAGCCAGCACTGTCAATGTTCCCACACACACAGCCCGCACTGTCAGTGCACCCCCACACAGCCAGCACTGTCAGTGCTCCCACCACACAGCCAGCACTGTCAGTGCTCCCCCACACAGCCCGCACTGTCAGTGCTCCCATCACACAGCCAGCACTGTCAGTGCCCCCCCCACACAGCCAGCACTGTCAGTGCTCCCACGCACACAGCCAGCTCTGTCAGTGCTCCCACCACACAGCCAGCACTGTCACTGCTCCCCACACAGGCAGCACTGTCAGTGCTGCCCACACACAGCCAGCACTGGCAGTGCTCCCCCACACAGCCAGCACTGTCAGTGCTCCACCCGCACAGCCAGCACTGTCAGTGCTCCAACACACAGCCAGCACTGTCAGTGCTCCCCTACACAGCCAGCACTGTCAGTGCTCCCACCGCACAGCCAGTACTGCCAGTGCACTTCCCCCCCTCAGCCAGCACTGTCAGTGCTCCCCCACACAGCCTGCACTGTCAGTGCTCCCACCACACAGCCAGCACTGTCAGTGCTCCCCCACACAGCCAGCACTGTCAGTGCTCCCCCTACACAGCCAGCACTGTCAGTGCACCACCCTCCCAAGGCCAGCACTGCCAGTGCTCCCCCCACACAGCCAGCACTGTCAGTGCTCCCTCACACAGCCAACACTGTCAGTGTTCCCAACACATAGCCAGCACTGTCAGTGCTCCCCACACAGCCAGCACTGTCAGTGCTCCCACCACACAGCCAGCACTGTCAGTGCTCCCCCCACACAGCCAGCACTGTCAGTGCTCCCACCACACAGCCAACACTGTCAGTGCTCCCCCACACAGCCAGAATTGTCAGTGCTCCACCACACAGCCAGCACTGTCAGTGCTCCCCCACACAGCCAGCACTGTTAGTGCTCCCCACACAGCCAGCACTGTCAGTGCTCCCCCCACACAGACAGCACTGTCAGTGCTCCCCGCACACAGACAGCACTGTCAGTGCTCCCACCACACAGCCAGCACTGTCAGTGCTCCCCCACAGCCAGCACTGTCAGTGCTCCCCCCACACAGCCAGCACTGTCAGTGCTCCCCCCACACAGCCCGCACTGTCAGTGCTCCCACCACACAGCCAGCACTGTCAGTGCTCCCCCACACAGTCAGCACTGTCAGTGCTCCCCACACAGCCCGTACTGCCAGTGCTCCCACCACACAGCCAGCACTGTCAGTGCTTCCACCCACACAGCCAGCACTGTCAATGTTCCCACACACACAGCCCGCACTGTCAGTGCACCCCCACACAGCCAGCACTGTCAGTGCTCCCACCACACAGCCAGCACTGTCAGTGCTCCCCCCACACAGCCCGCACTGTCAATGCTCCCACCACACAGCCAGCACTGTCAGTGCTCCCCCCACACAGCCAGCACTGTCAGTGCTCCCACCCACACAGCCAGCACTGTCAGTGCTCCCACCACACAGCCAGCACTGTCAGTGCTCCCCACACAGGCAGCACTGTCAGTGCTCCCCCACACAGCCAGCACTGTCAGTGCTCCACCCGCACAGCCAGCACTGTCAGTGCTCCAACACACAGCCAGCACTGTCAGTGCTCCCCTACACAGCCAGCACTGTCAGTGCTCCCACCGCACAGCCAGCACTGCCAGTGCACTTCCCCCCCCTCAGCCAGCACTGTCAGTGCTCCCCCCACACAGCCAGCACTGTCAGTGCTCCCCCACTAAGCCTGCACTGTCAGTGCTCCCACCACACAGCCAGCACTCTCAGTGCTCCCCCACACAGCCAGCACTGTCAGTGCTCCCCCTACACAGCCAGCACTGTCAGTGCACCACCCTCCCAAGGCCAGCACTGCCAGTGCTCCCCCCACACAGCCAGCACTGTCAGTGCTCCCTCACACAGCCAACACTGTCAGTGTTCCCAACACATAGCCAGCACTGTCAGTGCTCCCCACACAGCCAGCACTGTCAGTGCTCCCACCACACAGCCAGCACTGTCAGTGCTCCCCCCACACAGCCAGCACTGTCAGTGCTCCCACCACACAGCCAACACTGTCAGTGCTCCCCCACACAGCCAGAATTGTCAGTGCTCCACCACACAGCCAGCACTGTCAGTGCTCCCCCACACAGCCAGCACTGTTAGTGCTCCCCACACAGCCAGCACTGTCAGTGCTCCCCCCACACAGACAGCACTGTCAGTGCTCCCCCCACACAGCCAGCACTGTCAGTGCTCCCACCACACAGCCAGCACTGTCAGTGCTCCCCCACAGCCAGCACTGTCAGTGCTCCCCCCACACAGCCAGCACTGTCAGTGCTCCCCCACACAGCCCGCACTGTCAGTGCTCCCACCACACAGCCAGCACTGTCAGTGCTCCCCCCACACAGCCAGCACTGTCAGTGCTCCCCCACACAGCCAGCACTGTCAGTGCTCCCCCACACAGCCAGCACTGTCAGTGCTCCCACCACACAGCCAGCACTGTCAGTGCTCCCACACACAGCCAGCACTGACAGTGCTCCCACCACACAGCCAGTACTGTCAGTGCTCCCACCACACAGCCAGCACTGTCCGTGCTCCCCCCACAGCCAGCACTGTCAGTGCTCCCCCCACTGCCAGCACTGTCAGGGCTCCCCCCACACAGCCAGCACTGTCAGTGCTCCCCCACACAGCCAGCACTGTCAGTGCTCCCCACACACAGCCAGCACTGTCAGTGCTCCCCCCACACAGGCAGCACTGTCAATGCTCCCATCACACAGCCAGCACTGTCAGTGCTACCACAACACACAGCCAGCACTGTCAGTGCTCCCCCACACAGCAAGCACTGTCAGTGCTCCCCCACACAGCCAGCACTGTCAGTGCTCCCACCACACAGCCAGCACTGTCAGTGCTCCCCACAGCCAGCACTGTCACTGCTCCCACCACACAGCCAGCACTGTCTGTGCTCCCCCACACAGCCAGCACCGTCAGTGCTCCCACCACACAGCCAGCACTGTCAGTGCTCCCCACAGCCAGCACTGTCAGTGCTCCCACCACACAGCCAGCATTGTCAGTGCTCCCCCACACAGCCAGCACTGCCAGTGCACTTCCCCCCCTCAGGCAGCACTGTCAGTGCTCCTCCCACACAGCCAGCACTGTCAGTGCTCCCCCACGCAGCCAGCATTGTCAGTGCTCCCCCACACAGCCACCACTGTCAGTGCTCCCCCCACACAGCCAGCACTGTCAGTGCTCCCCCCACACAGCCAGCACTGTCAGTGCTCCCACCACACAGCCAGCACTGTCAGTGCTCCCCCACAGCCAGCACTGTCAGTGCTCCCCCCACACAGCCAGCACTGTCAGTGCTCCCCCACACAGCCAGCACTGTCAGTGCTCCCCCACACAGCCAGCACTGTCAGTGCTCCCCCACACAGCCAGCACTGCCAGTGCACTCCCCCCCCTCAGCCAGCACTATCAGTGCTCCCCCACACAGCCAGCACTGTCAGTGCTCCCACCACACAGCCAGCACTGTCAGTGCTCCCACCACACAGCCAGCACTGTCCGTGCTCCCACCACACAGCCAGCACTGTAAATGCTCCCAACACACAGCCAGCACTGTCAGTGCTCCCCAGACAGTCAGCACTGTCAGTGCTCCCCACACAGCCAGCACTGTCAGTGCTCCCTCACACTGCCAGCACTGTCAGTGCTCCCCACACAGCCAGCACTGTCAGTGCTCCCCCCACACAGCCAGCACTGTCAGTGCTCTCACAACGCAGCCAGCACTGTCAGTGCTCCCCCCACACAGCCAGCACTGTCAGTGCTCCCACCACACAGCCAGCACTGTCAGTGCTCCCCCTACACAGCCAGCACCGTCCGTGCACTTCCACCCCCACACAGCCAGCACTGTCAGTGCTCCCCCACACAGCCAGCACTGTCAGTGCTCCAAAACACAGCCAGCACTGTCAGTGCTCCCACCACACAGCCAGCCCTGTCAGTGCACCCCCACACAGCCAGCACTGTCAGTGCTCCCCCCACACAGCCAGCACTGTCAGTGCTCCCCACACAGCCAGCACTGCCAGTGCACTCCCCCCCCTCAGCCAGCACTGTCAGTGCTCCCCCACTCAGCCAGCACTGTCAGTGCTCCCACCACACAGCCAGCACTGTCAGTGTTCCCCCCACACAGCCAGCACTGTCAGTGCTCCCCCACATAGCCAGCACTGTCAGTGCTCCCCCACACTGCCAGCACTGTCAGTGCTCCCCCCACACAGCCAGCACTGTTAGTGCTCCCACCACACAGCCAGCACTGTCAGTGCTCACACCACACAGCCAGCACTGTCCGTGCTCCCCCCACAGCCAGCACTGTCAGTGCTCCCCCCACTGCCAGCACTGTCAGGGCTCCCCCCACACAGCCAGCACTGTCAGTGCTCCCCCACACAGCCAGCACTGTCAGTGCTCCCCCCACACAGCCAGCACTGTCAGTGCTCCCCCCACACAGGCAGCACTGTCAGTGCTCCCATCACACAGCCAGCACTGTCAGTGCTACCACAACACACAGCCAGCACTGTCAGTGCTCCCCCACACAGCAAGCACTGTCAGTGCTCCCCCACACAGCCAGCACTGTCAGTGCTCCCCCCACACAGCCAGCACTGTCAGTGCTACCACAACACACAGCCAGCACTGTCAGTGCTCCCCCACACAGCCAGCACTGTCCGTGCTCCCCCACACAGCCAGCACTGTCAGTGCTCCCACCACACAGCCAGCACTGTCAGTGCTCCCACCACACAGCCAGCACTGTCAGTGCTCCCCACAGCCAGCACTGTCACTGCTCCCACCACACAGCCAGCACTGTCTGTGCTCCCCCACACAGCCAGCACCGTCAGTGCTCCCACCACACAGCCAGCACTGACAGTGCTCCCCACAGCCAGCACTGTCAGTGCTCCCACCACACAGCCAGCACTGTCAGTGCTCCCCCACACAGCCAGCACTGCCAGTGCACTTCGCCCCCTCAGGCAGCACTGTCAGTGCTCCTCCCACACAGCCAGCACTGTCAGTGCTCTCCCACGCAGCCAGCACTGTCAGTGCTCCCCCACACAGCCACCACTGTCAGTGCTCCCCCCACACAGCCAGCACTGTCAGTGCTCCCCCCACACAGCCAGCACTGTCAGTGCTCCCACCACACAGCCAGCACTGTCAGTGCTCCCCCACAGCCAGCACTGTCAGTGCTCCCCCCACACAGCCAGCACTGTCAGTGCTCCCCCACACAGCCAGCACTGTCAGTGCTTCCCCACACAGCCAGCACTGTCAGTGCTCCCCCACACAGCCAGCACTGCCAGTGCACTCCCCCACCTCAGCCAGCACTGTCAGTGCTCCCCCACACAGCCAGCACTGTCAGTGCTCCCACCACACAGCCAGCACTGTCAGTGCTCCCCCACACAGCCAGCACTGTGAGTGCTCCCCCACATAGCCAGCGCTGTCGGTGCTCCCCCACACTGCCAGCACTGTCAGTGCTCCCCCCACACAGCCAGCACTGTCTGTGCTCCCACCACACAGCCAGCACTGTCAGTGCTCACACCACACAGCCAGCACTGTCAGTGCTCCCCCCACAGCCAGCACTGTCAGAGCTCCCCCCACTGCCAGCACTGTCAGGGCTCCCCCCACACAGCCAGCACTGTCAGTGCTCCCCCACACAGCCAGCACTGTCAGTGCTCCCCCCACACAGCCAGCACTGTCAGTGCTCCCCCCACACAGGCAGCACTGTCAGTGCTCCCATCACACAGCAAGCACTGTCAGTGCTACCACAACACACAGCCAGCACTGTCAGTGCTCCCCCACACAGCAAGCACTGTCAGTGCTCCCCCATAAAGCCAGCACTGTCAGTGCTCCCACCACACAGCCAGCACTGTCAGTGCTCCCCAGAGCCAGCACTGTCACTGCTCCCACCACACAGCCAGCAATGTCTGTGCTCCCCCACACAGCCAGCACCGTCAGTGCTCCCACCACACAGCCAGCACTGTCAGTGCTCCCCACAGCCAGCACTGTCAGTGCTCCCACCACACAGCCAGCACTGTCAGTGCTCCCCCACACAGCCAGCACTGCCAGTGCACTTCCCCCCCTCAGGCAGCACTGTCAGTGCTCCTCCCACACAGCCAGCACTGTCAGTGCGCCCCCACGCAGCCAGCACTGTCAGTGCTCCCCACACAGCCAGCACTGTCAGTGCTCCCCCCACACAGCCAGCACTGTCAGTGCTCCCCCCACACAGCCAGCACTGTCAGTGTTCCCACCACACAGCCAGCACTGTCAGTGCTCCCCCACAGCCAGCACTGTCAGTGCTCCCCCCACACAGCCAGCACTGTCAGTGCTCCCCCACACAGCCAGCACTGTCAGTGCTCCCCCACACAGCCAGCACTGTCAGTGCTGCCCCACACAGCCAGCACTGTCAGTGCTCCCGTACACAGCCAGCACTGTCAGTGCTCCCCTACACAGACAGCACTGTCAGTGCTCCCCCCACACAGCCAGCACTGTCAGTGCTCCCCCACACAGCCAGCACTGGCAGTGCTCCCACCCACACAGCCAACACTGTCAGTGCTCCCCCACACAGCCAGCACTATCAGTGCTCCCACCCACACAGCCAGCACTGTCAGTGCTCCCAACACACAGCCAGCACTGTCAGTGCTCCCCCACACAGCCAGCACTGTCAGTGCTCCCATCACATAGCAAGCACCGTCAGTGCTCCCACCACACAGCCAGCACTGTCAGTGCTACCCCCACACAGCTAGCACTGCCAGTGCTCCCACCGCACAGCCAGCACTGTCAGTGCTCCCCCTACACAGCCAGCACTGTCAGTTCTCCCACCACACAGCCAGCACTGTCAGTGCTCCCACCACACAGCCAGCACTGTCAGTGCTCCCCCACACAGCCAACATTGTCAGTGCTCCCCCACACAGCCAGCACTGTCAGTTCTCCCACCACACAGCCAGCACTGTCAGTGCTCCCACCACACAGACAGCTCTGTCAGTGCTCCCACCACACAGCCAGCACTGTCAGTGCACCCCCACACAGCCAGCACTGTCAGTTCTCCCCCCACACAGCCCGCACTGTCAGTGCTCCCCCCACACAGCCAGCACTGTCTGTGCTCCCACCACACAGCCAGCACTGTCAGTGCTCCCCCACACAGCCAGCACTGTCAGTGCTCCCCCCACACAGCCAGCACTGTCAGTGCTCCCCCACACAGCCAGCACTGTCAGTGCTCCCCACACAGCCAGCACTGTCAGTGCTCCCACCACACAGCCAGCACTGTCAGTGCTCCCACACACAGCCAGCACTGACAGTGCTCCCACCACACAGCCAGTACTGTCAGTGCTCCCACCACACAGCCAGCACTGTCAGTGCTCCCCCCACACAACCAGCACAGTCAGTGCTCCCCCCACACAGCCAGCACTGTCAGTGCTCCCCCCACACAGCCAGCACTGTCAGTGCTCCCCCACACAGCCCGCACTGTCTGTGCTCCCACCACACAGCCAGCACTGTCAGTGCTCCCATCACACAGCCAGCACTGTCAGTGCTACCACAACACACAGCCAGCACTGTCAGTGCTCCCCCACACAGCAAGCACTGTCAGTGCTCCCCCACACAGCCAGCACTGTCAGTGCTCCCCCCACACAGCCAGCACTGTCAGTGCTACCACAACACACAGCCAGCACTGTCAGTGCTCCCCCACACAGCCAGCACTTTCCGTGCTCCCCCACACAGCCAGCACTGTCAGTGCTCCCACCACACAGCCAGCACTGTCAGTGCTCCCACCACACAGCCAGCACTGTCAGTGCTCCCCACAGCCAGCACTGTCACTGCTCCCACCACACAGCCAGCACTGTCTGTGCTCCCCCACACAGCCAGCACCGTCAGTGCTCCCACCACACAGCCAGCACTGTCAGTGCTCCCCACAGCCAGCACTGTCAGTGCTCCCACCACACAGCCAGCACTGTCAGTGCTCCCCCACACAGCCAGCACTGCCAGTGCACTTCCCCCCCTCAGGCAGCACTGTCAGTGCTCCTCCCACACAGCCAGCACTGTCAGTGCTCCCCCACGCAGCCAGCACTGTCAGTGCTCCCCCACACAGCCACCACTGTCAGTGCTCCCCCCACACAGCCAGCACTGTCAGTGCTCCCCCACACAGCCAGCACTGTCAGTGCTCCCACCACACAGCCAGCACTGTCAGTGCTCCCCCACAGCCAGCACTGTCAGTGCTCCCCCCACACAGCCAGCACTGTCAGTGCTCCCCCACACAGCCAGCACTGTCAGTGCTTCCCCACACAGCCAGCACTGTCAGTGCTCCCCCACACAGCCAGCACTGCCAGTGCACTCCCCCACCTCAGCCAGCACTGTCAGTGCTCCCCCACACAGCCAGCACTGTCAGTGCTCCCACCACACAGCCAGCACTGTCAGTGCTCCCCCCACACAGCCAGCACTGTGAGTGCTCCCCCACATAGCCAGCGCTGTCGGTGCTCCCCCACACTGCCAGCACTGTCAGTGCTCCCCCCACACAGCCAGCACTGTCAGTGCTCCCACCACACAGCCAGCACTGTCAGTGCTCACACCACACAGCCAGCACTGTCCGTGCTCCCCCCACAGCCAGCACTGTCAGAGCTCCCCCCACTGCCAGCACTGTCAGGGCTCCCCCCACACAGCCAGCACTGTCAGTGCTCCCCCACACAGCCAGCACTGTCAGTGCTCCCCCACACAGCCAGCACTGTCAGTGCTCCCCCCACACAGGCAGCACTGTCAGTGCTCCCATCACACAGCCAGCACTGTCAGTGCTCCCTCACACTGCCAGCACTGTCAGTGCTCCCCACACAGCCAGCACTGTCAGTGCTCCCCCCACACAGCCAGCACTGTCAGTGCTCTCACAACGCAGCCAGCACTGTCAGTGCTCCCCCCACACAGCCAGCACTGTCAGTGCTCCCACCACACAGCCAGCACTGTCAGTGCTCCCCCTACACAGCCAGCACCGTCCGTGCACTTCCACCCCCACACAGCCAGCACTGTCAGTGCTCCCCCACACAGCCAGCACTGTCAGTGCTCCAAAACACAGCCAGCACTGTCAGTGCTCCCACCACACAGCCAGCCCTGTCAGTGCACCCCCACACAGCCAGCACTGTCAGTGCTCCCCCCACACAGCCAGCACTGTCAGTGCTCCCCACACAGCCAGCACTGCCAGTGCACTCCCCCCCCTCAGCCAGCACTGTCAGTGCTCCCCCACTCAGCCAGCACTGTCAGTGCTCCCACCACACAGCCAGCACTGTCAGTGTTCCCCCCACACAGCCAGCACTGTCAGTGCTCCCCCACATAGCCAGCACTGTCAGTGCTCCCCCACACTGCCAGCACTGTCAGTGCTCCCCCCACACAGCCAGCACTGTTAGTGCTCCCACCACACAGCCAGCACTGTCAGTGCTCACACCACACAGCCAGCACTGTCCGTGCTCCCCCCACAGCCAGCACTGTCAGTGCTCCCCCCACTGCCAGCACTGTCAGGGCTCCCCCCACACAGCCAGCACTGTCAGTGCTCCCCCACACAGCCAGCACTGTCAGTGCTCCCCCACACAGCCAGCACTGTCAGTGCTCCCCCCACACAGGCAGCACTGTCAGTGCTCCCATCACACAGCCAGCACTGTCAGTGCTACCACAACACACAGCCAGCACTGTCAGTGCTCCCCCACACAGCAAGCACTGTCAGTGCTCCCCCACACAGCCAGCACTGTCAGTGCTCCCCCCACACAGCCAGCACTGTCAGTGCTACCACAACACACAGCCAGCACTGTCAGTGCTCCCCCACACAGCCAGCACTGTCCGTGCTCCCCCACACAGCCAGCACTGTCAGTGCTCCCACCACACAGCCAGCACTGTCAGTGCTCCCACCACACAGCCAGCACTGTCAGTGCTCCCCACAGCCAGCACTGTCACTGCTCCCACCACACAGCCAGCACTGTCTGTGCTCCCCCACACAGCCAGCACCGTCAGTGCTCCCACCACACAGCCAGCACTGTCAGTGCTCCCCACAGCCAGCACTGTCAGTGCTCCCACCACACAGCCAGCACTGTCAGTGCTCCCCCACACAGCCAGCACTGCCAGTGCACTTCGCCCCCTCAGGCAGCACTGTCAGTGCTCCTCCCACACAGCCAGCACTGTCAGTGCTCTCCCACGCAGCCAGCACTGTCAGTGCTCCCCCACACAGCCACCACTGTCAGTGCTCCCCCCACACAGCCAGCACTGTCAGTGCTCCCCCCACACAGCCAGCACTGTCAGTGCTCCCACCACACAGCCAGCACTGTCAGTGCTCCCCCACAGCCAGCACTGTCAGTGCTCCCCCCACACAGCCAGCACTGTCAGTGCTCCCCCACACAGCCAGCACTGTCAGTGCTTCCCCACACAGCCAGCACTGTCAGTGCTCCCCCACACAGCCAGCACTGCCAGTGCACTCCCCCACCTCAGCCAGCACTGTCAGTGCTCCCCCACACAGCCAGCACTGTCAGTGCTCCCACCACACAGCCAGCACTGTCAGTGCTCCCCCACACAGCCAGCACTGTGAGTGCTCCCCCACATAGCCAGCGCTGTCGGTGCTCCCCCACACTGCCAGCACTGTCAGTGCTCCCCCCACACAGCCAGCACTGTCTGTGCTCCCACCACACAGCCAGCACTGTCAGTGCTCACACCACACAGCCAGCACTGTCAGTGCTCCCCCCACAGCCAGCACTGTCAGAGCTCCCCCCACTGCCAGCACTGTCAGGGCTCCCCCACACAGCCAGCACTGTCAGTGCTCCCCCACACAGCCAGCACTGTCAGTGCTCCCCCCACACAGCCAGCACTGTCAGTGCTCCCCCCACACAGGCAGCACTGTCAGTGCTCCCATCACACAGCAAGCACTGTCAGTGCTACCACAACACACAGCCAGCACTGTCAGTGCTCCCCCACACAGCAAGCACTGTCAGTGCTCCCCCATAAAGCCAGCACTGTCAGTGCTCCCACCACACAGCCAGCACTGTCAGTGCTCCCCACAGCCAGCACTGTCACTGCTCCCACCACACAGCCAGCAATGTCTGTGCTCCCCCACACAGCCAGCACCGTCAGTGCTCCCACCACACAGCCAGCACTGTCAGTGCTCCCCACAGCCAGCACTGTCAGTGCTCCCACCACACAGCCAGCACTGTCAGTGCTCCCCCACACAGCCAGCACTGCCAGTGCACTTCCCCCCCTCAGGCAGCACTGTCAGTGCTCCTCCCACACAGCCAGCACTGTCAGTGCGCCCCCACGCAGCCAGCACTGTCAGTGCTCCCCACACAGCCAGCACTGTCAGTGCTCCCCCCACACAGCCAGCACTGTCAGTGCTCCCCCCACACAGCCAGCACTGTCAGTGTTCCCACCACACAGCCAGCACTGTCAGTGCTCCCCCACAGCCAGCACTGTCAGTGCTCCCCCCACACAGCCAGCACTGTCAGTGCTCCCCCACACAGCCAGCACTGTCAGTGCTCCCCCACACAGCCAGCACTGTCAGTGCTGCCCCACACAGCCAGCACTGTCAGTGCTCCCCTACACAGCCAGCACTGTCAGTGCTCCCCTACACAGACAGCACTGTCAGTGCTCCCCCCACACAGCCAGCACTGTCAGTGCTCCCCCACACAGCCAGCACTGGCAGTGCTCCCACCCACACAGCCAACACTGTCAGTGCTCCCCCACACAGCCAGCACTATCAGTGCTCCCACCCACACAGCCAGCACTGTCAGTGCTCCCAACACACAGCCAGCACTGTCAGTGCTCCCCCACACAGCCAGCACTGTCAGTGCTCCCATCACATAGCAAGCACCGTCAGTGCTCCCACCACACAGCCAGCACTGTCAGTGCTACCCCCACACAGCTAGCACTGCCAGTGCTCCCACCGCACAGCCAGCACTGTCAGTGCTCCCCCTACACAGCCAGCACTGTCAGTTCTCCCACCACACAGCCAGCACTGTCAGTGCTCCCACCACACAGCCAGCACTGTCAGTGCTCCCCCACACAGCCAATATTGTCAGTGCTCCCCCACACAGCCAGCACTGTCAGTTCTCCCACCACACAGCCAGCACTGTCAGTGCTCCCACCACACAGCCAGCTCTGTCAGTGCTCCCACCACACAGCCAGCACTGTCAGTGCACCCCCACACAGCCAGCACTGTCAGTTCTCCCCCCACACAGCCCGCACTGTCAGTGCTCCCCCCACACAGCCAGCACTGTCTGTGCTCCCACCACACAGCCAGCACTGTCAGTGCTCCCCCACACAGCCAGCACTGTCAGTGCTCCCCCCACACAGCCAGCACTGTCAGTGCTCCCCCACACAGCCAGCACTGTCAGTGCTCCCCACACAGCCAGCACTGTCAGTGCTCCCACCACACAGCCAGCACTGTCAGTGCTCCCACACACAGCCAGCACTGACAGTGCTCCCACCACACAGCCAGTACTGTCAGTGCTCCCACCACACAGCCAGCACTGTCAGTGCTCCCCCCACACAACCAGCACAGTCAGTGCTCCCCCCACACAGCCAGCACTGTCAGTGCTCCCCCCACACAGCCAGCACTGTCAGTGCTCCCCCACACAGCCCGCACTGTCTGTGCTCCCACCACACAGCCAGCACTGTCAGTGCTCCCATCACACAGCCAGCACTGTCAGTGCTACCACAACACACAGCCAGCACTGTCAGTGCTCCCCCACACAGCAAGCACTGTCAGTGCTCCCCCACACAGCCAGCACTGTCAGTGCTCCCCCCACACAGCCAGCACTGTCAGTGCTACCACAACACACAGCCAGCACTGTCAGTGCTCCCCCACACAGCCAGCACTTTCCGTGCTCCCCCACACAGCCAGCACTGTCAGTGCTCCCACCACACAGCCAGCACTGTCAGTGCTCCCACCACACAGCCAGCACTGTCAGTGCTCCCCACAGCCAGCACTGTCACTGCTCCCACCACACAGCCAGCACTGTCTGTGATCCCCCACACAGCCAGCACCGTCAGTGCTCCCACCACACAGCCAGCACTGTCAGTGCTCCCCACAGCCAGCACTGTCAGTGCTCCCACCACACAGCCAGCACTGTCAGTGCTCCCCCACACAGCCAGCACTGCCAGTGCACTTCCCCCCCTCAGGCAGCACTGTCAGTGCTCCTCCCACACAGCCAGCACTGTCAGGGCTCCCCCACGCAGCCAGCACTGTCAGTGCTCCCCCACACAGCCACCACTGTCAGTGCTCCCCCCACACAGCCAGCACTGTCAGTGCTCCCCCACACAGCCAGCACTGTCAGTGCTCCCACCACACAGCCAGCACTGTCAGTGCTCCCCCACAGCCAGCACTGTCAGTGCTCCCCCACACAGCCAGCACTGTCAGTGCTCCCCCACACAGCCAGCACTGTCAGTGCTTCCCCACACAGCCAGCACTGTCAGTGCTCCCCCACACAGCCAGCACTGCCAGTGCACTCCCCCACCTCAGCCAGCACTGTCAGTGCTCCCCCACACAGCCAGCACTGTCAGTGCTCCCACCACACAGCCAGCACTGTCAGTGCTCCCCCCACACAGCCAGCACTGTGAGTGCTCCCCCACATAGCCAGCGCTGTCGGTGCTCCCCCACACTGCCAGCACTGTCAGTGCTCCCCCCACACAGCCAGCACTGTCAGTGCTCCCACCACACAGCCAGCACTGTCAGTGCTCACACCACACAGCCAGCACTGTCCGTGCTCCCCCCACAGCCAGCACTGTCAGAGCTCCCCCCACTGCCAGCACTGTCAGGGCTCCCCCCACACAGCCAGCACTGTCAGTGCTCCCCCACACAGCCAGCACTGTCAGTGCTCCCCCACACAGCCAGCACTGTCAGTGCTCCCCCCACACAGGCAGCACTGTCAGTGCTCCCATCACACAGCAAGCACTGTCAGTGCTACCACAACACACAGCCAGCACTGTCAGTGCTCCCCCACACAGCAAGCACTGTCAGTGCTCCCCCACACAGCCAGCACTGTCAGTGCTCCCACCACACAGCCAGCACTGTCAGTGCTCCCCACAGCCAGCACTGTCACTGCTCCCACCACACAGCCAGCAATGTCTGTGCTCCCCCACACAGCCAGCACCGTCAGTGCTCCCACCACACAGCCAGCACTGTCAGTGCTCCCCACAGCCAGCACTGTCAGTGCTCCCACCACACAGCCAGCACTGTCAGTGCTCCCCCACACAGCCAGCACTGCCAGTGCACTTCCCCCCCTCAGGCAGCACTGTCAGTGCTCCTCCCACACAGCCAGCACTGTCAGTGCTCCCCCACGCAGCCAGCACTGTCAGTGCTCCCCCACACAGCCAGCACTGTCAGTGCTCCCCCCACACAGCCAGCACTGTCAGTGCTCCCCCCACACAGCCAGCACTGTCAGTGTTCCCACCACACAGCCAGCACTGTCAGTGCTCCCCCACAGCCAGCACTGTCAGTGCTCCCCCCACACAGCCAGCACTGTCAGTGCTCCCCCACACTGCCAGCACTGTCAGTGCTCCCCCACACAGCCAGCACTGTCAGTGCTGCCCCACACAGCCAGCACTGTCAGTGCTCCCCTACACAGCCAGCACTGTCAGTGCTCCCCTACACAGACAGCACTGTCAGAGCTCCCCCCACACAGCCAGCACTGTCAGTGCTCCCCCACACAGCCAGCACTGGCAGTGCTCCCACCCACACAGCCAACACTGTCAGTGCTCCCCCACACAGCCAGCACTATCAGTGCTCCCACCCACACAGCCAGCAATGTCAGTGCTCCCAACACACAGCCAGCACTGTCAGTGCTCCCCCACACAGCCAGCACTGTCAGTGCTCCCATCACACAGCAAGCACCGTCAGTGCTCCCACCACACAGCCAGCACTGTCAGTGCTACCCCCTCACAGCTAGCACTGCCAGTGCTCCCACCGCACAGCCAGCACTGTCAGTGCTCCCCCTACACAGCCAGCACTGTCAGTTCTCCCACCACACAGCCAGCACTGTCAGTGCTCCCACCACACAGCCAGCACTGTCAGTGCTCCCAACACACAGCCAGCACTGTCAGTGCTCCCCCACACAGCCAGCACTGTCAGTGCTCCCATCACATAGCAAGCACCGTCAGTGCTCCCACCACACAGCCAGCACTGTCAGTGCTACCCCCACACAGCTAGCACTGCCAGTGCTCCCACCGCACAGCCAGCACTGTCAGTGCTCCCCCTACACAGCCAGCACTGTCAGTTCTCCCACCACACAGCCAGCACTGTCAGTGCTCCCACCACACAGCCAGCACTGTCAGTGCTCCCCCACACAGCCAACATTGTCAGTGCTCCCCCACACAGCCAGCACTGTCAGTTCTCCCACCACACAGCCAGCACTGTCAGTGCTCCCACCACACAGCCAGCTCTGTCAGTGCTCCCACCACACAGCCAGCACTGTCAGTGCACCCCCACACAGCCAGCACTGTCAGTTCTCCCCCCACACAGCCCGCACTGTCAGTGCTCCCCCCACACAGCCAGCACTGTCTGTGCTCCCACCACACAGCCAGCACTGTCAGTGCTCCCCCACACAGCCAGCACTGTCAGTGCTCCCCCCACACAGCCAGCACTGTCAGTGCTCCCCCACACAGCCAGCACTGTCAGTGCTCCCCACACAGCCAGCACTGTCAGTGCTCCCACCACACAGCCAGCACTGTCAGTGCTCCCACACACAGCCAGCACTGACAGTGCTCCCACCACACAGCCAGTACTGTCAGTGCTCCCACCACACAGCCAGCACTGTCAGTGCTCCCCCCACACAACCAGCACAGTCAGTGCTCCCCCCACACAGCCAGCACTGTCAGTGCTCCCCCCACACAGCCAGCACTGTCAGTGCTCCCCCACACAGCCCGCACTGTCTGTGCTCCCACCACACAGCCAGCACTGTCAGTGCTCCCATCACACAGCCAGCACTGTCAGTGCTACCACAACACACAGCCAGCACTGTCAGTGCTCCCCCACACAGCAAGCACTGTCAGTGCTCCCCCACACAGCCAGCACTGTCAGTGCTCCCCCCACACAGCCAGCACTGTCAGTGCTACCACAACACACAGCCAGCACTGTCAGTGCTCCCCCACACAGCCAGCACTTTCCGTGCTCCCCCACACAGCCAGCACTGTCAGTGCTCCCACCACACAGCCAGCACTGTCAGTGCTCCCACCACACAGCCAGCACTGTCAGTGCTCCCCACAGCCAGCACTGTCACTGATCCCACCACACAGCCAGCACCGTCTGTGCTCCCCCACACAGCCAGCACCGTCAGTGCTCCCACCACACAGCCAGCACTGTCAGTGCTCCCCACAGCCAGCACTGTCAGTGCTCCCACCACACAGCCAGCACTGTCAGTGCTCCCCCACACAGCCAGCACTGCCAGTGCACTTCCCCCCCTCAGGCAGCACTGTCAGTGCTCCTCCCACACAGCCAGCACTGTCAGTGCTCCCCCACGCAGCCAGCACTGTCAGTGCTCCCCCACACAGCCACCACTGTCAGTGCTCCCCCCACACAGCCAGCACTGTCAGTGCTCCCCCCACACAGCCAGCACTGTCAGTGCTCCCACCACACAGCCAGCACTGTCAGTGCTCCCCCACAGCCAGCACTGTCAGTGCTCCCCCCACACAGCCAGCACTGTCAGTGCTCCCCCACACAGCCAGCACTGTCAGTGCTTCCCCCACACAGCCAGCACTGTCAGTGCTCCCCCACACAGCCAGCACTGCCAGTGCACTCCCCCACCTCAGCCAGCACTGTCAGTGCTCCCCCACACAGCCAGCACTGTCAGTGCTCCCACCACACAGCCAGCACTGTCAGTGCTCCCCCCACACAGCCAGCACTGTGAGTGCTCCCCCACATAGCCAGCGCTGTCGGTGCTCCCCCACACTGCCAGCACTGTCAGTGCTCCCCCCACACAGCCAGCACTGTCAGTGCTCCCACCACACAGCCAGCACTGTCAGTGCTCACACCACACAGCCAGCACTGTCCGTGCTCCCCCCACAGCCAGCACTGTCAGAGCTCCCCCCACTGCCAGCACTGTCAGGGCTCCCCCCACACAGCCAGCACTGTCAGTGCTCCCCCACACAGCCAGCACTGTCAGTGCTCCCCCACACAGCCAGCACTGTCAGTGCTCCCCCACACAGGCAGCACTGTCAGTGCTCCCATCACACAGCAAGCACTGTCAGTGCTACCACAACACACAGCCAGCACTGTCAGTGCTCCCCCACACAGCAAGCACTGTCAGTGCTCCCCCACACAGCCAGCACTGTCAGTGCTCCCACCACACAGCCAGCACTGTCAGTGCTCCCCACAGCCAGCACGGTCACTGCTCCCACCACACAGCCAGCAATGTCTGTGCTCCCCCACACAGCCAGCACCGTCAGTGCTCCCACCACACAGCCAGCACTGTCAGTGCTCCCCACAGCCAGCACTGTCAGTGCTCCCACCACACAGCCAGCACTGTCAGTGCTCCCCCACACAGCCAGCACTGCCAGTGCACTTCCCCCCCTCAGGCAGCACTGTCAGTGCTCCTCCCACACAGCCAGCACTGTCAGTGCTCCCCCACGCAGCCAGCACTGTCAGTGCTCCCCCACACAGCCAGCACTGTCAGTGCTCCCCCCACACAGCCAGCACTGTCAGTGCTCCCCCCACACAGCCAGCACTGTCAGTGTTCCCACCACACAGCCAGCACTGTCAGTGCTCCCCCACAGCCAGCACTGTCAGTGCTCCCCCCACACAGCCAGCACTGTCAGTGCTCCCCCACACAGCCAGCACTGTCAGTGCTCCCCCACACAGCCAGCACTGTCAGTGCTGCCCCACACAGCCAGCACTGTCAGTGCTCCCCTACACAGCCAGCACTGTCAGTGCTCCCCCACACAGCCAGCACTGTCAGTGCTCCCACCACACAGCCAGCACTGTCAGTGCTCCCCACAGCCAGCACTGTCACTGCTCCCACCACACAGCCAGCAATGTCTGTGCTCCCCCACACAGCCAGCACCGTCAGTGCTCCCACCACACAGCCAGCACTGTCAGTGCTCCCCACAGCCAGCACTGTCAGTGCTCCCACCACACAGCCAGCACTGTCAGTGCTCCCCCACACAGCCAGCACTGCCAGTGCACTTCCCCCCCTCAGGCAGCACTGTCAGTGCTCCTCCCACACAGCCAGCACTGTCAGTGCTCCCCCACGCAGCCAGCACTGTCAGTGCTCCCCCACACAGCCAGCACTGTCAGTGCTCCCCCCACACAGCCAGCACTGTCAGTGCTCCCCCCACACAGCCAGCACTGTCAGTGTTCCCACCACACAGCCAGCACTGTCAGTGCTCCCCCACAGCCAGCACTGTCAGTGCTCCCCCCACACAGCCAGCACTGTCAGTGCTCCCCCACACTGCCAGCACTGTCAGTGCTCCCCCACACAGCCAGCACTGTCAGTGCTGCCCCACACAGCCAGCACTGTCAGTGCTCCCCTACACAGCCAGCACTGTCAGTGCTCCCCTACACAGACAGCACTGTCAGAGCTCCCCCCACACAGCCAGCACTGTCAGTGCTCCCCCACACAGCCAGCACTGGCAGTGCTCCCAACCACACAGCCAACACTGTCAGTGCTCCCCCACACAGCCAGCACTATCAGTGCTCCCACCCACACAGCCAGCAATGTCAGTGCTCCCAACACACAGCCAGCACTGTCAGTGCTCCCCCACACAGCCAGCACTGTCAGTGCTCCCATCACACAGCAAGCACCGTCAGTGCTCCCACCACACAGCCAGCACTGTCAGTGCTACCCCCTCACAGCTAGCACTGCCAGTGCTCCCACCGCACAGCCAGCACTGTCAGTGCTCCCCCTACACAGCCAGCACTGTCAGTTCTCCCACCACACAGCCAGCACTGTCAGTGCTCCCACCACACAGCCAGCACTGTCAGTGCTCCCAACACACAGCCAGCACTGTCAGTGCTCCCCACACAGCCAGCACTGTCAGTGCTCCCATCACATAGCAAGCACCGTCAGTGCTCCCACCACACAGCCAGCACTGTCAGTGCTACCCCCACACAGCTAGCACTGCCAGTGCTCCCACCGCACAGCCAGCACTGTCAGTGCTCCCCCTACACAGCCAGCACTGTCAGTTCTCCCACCACACAGCCAGCACTGTCAGTGCTCCCACCACACAGCCAGCACTGTCAGTGCTCCCCCACACAGCCAACATTGTCAGTGCTCCCCCACACAGCCAGCACTGTCAGTTCTCCCCCCACACAGCCCGCACTGTCAGTGCTCCCCCCACACAGCCAGCACTGTCTGTGCTCCCACCACACAGCCAGCACTGTCAGTGCTCCCCCACACAGCCAGCACTGTCAGTGCTCCCCCCACACAGCCAGCACTGTCAGTGCTCCCCCACACAGCCAGCACTGTCAGTGCTCCCCACACAGCCAGCACTGTCAGTGCTCCCACCACACAGCCAGCACTGTCAGTGCTCCCACACACAGCCAGCACTGACAGTGCTCCCACCACACAGCCAGTACTGTCAGTGCTCCCACCACACAGCCAGCACTGTCAGTGCTCCCCCCACACAACCAGCACAGTCAGTGCTCCCCCCACACAGCCAGCACTGTCAGTGCTCCCCCCACACAGCCAGCACTGTCAGTGCTCCCCCACACAGCCCGCACTGTCTGTGCTCCCACCACACAGCCAGCACTGTCAGTGCTCCCATCACACAGCCAGCACTGTCAGTGCTACCACAACACACAGCCAGCACTGTCAGTGCTCCCCCACACAGCAAGCACTGTCAGTGCTCCCCCACACAGCCAGCACTGTCAGTGCTCCCCCCACACAGCCAGCACTGTCAGTGCTACCACAACACACAGCCAGCACTGTCAGTGCTCCCCCACACAGCCAGCACTTTCCGTGCTCCCCCACACAGCCAGCACTGTCAGTGCTCCCACCACACAGCCAGCACTGTCAGTGCTCCCACCACACAGCCAGCACTGTCAGTGCTCCCCACAGCCAGCACTGTCACTGATCCCACCACACAGCCAGCACCGTCTGTGCTCCCCCACACAGCCAGCACCGTCAGTGCTCCCACCACACAGCCAGCACTGTCAGTGCTCCCCACAGCCAGCACTGTCAGTGCTCCCACCACACAGCCAGCACTGTCAGTGCTCCCCCACACAGCCAGCACTGCCAGTGCACTTCCCCCCCTCAGGCAGCACTGTCAGTGCTCCTCCCACACAGCCAGCACTGTCAGTGCTCCCCCACGCAGCCAGCACTGTCAGTGCTCCCCCACACAGCCACCACTGTCAGTGCTCCCCCCACACAGCCAGCACTGTCAGTGCTCCCCCCACACAGCCAGCACTGTCAGTGCTCCCACCACACAGCCAGCACTGTCAGTGCTCCCCCACAGCCAGCACTGTCAGTGCTCCCCCCACACAGCCAGCACTGTCAGTGCTCCCCCACACAGCCAGCACTGTCAGTGCTTCCCCACACAGCCAGCACTGTCAGTGCTCCCCCACACAGCCAGCACTGCCAGTGCACTCCCCCACCTCAGCCAGCACTGTCAGTGCTCCCCCACACAGCCAGCACTGTCAGTGCTCCCACCACACAGCCAGCACTGTCAGTGCTCCCCCCACACAGCCAGCACTGTGAGTGCTCCCCCACATAGCCAGCGCTGTCGGTGCTCCCCCACACTGCCAGCACTGTCAGTGCTCCCCCCACACAGCCAGCACTGTCAGTGGTCCCACCACACAGCCAGCACTGTCAGTGCTCACACCACACAGCCAGCACTGTCCGTGCTCCCCCCACAGCCAGCACTGTCAGAGCTCCCCCCACTGCCAGCACTGTCAGGGCTCCCCCCACACAGCCAGCACTGTCAGTGCTCCCCCACACAGCCAGCACTGTCAGTGCTCCCCCACACAGCCAGCACTGTCAGTGCTCCCCCCACACAGGCAGCACTGTCAGTGCTCCCATCACACAGCAAGCACTGTCAGTGCTACCACAACACACAGCCAGCACTGTCAGTGCTCCCCCACACAGCAAGCACTGTCAGTGCTCCCCACACAGCCAGCACTGTCAGTGCTCCCACCACACAGCCAGCACTGTCAGTGCTCCCCACAGCCAGCACTGTCACTGCTCCCACCACACAGCCAGCAATGTCTGTGCTCCCCCACACAGCCAGCACCGTCAGTGCTCCCACCACACAGCCAGCACTGTCAGTGCTCCCCACAGCCAGCACTGTCAGTGCTCCCACCACACAGCCAGCACTGTCAGTGCTCCCCCACACAGCCAGCACTGCCAGTGCACTTCCCCCCCTCAGGCAGCACTGTCAGTGCTCCTCCCACACAGCCAGCACTGTCAGTGCTCCCCCACGCAGCCAGCACTGTCAGTGCTCCCCCACACAGCCAGCACTGTCAGTGCTCCCCCCACACAGCCAGCACTGTCAGTGCTCCCCCCACACAGCCAGCACTGTCAGTGTTCCCACCACACAGCCAGCACTGTCAGTGCTCCCCCACAGCCAGCACTGTCAGTGCTCCCCCCACACAGCCAGCACTGTCAGTGCTCCCCCACACAGCCAGCACTGTCAGTGCTCCCCCACACAGCCAGCACTGTCAGTGCTGCCCCACACAGCCAGCACTGTCAGTGCTCCCCTACACAGCCAGCACTGTCAGTGCTCCCCTACACAGACAGCACTGTCAGAGCTCCCCCCACACAGCCAGCACTGTCAGTGCTCCCCCACACAGCCAGCACTGGCAGTGCTCCCACCCACACAGCCAACACTGTCAGTGCTCCCCCACACAGCCAGCACTATCAGTGCTCCCACCCACACAGCCAGCAATGTCAGTGCTCCCAACACACAGCCAGCACTGTCAGTGCTCCCCCACACAGCCAGCACTGTCAGTGCTCCCATCACACAGCAAGCACCGTCAGTGCTCCCACCACACAGCCAGCACTGTCAGTGCTACCCCCACACAGCTAGCACTGCCAGTGCTCCCACCGCACAGCCAGCACTGTCAGTGCTCCCCCTACACAGCCAGCACTGTCAGTTCTCCCACCACACAGCCAGCACTGTCAGTGCTCCCACCACACAGCCAGCACTGTCAGTGCTCCCCCACACAGCCAACATTGTCAGTGCTCCCCCACACAGCCAGCACTGTCAGTTCTCCCACCACACAGCCAGCACTGTCAGTGCTCCCACCACACAGCCAGCTCTGTCAGTGCTCCCACCACACAGCCAGCACTGTCAGTGCACCCCCACACAGCCAGCACTGTCAGTTCTCCCCCCACACAGCCCGCACTGTCAGTGCTCCCCCCACACAGCCAGCACTGTCTGTGCTCCCACCACACAGCCAGCACTGTCAGTGCTCCCCCACACAGCCAGCACTGTCAGTGCTCCCCCCACACAGCCAGCACTGTCAGTGCTCCCCCACACAGCCAGCACTGTCAGTGCTCCCCCACACAGCCAGCACTGTCAGTGCTCCCACCACACAGCCAGCACTGTCAGTGCTCCCACACACAGCCAGCACTGACAGTGCTCCCACCACACAGCCAGTACTGTCAGTGCTCCCACCACACAGCCAGCACTGTCAGTGCTCCCCCCACACAACCAGCACAGTCAGTGCTCCCCCCACACAGCCAGCACTGTCAGTGCTCCCCCCACACAGCCAGCACTGTCAGTGCTCCCCCACACAGCCCGCACTGTCTGTGCTCCCACCACACAGCCAGCACTGTCAGTGCTCCCCCCACACAGCCAGCACTGTCAGTGCTCCCACCACACAGCCAGTACTGTCCGTGCACCCACCACACAGCCAGCACTGTCAGTGCTCCCACCACACAGCCAGCACTGTCAGTGCTCCCCCACACAGCCAGTACTGTCAGTGCTCCCACCACACAGCCACCACTGTCAGTGCCACCCCCACACAGCCAGCACTGTCAGTGCTCCCACCACACAGCCAGCACTGTCAGTGCTCCCCCACACAGCCAGCACTGTCAGTGCTCCCACCACACAGCCAGCACTGTCAGTGCTCCCACCACACAGCCAGCACTGTCCGTGCTCCCACCACACAGCCAGCACTGACAGTGCTCCCCCACACAGACAGCACTGTCAGTGCTCCCCACACAGCCAGCACTGTCAGTGCTCCCCACACACAGCCAGCACTGTCAGTGCTCCCCAGACAGTCAGCACTGTCAGTGCTCCCCACACAGCCAGCACTGTCAGTGCTCCCTCACACTGCCAGCACTGTCAGAGCTCCCCACACAGCCAGCACTGTCAGTGCTCCCCCCACACAGCCAGCACTGTCAGTGCTCTCACAACACAGCCAGCACTGTCAGTGCTCCCCCCACACAGCCAGCACTGTCAGTGCTCCCACCACACAGCCAGCACTATCAGTGCTCCCCCTACACAGCCAGCACCGTCAGTGCACTTCCACCCCCACACAGCCAGCACTGTCAGTGCTCCCCCACACAGCCAGCACTGTCAGTGCTCCAGAACAGAGCCAGCACTGTCAGGGCTCCCCCCACACAGCCAGCACTGTCAGTGCTCCCCCACACAGCCAGCACTGTCAGTGCTCCCCCCACACAGCCAGCACTGTCAGTGCTCCCCCCACACAGGCAGCACTGTCAGTGCTCCCATCACACAGCCAGCACTGTCAGTGCTACCACAACACACAGCCAGCACTGTCAGTGCTCCCCCACACAGCAAGCACTGTCAGTGCTCCCCCACACAGCCAGCACTGTCAGTGCTCCCACCACACAGCCAGCACTGTCAGTGCTCCCACCACACAGCCAGCACTGTCAGTGCTCCCCACAGCCAGCACTGTCACTGCTCCCACCACACAGCCAGCACTGTCTGTGCTCCCCCACGCAGCCAGCACCGTCAGTGCTCCCACCACACAGCCAGCACTGTCAGTGCTCCCCACAGCCAGCACTGTCAGTGCTCCCACCACACAGCCAGCACTGTCAGTGCTCCCCCACACAGCCAGCACTGCCAGTGCACTTCCCCCCCTCAGGCAGCACTGTCAGTGCTCCTCCCACACAGCCAGCACATTCAGTGCTCCCCCACGCAGCCAGCACTGTCAGTGCTCCCCCACACAGCCACCACTGTCAGTGCTCCCCCACACAGCCAGCACTGTCAGTGCACTTCCCCCCCTCAGGCAGCACTGTCAGTGCTCCTCCCACACAGCCAGCACTGTCAGTGCTCCCCCACGCAGCCAGCACTGTCAGTGCTCCCCCACACAGCCAGCACTGTCAGTGCTCCCCCCACACAGCCAGCACTGTCAGTGCTCCCCCCACACAGCCAGCACCGTCAGTGTTCCTACCACACAGCCAGCACTGTCAGTGCTCCCCCACAGCCAGCACTGTCAGTGCTCCCCCCACACAGCCAGCACTGTCAGTGCTCCCCCACACAGCCAGCACTGTCAGTGCTCCCCCACACAGCCAGCACTGTCAGTGCTCCCCTACACAGACAGCACTGTCAGTGCTCCCCCCACACAGCCAGTACTGTCAGTGCTCCCCCACACAGCCAGCACTGGCAGTGCTCCCACCCACACAGCCAACACTGCCAGTGCTCCCCCCACTGCCCGCACTGTCAGGGCTCCCCCCACTGCCAGCACTGTCAGGGCTCCCTCCACACAGCCAGCACTGTCAGTGCTCCCCACACAGCCAGCACTGTCAGTGCTCCCCCCACACAGCCAGCACTGTCAGTGCTCCCCCCACACAGGCAGCACTGTCAGTGCTCCCATCACACAGCCAGCACTGTCAGTGCTACCACAACACACAGCCAGCACTGTCAGTGCTCCCCCACACAGCAAGCACTGTCAGTGCTCCACCACACAGCCAGCACTGTCAGTGCTCCCACCACACAGCCAGCACTGTCAGTGCTCCCCACAGCCAGCACTGTCACTGCTCCCACCACACAGCCAGCAATGTCTGTGCTCCCCCACACAGCCAGCACCGTCAGTGCTCCCACCACACAGCCAGCACTGTCAGTGCTCCCCACAGCCAGCACTGTCAGTGCTCCCACCACACAGCCAGCACTGTCAGTGCTCCCCCACACAGCCAGCACTGCCAGTGCACTTCCCCCCCTCAGGCAGCACTGTCAGTGCTCCTCCCACACAGCCAGCACTGTCAGTGCTCCCCCACGCAGCCAGCACTGTCAGTGCTCCCCCACACAGCCAGCACTGTCAGTGCTCCCCCCACACAGCCAGCACTGTCAGTGCTCCCCCCACACAGCCAGCTCCCACCACACAGCCAGTACTGTCAGTGCTCCCCCACACAGCCAGCACTGTCAGTGCTCCCCCACACAGCCAGCACTGTCAGTGCTGCCCCACACAGCCAGCACTGTCAGTGCTCCCCTACACAGCCAGCACTGTCAGTGCTCCCCTACACAGACAGCACTGTCAGTGCTCCCCCCACACAGCCAGTACTGTCAGTGCTCCCCCACACAGCCAGCACTGGCAGTGCTCCCACCCACACAGCCAACACTGTCAGTGCTCCCCCACACAGCCAGCACTATCAGTACTCCCACCCACACAGCCAGCACTGTCAGTGCTCCCAACACACAGCCAGCACTGTCAGTGCTCCCCCACACAGCCAGCACTGTCAGTGCTCCCAACACACAGCCAGCACCGTCAGTGCTCCCACCACACAGCCAGCACTGTCAGTGCTACCCCCACACAGCTAGCACTGTCAGTGCTCCCCCCACACAGCCAGCACTGTCAGTGCTCCCCCACACAGCCAGCACTGTCAGTGCTCCCCCACACAGCCAGCACTGTCAGTGCTCCCACACACAGCCAGCACTGACAGTGCTCCCACCACACAGCCAGTACTGTCAGTGCTCCCACCACACAGCCAGCACTGTCAGTGCTCCCCCCACACAACCAGCACAGTCAGTGCTCCCCCCACACAGCCAGCACTGTCAGTGCTCCCCCCACACAGCCAGCACTGTCAGTGCTCCCCCCACACAGCCCGCACTGTCTGTGCTCCCACCACACAGCCAGCACTGTCAGTGCTCCCCCCACACAGCCAGCACTGTCAGTGCTCCCACCACACAGCCAGTACTGTCCGTGCTCCCACCACACAGCCAGCACTGTCAGTGCTCCCACCACACAGCCAGCACTGTCAGTGCTCCCCCACACAGCCAGTACTGTCTGTGCTCCCACCACACAGCCACCACTGTCAGTGCCACCCCCACACAGCCAGCACTGTCAGTGCTCCCACCACACAGCCAGCACTGTCAGTGCTCCCCCACACAGCCAGCACTGTCAGTGCTCCCACCACACAGCCAGCAC
Source organism: Scyliorhinus torazame (assembly GCF_047496885.1). NCBI lineage: Eukaryota > Metazoa > Chordata > Chondrichthyes > Carcharhiniformes > Scyliorhinidae > Scyliorhinus > Scyliorhinus torazame. The sequence continues at coordinate 19,125,996 of NC_092711.1, forward strand.
TGTCAGTGCTCCCACCACACAGCCAGCACTGTCCGTGCTCCCACCACACAGCCAGCACTGACAGTGCTCCCCCACACAGCCAGCACTGTCAGTGCTCCCTACACAGCCAGCACTGTCAGTGCTCCCCACACACAGCCAGCACTGTCAGTGCTCCCCAGACAGTCAGCACTGTCAGTGCTCCCCACACAGCCAGCACTGTCAGTGCTCCCTCACACTGCCAGCACTGTCAGAGCTCCCCACACAGCCAGCACTGTCAGTGCTCCCCCCACACAGCCAGCACTGTCAGTGCTCTCACAACACAGCCAGCACTGTCAGTGCTCCCCCCACACAGCCAGCACTGTCAGTGCTCCCACCACACAGCCAGCACTATCAGTGCTCCCCCTACATAGCCAGCACCGTCAGTGCACTTCCACCCCCACACAGCCAGCACTGTCAGTGCTCCCCCACACAGCCAGCACTGTCAGTACTCCAGAACAGAGCCAGCACTGTCAGTGCTCCCACCACACAGCCAGCCCTGTCAGTGCACCCCCACACAGCCAGCACTGTCAGTGCTCCCCCCACACAGCCAGCACTGTCAGTGCTCCCCCCACTGCCCGCACTGTTAGGGCTCCCCCCACACAGCCAGCACTGTCAGTGCTCCCCCACACAGCCAGCACTGTCAGTGCTCCCCCACACAGCCAGCACTGTCAGTGCTCCCCCCACACAGGCAGCACTGTCAGTGCTCCCACCACAAAGCCAGCACTGTCAGTGCTCCCCCACACAGCCAGCACTGTCAGTGCTCCCACCACACAGCCAGCACTGTCAGTGCTCCCACCACACAGCCAGCACTGTCCGTGCTCCCACCACACAGCCAGCACTGTAAATGCTCCCCACATAGCCAGCACTGTCAGTGCTCCCCCCACACAGCCAGCACTGACAGTGCTCCCCCACACAGCCAGCACTGTCCGTGCTCCCCACACAGCCAGCACTGTCAGTGCTCCCCACACACAGCCAGCACTGTCAGTGCTCCCCAGACAGTCAGCACTGTCAGTGCTCCCCCACACAGCCAGCACTGTCAGTGCTCCCACACACAGCCAGCACTGACAGTGCTCCCACCACACAGCCAGTACTGTCAGTGCTCCCACCACACAGCCAGCACTGTCAGTGCTCCCCCCACACAACCAGCACAGTCAGTGCTCCCCCCACACAGCCAGCACTGTCAGTGCTCCCCCCACACAGCCAGCACTGTCAGTGCTCCCCCCACACAGCCCGCACTGTCTGTGCTCCCACCACACAGCCAGCACTGTCAGTGCTCCCCCCACACAGCCAGCACTGTCAGTGCTCCCACCACACAGCCAGTACTGTCCGTGCTCCCACCACACAGCCAGCACTGTCAGTGCTCCCACCACACAGCCAGCACTGTCAGTGCTCCCCCACACAGCCAGTACTGTCTGTGCTCCCACCACACAGCCACCACTGTCAGTGCCACCCCCACACAGCCAGCACTGTCAGTGCTCCCACCACACAGCCAGCACTGTCAGTGCTCCCCCACACAGCCAGCACTGTCAGTGCTCCCACCACACAGCCAGCACTGTCAGTGCTCCCACCACACAGCCAGCACTGTCCGTGCTCCCACCACACAGCCAGCACTGACAGTGCTCCCCCACACAGCCAGCACTGTCAGTGCTCCCTACACAGCCAGCACTGTCAGTGCTCCCCACACACAGCCAGCACTGTCAGTGCTCCCCAGACAGTCAGCACTGTCAGTGCTCCCCACACAGCCAGCACTGTCAGTGCTCCCTCACACTGCCAGCACTGTCAGAGCTCCCCACACAGCCAGCACTGTCAGTGCTCCCCCCACACAGCCAGCACTGTCAGTGCTCTCACAACACAGCCAGCACTGTCAGTGCTCCCCCCACACAGCCAGCACTGTCAGTGCTCCCACCACACAGCCAGCACTATCAGTGCTCCCCCTACATAGCCAGCACCGTCAGTGCACTTCCACCCCCACACAGCCAGCACTGTCAGTGCTCCCCCACACAGCCAGCACTGTCAGTACTCCAGAACAGAGCCAGCACTGTCAGTGCTCCCACCACACAGCCAGCCCTGTCAGTGCACCCCCACACAGCCAGCACTGTCAGTGCTCCCCCCACACAGCCAGCACTGTCAGTGCTCCCCCCACTGCCCGCACTGTCAGGGCTCCCCCCACACAGCCAGCACTGTCAGTGCTCCCCCACACAGCCAGCACTGTCAGTGCTCCCCCACACAGCCAGCACTGTCAGTGCTCCCCCCACACAGGCAGCACTGTCAGTGCTCCCACCACAAAGCCAGCACTGTCAGTGCTCCCCCACACAGCCAGCACTGTCAGTGCTCCCACCACACAGCCAGCACTGTCAGTGCTCCCACCACACAGCCAGCACTGTCCGTGCTCCCACCACACAGCCAGCACTGTAAATGCTCCCCACATAGCCAGCACTGTCAGTGCTCCCCCCACACAGCCAGCACTGACAGTGCTCCCCCACACAGCCAGCACTGTCCGTGCTCCCCACACAGCCAGCACTGTCAGTGCTCCCCACACACAGCCAGCACTGTCAGTGCTCCCCAGACAGTCAGCACTGTCAGTGCTCCCCACACAGCCAGCACTGTCAGTGCACCCTCACACTGCCAGCACTGTCAGTGCTCCCCACACAGCCAGAACTGTCAGTGCTCCCCCCACACAGCCAGCACTGTCAGTGCTCTCACAACACAGCCAGCACTGCCAGTGCTCCCCCCACACAGCCAGCACTGTCAGTGCTCCCACCACACAGCCAGCACTGTCAGTGCTCCCCCTACACAGCCAGCACCGTCAGTGCTCTTCCACCCCCACACAGCCAGCACTGTCAGTGCTCCCCCACACAGCCAGCACTGTCAGTGCTCCAAAACACAGCCAGCACTGTCAGTGCTCCCACCACACAGCCAGCCCTGTCAGTGCAACCCCACACAGCCAACACTGTCAGTGCTCCCCCCACACAGCCAGCACAGTCAGTGCTCCCCACACAGCCAGCACTGCCAGTGCACTCCCCCCCCCCCTCAGCCAGCACTGTCAGTGCTCCCCCACACAGCCAGCACTGTCACTGCTCCCACCACACAGCCAGCAATGTCTGTGCTCCCCCACACAGCCAGCACCGTCAGTGCTCCCACCACACAGCCAGCACTGTCAGTGCTCCCCACAGCCAGCACTGTCAGTGCTCCCACCACACAGCCAGCACTGTCAGTGCTCCCCCACACAGCCAGCACTGCCAGTGCACTTCCCCCCCTCAGGCAGCACTGTCAGTGCTCCTCCCACACAGCCAGCACTGTCAGTGCTCCCCCACGCAGCCAGCACTGTCAGTGCTCCCCCACACAGCCAGCACTGTCAGTGCACCCCCCACACAGCCAGCACTGTCAGTGCTCCCCCCACACAGCCAGCACTGTCAGTGCTCCCACCACACAGCCAGCACTGTCAGTGCTCCCCCACAGCCAGCACTGTCAGTGCTCCCCCCACACAGCCAGCACTGTCAGTGCTCCCCCACACAGCAAGCACTGTCAGTGCTCCCCCACACAGCCAGCACTGTCAGTGCTCCCCCACACAGCCAGCACTGTCAGTGCTCCCCTACACAGCCAGCACTGTCAGTGCTCCCCTACACAGACAGCACTGTCAGTGCTCCCCCACACAGCCAGCACTGTCAGTGCTCCCCCACACAGCCAGCACTGGCAGTGCTCCCACCCACACAGCCAACACTGTCAGTGCTCCCCCACACAGCCAGCACTATCAGTGCTCCCACCCACACAGCCAGCACTGTCAGTGCTCCCAACACACAGCCAGCACTGTCAGTGCTCCCCCACACAGCCAGCACTGTTAGTGCTCCCAACACACAGCCAGCACTGTCAGTGCTCCCACCACACAGCCAGCACTGTCAGTGCTCCCCCCACCCAGCTAGCACTGCCAGTGCTCCCACCGCACAGCCAGCACTGTCAGTGCTCCCCTACACAGCCAGCACTGTCAGTTCTCCCACCACACAGCCAGCACTGTCAGTGCTCCCACCACACAGCCAGCACTGTCAGTGCTCCCCCACACAGCCAACATTGTCAGTGCTCCCCCACACAGCCAGCACTGTCAGTGCTCCCACCACACAGCCAGCACTGTCAGTGCTCCCACCACACAGCCAGCACTGTCAGTGCTCCCACCACACAGCCAGCACTGTCAGTGCACCCCCACACAGCCAGCACTGTCAGTTCTCCCCCCACACAGCCCGCACTGTCATTGCTCCCCCCACACAGCCAGCACTGTCAGTGCTCCCACCACACAGCCAGCACTGTCAGTGCTCCCCCACACAGCCAGCACTGTCAGTGCTCCCACCACACACCCAGCACTCTCAGTGCTCCCCCACACAGCCAGCACTGGCAGTGCTCCCACCACACAGCCAGCACTGTCAGTGCTCCCACACACAGCCAGCACTGTCAGTGCTCCCACCACACAGCCAGCACTGTCAGTGCTCCCACCACACAGCCAGCACTGTCAGTGCTCCCCCCACACAACCAGCACACTCAGTGCTCTCCCACACAGCCAGCACTGTCAGTGCTCCCCCCACACAGCCAGCACTGTCAGTGCTCCCCCCACACAGCCCGCACTGTCTGTGCTGCCACCACACAGCCAGCACTGTCAGTGCTCCCCCCACACAGCCAGCACTGTCAGTGCTCCCACCACACAGCCAGTACTGTCCGTGCTCCCACCACACAGCCAGCACCGTCAGTGCTCCCACCACACAGCCAGCACTGTCAGTGCTCCCCCACACTGCCAGCACTGTCAGTGCTCCCACCATACAGCCACCACTGTCAGTGCCACCCCCACACAGCCAGCACTGTCAGTGCTCCCACCACACAGCCAGCACTGTCAGTGCTCCCCCACACAGCCAGCACTGTCAGTGCTCCCACCACACAGCCAGCACTGTCAGTGCCCCCACCACACAGCCAGCACTGTCCGTGCTCCCACCACACAGCCAGCACTGTAAATGCTCCCCACATAGCCAGCACTGACAGTGCTCCCCCCACACAGCCAGCACTGACAGTGCTCCCCCACACAGCCAGCACTGTCAGTGCTCCCCACACAGCCAGCACTGTCAGTGCTCCCCACACACAGCCAGCACTGTCAGTGCTCCCCAGACAGTCAGCACTGTCAGTGCTCCCCACACAGCCAGCACTGTCAGTGCTCCCTCACACTGCCAGCACTGTCAGTGCTCCCCACACAGCCAGCACTGTCAGTGCTCCCCCCACACAGCCAGCACTGTCAGTGCTCTCACAACACAGCCAGCACTGTCAGTGCTCCCCCACACAGCCAGCACTGTCAGTGCTCCCACCACACAGCCAGCACTATCAGTGCTCCCCCTACACAGCCAGCACCGTCAGTGCACTTCCAACCCCACACAGCCAGCACTGTCAGTGCTCCCCCACACAGCCAGCACTGTCAGTGCTCCAGAACACAGCCAGCACTGTCAGTGCTCCCACCACACAGCCAGCCCTGTCAGTGCACCCCCACACAGCCAGCACTGTCAGTGCTCCCCCCACACAGCCAGCACTGTCAGTGCTCCCCACACAGCCAGCACTGCCAGTGCTCCCCCCACTGCCCGCACTGTCAGGGCTCCCCCCACTGCCAGCACTGTCAGGGCTCCCTCCACACAGCCAGCACTGTCAGTGCTCCCCCACACAGCCAGCACTGTCAGTGCTCCCCCCACACAGCCAGCACTGTCAGTGCTCCCCCCACACAGGCAGCACTGTCAGTGCTCCCATCACACAGCCAGCACTGTCAGTGCTACCACAACACACAGCCAGCACTGTCAGTGCTCCCCCACACAGCAAGCACTGTCAGTGCTCCACCACACAGCCAGCACTGTCAGTGCTCCCACCACACAGCCAGCACTGTCAGTGCTCCCCACAGCCAGCACTGTCACTGCTCCCACCACACAGCCAGCAATGTCTGTGCTCCCCCACACAGTCAGCACCGTCAGTGCTCCCACCACACAGCCAGCACTGTCAGTGCTCCCCACAGCCAGCACTGTCAGTGCTCCCACCACACAGCCAGCACTGTCAGTGCTCCCCCACACAGCCAGCACTGCCAGTGCACTTCCCCCCCTCAGGCAGCACTGTCAGTGCTCCTCCCACACAGCCAGCACTGTCAGTGCTCCCCCACGCAGCCAGCACTGTCAGTGCTCCCCCACACAGCCAGCACTGTCAGTGCTCCCCCCACACAGCCAGCACTGTCAGTGCTCCCCCCACACAGCCAGCACTGTCAGTGTTCCTACCACACAGCCAGCACTGTCAGTGCTCCCCCACAGCCAGCACTGTCAGTGCTCCCCCCACACAGCCAACACTGTCAGTGCTCCCCCACACAGCCAGCACTGTCAGTGCTCCCCCACACAGCCAGCACTGTCAGTGCTGCCCCACACAGCCAGCACTGTCAGTGCTCCCCTACACAGCCAGCACTGTCAGTGCTCCCCTACACAGACAGCACTGTCAGTGCTCCCCCCACAAAGCCAGTACTGTCAGTGCTCCCCCACACAGCCAGCACTGGCAGTGCTCCCACCCACACAGCCAACACTGTCAGTGCTCCCCCACACAGCCAGCACTATCAGTACTCCCACCCACACAGCCAGCACTGTCAGTGCTCCCAACACACAGCCAGCACTGTCAGTGCTCCCCCACACAGCCAGCACTGTCAGTGCTCCCAACACACAGCCAGCACCGTCAGTGCTCCCACCACACAGCCAGCACTGTCAGTGCTACCCCCACACAGCTAGCACTGTCAGTGCTCCCCCCACACAGCCAGCACTGTCAGTGCTCCCCCACACAGCCAGCACTGTCAGTGCTCCCCCACACAGCCAGCACTGTCAGTGCTCCCACACACAGCCAGCACTGACAGTGCTCCCACCACACAGCCAGTACTGTCAGTGCTCCCACCACACAGCCAGCACTGTCAGTGCTCCCCCCACACAACCAGCACAGTCAGTGCTCCCCCCACACAGCCAGCACTGTCAGTGCTCCCCCCACACAGCCAGCACTGTCAGTGCTCCCCCCACACAGCCCGCACTGTCTGTGCTCCCACCACACAGCCAGCACTGTCAGTGCTCCCCCACACAGCCAGCACTGTCAGTGCTCCCACCACACAGCCAGTACTGTCCGTGCTCCCACCACACAGCCAGCACTGTCAGTGCTCCCACCACACAGCCAGCACTGTCAGTGCTCCCCCACACAGCCAGTACTGTCTGTGCTCCCACCACACAGCCACCACTGTCAGTGCCACCCCCACACAGCCAGCACTGTCAGTGCTCCCACCACACAGCCAGCACTGTCAGTGCTCCCCCACACAGCCAGCACTGTCAGTGCTCCCACCACACAGCCAGCACTGTCAGTGCTCCCACCACACAGCCAGCACTGTCCGTGCTCCCACCACACAGCCAGCACTGACAGTGCTCCCCCACACAGCCAGCACTGTCAGTGCTCCCTACACAGCCAGCACTGTCAGTGCTCCCCACACACAGCCAGCACTGTCAGTGCTCCCCAGACAGTCAGCACTGTCAGTGCTCCCCACACAGCCAGCACTGTCAGTGCTCCCTCACACTGCCAGCACTGTCAGAGCTCCCCACACAGCCAGCACTGTCAGTGCTCCCCCCACACAGCCAGCACTGTCAGTGCTCTCACAACACAGCCAGCACTGTCAGTGCTCCCCCACACAGCCAGCACTGTCAGTGCTCCCACCACACAGCCAGCACTATCAGTGCTCCCCCTACATAGCCAGCACCGTCAGTGCACTTCCACCCCCACACAGCCAGCACTGTCAGTGCTCCCCCACACAGCCAGCACTGTCAGTTCTCCAGAACAGAGCCAGCACTGTCAGTGCTCCCACCACACAGCCAGCCCTGTCAGTGCACCCCCACACAGCCAGCACTGTCAGTGCTCCCCCCACACAGCCAGCACTGTCAGTGCTCCCCCCACTGCCCGCACTGTCAGGGCTTCCCCCACACAGCCAGCACTGTCAGTGCTCCCCCACACAGCCAGCACTGTCAGTGCTCCCCCACACAGCCAGCACTGTCAGTGCTCCCCCCACACAGGCAGCACTGTCAGTGCTCCCACCACACAGCCAGCACTGTCAGTGCTCCCACCACACAGCCAGCACTGTCCGTGCTCCCACCACACAGCCAGCACTGTAAATGCTCCCCACATAGCCAGCACTGTCAGTGCTCCCCCCACACAGCCAGCACTGACAGTGCTCCCCCACACAGCCAGCACTGTCCGTGCTCCCCACACAGCCAGCACTGTCAGTGCTCCCCACACACAGCCAGCACTGTCAGTGCTCCCCAGACAGTCAGCACTGTCAGTGCTCCCCACACAGCCAGCACTGTCAGTGCACCCTCACACTGCCAGCACTGTCAGTGCTCCCCACACAGCCAGAACTGTCAGTGCTCCCCCCACACAACCAGCACTGTCAGTGCTCTCACAACACAGCCAGCACTGCCAGTGCTCCCCCCACACAGCCAGCACTGTCAGTGCTCCCACCACACAGCCAGCACTGTCAGTGCTCCCCCTACACAGCCAGCACCGTCAGTGCTCTTCCACCCCCACACAGCCAGCACTGTCAGTGCTCCCCCACACAGCCAGCACTGTCAGTGCTCCAAAACACAGCCAGCAATGTCAGTGCTCCCACCACACAGCCAGCCCTGTCAGTGCACCCCCACACAGCCAACACTGTCAGTGCTCCCCCCACACAGCCAGCACAGTCAGTGCTCCCCACACAGCCAGCACTGCCAGTGCACTCCCCCCCCCTCAGCCAGCACTGTCAGTGCTCCCCCACACAGCCAGCACTGTCACTGCTCCCACCACAGAGCCAGCAATGTCTGTGCTCCCCCACACAGCCAGCACCGTCAGTGCTCCCACCACACAGCCAGCACTGTCAGTGCTCCCCACAGCCAGCACTGTCAGTGCTCCCACCACACAGCCAGCACTGTCAGTGCTCCCCCACACAGCCAGCACTGCCAGTGCACTTCCCCCCCTCAGGCAGCACTGTCAGTGCTCCTCCCACACAGCCAGCACTGTCAGTGCTCCCCCACGCAGCCAGCACTGTCAGTGCTCCCCCACACAGCCAGCACTGTCAGTGCACCCCCCACACAGCCAGCACTGTCAGTGCTCCCCCCACACAGCCAGCACTGTCAGTGCTCCCACCACACAGCCAGCACTGTCAGTGCTCCCCCACAGCCAGCACTGTCAGTGCTCCCCCCACACAGCCAGCACTGTCAGTGCTCCCCCACACAGCCAGCACTGTCAGTGCTCCCCCACACAGCCAGCACTGTCAGTGCTCCCCCACACAGCCAGCACTGTCAGTGCTCCCCTACACAGCCAGCACTGTCAGTGCTCCCCTACACAGACAGCACTGTCAGTGCTCCCCCACACAGCCAGCACTGTCAGTGCTCCCCCACACAGCCAGCACTGGCAGTGCTCCCACCCACACAGCCAACACTGTCAGTGCTCCCCCACACAGCCAGCACTATCAGTGCTCCCACCCACACAGCCAGCACTGTCAGTGCTCCCAACACACAGCCAGCACTGTCAGTGCTCCCCCACACAGCCAGCACTGTTAGTGCTCCCAACACACAGCCAGCACTGTCAGTGCTCCCACCACACAGCCAGCACTGTCAGTGCTCCCCCCACCCAGCTAGCACTGCCAGTGCTCCCACCGCACAGCCAGCACTGTCAGTGCTCCCCTACACAGCCAGCACTGTCAGTTCTCCCACCACACAGCCAGCACTGTCAGTGCTCCCACCACACAGCCAGCACTGTCAGTGCTCCCCCACACAGCCAACATTGTCAGTGCTCCCCCACACAGCCAGCACTGTCAGTGCTCCCACCACACAGCCAGCACTGTCAGTGCTCCCACCACACAGCCAGCACTGTCAGTGCTCCCACCACACAGCCAGCACTGTCAGTGCACCCCCACACAGCCAGCACTGTCAGTTCTCCCCCCACACAGCCCGCACTGTCATTGCTCCCCCCACACAGCCAGCACTGTCAGTGCTCCCACCACACAGCCAGCACTGTCAGTGCTCCCCCACACAGCCAGCACTGTCAGTGCTCCCACCACACACCCAGCACTCTCAGTGCTCCCCCACACAGCCAGCACTGGCAGTGCTCCCACCACACAGCCAGCACTGTCAGTGCTCCCACACACAGCCAGCACTGTCAGTGCTCCCACCACACAGCCAGCACTGTCAGTGCTCCCACCACACAGCCAGCACTGTCAGTGCTCCCCCCACACAACCAGCACACTCAGTGCTCCCCCACACAGCCAGCACTGTCAGTGCTCCCCCCACACAGCCAGCACTGTCAGTGCTCCCCCCACACAGCCCGCACTGTCTGTGCTGCCACCACACAGCCAGCACTGTCAGTGCTCCCCCCACACAGCCAGCACTGTCAGTGCTCCCACCACACAGCCAGTACTGTCCGTGCTCCCACCACACAGCCAGCACCGTCAGTGCTCCCACCACACAGCCAGCACTGTCAGTGCTCCCCCACACTGCCAGCACTGTCAGTGCTCCCACCATACAGCCACCACTGTCAGTGCCACCCCCACACAGCCAGCACTGTCAGTGCTCCCACCACACAGCCAGCACTGTCAGTGCTCCCCCACACAGCCAGCACTGTCAGTGCTCCCACCACACAGCCAGCACTGTCAGTGCCCCCACCACACAGCCAGCACTGTCCGTGCTCCCACCACACAGCCAGCACTGTAAATGCTCCCCACATAGCCAGCACTGACAGTGCTCCCCCCACACAGCCAGCACTGACAGTGCTCCCCCACACAGCCAGCACTGTCAGTGCTCCCCACACAGCAAGCACTGTCAGTGCTCCCCACACACAGCCAGCACTGTCAGTGCTCCCCAGACAGTCAGCACTGTCAGTGCTCCCCACACAGCCAGCACTGTCAGTGCTCCCTCACACTGCCAGCACTGTCAGTGCTCCCCACACAGCCAGCACTGTCAGTGCTCCCCCACACAGCCAGCACTGTCAGTGCTCTCACAACACAGCCAGCACTGTCAGTGCTCCCCCACACAGCCAGCACTGTCAGTGCTCCCACCACACAGCCAGCACTATCAGTGCTCCCCCTACACAGCCAGCACCGTCAGTGCACTTCCACCCCCACACAGCCAGCACTGTCTGTGCTCCCCCACACAGCCAGCACTGTCAGTGCTCCAGAACACAGCCAGCACTGTCAGTGCTCCCACCACACAGCCAGCCCTGTCAGTGCACCCCCACACAGCCAGCACTGTCAGTGCTCCCCCCACACAGCCAGCACTGTCAGTGCTCCCCACACAGCCAGCACTGCCAGTGCTCCCCCCACTGCCCGCACTGTCAGGGCTCCCCCCACACAGCCAGCACTGTCAGTGCTCCCCCACACAGCCAGCACTGTCAGTGCTCCCCCACACAGGCAGCACTGTCAGTGCTCCCACCACAAAGCCAGCACTGACAGTGCTCCCCCACACAGCCAGCACTGTCAGTGCTCCCACCACACAGCCAGCACTGTCAGTGCTCCCACCACACAGCCAGCACTGTCCGTGCTCCCACCACACAGCCAGCACTGTAAATGCTCCCCACATAGCCAGCGCTGTCAGTGCTCCCCCACACAGCCAACACTGACAGTGCACCCCCACACAGCCAGCACTGTCAGTGCACCCCACACAGCCAGCATTGTCAGTGCTCCCCACACACAGCCAGCACTGTCAGTGCTCCCCAGACAGTCAGCACTGTCAGTGCTCCCCACACAGCCAGCACTGTCAGTGCACCCTCACACTGCCAGCACTGTCAGTGCTCCCCACACAGCCAGAATTGTCAGTGCTCCCCCCACACAGCCAGCACTGTCAGTGCTCTCACAACACAGCCAGCACTGCCAGTGCTCCCCCACACAGCCAGCACTGTCAGTGCTCCCACCACACAGCCAGCACTGTCAGTGCTCCCCCTACACAGCCAGCACCGTCAGTGCACTTCCACCCCCACACAGCCAGCACTGTCAGTGCTCCCCCACACAGCCAGCACTGTCAGTGCTCCAAAACACAGCCAGCACTGTCAGTGCTCCCACCACACAGCCAGCCCTGTCAGTGCACCCCCACACAGCCAGCACTGTCAGTGCTCCCCCACACAGCCAGCACAGTCAGTGCTCCCCACACAGCCAGCACTGCCAGTGCACTCGTCCCCCCTCAGCCAGCACTGTCAGTGCTCCCCCACACAGCCAGCACTGTCAGTGCTCCCACCACACAGCCAGCACTGTCAGTGCTCCCCCCACACAGCCAGCACTGTCAGTGCTCCCCCACACAGCCAGCACTGTCAGTGCTCCCCCACACTGCCAGCACTGTCCGTGCTCCCCCCACAGCCAGCACTGTCAGTGCTCCCCCCACTGCCAGCACTGTCAGGGCTCCCCCCACACAGCCAGCACTGTCAGTGCTCCCCCACACAGCCAGCACTGTCAGTGCTCCCCCCACACAGCCAGCACTGTCAGTGCTCCCCCCACACAGGCAGCACTGTCAGTGCTCCCATCACACAGCCAGCACTGTCAGTTCTACCACTACACACAGCCAGCCCTGTCAGTGCTCCCCCACACAGCAAGCACTGTCAGTGCTCCCCCACACAGCCAGCACTGTCAGTGCTCCCACCACACAGCCAGCACTGTCAGTGCTCCCCACAGCCAGCACTGTCACTGCTCCCACCACACAGCCAGCACTGTCTGTGCTCCCCCACACAGCCAGCTCCGTCAGTGCTCCCACCACACAGCCAGCACTGTCAGTGCTCCCCACAGCCAGCACTGTCAGTGCTCCCACCACACAGCCAGCACTGTCAGTGCTCCCCCACACAGCCAGCACTGCCAGTGCACTTCCCCCCCTCAGGCAGCACTGTCAGTGCTCCTCCCACACAGCCAGCACTGTCAGTGCTCCCCCACACAGCCAGCACTGTCAGTGCTCCCCAAAACAGCCAGCACTGTCAGTGCTCCACCCACACAGCCAGCACTGTCAGTGCTCCCCCTACACAGCCAGCACTGTCAGTGCTCCCACCACACAGCCAGCACTGTCAGTGCTCCCCCACAGCCAGCACTGTCAGTGCTACCCCCACACAGCCAGCACTGTCAGTGCTCCCCCACACAGCCAGCACTGTCAGTGCTCCCCCACACAGCCAGCACTATCAATGCTCCCCTACACAGACAGCACTGTCAGTGCTCCCCCACACAGCCAGCACTGCCAGTGCTCCCCCACACAGCCAGCACTGTCAGTGCTCCCACCCACACAGCCAGCACTGTCAGTGCTCCCCCACACAGCCAGCACTATCAGTGCTCCCACCCACACAGCCAGCACTGTCAGTGCTCCCAACACACATCCAGCACTGTCAGTGCTCCCCCACACAGCCAGCACTGTCAGTGCTCCCAACACACAGCCAGCACTGTCAGTGCTCCCACCACACAGCCAGCACTGTCAGTGCTCCCCCCACACAGCCAGCACTGCCAGTGCTCCCACCGCACAGCCAGCACTGTCAATGCTCCCACCACACAGCCAGCACTGTAAATGCTCCCCACATAGCCAGCACTGTCAGTGCTCCCCCCACACAGCCAGCACTGACAGTGCTCCCCCACACAGCCAGCACTGTCAGTGCTCCCCACATAGCCAGCACTGTCAGTGCTCCCCACACACAGCCAGCACTGTCAGTGCTCCCCAGACAGTCAGCACTGTCAGTGCTCCCCACACAGCCAGCACTGTCAGTGCTCCCTCACACTGCCAGCACTGTCAGTGCTCCCCACACAGCCAGCACTGTCAGTGCTCCCCCCACACAGCCAGCACTGTCAGTGCTCTCACAACACAGCCAGCACTGTCAGTGCTCCCCCCACACAGCCAGCACTGTCAGTGCTCTCACAACACAGCCAGCACTGTCAGTGCTCCCCCCACACAGCCAGCACTGTCAGTGCTCCCACCACACAGCCAGCACTGTCAGTGCTCCCCCTACACAGCCAGCACTGCCAGTGCACTCCCCCCCTCAGCCAGCACTGTCAGTGCACCCCCACACAGCCAGCACCGTCAGTGCTCCCACCACACAGCCAGCACTGTCAGTGCTCCCCCCACACAGCCAGCACTGTCTGTGCTCCCCCACACAGCCAGCACTGTCAGTGCTCCCCCACACAGCCAGCACTGTCAGTGCTCCAGAACACAGCCAGCACTGTCAGTGCTCCCACCACACTGCCAGCCCTGTCAGTGCACCCCCACACAGCCAGCACTGTCAGTGCTCCCCCACACAGCCAGCACAGTCAGTGCTCCCCACACAGCCAGCACTGCCAGTGCACTCCCCCCCTCAGCCAGCACTGTCAGTGCACCCCCACACAGCCAGCACCGTCAGTGCTCCCACCACACTGCCAGCACTGTCAGTGCTCCCCCACACAGCCAGCACTGTCTGTGCTCCCCCACACAGCTAGCACTGTCAGTGCTCCCCCACACAGCCAGCACTGTAAATGCTCCCCACATAGCCAGCACTGTCAGTGCTCCCCCCACACAGCCAGCACTGACAGTGCTCCGCCACACAGCCAGCACTGTCAGTGCTCCCCACACAGCCAGCACTGTCAGTGCTCCCCACACACAGCCAGCACTGTCAGTGCTCCCCAGACAGTCAGCACTGTCAGTGCTCCCCACACAGCCAGCACTGTCAGTGCTCCCTCACACTGCCAGCACTGTCAGTGCTCCCCACACAGCCAGCACTGTCAGTGCTCCCCCCACACAGCCAGCACTGTCAGTGCTCTCACAACACAGCCAGCACTGTCAGTGCTCCCCCCACACAGCCAGCACTGTCAGTGCTCTCACAACACAGCCAGCACTGTCAGTGCCCCCCCCAGACAGCCAGCACTGTCAGTGCTCCCACCACACAGACAGCACTGTCAGTGCTCCCCCTACACAGCCAGCACTGCCAGTGCACTCCCCCCTCAGCCAGCACTGTCAGTGCACCCCCACACAGCCAGCACCGTCAGTGCTCCCACCACACAGCCAGCACTGTCAGTGCTCCCCCCACACAGCCAGCACTGTCAGTGCTCCCCCACACAGCCAGCACTGTCAGTGCTCCAGAACACAGCCAGCACTGTCAGTGCTCCCACCACACTGCCAGCCCTGTCAGTGCACCCCCACACAGCCAGCACTGTCAGTGCTCCCACCACACAGCCAGCACAGTCAGTGCTCCCCACACAGCCAGCACTGCCAGTGCACTCCCCCCCCTCAGCCAGCACTGTCAGTGCACCCCCACACAGCCAGCACCGTCAGTGCTCCCACCACACTGCCAGCACTGTCAGTGCTCCCCCACACAGCCAGCACTGTCTGTGCTCCCCCACACAGCCAGCACTGTCAGTGCTCCCCCACACTACCAGCACTGTCAGTGCTCCCCCCACACAGCCAGCACTGTCAGTGCTCCCACCACACAGCCAGCACTGTCAGTGCTCACACCACACAGCCAGCACTGTCCGTGCTCCCCCCACAGCCAGCACTGTCAGTGCTCCCCCCACTGCCAGCACTGTCAGGGCTCCCCCCACACAGCCAGCACTGTCAGTGCTCCCCACACAGCCAGCACTGTCAGTGCTCCCCCCACACAGCCAGCACTGTCAGTGCTCCCCCCACACAGGCAGCACTGTCAGTGCTCCCATCACACAGCCAGCACTGTCAGTGCTACCACAACACACAGCCAGCACTGTCAGTGCTCCCCAACACAGCAAGCACTGTCAGTGCTCCCCCACACAGCCAGCACTGTCAGTGCTCCCACCACACAGCCAGCACTGTCAGTGCTCCCCACAGCCAGCACTGTCACTGCTCCCACCACACAGCCAGCACTGTCTGTGCTCCCCCACACAGCCAGCACCGTCAGTGCTCCCACCACACAGCCAGCACTGTCAGTGCTCCCCACAGCCAGCACTGTCAGTGCTCCCACCACACAGCCAGCACTGTCAGTGCTCCCCCACACAGCCAGCACTGCCAGTGCACTTCCCCCCCCTCAGGCAGCACTGTCAGTGCTCCTCCCACACAGCCAGCACTGTCAGTGCTCCCACCACACAGCCAGCACTGTCAGTGCTCCCCCCACACAGCCAGCACTGTCAGTGCTCCCCACACAGCCAGCACTGCCAGTGCACTTCCCCCCCCTCAGGCAGCACTGTCAGTTCTCCCCCTACACAGCCCGCACTGTTAGTGCTCCCACCACACAGCCAGCACTGTCAGTGCTCCCACCACACAGCCAGCACTGTCAGTGCTCCCACCACACAGCCAGCACTGTCTGTGCTCTCACCACACATCCAGCACTGTCAGTGCTCCCACCACACAGCCAGCACTGTCAGTGCACCCCCACACATCCAGCACTGTCAGTGCTCCCCCCACACAGCCCGCACTGTCAGTGCTCCCACCACACAGCCAGCACTGTCAGTGCTCCCCCACACAGCCAGCACTCTCAGTGCTCCAGCCACACAGCCAGCAATGTCAGTGCTCCCACCACACAGCCAGCACTGTCAGTGCTCCCCCAGACAACCAGCACAGTCAGTGCTCCCCCACACAGCCAGCAATGTCAGTGCTCCCCCACACAGCCAGCACTGTCAGTGGTCCCCCCACACAGCCCGCACTGTCAGTGCTCCCACCACACAGCCAGCACTGTCAGTGCTCCCCCCACACTGCCAGCACTGTCAGTGCTCCCACCACACAGCCAGCACTGTCAGTGCTCCCACCACACAGCCAGCACTGTCAGTGCTCCCACCACACAGCCAGCACTGTCAGTGCTCCCCCATACAGCCAGCACTGTCAGTGCTCCAACACACAGCCAGCACAGTCAGTCCTCCCACCACACAGCCAGCACTGTCAGTGCTCCCCCCACACAACCAGCACTGTCAGTGCCCCCCCACAAAACCAGCACTGTCAGTGCTCCCAACACACAGCCAGCACTGTCAGTGCTCCCCCACACAGCCAGCACTGTCAGTGCTCCCAACACACAGCCAGCACTGTCAGTGCTCCCACCACACAGCCAGCACTGTCAGTGCTCCCCCCACACAGCTAGCCCTGCCAGTGCTCCCACCGCACAGCCAGCACTGTCAGTGCTCCCCCTACACAGCCAGCACTGTCAGTTCTCCCACCACACAGCCAGCACTGTCAGTGCTCCCACCACACAGGCAGCACTGTCAGTGCTCCACAACACAGCCAACATTGTCAGTGCTCCCCCACACAGCCAGCACTGTCAGTGCTCCCACCACACAGCCAGCACTGTCAGTGCTCCCACCACACAGCCAGCACTGTCAGTGCCCCCACCACACAGCCAGTACTGTCAGTGCACCCCCACACAGCCAGCACTGTCAGTGCTCCCCCCACACAGCCCGCACTGTCAGTGCTCCCCCCACACAGCCAGCACTGTCAGTGCTCCCACCACACAGCCAGCACTGTCAGTGCTCCCCCACACAGCCAGCACTGTCAGTGCTCCCACCACACACCCAGCACTCTTAGTGCTCCCCCACACAGCCAGCACTGTCAGTGCTCCCACCACACAGCCAGCACTGTCAGTGCTCCCACACACAGCCAGCACTGTCAGTGCTCCCACCACACAGCCAGCACTGTCAGTGCTCCCACCACACAGCCAGCACTGTCAGTGCTCCCCCACACAACCAGCACAGTCAAAGCTCCCCCCACACAGCCAGCACTGTCAGTGCTCCCCCCACACAGCCAGCACTGTTAGTGCTCCCCCCACACAGCCCGCACTGTCTGTGCTCCCACCACACAGCCAGCACTGTCAGTGCTCCCCCCCACACAGCCAGCACTGTCAGTGCTCCCACCACACAGCCAGTACTGTCCGTGCTCCCACCACACAGCCAGCACTGTCAGTGCTCCCACCACACAGCCAGCACTGTCAGTGCTCCCCCACACAGCCAGTACTGTCAGTGCTCCCACCACACAGCCACCACTGTCAGTGCCCCCCCCCCAGACAGCCAGCACTGTCAGTGCTCCCACCACACAGCCAGCACTGTCAGTGCTCCCCACACAGCCAGCACTGTCAGTGCTCCCACCACACAGCCAGCACTGTCAGTGCTCCCACCACACAGCCAGTACTGTCCGTGCTCCCACCACACAGCCAGCACTGTCAGTGCTCCCACCACACAGCCAGCACTGTCAGTGCTCCCCCACACAGCCAGTACTGTCAGTGCTCCCACCACACAGCCACCACTGTCAGTGCCCCCCCCCAGACAGCCAGCACTGTCAGTGCTCCCACCACACAGCCAGCACTGTCAGTGCTCCCCACACAGCCAGCACTGTCAGTGCTCCCCACACAGCCAGCACTGTCAGTGCTCCCCCCACACAGCCAGCACTGTCAGTGCTCTCACAACACAGCCAGCACTGTCAGTGCTCCCCCCACACAGCCAGCACTGTCAGTGCTCTCACAACACAGCCAGCACTGTCAGTGCCCCCCCCAGACAGCCAGCACTGTCAGTGCTCCCACCACACAGACAGCACTGTCAGTGCTCCCCCTACACAGCCAGCACTGCCAGTGCACTCCCCCCTCAGCCAGCACTGTCAGTGCACCCCCACACAGCCAGCACCGTCAGTGCTCCCACCACACAGCCAGCACTGTCAGTGCTCCCCCCACACAGCCAGCACTGTCAGTGCTCCCCCACACAGCCAGCACTGTCAGTGCTCCAGAACACAGCCAGCACTGTCAGTGCTCCCACCACACTGCCAGCCCTGTCAGTGCACCCCCACACAGCCAGCACTGTCAGTGCTCCCACCACACAGCCAGCACAGTCAGTGCTCCCCACACAGCCAGCACTGCCAGTGCACTCCCCCCCCTCAGCCAGCACTGTCAGTGCACCCCCACACAGCCAGCACCGTCAGTGCTCCCACCACACTGCCAGCACTGTCAGTGCTCCCCCACACAGCCAGCACTGTCTGTGCTCCCCCACACAGCCAGCACTGTCAGTGCTCCCCCACACTACCAGCACTGTCAGTGCTCCCCCCACACAGCCAGCACTGTCAGTGCTCCCACCACACAGCCAGCACTGTCAGTGCTCACACCACACAGCCAGCACTGTCCGTGCTCCCCCCACAGCCAGCACTGTCAGTGCTCCCCCCACTGCCAGCACTGTCAGGGCTCCCCCCACACAGCCAGCACTGTCAGTGCTCCCCACACAGCCAGCACTGTCAGTGCTCCCCCCACACAGCCAGCACTGTCAGTGCTCCCCCCACACAGGCAGCACTGTCAGTGCTCCCATCACACAGCCAGCACTGTCAGTGCTACCACAACACACAGCCAGCACTGTCAGTGCTCCCCAACACAGCAAGCACTGTCAGTGCTCCCCCACACAGCCAGCACTGTCAGTGCTCCCACCACACAGCCAGCACTGTCAGTGCTCCCCACAGCCAGCACTGTCACTGCTCCCACCACACAGCCAGCACTGTCTGTGCTCCCCCACACAGCCAGCACCGTCAGTGCTCCCACCACACAGCCAGCACTGTCAGTGCTCCCCACAGCCAGCACTGTCAGTGCTCCCACCACACAGCCAGCACTGTCAGTGCTCCCCCACACAGCCAGCACTGCCAGTGCACTTCCCCCCCCTCAGGCAGCACTGTCAGTGCTCCTCCCACACAGCCAGCACTGTCAGTGCTCCCACCACACAGCCAGCACTGTCAGTGCTCCCCCCACACAGCCAGCACTGTCAGTGCTCCCCACACAGCCAGCACTGCCAGTGCACTTCCCCCCCCTCAGGCAGCACTGTCAGTTCTCCCCCTACACAGCCCGCACTGTTAGTGCTCCCACCACACAGCCAGCACTGTCAGTGCTCCCACCACACAGCCAGCACTGTCAGTGCTCCCACCACACAGCCAGCACTGTCTGTGCTCTCACCACACATCCAGCACTGTCAGTGCTCCCACCACACAGCCAGCACTGTCAGTGCACCCCCACACATCCAGCACTGTCAGTGCTCCCCCCACACAGCCCGCACTGTCAGTGCTCCCACCACACAGCCAGCACTGTCAGTGCTCCCCCACACAGCCAGCACTCTCAGTGCTCCAGCCACACAGCCAGCAATGTCAGTGCTCCCACCACACAGCCAGCACTGTCAGTGCTCCCCCAGACAACCAGCACAGTCAGTGCTCCCCCACACAGCCAGCAATGTCAGTGCTCCCCCACACAGCCAGCACTGTCAGTGGTCCCCCCACACAGCCCGCACTGTCAGTGCTCCCACCACACAGCCAGCACTGTCAGTGCTCCCCCCACACTGCCAGCACTGTCAGTGCTCCCACCACACAGCCAGCACTGTCAGTGCTCCCACCACACAGCCAGCACTGTCAGTGCTCCCACCACACAGCCAGCACTGTCAGTGCTCCCCCATACAGCCAGCACTGTCAGTGCTCCAACACACAGCCAGCACAGTCAGTCCTCCCACCACACAGCCAGCACTGTCAGTGCTCCCCCCACACAACCAGCACTGTCAGTGCCCCCCCACAAAACCAGCACTGTCAGTGCTCCCAACACACAGCCAGCACTGTCAGTGCTCCCCCACACAGCCAGCACTGTCAGTGCTCCCAACACACAGCCAGCACTGTCAGTGCTCCCACCACACAGCCAGCACTGTCAGTGCTCCCCCCACACAGCTAGCCCTGCCAGTGCTCCCACCGCACAGCCAGCACTGTCAGTGCTCCCCCTACACAGCCAGCACTGTCAGTTCTCCCACCACACAGCCAGCACTGTCAGTGCTCCCACCACACAGGCAGCACTGTCAGTGCTCCACAACACAGCCAACATTGTCAGTGCTCCCCCACACAGCCAGCACTGTCAGTGCTCCCACCACACAGCCAGCACTGTCAGTGCTCCCACCACACAGCCAGCACTGTCAGTGCCCCCACCACACAGCCAGTACTGTCAGTGCACCCCCACACAGCCAGCACTGTCAGTGCTCCCCCCACACAGCCCGCACTGTCAGTGCTCCCCCCACACAGCCAGCACTGTCAGTGCTCCCACCACACAGCCAGCACTGTCAGTGCTCCCCCACACAGCCAGCACTGTCAGTGCTCCCACCACACACCCAGCACTCTTAGTGCTCCCCCACACAGCCAGCACTGTCAGTGCTCCCACCACACAGCCAGCACTGTCAGTGCTCCCACACACAGCCAGCACTGTCAGTGCTCCCACCACACAGCCAGCACTGTCAGTGCTCCCACCACACAGCCAGCACTGTCAGTGCTCCCCCACACAACCAGCACAGTCAAAGCTCCCCCCACACAGCCAGCACTGTCAGTGCTCCCCCCACACAGCCAGCACTGTTAGTGCTCCCCCCACACAGCCCGCACTGTCTGTGCTCCCACCACACAGCCAGCACTGTCAGTGCTCCCCCCCACACAGCCAGCACTGTCAGTGCTCCCACCACACAGCCAGTACTGTCCGTGCTCCCACCACACAGCCAGCACTGTCAGTGCTCCCACCACACAGCCAGCACTGTCAGTGCTCCCCCACACAGCCAGTACTGTCAGTGCTCCCACCACACAGCCACCACTGTCAGTGCCCCCCCCCCCAGACAGCCAGCACTGTCAGTGCTCCCACCACACAGCCAGCACTGTCAGTGCTCCCCACACAGCCAGCACTGTCAGTGCTCCCACCACACAGCCAGCACTGTCAGTGCTCCCACCACACAGCCAGCACTGTCCGTGCTCCCACCACACAGCCAGCACTGTAAATGCTCCCCACATAGCCAGCACTGACAGTGCTCCCCCCACACAGCCAGCACTGACAGTGCTCCCCCACACAGCCAGCACTGTCAGTGTTCCCCACACAGCCAGCACTGTCAGTGCTCCCCACACACAGCCAGCACTGTCAGTGCTCCCCACACAGCCAGCACTGTGAGTGCTCCCTCACACTACCAGCACTGTCAGTGCTCCCCACACAGCCAGCACTGTCAGTGCTCCCCCCACACAGCCAGCACTGTCAGTGCTCTCACAACACAGCCAGCACTGTCATTGCTCCCCCCACACAGCCAGCACTGTCAGTGCTCTCACCACACAGCCAGCACTATCAGTGCTCCCCTACACAGCCAGCACCGTCAGTGCACTTCCACCCCCACACAGCCAGCACTGTCAGTGCTCCCCCGCACAGCCAGCACTGTCAGTGCTCCAGAACACAGCCAGCCCTGTCAGTGCACCCCCACACAGCCAGCGCTGTCAGTGCTCCCCCACACAGCCAGCACTGTCAGTGCTCCCCACACAGCCAGCACTGCCAGTGCACTCCCCCCCTCAGCCAGCACTGTCAGTGCTCCCCCACACAGCCAGCACTGTCAGTGCTCCCCCACACAGCCAGCACTGTCAGTGCTCCCCCACACTGCCAGCACTGTCAGTGCTCCCCCACACTGCCAGCACTGTCAGTGCTCCCCCCACACAGCCAGCACTGTCAGTGCTCCCACCACACAGCCAGCACTGTCAGTGCTCACACCACACAGCCAGCACTGTCCGTGCTCCACCCACAGCCAGCACTGTCAGTGCTCCCCCCACTGCCCGCACTGTCAGGGCTCCCCCCACACAGCCAGCACTGTCAGTGCACCCCCACACAGCCAGCACTGTCAGTGCTCCCCCCACACAGCCAGCACTGTCAGTGCTCCCCCCACACAGGCAGCACTGTCAGTGCTCCCACCACAAAGCCAGCACTGTCTGTGCTCCCCCACACAGCCAGCACTGTCAGTGCTCCCACCACACAGCCAGCACTGTCAGTGCTCCCACCACACAGCCAGCACTGTCCGTGCTCCCACCACACAGCCAGCACTGTAAATGCTCCCCACATAGCCAGCACTGTCAGTGCTCCCCCACACATCCAGCACTGACAGTGCTCCCCCACACAGCCAGCACTGTCAGTGCTCCCCACACAGGCAGCACTGTCAGTGCTCCCCACACACAGCCAGCACTGTCAGTGCTCCCCAGACAGTCAGCACTGTCAGTGCTCCCCACACAGCCAGCACTGTCAGTGCTCCCTCACACTGCCAGCACTGTCAGTGCTCCCCACACAGCCAGAACTGTCAGTGCTCCCACCACACAGCCAGTACTGTCCGTGCTCTCACCACACAGCCAGCACTGTCAGTGCTCCCACCACACAGCCAGCACTGTCAGTGCTCCCCCACACAGCCAGTACTGTCAGTGCTCCCACCACACAGCCACCACTGTCAGTGCCCCCCCCCCACACAGCCAGCACTGTCAGTGCTCCCACCACACAGCCAGCACTGTCAGTGCTCCTCCACACAGCCAGCACTGTCAGTGCTCCCACCACACAGCCAGCACTGTCAGTGCTCCCACCACACAGCCAGCACTGTCCGTGCTCCCACCACACAGCCAGCACTGTAAATGCTCCCCACATAGCCAGCACTGACAGTGCTCCCCCCACACAGCCAGCACTGACAGTGCTCCCCCACACAGCCAGCACTGTCAGTGCTCCCCACACAGCCAGCACTGTCAGTGCTCCCCACACACAGCCAGCACAGTCAGTGCTCCCCAGACAGTCAGCACTGTCAGTGCTCCCCACACAGCCAGCACTGTCAGTGCTCCCTCACACTACCAGCACTGTCAGTGCTCCCCACACAGCCAGCACGGTCAGTGCTCCCCCCACACAGCCAGCACTGTCAGTGCTCTCACAACACAGCCAGCACTGTCAGTGCTCCCCCCACACAGCCAGCACTGTCAGTGCTCCCACCACACAGCCAGCACTATCAGTGCTCCCCTACACAGCCAGCACCGTCAGTGCACTTCCACCCCCACACAGCCAGCACTGTCAGTGCTCCCCCACACAGCCAGCACTGTCAGTGCTCCAGAACACAGCCAGCACTGTCAGTGCTCCCACCACACAGCCAGCCCTGTCAGTGCACCCCCACACAGCCAGCACTGTCAGTGCTCCCCCACACAGCCAGCACTGTCAGTGCTCCCCCCACACAGCCAGCACTGCCAGTGCTCCTCCCACACAGGCAGCACTGTCATTGCTCCCACCACAAAGCCAGCACTGTCAGTGCTCCCCCACACAGCCAGCACTGTCAGTGCTCCCACCACACAGCCAGCACTGTCCGTGCTCCCACCACACAGCCAGCACTGTAAATGCTCCCCACATAGCCAGCACTGTCAGTGCTCCCCCCACACAGCCAGCACTGACAGTGCTCCCCCACACAGCCAGCACTGTCAGTGCTCCCCACACAGCCAGCACTGTCAGTGCTCCCCACAAACAGCCAGCACTGTCAGTGCTCCCCAGACAGTCAGCACTGTCAGTGCTCCCCACACAGCCAGCACTGTCAGTGCTCCCTCACACTGCCAGCACTGTCAGTGCTCCCCACAAAGCCAGAACTGTCAGTGCTCCCCCCACACAGCCAGCACTGTCAGTGCTCTCACAACACAGCCAGCACTGCCAGTGCTCCCCCCACACAGCCAGCACTGTCAGTGCTCCCACCACACAGCCAGCACTGTCAGTGCTCCCCCTACACAGCCAGCACCGTCAGTGCACTTCCACCCCCACACAGCCAGCACTGTCAGTGCTCCCCCACACAGCCAGCACTGTCAGTGCTCCAAAACACAGCCAGCACTGTCAGTGCTCCCACCACACAGCCAGCCCTGTCAGTGCACCCCCACACAGCCAGCACTGTCAGTGCTCCCCCCACACAGCCAGCACAGTCAGTGCTCCCCACACAGCCAGCACTGCCAGTGCACTCCCCCCCCCCCCCCTCAGCCAGCACTGTCAGTGCTCCCCCACACAGCCAGCACTGTCAGTGCTCCCCCACACAGCCAGCACTGTCAGTGCTCCCCCACACTGCCAGCACTGTCAGTGCTCCCCCCACACAGCCAGCACTGTCAGTGCTCCCACCACACAGCCAGCACTGTCAGTGCTCACACCACACAGCCAGCACTGTCCGTGCTCCACCCACAGCCAGCACTGTCAGTGCTCCCCCCACTGCCCGCACTGTCAGGGCTCCCCCCACACAGCCAGCACTGTCAGTGCTCCCCCACACAGCCAGCACTGTCAGTGCTCCCCCCACACAGCCAGCACTGTCAGTGCTCCTCCCACACAGGCAGGACTGTCAGTGCTCCCACCACAAAGCCAGCACTGTCAGTGCTCCCCCACACAGCCAGCACTGTCACTGCTCCCACCACACAGCCAGCACTGTCAGTGCTCCCACCACACAGCCAGCACTGTCCGTGCTCCCACCACACAGCCAGCACTGTAAATGCTCCCCACATAGCCAGCACTGTCAGTGCTCCCCCCACACAGCCAGCACTGACAGTGCTCCCCCACACAGCCAGCACTGTCAGTGCTCCCCACACAGCCAGCACTGTCAGTGCTCCCCACACAGCCAGCACTGCCAGTGCACTTCCCCCCCCTCAGGCAGCACTGTCAGTGCTCCTCCCACACAGCCAGCACTGTCAGTGCTCCCACCACACAGCCAGCACTGTCAGTGCTCCCCCCACACAGCCAGCACTGTCAGTGCTCCCCACACAGCCAGCACTGCCAGTGCACTTCCCCCCCCTCAGGCAGCACTGTCAGTTCTCCCCCTACACAGCCCGCACTGTTAGTGCTCCCACCACACAGCCAGCACTGTCAGTGCTCCCACCACACAGCCAGCACTGTCAGTGCTCCCACCACACAGCCAGCACTGTCTGTGCTCTCACCACACATCCAGCACTGTCAGTGCTCCCACCACACAGCCAGCACTGTCAGTGCACCCCCACACATCCAGCACTGTCAGTGCTCCCCCCACACAGCCCGCACTGTCAGTGCTCCCACCACACAGCCAGCACTGTCAGTGCTCCCCCACACAGCCAGCACTCTCAGTGCTCCAGCCACACAGCCAGCAATGTCAGTGCTCCCACCACACAGCCAGCACTGTCAGTGCTCCCCCAGACAACCAGCACAGTCAGTGCTCCCCCACACAGCCAGCAATGTCAGTGCTCCCCCACACAGCCAGCACTGTCAGTGGTCCCCCCACACAGCCCGCACTGTCAGTGCTCCCACCACACAGCCAGCACTGTCAGTGCTCCCCCCACACTGCCAGCACTGTCAGTGCTCCCACCACACAGCCAGCACTGTCAGTGCTCCCACCACACAGCCAGCACTGTCAGTGCTCCCACCACACAGCCAGCACTGTCAGTGCTCCCCCATACAGCCAGCACTGTCAGTGCTCCAACACACAGCCAGCACAGTCAGTCCTCCCACCACACAGCCAGCACTGTCAGTGCTCCCCCCACACAACCAGCACTGTCAGTGCCCCCCCACAAAACCAGCACTGTCAGTGCTCCCAACACACAGCCAGCACTGTCAGTGCTCCCCCACACAGCCAGCACTGTCAGTGCTCCCAACACACAGCCAGCACTGTCAGTGCTCCCACCACACAGCCAGCACTGTCAGTGCTCCCCCCACACAGCTAGCCCTGCCAGTGCTCCCACCGCACAGCCAGCACTGTCAGTGCTCCCCCTACACAGCCAGCACTGTCAGTTCTCCCACCACACAGCCAGCACTGTCAGTGCTCCCACCACACAGGCAGCACTGTCAGTGCTCCACAACACAGCCAACATTGTCAGTGCTCCCCCACACAGCCAGCACTGTCAGTGCTCCCACCACACAGCCAGCACTGTCAGTGCTCCCACCACACAGCCAGCACTGTCAGTGCCCCCACCACACAGCCAGTACTGTCAGTGCACCCCCACACAGCCAGCACTGTCAGTGCTCCCCCCACACAGCCCGCACTGTCAGTGCTCCCCCCACACAGCCAGCACTGTCAGTGCTCCCACCACACAGCCAGCACTGTCAGTGCTCCCCCACACAGCCAGCACTGTCAGTGCTCCCACCACACACCCAGCACTCTTAGTGCTCCCCCACACAGCCAGCACTGTCAGTGCTCCCACCACACAGCCAGCACTGTCAGTGCTCCCACACACAGCCAGCACTGTCAGTGCTCCCACCACACAGCCAGCACTGTCAGTGCTCCCACCACACAGCCAGCACTGTCAGTGCTCCCCCACACAACCAGCACAGTCAAAGCTCCCCCCACACAGCCAGCACTGTCAGTGCTCCCCCCACACAGCCAGCACTGTTAGTGCTCCCCCCACACAGCCCGCACTGTCTGTGCTCCCACCACACAGCCAGCACTGTCAGTGCTCCCCCCCACACAGCCAGCACTGTCAGTGCTCCCACCACACAGCCAGTACTGTCCGTGCTCCCACCACACAGCCAGCACTGTCAGTGCTCCCACCACACAGCCAGCACTGTCAGTGCTCCCCCACACAGCCAGTACTGTCAGTGCTCCCACCACACAGCCACCACTGTCAGTGCCCCCCCCCCCAGACAGCCAGCACTGTCAGTGCTCCCACCACACAGCCAGCACTGTCAGTGCTCCCCACACAGCCAGCACTGTCAGTGCTCCCACCACACAGCCAGCACTGTCAGTGCTCCCACCACACAGCCAGCACTGTCCGTGCTCCCACCACACAGCCAGCACTGTAAATGCTCCCCACATAGCCAGCACTGACAGTGCTCCCCCCACACAGCCAGCACTGACAGTGCTCCCCCACACAGCCAGCACTGTCAGTGTTCCCCACACAGCCAGCACTGTCAGTGCTCCCCACACACAGCCAGCACTGTCAGTGCTCCCCACACAGCCAGCACTGTGAGTGCTCCCTCACACTACCAGCACTGTCAGTGCTCCCCACACAGCCAGCACTGTCAGTGCTCCCCCCACACAGCCAGCACTGTCAGTGCTCTCACAACACAGCCAGCACTGTCATTGCTCCCCCCACACAGCCAGCACTGTCAGTGCTCTCACCACACAGCCAGCACTATCAGTGCTCCCCTACACAGCCAGCACCGTCAGTGCACTTCCACCCCCACACAGCCAGCACTGTCAGTGCTCCCCCGCACAGCCAGCACTGTCAGTGCTCCAGAACACAGCCAGCCCTGTCAGTGCACCCCCACACAGCCAGCGCTGTCAGTGCTCCCCCACACAGCCAGCACTGTCAGTGCTCCCCACACAGCCAGCACTGCCAGTGCACTCCCCCCCTCAGCCAGCACTGTCAGTGCTCCCCCACACAGCCAGCACTGTCAGTGCTCCCCCACACAGCCAGCACTGTCAGTGCTCCCCCACACTGCCAGCACTGTCAGTGCTCCCCCACACTGCCAGCACTGTCAGTGCTCCCCCCACACAGCCAGCACTGTCAGTGCTCCCACCACACAGCCAGCACTGTCAGTGCTCACACCACACAGCCAGCACTGTCCGTGCTCCACCCACAGCCAGCACTGTCAGTGCTCCCCCCACTGCCCGCACTGTCAGGGCTCCCCCCACACAGCCAGCACTGTCAGTGCACCCCCACACAGCCAGCACTGTCAGTGCTCCCCCCACACAGCCAGCACTGTCAGTGCTCCCCCCACACAGGCAGCACTGTCAGTGCTCCCACCACAAAGCCAGCACTGTCTGTGCTCCCCCACACAGCCAGCACTGTCAGTGCTCCCACCACACAGCCAGCACTGTCAGTGCTCCCACCACACAGCCAGCACTGTCCGTGCTCCCACCACACAGCCAGCACTGTAAATGCTCCCCACATAGCCAGCACTGTCAGTGCTCCCCCACACATCCAGCACTGACAGTGCTCCCCCACACAGCCAGCACTGTCAGTGCTCCCCACACAGGCAGCACTGTCAGTGCTCCCCACACACAGCCAGCACTGTCAGTGCTCCCCAGACAGTCAGCACTGTCAGTGCTCCCCACACAGCCAGCACTGTCAGTGCTCCCTCACACTGCCAGCACTGTCAGTGCTCCCCACACAGCCAGAACTGTCAGTGCTCCCACCACACAGCCAGTACTGTCCGTGCTCTCACCACACAGCCAGCACTGTCAGTGCTCCCACCACACAGCCAGCACTGTCAGTGCTCCCCCACACAGCCAGTACTGTCAGTGCTCCCACCACACAGCCACCACTGTCAGTGCCCCCCCCCCACACAGCCAGCACTGTCAGTGCTCCCACCACACAGCCAGCACTGTCAGTGCTCCTCCACACAGCCAGCACTGTCAGTGCTCCCACCACACAGCCAGCACTGTCAGTGCTCCCACCACACAGCCAGCACTGTCCGTGCTCCCACCACACAGCCAGCACTGTAAATGCTCCCCACATAGCCAGCACTGACAGTGCTCCCCCCACACAGCCAGCACTGACAGTGCTCCCCCACACAGCCAGCACTGTCAGTGCTCCCCACACAGCCAGCACTGTCAGTGCTCCCCACACACAGCCAGCACAGTCAGTGCTCCCCAGACAGTCAGCACTGTCAGTGCTCCCCACACAGCCAGCACTGTCAGTGCTCCCTCACACTACCAGCACTGTCAGTGCTCCCCACACAGCCAGCACGGTCAGTGCTCCCCCCACACAGCCAGCACTGTCAGTGCTCTCACAACACAGCCAGCACTGTCAGTGCTCCCCCCACACAGCCAGCACTGTCAGTGCTCCCACCACACAGCCAGCACTATCAGTGCTCCCCTACACAGCCAGCACCGTCAGTGCACTTCCACCCCCACACAGCCAGCACTGTCAGTGCTCCCCCACACAGCCAGCACTGTCAGTGCTCCAGAACACAGCCAGCACTGTCAGTGCTCCCACCACACAGCCAGCCCTGTCAGTGCACCCCCACACAGCCAGCACTGTCAGTGCTCCCCCACACAGCCAGCACTGTCAGTGCTCCCCCCACACAGCCAGCACTGCCAGTGCTCCTCCCACACAGGCAGCACTGTCATTGCTCCCACCACAAAGCCAGCACTGTCAGTGCTCCCCCACACAGCCAGCACTGTCAGTGCTCCCACCACACAGCCAGCACTGTCCGTGCTCCCACCACACAGCCAGCACTGTAAATGCTCCCCACATAGCCAGCACTGTCAGTGCTCCCCCCACACAGCCAGCACTGACAGTGCTCCCCCACACAGCCAGCACTGTCAGTGCTCCCCACACAGCCAGCACTGTCAGTGCTCCCCACAAACAGCCAGCACTGTCAGTGCTCCCCAGACAGTCAGCACTGTCAGTGCTCCCCACACAGCCAGCACTGTCAGTGCTCCCTCACACTGCCAGCACTGTCAGTGCTCCCCACAAAGCCAGAACTGTCAGTGCTCCCCCCACACAGCCAGCACTGTCAGTGCTCTCACAACACAGCCAGCACTGCCAGTGCTCCCCCCACACAGCCAGCACTGTCAGTGCTCCCACCACACAGCCAGCACTGTCAGTGCTCCCCCTACACAGCCAGCACCGTCAGTGCACTTCCACCCCCACACAGCCAGCACTGTCAGTGCTCCCCCACACAGCCAGCACTGTCAGTGCTCCAAAACACAGCCAGCACTGTCAGTGCTCCCACCACACAGCCAGCCCTGTCAGTGCACCCCCACACAGCCAGCACTGTCAGTGCTCCCCCCACACAGCCAGCACAGTCAGTGCTCCCCACACAGCCAGCACTGCCAGTGCACTCCCCCCCCCCCCCCTCAGCCAGCACTGTCAGTGCTCCCCCACACAGCCAGCACTGTCAGTGCTCCCCCACACAGCCAGCACTGTCAGTGCTCCCCCACACTGCCAGCACTGTCAGTGCTCCCCCCACACAGCCAGCACTGTCAGTGCTCCCACCACACAGCCAGCACTGTCAGTGCTCACACCACACAGCCAGCACTGTCCGTGCTCCACCCACAGCCAGCACTGTCAGTGCTCCCCCCACTGCCCGCACTGTCAGGGCTCCCCCCACACAGCCAGCACTGTCAGTGCTCCCCCACACAGCCAGCACTGTCAGTGCTCCCCCCACACAGCCAGCACTGTCAGTGCTCCTCCCACACAGGCAGGACTGTCAGTGCTCCCACCACAAAGCCAGCACTGTCAGTGCTCCCCCACACAGCCAGCACTGTCACTGCTCCCACCACACAGCCAGCACTGTCAGTGCTCCCACCACACAGCCAGCACTGTCCGTGCTCCCACCACACAGCCAGCACTGTAAATGCTCCCCACATAGCCAGCACTGTCAGTGCTCCCCCCACACAGCCAGCACTGACAGTGCTCCCCCACACAGCCAGCACTGTCAGTGCTCCCCACACAGCCAGCACTGTCAGTGCTCCCCACACACAGCCTGCACTGTCAGTGCTCCCCAGACAGTCAGCACTGTCAGTGCTCCCCACACAGCCAGCACTGTCAGTGCTCCCTCACACTGCCAGCACTGTCAGTGCTCCCCACAAAGCCAGAACTGTCAGTGCTCCCCCCACACAGCCAGCACTGTCAGTGCTCCCACCACACAGCCAGCACTGTCAGTGCTCCCACAACACAGCCAGCACTGTCAGTGCTCCCCCTACA
Source organism: Scyliorhinus torazame (assembly GCF_047496885.1). NCBI lineage: Eukaryota > Metazoa > Chordata > Chondrichthyes > Carcharhiniformes > Scyliorhinidae > Scyliorhinus > Scyliorhinus torazame. The sequence continues at coordinate 19,157,378 of NC_092711.1, forward strand.
CAGCCAGCACCGTCAGTGCACTTCCACCCCCACACAGCCAGCACTGTCAGTGCTCCCCCACACAGCCAGCACTGTCAGTGCTCCAAAACACAGCCAGCACTGTCAGTGCTCCCACCACACAGCCAGCACTGTCAGTGCACCCCCACACAGCCAGCACTGTCAGTGCTCCCCCCACACAGCCAGCACAGTCAGTGCTCCCCACACAGCCAGCACAGCCAGTGCACTCCGCCCCCCTCAGCCAGCACTGTCAGTGCTCCCCCACACAGCCAGCACTGTCAGTGCTCCCACCACACAGCCAGCACTGTCAGTGCTCCCCCCACACAGCCAGCACTGTCAGTGCTCCCCCACACAGCCAGCACTGTCAGTGCACCCCCACACTGCCAGCACTGTCAGTGCTCCCCCCACACAGCCAGCACTGTCAGTGCTCCCACCACACAGCCAGCACTGTCAGTGCTCACACCACACAGCCAGCACTGTCAGTGCTCCCCCCACACAGCCAGCACTGTGAGTGCCCCCCCCCCCACACAGGCAGCACTGTCAGTGCTCCCATCACACAGCCAGCACTGTCAGTGCTACCACAACACACAGCCAGCACTGTCAGTGCTCCCCCACACAGCAAGCACTGTCAGTGCTCCCCCGCACAGCCAGCACTGTCAGTGCTCCCACCACACAGCCAGCACTGTCAGTGCTCCCCACAGCCAGCACTGTCACTGCTCCCACCACACAGCCAGCACTGTCTGTGCTCCCCCACACAGCCAGCACCGTCAGTGCTCCCACCACACAGCCAGCACTGTCAGTGCTCCCACCACACAGCCAGCACTGTCAGTGCTCCCCCAGACAACCAGCACAGTCAGTGCTCCCCCCACACAGCCAGCAATGTCAGTGCTCCCCCACACAGCCAGCACTGTCAGTGCTCCCCCCACACAGCCCGCACTGTCAGTGCTCCCACCACACAGCCAGCACTGTCAGTGCTCCCCCCACACTGCCAGCACTGTCAGTGCTCCCACCACACAGCCAGCACTGTCAGTGCTCCCACCACACAGCCAGCACTGTCAGTGCTCCCACCACACAGCCAGCACTGTCAGTGCTCCCCCCACACAGCCAGCACTGTCAGTGCTCCAACACACAGCCAGCACAGTCAGTGCTCCCACCACACAGCCAGCACTGTCAGTGCTCCCCCACACAGCCAGCACTGTCAGTGCCCCCCCACACAGCCAGCACTGTCAGTGCTCCCAACACACAGCCAGCACTGTCAGTGCTCCCCACACAGCCAGCACTGTCAGTGCTCCCAACACACAGCCAGCACTGTCAGTGCTCCCACCACACAGCCAACACTGCCAGTGCTCCCACCGCACAGCCAGCACTGTCAGTGCTCCCCCTACACAGCCAGCACTGTCAGTTCTCCCACCACACAGCCAGCACTGTCAGTGTTCCCACCACACAGCCAGCACTGTCAGTGCTCCCCCCACACAGCCAACATTGTCAGTGCTCCCCCACACAGCCAGCACTGTCAGTGCTCCCACCACACAGCCAGCACTGTCAGTGCTCCCACCACACAGCCAGCACTATCAGTGCTCCCACCACACAGCCAGCACTGTCAGTGCACCCCCACACAGCCAGCACTGTCAGTGCTCCCACCACACAGCCAGTACTGTCAGTGCTCCCACCACACAGCCACCACTGTCAGTGCCCCCCCCCACACAGCCAGCACTGTCAGTGCTCCCACCACACAGCCAGCACTGTCCGTGCTCCCACCACACAGCCAGCACTGTCCGTGCTCCCACCACACAGCCAGCACTGTAAATGCTCCCCACATAGCCAGCACTGACAGTGCTCCCCCCACACAGCCAGCACTGTCAGTGCTCCCCCACACAGCCAGCACTGTCAGTGCTCCCCACACAGCCAGCACTGTCAGTGCTCCCCACACACAGCCAGCACTGTCAGTGCTCCCCAGACAGTCAACACTGTCAGTGCTCCCCACACAGCCAGCACTGTCAGTGCTCCCTCACACTGCCAGCACTGTCAGTGCTCCCCACACAGCCAGCACTGTCAGTGCTCCCTCCACACAGCCAGCACTGTCAGTGCTCTCACAACACAGCCAGCACTGTCAGTGCTCCCCCCACACAGCCAGCACTGACAGTGCTCCCCCACACAGCCAGCACTGTCAGTGCTCCCCACACAGCCAGCACTGTCAGTGCTCCCCACACACAGTCAGCACTGTCAGTGCTCCCCAGACAGTCAGCACTGTCAGTGCTCCCCACACAGCCAGCACTGTCAGTGCTCCCTCACACTGCCAGCACTGTCAGTGCTCCCCACAAAGCCAGAACTGTCAGTGCTCCCCCCACACAGCCAGCACTGTCAGTGCTCTCACAACACAGCCAGCACTGCCAGTGCTCCCCCCACACAGCCAGCACTGTCAGTGCTCCCACCACACAGCCAGCACTGTCAGTGCTCCCCCTACACAGCCAGCACCGTCAGTGCACTTCCACCCCCACACAGCCAGCAGTGTCAGTGCTCCCCCACACAGCCAGCACTGTCAGTGCTCCAAAACACAGCCAGCACTGTCAGTGCTCCCACCACACAGCCAGCCCTGTCAGTGCACCCCCACACAGCCAGCACTGTCAGTGCTCCCCCCCACACAGCCAGCACAGTCAGTGCTCCCCACACAGCCAGCACTGCCAGTGCACTCCCCCCCCCTCAGCCAGCACTGTCAGTGCTCCCCCACACAGCCAGCACTGTCAGTGCTCCCACCACACAGCCAGCACTGTCAGTGCTCCCCCCACACAGCCAGCACTGTCAGTGCTCCCCCACACAGCCAGCACTGTCAGTGCACCCCCACACTGCCAGCACTGTCAGTGCTCCACCCACACAGCCAGCACTGTCTGTGCTCCCACCACACAGCCAGCACTGTCAGTGCTCACACCACACAGCCAGCACTGTCCGTGCTCCCCCACAGCCAGCACTATCAGTGCTCCCACCACACAGCCAGCACTGTCAGTGCTCCCCCTACACAGCCAGCACCGTCAGTGCACTTCCACCCCCACACAGCCAGCACTGTCAGTGCTCCCCCACACAGCCAGCACTGTCAGTGCTCCAAAACACAGCCAGCACTGTCAGTGCTCCCACCACACAGCCAGCCCTGTCAGTGCACCCCCACACAGCCAGCACTGTCAGTGCTCCCCCACACAGCCAGCACAGTCAGTGCTCCCCACACAGCCAGCACTGCCAGTGCACTCCCCCCCCTCAGCCAGCACTGTCAGTGCTCCCCCACACAGCCAGCACTGTCAGTGCTCCCACCACACAGCCAGCACTGTCAGTGCTCCCCCCACACAGCCAGCGCTGTCAGTGCTCCCCCACACAGCCAGCACTGTCAGTGCACCCCCACACTGCCAGCACTGTCAGTGCTCCCCCCATACAGCCAGCACTGTCAGTGCTCCCACCACACAGCCAGCACTGTCAGTGCTCACACCACACAGCCAGCACTGTCAGTGCTCCCCCCACACAGCCAGCACTGTGAGTGCCCCCCCCCCACACAGGCAGCACTGTCAGTGCTCCCATCACACAGCCAGCACTGTCAGTGCTACCACAACACACAGCCAGCACTGTCAGTGCTCCCCCACACAGCAAGCACTGTCAGTGCTCCCCCGCACAGCCAGCACTGTCAGTGCTCCCACCACACAGCCAGCACTGTCAGTGCTCCCCACAGCCAGCACTGTCACTGCTCCCACCACACAGCCAGCACTGTCTGTGCTCCCCCACACAGCCAGCACCGTCAGTGCTCCCACCACACAGCCAGCACTGTAAGTGCTCCCACCACAAAGCCAGCACTGTCAGTGCTCCCCCAGACAACCAGCACAGTCAGTGCTCCCCCCACACAGCCAGCAATGTCAGTGCTCCCCCACACAGCCAGCACTGTCAGTGCTCCCCCCACACAGCCCGCACTGTCAGTGCTCCCACCACACAGCCAGCACTGTCAGTGCTCCCCCCACACTGCCAGCACTGTCAGTGCTCCCACCACACAGCCAGCACTGTCAGTGCTCCCACCACACAGCCAGCACTGTCAGTGCTCCCACCACACAGCCAGCACTGTCAGTGCTCCCCCACACAGCCAGCACTGTCAGTGCTCCAACACACAGCCAGCACAGTCAGTGCTCCCACCACACAGCCAGCACTGTCAGTGCTCCCCCCACACAGCCAGCACTGTCAGTGCCCCCCCCACACAGCCAGCACTGTCAGTGCTCCCAACACACAGCCAGCACTGTCAGTGCTCCCCACACAGCCAGCACTGTCAGTGCTCCCAACACACAGCCAGCACTGTCAGTGCTCCCACCACACAGCCAACACTGTCAGTGCTCCCCCACACAGCTAGCACTGCCAGTGCTCCCACCGCACAGCCAGCACTGTCAGTGCTCCCCCTACACAGCCAGCACTGTCAGTTCTCCCACCACACAGCCAGCACTGTCAGTGCTCCCATCAAACAGCCAGCACTGTCAGTGCTCCCCCCACACAGCCAACATTGTCAGTGCTCCCCCACACAGCCAGCACTGTCAGTGCTCCCACCACACAGCCAGCACTGTCAGTGCTCCCACCACACAGCCAGCACTATCAGTGCTCCCACCACACAGCCAGCACTGTCAGTGCACCCCCACACAGCCAGCACTGTCAGTGCTCCCACCACACAGCCAGTACTGTCAGTGCTCCCACCACACAGCCACCACTGTCAGTGCCCCCCCCCCCACACAGCCAGCACTGTCAGTGCTCCCACCACACAGCCAGCACTGTCCGTGCTCCCACCACACAGCCAGCACTGTAAATGCTCCCCACATAGCCAGCACTGACAGTGCTCCCCCACACAGCCAGCACTGTCAGTGCTCCCCCACACAGCCAGCACTGTCAGTGCTCCCCACACAGCCAGCACTGTCAGTGCTCCCCACACACAGCCAGCACTGTCAGTGCTCCCCAGACAGTCAACACTGTCAGTGCTCCCCACACAGCCAGCACATTCAGTGCTCCCTCACACTGCCAGCACGGTCAGTGCTCCCCACACAGCCAGCACTGTCAGTGCTCCCCCCACACAGCCAGCACTGTCAGTGCTCTCACAACACAGCCAGCACTGTCAGTGCTCCCCCCACACAGGCAGCACTGTCAGTGCTCCCACCACAAAGCCAGCACTGTCAGTGCTCCACCACACAGCCAGCACTGCCAGTGCTCCCACCACACAGCCAGCACTGTCAGTGCTCCCCACATAGCCAGCACTGTCAGTGCTCCCCCCACACAGCCAGCACTGACAGTGCTCCCCCACACAGCCAGCACTGTCAGTGCTCCCCACACAGCCAGCACTGTCAGTGCTCCCCACACACAATCAGCACTGTCAGTGCTCCCCAGACAGTCAGCACTGTCAGTGCTCCCCACACAGCCAGCACTGTCAGTGCTCCCTCACACTGCCAGCACTGTCAGTGCTCCCCACAAAGCCAGAACTGTCAGTGCTCCCCCCACACAGCCAGCACTGTCAGTGCTCTCACAACACAGCCAGCACTGCCAGTGCTCCCCCACACAGCCAGCACTGTCAGTGCTCCCACCACACAGCCAGCACTGTCAGTGCTCCCCCTACACAGCCAGCACCGTCAGTGCACTTCCACCCCCACACAGCCAGCACTGTCAGTGCTCCCCCACACAGCCAGCACTGTCAGTGCTCCAAAACACAGCCAGCACTGTCAGTGCTCCCACCACACAGCCAGCCCTGTCAGTGCACCCCCACACAGCCAGCACTGTCAGTGCTCCCCCCACACAGCCAGCACAGTCAGTGCTCCCCACACAGCCAGCACTGCCTGTGCACTCCCCCCCCCTCAGCCAGCACTGTCAGTGCTCCCCCACACAGCCAGCACTGTCAGTGCTCCCACCACACAGCCAGCACTGTCAGTGCTCCCCCCACACAGCCAGCACTGTCAGTGCTCCCCCACACAGCCAGCACTGTCAGTGCACCCCCACACTGCCAGCACTGTCAGTGCTCCACCCACACAGCCAGCACTGTCTGTGCTCCCACCACACAGCCAGCACTGTCAGTGCTCACACCACACAGCCAGCACTGTCCGTGCTCCCCCCACAGCCAGCACTATCAGTGCTCCCCCCACTGCCAGCACTGTCAGGGCTCCCCCCACACAGCCAGCACTGTCAGTGCTCCCCCACACAGCCAGCACTGTCAGTGCTCCCCCCCACACAACCAGGACTTTGAGTGCCCCCCCCACACAGGCAGCACTGTCAGTGCTCCCATCACACAGCCAGCACTGTCAGTGCTACCACAACACACAGCCAGCACTGTCAGTGCTCCCCCACACAGCAAGCACTGTCAGTGCTCCCCCACACAGCCAGCACTGTCAGTGCTCCCACCACACAGCCAGCACTGTCAGTGCTCCCCACAGCCAGCACTGTCACTGCTCCCACCACACAGCCAGCACTGTCTGTGCTCCCCCACACAGCCAGCACCGTCAGTGCTCCCACCACACAGCCAGCACTGTCAGTGCTCCCACCACACAGCCAGCACTGTCAGTGCTCCCCCAGACAACCAGCACAGTCAGTGCTCCCCCCACACAGCCAGCAATGTCAGTGCTCCCCCACACAGCCAGCACTGTCAGTGCTCCCCCCACACAGCCCGCACTGTCAGTGCTCCCACCACACAGCCAGCACTGTCAGTGCTCCCCCCACACTGCCAGCACTGTCAGTGCTCCCACCACACAGCCAGCACTGTCAGTGCTCCCACCACACAGCCAGCACTGTCAGTGCTCCCACCACACAGCCAGCACTGTCAGTGCTCCCCCCACACAGCCAGCACTGTCAGTGCTCCAACACACAGCCAGCACAGTCAGTGCTCCCACCACACAGCCAGCACTGTCAGTGCTCCCCCACACAGCCAGCACTGTCAGTGCCCCCCCACACAGCCAGCACTGTCAGTGCTCCCAACACACAGCCAGCACTGTCAGTGCTCCCCACACAGCCAGCACTGTCAGTGCTCCCAACACACAGCCAGCACTGTCAGTGCTCCCACCACACAGCCAGCACTGTCAGTGCTCCCCCCACACAGCTAGCACTGCCAGTGCTCCCATCGCACAGCCAGAACTGACAGTGCTCCCCCTACACAGCCAGCACTGTCAGTTCTCCCACCACACAGCCAGCACTGTCAGTGCTCCCACCACACAGCCAGCACTGTCAGTGCTCCCCCACACAGCCAACATTGTCAGTGCTCCCCCACACAGCCAGCACTGTCAGTGCTCCCACCACACAGCCAGCACTGTCAGTGCTCCCACCACACAGCCAGCACTATCAGTGCTCCCACCACACAGCCAGCACTGTCAGTGCACCCCCACACAGCCAGCACTGTCAGTGCTCCCCCACACAGCCCGCACTGTCAGTGCTCCCCCCACACAGCCAGCACTGTCAGTGCTCCCACCACACAGCCAGCACTGTCAGTGCTCCCCCACACAGCCAGCACTGTCAGTGCTCCCACCACACACCCAGCACTCTCAGTGCTCCCCCACACAGCCAGCACTGTCAGTGCTCCCACCACACAGCCGGCACTGTCAGTGCTCCCACACACAGCCAGCACTGTCAGTGCTCCCCCCACACAGCCAGCACTGTTAGTGCTCCCCCCACACAGCCCGCACTGTCAGTGCTCCCCCCACACAGCCAGCACTGTCAGTGCTCCCACCACACAGCCAGTACTGTCCGTGCTCCCACCACACAGCCAGCACTGTCAGTGCTCCCACCACACAGCCAGCACTGTCAGTGCTCCCCCACACAGCCATTACTGTCAGTGCTCCCACCACACAGCCACCACTGTCAGTGCCCCCACCCACACAGCCAGCACTGTCAGTGCTCCCACCACACAGCCAGCACTGTCAGTGCTCCCCCACACAGCCAGCACTGTCAGTGCTCCCACCACACAGCCAGCACTGTCAGTGCTCCCACCACACAGCCAGCACTGTCCGTGCTCCCACCACACAGCCAGCACTGTAAATGCTCCCCACATAGCCAGCACTGACAGTGCTCCCCCCACACAGCCAGCACTGTCAGTGCTCCCCCACACAGCCAGCACTGTCAGTGCTCCCCACACAGCCAGCACTGTCAGTGCTCCCCACACACAGCCAGCACTGTCAGTGCTCCCCAGACAGTCAACACTGTCAGTGCTCCCCACACAGCCAGCACTGTCAGTGCTCCCTCACACTGCCAGCACTGTCAGTGCTCCCCACACAGCCAGCACTGTCAGTGCTCCCCCCACACAGCCAGCACTGTCAGTGCTCTCACAACACAGCCAGCACTGTCAGTGCTCCCCCCACACAGCCAGCACTGTCAGTGCTCCCACCACACAGCCAGCACTATCAGTGCTCCCCCTACACAGCCAGCACCGTCAGTGCACTTCCACCCCCACACAGCCAGCACTGTCAGTGCTCCCCCACACAGCCAGCACTGTCAGTGCTCCAGAACACAGCCAGCACTGTCAGTGCTCCCACCACACAGCCAGCCCTGTCAGTGCACCCCCACACAGCCAGCACTGTCAGTGCTCCCCCCACACAGCCAGCACTGTCAGTGCTCCCCACACAGCCAGCACTGCCAGTGCACTCCCCCCCCCTCAGCCAGCACTGTCAGTGCTCCCCCACACAGCCAGCACTGTCAGTGCTCCCACCACACAGCCAGCACTGTCAGTGCTCCCCCCACACCGCCAGCACTGTCAGTGCTCCCCCACACAGCCAGCACTGTCAGTGCTCCCCCACACTGCCAGCACTGTCAGTGCTCCGCCCACACAGCCAGCACTGTCAGTGCTCCCACCACACAGCCAGCACTGTCAGTGCTCACACCACACATCCAGCACTGTCCGTGCTCCACCCACAGCCAGCACTGTCAGTGCTCCCCCCACTGCCCGCACTGTCAGGGCTCCCCCACACAGCCAGCACTGTCAGTGCTCCCCCACACTGCCAGCACTGTCAGTGCTCCCCCCACACAGCCAGCACTGTCAGTGCTCCCCCACACAGGCAGCACTGTCAGTGCTCCCACCACGAAGCCAGCACTGTCAGTGCTCCCCCACACAGCCAGCACTGTCAGTGCTCCCACCACACAGCCAGCACTGTCAGTGCTCCCACCACACAGCCAGCACTGTCCGTGCTCCCACCACACAGCCAGCACTGTAAATGCTCCCCACATAGCCAGCACTGTCAGTGCTCCCCCCACACAGCCAGCACTGACTGTGCTCCCCCACACAGCCAGCACTGTCAGTGCTCCCCACACAGCCAGCACTGTCAGTGCTCCCCACACACAGCCAGCACTGTCAGTGCTCCCCAGACAGTCAGCACTGTCAGTGCTCCCCACACAGCCAGCACTGTCAGTGCTCCCTCACACTGCCAGCACTGTCAGTGCTCCCCACACAGCCAGAACTGTCAGTGCTCCCCCCACACAGCCAGCACTGTCAGTGCTCTCACAACACAGCCAGCACTGCCAGTGCTCCCCCCACACAGCCAGCACTGTCAGTGCTCCCACCACACAGCCAGCACTGTCAGTGCTTCCCCTACACAGCCAGCACCGTCAGTGCACTTCCACCCCCACACAGCCAGCACTGTCAGTGCTCCCCCACACAGCCAGCACTGTCAGTGCTCCAAAACACAGCCTGCACTGTCAGTGCTCCCACCACACAGCCAGCCCTGTCAGTGCACCCCCACACAGCCAGCACTGTCAGTGCTCCCCCCACACAGCCAGCACAGTCAGTGCTCCCCACACAGCCAGCACTGTCAGTGCTCCCACCACACAGCCAGCCCTGTCAGTGCACCCCCACACAGCCAGCACTGTCAGTGCTCCCCCCACACAGCCAGCACAGTCAGTGCTCCCCACACAGCCAGCACTGCCAGTGCACTCCCCCCCCTCAGCCAGCACTGTCAGTGCTCCCCCACACAGTCAGCACTGTCAGTGCTCCCACCACACAGCCAGCACTGTCAGTGCTCCCCCCACACAGCCAGCACTGTCAGTGCTCCCCCACACAGCCAGCACTGTCAGTGCTCCCCCACACTGCCAGCACTGTCAGTGCTCCCCCCACACAGCCAGCACTGTCAGTGCTCCCACCACACAGCCAGCACTGTCAGTGCTCACACCACACAGCCAGCACTGTCCGTGCTCCCCCCACAGCCAGCACTGTCAGTGCTCCCCCACTGCCAGCACTGTCAGGGCTCCCCCACACAGCCAGCACTGTCAGTGCTCCCCACACAGCCAGCACTGTCAGTGCTCCCCCCATACAGCCTGCACTGTCAGTGCCCCCCCACACAGGCAGCAGTGTCAGTGCTCCCATCACACAGCCAGCACTGTCAGTGCTACCACAGCACACAGCCAGCACTGTCAGTGCTCTCCCACACAGCAAGCACTGTCAGTGCTCCCCCACACAGCCAGCACTGTCAGTGATCCCACCACACAGCCAGCACTGTCAGTGCTCCCCACAGCCAGCACTGTCACTGCTCCCACTACACAGCCAGCACTGTCTGTGCTCCCCCACACAGCCAGCACCGTCAGTGCTCCCACCACACAGCCAGCACTGTCAGTGCTCCCCACAGCCAGCACTGTCAGTGCTCCCACCACACAGCCAGCACTGTCAGTGCTCCCCCACACAGCCAGCACTGCCAGTGCACTTCCCCCCCTCAGGCAGCACTGTCAGTGCTCCTCCCACACAGCCAGCACTGTCAGTGCTCCCCCACACAGCCAGCACTGTCAGTGCTCCCCAACACAGCCAGCACTGTCAGTGCTCCCCCCACACAGCCAGCACTGTCAGTGCTCCCCCACACAGCCAGCACTGTCCGTGCTCCCACCACACAGCCAGCACTGTCAGTGCTCCCCCACAGCCAGCACTGTCAGTGCTCCCCCCACACAGCCAGCACTGTCAGTGCTCCCCCACACAGCCAGCACTGTCAGTGCTCCCCCACACAGCCAGCACTGTCAGTGCTCCCCCACACAGCCAGCACTGTCAGTGCTCCCCTAAACAGCCAGCACTGTCAGTGCTCCCCTACACAGACAGCACTGTCAGTGCTCCCCACACAGCCAGCACTGCCAGTGCTCCCCCACACAGCCAGCATTGTCAGTGCTTCCACCCACACAGCCAGCACTGTCAGTGCTCCCCCACACAGCCAGCACTATCAGTGCTCCCACCCACACAGCCAGCACTGTCAGTGCTCCCAACACACAGCCAGCACTGTCAGTGCTCCCCCACACAGCCAGCACTGTCAGTGCTCCCAACACACAGCCAGCACTGTCAGTGCTCCCACCACACAGCCAGCACTGTCAGTGCTCCCCCACACAGCCAGCACTGCCAGTGCTCCCACCGCACAGCCAGCACTGTCAGTGCTCCCACCACACAGCCAGCACTGTAAATGCTCCCCACATAGCCAGCACTGTCAGTGCTCCCCCACACAGCCAGCACTGACAGTGCTCCCCCACACAGCCAGCACTGTCAGTGCTCCCCACACAGCCAGCACTGTCAGTGCTCCCCACACACAGCCAGCACTGTCAGTGCTCCCCAGACAGTCAGCACTGTCAGTGCTCCCCACACAGCCAGCACTGTCAGTGCTCCCTCACACTGCCAGCACTGTCAGTGCTCCCCACACAGCCAGCACTGTCAGTGCTCCCCCCACACAGCCAGCACTGTCAGTGCTCTCACAACACAGCCAGCACTGTCAGTGCTCCCCCCTCACAGCCAGCACTGTCAGTGCTCCCACCACACAGCCAGCACTGTCAGTGCTCCCCCTACACAGCCAGCACCGTCAGTGCACTTCCACCCCCACACAGCCAGCACTGTCAGTGCTCCCCCACACAGCCAGCACTGTCAGTGCTCCAGAACACAGCCAGCACTGTCAGTGCTCCCACCACACAGCCAGCCCTGTCAGTGCACCCCCACACAGCCAGCACTGTCAGTGCTCCCCCCACACAGCCAGCACAGTCAGTGCTCCCCACACAGCCAGCACTGCCAGTGCACTCCCCCCCTCAGCCAGCACTGCCAGTGCTCCCCCACACAGCCAGCACTGTCAGTGCTCCCACCACACAGCCAGCACTGTCAGTGCTCCCCCCACACAGCCAACACTGTCTGTGCTCCCCCACACAGCCAGCACTGTCAGTGCTCCCCCACACTGCCAGCACTGTCAGTGCTCCACCACACAGCCAGCACTGACAGTGCTCCCACCACACAGACTGCACTGTCAGTGCTCACACCACACAGCCAGCACTGCCCGTGCTCCCCCCACAGCCAGCACTGTCAGTGCTCCCCCCACTGCCAGCACTGTCAGGGCTCCCCCCACACAGCCAGCACTGTCAGTGCTCCCCGACACAGCCAGCACTGTCAGTGCTCCCCCCACACAGCCAGCACTGTCAGTGCTCCCCCCACACAGGCAGCACTGTCAGTGCTCCCATCACACAGCCAGCACTGTCAGTGCTACCACAACACACAGCCAGCACTGTCAGTGCTCCCCAACACAGCAAGCACTGTCAGTGCTCCCCCACACAGCCAGCACTGTCAGTGCTCCCACCACACAGCCAGCACTGTCAGTGCTCCCCACAGCCAGCACTGTCACTGCTCCCACTACACAGCCTGCACTCTCTGTGCTCCCCCACACAGCCAGCACCGTCAGTGCTCCCACCACACAGCCAGCACTGTCAGTGCTCCCCACAGCCAGCACTGTCAGTGCTCCCACCACACATCCAGCACTGTCAGTGCTCCCCCACACAGCCAGCACTGCCAGTGCACTTCCCCCACTCAGGCAGCACTGTCAGTGCTCCTCCCACACAGCCAGCACTGTCAGTGCTCCCACCACACAGCCAGCACTGTCAGTGCTCCCACCACACAGCCAGCACTGTCAGTGCTCCCCACACAGCCAGCACTGTCAGTGCACTTCCCCCCCTCAGCCAGCACTGTCAGTGCTCCCACCACACAGCCAGCACTGTCAGTGCTCCCACACACTGCCAGCACTGTCAGTGCTCCCCCTACACAGCCCGCACTGTCAGTGCTCCCACCACACAGCCAGCACTGTCAGTGCTCCCACCACACAGCCAGCACTGTCAGTGCTCCCACCACACAGCCAGCACTGTCAGTGCTCCCACCACACATCCAGCACTGTCAGTGCTCCCACCACACAGCCAGCACTGTCAGTGCACCCCCACAGATCCAGCACTGTCAGTGCTCCCCCCACACAGACCGCACTGTCAGTGCTCCCACCACACAGCCAGCACTGTCAGTGCTCCCCACACAGCCAGCACTGTCAGTGCTCCCCCCACACAGCCAGCACTGTCAGTGCTCTCACAACACAGCCAGCACTGTCAGTGCTCCCCCCACACAGCCAGCACTGTCAGTGCTCCCACCACACAGCCAGCACTGTCAGTGCTCCCCCTACACAGCCAGCACCGTCAGTGCACTTCCACCCCCACACAGCCAGCACTGTCAGTGCTCCCCCACACAGCCAGCACTGTCAGTGCTCCAGAACACAGCCAGCACTGTCAGTGCTCCCACCACACAGCCAGCCCTGTCAGTGCACCCCCACACAGCCAGCACTGTCAGTGCTCCCCCCACACAGCCAGCACAGTCAGTGCTCCCCACACAGCCAGCACTGCCAGTGCACTCCCCCCCCTCAGCCAGCACTGCCAGTGCTCCCCCACACAGCCAGCACTGTCAGTGCTCCCACCACACAGCCAGCACTGTCAGTGCTCCCCCCACACAGCCAACACTGTCTGTGCTCCCCCACACAGCCAGCACTGTCAGTGCTCCCCCACACTGCCAGCACTGTCAGTGCTCCCCCACACAGCCAGCACTGTCAGTGCTCCCACCACACAGACTGCACTGTCAGTGCTCACACCACACAGCCAGCACTGCCCGTGCTCCCCCCACAGCCAGCACTGTCAGTGCTCCCCCCACTGCCAGCACTGTCAGGGCTCCCCCCACACAGCCAGCACTGTCAGTGCTCCCCGACACAGCCAGCACTGTCAGTGCTCCCCCCACACAGCCAGCACTGTCAGTGCTCCCCCACACAGGCAGCACTGTCAGTGCTCCCATCACACAGCCAGCACTGTCAGTGCTCCCACCACACAGCCAGCACTGTCAGTGCTCCCACCACACAGCCAGCACTGTCAGTGCTCCCACCACACAGCCAGCACTGTCAGTGCTCCCACCACACATCCAGCACTGTCAGTGCTCCCACCACACAGCCAGCACTGTCAGTGCACCCCCACAGATCCAGCACTGTCAGTGCTCCCCCCACACAGACCGCACTGTCAGTGCTCCCACCACACAGCCAGCACTGTCAGTGCTCCCCCACACAGCCAGCACTCTCAGTGCTCCCCCCCACACAGCCAGCAATGTCAGTGCTCCCACCACACAGCCAGCACTGTCAGTGCTCCCCCAGACAACCAGCACAGTCAGTGCTCCCCCCACACAGCCAGCAATGTCAGTGCTCCCCCACACAGCCAGCATTGTCAGTGCTCCCCCCACACAGCCCGCACTGTCAGTGCTCCCACCACACAGCCAGCACTGTCAGTGCTCCCCCCACACTGCCAGCACTGTCAGTGCTCCCACCACACAGCCAGCACTGTCAGTGCTCCCACCACACAGCCAGCACTGTCAGTGCTCCCACCACACAGCCAGCACTGTCAGTGCTACCCCCACACAGCCAGCACTGTCAGTGCTCCAACACACAGCCAGCACAGTCAGTGCTCCCACCACACAGCCAGCACTATCAGTGCTCCCCCACACAGCCAGCACTGTCAGTGCTCCCCCACACAGCCAGCACTGCCAGTGCACTTCCCCCCCTCAGGCAGCACTGTCAGTGCTCCTCCCACACAGCCAGCACTGTCAGTGCTCCCACCACACAGCCAGCACTGTCAGTGCTCCCCCCACACAGCCAGCACTGTCAGTGCTCCCCACACAGCCAGCACTGTCAGTGCACTTCCCCCCCTCAGCCAGCACTGTCAGTGCTCCCACCACACAGCCAGCCCTGTCAGTGCTCCCCACACTGCCAGCACTGTCAGTGCTCCCCCTACACAGCCCGCACTGTCAGTGCTCCCACCACACAGCCAGCACTGTCAGTGCTCCCACCACACAGCCAGCACTGTCAGTGCTCCCACCACACAGCCAGCACTGTCAGTGATCCCACCACACATCCAGCACTGTCAGTGCTCCCACCACACAGCCAGCACTGTCAGTGCACCCCCACAGATCCAGCACTGTCAGTGCTCCCCCACACAGACCGCACTGTCAGTGCTCCCACCACACAGCCAGCACTGTCAGTGCTCCCCACACAGCCAGCACTGTCAGTGCTCCCCCCACACAGCCAGCACTGTCAGTGCTCTCACAACACAGCCAGCACTGTCAGTGCTCCCCCCACACAGCCAGCACTGTCAGTGCTCCCACCACACAGCCAGCACTGTCAGTGCTCCCCCTACACAGCCAGCACCGTCAGTGCACTTCCACCCCCACACAGCCAGCACTGTCAGTGCTCCCCCACACAGCCAGCACTGTCAGTGCTCCAGAACACAGCCAGCACTGTCAGTGCTCCCACCACACAGCCAGCCCTGTCAGTGCACCCCCACACAGCCAGCACTGTCAGTGCTCCCCCCACACAGCCAGCACAGTCAGTGCTCCCCACACAGCCAGCACTGCCAGTGCACTCCCCCCCTCAGCCAGCACTGCCAGTGCTCCCCCACACAGCCAGCACTGTCAGTGCTCCCACCACACAGCCAGCACTGTCAGTGCTCCCCCCACACAGCCAACACTGTCTGTGCTCCCCCACACAGCCAGCACTGTCAGTGCTCCCCCACACTGCCAGCACTGTCAGTGCTCCCCCACACAGCCAGCACTGTCAGTGCTCCCACCACACAGACTGCACTGTCAGTGCTCACACCACACAGCCAGCACTGCCCGTGCTCCCCCCACAGCCAGCACTGTCAGTGCTCCCCCCACTGCCAGCACTGTCATGGCTCCCCCCACACAGCCAGCACTGTCAGTGCTCCCCGACACAGCCAGCACTGTCAGTGCTCCCCCCACACAGCCAGCACTGTCAGTGCTCCCCCACACAGGCAGCACTGTCAGTGCTCCCATCACACAGCCAGCACTGTCAGTGCTACCACAACACACAGCCAGCACTGTCAGTGCTCCCCAACACAGCAAGCACTGTCAGTGCTCCCCCACACAGCCAGCACTGTCAGTGCTCCCACCACACAGCCAGCACTGTCAGTGCTCCCCACAGCCAGCACTGTCACTGCTCCCACCACACAGCCTGCACTGTCTGTGCTCCCCCACACAGCCAGCACCGTCAGTGCTCCCACCACACAGCCAGCACTGTCAGTGCTCCCCACAGCCAGCACTGTCAGTGCTCCCACCACACAGCCAGCACTGTCAGTGCTCCCCCACACAGCCAGCACTGCCAGTGCACTTCCCCCCCTCAGGCAGCACTGTCAGTGCTCCTCCCACACAGCCAGCACTGTCAGTGCTCCCACCACACAGCCAGCACTGTCAGTGCTCCCACCACACATCCAGCACTGTCAGTGCTCCCACCACACAGCCAGCACTGTCAGTGCACCCCCACAGATCCAGCACTGTCAGTGCTCCCCCCACACAGACCGCACTGTCAGTGCTCCCACCACACAGCCAGCACTGTCAGTGCTCCCCCACACAGCCAGCACTCTCAGTGCTCCCCCCCACACAGCCAGCAATGTCAGTGCTCCCACCACACAGCCAGCACTGTCAGTGCTCCCCCACACAGCCAGTACTGTCAGTGCCCCCCCACACAGCCAGCACTGTCAGTGCTCCCCACACAGCCAGCACTGCCAGTGCTCCCCCACACAGCCAGCACTGCCAGTGCACTTTCCCCCCCTCAGCCAGCACTGTCAGTGCTCCCCCCACACAGCCAGCACTGTCAGTGCTCCCACCACACAGCCAGCACTGTCAGTGCTCACACCACACATCCAGCACTGTCCGTGCTCCACCCACAGCCAGCACTGTCAGTGCTCCCCCCACTGCCCGCACTGTCAGGGCTCCCCCACACAGCCAGCACTGTCAGTGCTTCCCCACACTGCCAGCACTGTCAGTGCTCCCCCCACACAGCCAGCACTGTCAGTGCTCCCCCACACAGGCAGCACTGTCAGTGCTCCCACCACAAAGCCAGCACTGTCAGTGCTCCCCCACACAGCCAGCACTGTCAGTGCTCCCACCACACAGCCAGCACTGTCAGTGCTCCCACCACACAGCCAGCACTGTCCGTGCTCCCACCACACAGCCAGCACTGTAAATGCTCCCCACATAGCCAGCACTGTCAGTGCTCCCCCCACACAGCCAGCACTGACAGTGCTCCCCCACACAGCCAGCACTGTCAGTGCTCCCCACACAGCCAGCACTGTCAGTGCTCCCCACACACAGCCAGCACTGTCAGTGCTCCCCAGACAGTCAGCACTGTCAGTGCTCCCCACACAGCCAGCACTGTCAGTGCTCCCTCACACTGCCAGCACTGTCAGTGCTCCCCACACAGCCAGCACTGTCAGTGCTCTCACAACACAGCCAGCACTGCCAGTGCTCCCCCCACGCAGCCAGCACTGTCAGTGCTCCCACCACACAGCCAGCACTGTCAGTGCTCCCCCTACACAGCCAGCACCGTCAGTGCACTTCCACCCCCACACAGCCAGCACTGTCAGTGCTCCCCCACACAGCCAGCACTGTCAGTGCTCCAAAACACAGCCAGCACTGTCAGTGCTCCCACCACACAGCCAGCCCTGTCAGTGCACCCCCACACAGCCAGCACTGTCAGTGCTCCCCCCACACAGCCAGCACAGTCAGTGCTCCCCACACAGCCAGCACTGTCAGTGCTCCCACCACACAGCCAGCCCTGTCAGTGCACCCCCACACAGCCAGCACTGTCAGTGCTCCCCCCACACAGCCAGCACAGTCAGTGCTCCCCACACAGCCAGCACTGCCAGTGCACTCCCCCCCCTCAGCCAGCACTGTCAGTGCTCCCCCACACAGCCAGCACTGTCAGTGCTCCCACCACACAGCCAGCACTGTCAGTGCTCCCCCCACACAGCCAGCACTGTCAGTGCTCCCCCACACAGCCAGCACTGTCAGTGCTCCCCCACACTGCCAGCACTGTCAGTGCTCCCCCCACACAGCCAGCACTGTCAGTGCTCCCACCACACAGCCAGCACTGTCAGTGCTCACACCACACAGCCAGCACTGTCCGTGCTCCCCCCACAGCCAGCACTGTCAGTGCTCCCCCCACTGCCAGCACTGTCAGGGCTCCCCCCACACAGCCAGCACTGTCAGTGCTCCCCCACACAGCCAGCACTGTCAGTGCTCCCCCCACACAGCCAGCACTGTCAGTGCCCCCCCCCCCACACAGGCAGCAGTGTCAGTGCTCCCATCACACAGCCAGCACTGTCAGTGCTACCACAACACACAGCCAGCACTGTCAGTGCTCCCCCACACAGCAAGCACTGTCAGTGCTCCCCCACACAGCCAGCACTGTCAGTGCTCCCACCACACAGCCAGCACTGTCAGTGCTCCCCACAGCCAGCACTGTCACTGCTCCCACTACACAGCCAGCACTGTCTGTGCTCCCCCACACAGCCAGCACCGTCAGTGCTCCCACCACACAGCCAGCACTGTCAGTGCTCCCCACAGCCAGCACTGTCAGTGCTCCCACCACACAGCCAGCACTGTCAGTGCTCCCCCACACAGCCAGCACTGCCAGTGCACTTCCCCCCCTCAGGCAGCACTGTCAGTGCTCCTCCCACACAGCCAGCACTGTCAGTGCTCCCCCACACAGCCAGCACTGTCAGTGCTCCCCAACACAGCCAGCACTGTCAGTGCTCCCCCCACACAGCCAGCACTGTCAGTGCTCCCCCACACAGCCAGCACTGTCAGTGCTCCCACCACACAGCCAGCACTGCCAGTGCTCCCCCACAGCCAGCACTGTCAGTGCTCCCCCCACACAGCCAGCACTGTCAGTGCTCCCCCACACAGCCAGCACTGTCAGTGCTCCCCCACAAAGCCAGCACTGTCAGTGCTCCCCCACACAGCCAGCACTGTCAGTGCTCCCCTAAACAGCCAGCACTGTCAGTGCTCCCCTACACAGACAGCACTGTCAGTGCTCCCCACACAGCCAGCACTGCCAGTGCTCCCCCACACAGCCAGCACTGTCAGTGCTCCCACCCACACAGCCAGCACTGTCAGTGCTCCCCCACACAGCCAGCACTATCAGTGCTCCCACCCACACAGCCAGCACTGTCAGTGCTCCCAACACACAGCCAGCACTGTCAGTGCTCCCCCACACAGCCAGCACTGTCAGTGCTCCCAACACACAGCCAGCACTGTCAGTGCTCCCACCACACAGCCAGCACTGTCAGTGCTCCCCCCACACAGCCAGCACTGCCAGTGCTCCCACCGCACAGCCAGCACTGTCAGTGCTCCCACCACACAGCCAGCACTGTAAATGCTCCCCACATAGCCAGCACTGTCAGTGCTCCCCCCACACAGCCAGCACTGACAGTGCTCCCCCACACAGCCAGCACTGTCAGTGCTCCCCACACTGCCAGCACTGTCAGTGCTCCCCACACACAGCCAGCACTGTCAGTGCTCCCCAGACAGTCAGCACTGTCAGTGCTCCCCACACAGCCAGCACTGTCAGTGCTCCCTCACACTGCCAGCACTGTCAGTGCTCCCCACACAGCCAGCACTGTCAGTGCTCCCCCCACACAGCCAGCACTGTCAGTGCTCTCACAACACAGCCAGCACTGTCAGTGCTCCCCCCACACAGCCAGCACTGTCAGTGCTCCCACCACACAGCCAGCACTGTCAGTGCTCCCCTACACAGCCAGCACCGTCAGTGCACTTCCACCCCCACACAGCCAGCACTGTCAGTGCTCCCCCACACAGCCAGCACTGTCAGTGCTCCCACCACACAGCCAGCCCTGTCAGTGCACCCCCACACAGCCAGCACTGTCAGTGCTCCCCCCACACAGCCAGCACAGTCAGTGCTCCCCACACAGCCAGCACTGCCAGTGCACTCCCCCCCCTCAGCCAGCACTGCCAGTGCTCCCCCACACAGCCAGCACTGTCAGTGCTCCCACCACACAGCCAGCACTGTCAGTGCTCCCCCACACAGCCAACACTGTCTGTGCTACCCCACACAGCCAGCACTGTCAGTGCTCCCCCACACTGCCAGCACTGTCAGTGCTCCCCCACACAGCCAGCACTGTCAGTGCTCCCACCACACAGACAGCACTGTCAGTGCTCACACCACACAGCCAGCACTGCCCGTGCTCACCCCACAGCCAGCACTGTCAGTGCTCCCCCCACTGCCAGCACTGTCACGGCTCTCCCCACACAGCCAGCACTGTCAGTGCTCCCCGACACAGCCAGCACTGTCAGTGCTCCCCCCACACAGCCAGCACTGTCAGTGCTCCCCCCACACAGGCAGCACTGTCAGTGCTCCCATCACACAGCCAGCACTGTCAGTGCTACCACAACACACAGCCAGCACTGTCAGTGCTCCCCAACACAGCAAGCACTGTCAGTGATCCCCCACACAGCCAGCACTGTCAGTGCTCCCACCACACAGCCAGCACTGTCAGTGCTCCCCACAGCCAGCACTGTCACTGCTCCCACCACACAGCCAGCACTGTCTGTGCTCCCCCACACAGCCAGCACCGTCAGTGTTCCCACCACACAGCCAGCACTGTCAGTGCTCCCCACAGCCAGCACTGTCAGTGCTCCCACCACACAGCCAGCACTGTCAGTGCTCCCCCACACAGCCAGCACTGCCAGTGCACTTCCCCCCCTCAGGCAGCACTGTCAGTGCTCCTCCCACACAGCCAGCACTGTCAGTGCTCCCACCACACAGCCAGCACTGTCAGTGCTCCCCCCACACAGCCAGCACTGTCAGTGCTCCCCACACAGCCAGCACTGTCAGTGCACTTCCCCCCCTCAGCCAGCACTGTCAGTACTCCCACCACACAGCCAGCACTGTCAGTGCTCCCCCACACTGCCAGCACTGTCAGTGCTCCCCCTACACAGCCCGCACTGTCAGTGCTCCCACCACACAGCCAGCACTGTCAGTGCTCCCACCACACAGCCAGCACTGTCAGTGCTCCCACCACACAGCCAGCACTATCAGTGCTCCCACCACACATCCAGCACTGTCAGTGCTCCCACCACACAGCCAGCACTGTCAGTGCACCCCCACAGATCCAGCACTGTCAGTGCTCCCCCCACACAGACCGCACTGTCAGTGCTCCCACCACACAGCCAGCACTGTCAGTGCTCCCCCACACAGCCAGCACTCTCAGTGCTCCCCCCCACACAGCCAGCAATGTCAGTGCTCCCACCACACAGCCAGCACTGTCAGTGCTCCCCCAGACAACCAGCACAGTCAGTGCTCCCCCCACACAGCCAGCAATGTCAGTGCTCCCCCACACAGCCAGCACTGTCAGTGCTCCCCCCACACAGCCCGCACTGTCAGTGCTCCCACCACACAGCCAGCACTGTCAGTGCTCCCCCCACACTGCCAGCACTGTCAGTGCTCCCACCACACAGCCAGCACTGTCAGTGCTCCCACCACACAGCCAGCACTGTCAGTGCTCCCACCACACAGCCAGCACTGTCAGTGCTACCCCCACACAGCCAGCACTGTCAGTGCTCCAACACACAGCCAGCACAGTCAGTGCTCCCACCACACAGCCAGCACTGTCAGTGCTCCCCCACACAGCCAGTACTGTCAGTGCCCCCCCACACAGCCAGCACTGTCAGTGCTCCCCACACAGCCAGCACTGTCAGTGCTCCCCCACACAGCCAGCACTGCCAGTGCACTTTCCCCCCCTCAGCCAGCACTGTCAGTGCTCCCCCACACAGCCAGCACTTTCAGTGCTCCCACCACACAGCCAGCACTGTCAGTGCTCCCCCCACACAGCCAGCACTGTCAGTGCTCCCCCACACAGACAGCACTGTCAGTGCTCACACCACACAGCCAGCACTGCCCGTGCTCACCCCACAGCCAGCACTGTCAGTGCTCCCCCCACTGCCAGCACTGTCACGGCTCTCCCCACACAGCCAGCACTGTCAGTGCTCCCCGACACAGCCAGCACTGTCAGTGCTCCCCCCACACAGCCAGCACTGTCAGTGCTCCCCCCACACAGGCAGCACTGTCAGTGCTCCCATCACACAGCCAGCACTGTCAGTGCTACCACAACACACAGCCAGCACTGTCAGTGCTCCCCAACACAGCAAGCACTGTCAGTGATCCCCCACACAGCCAGCACTGTCAGTGCTCCCACCACACAGCCAGCACTGTCAGTGCTCCCCACAGCCAGCACTGTCACTGCTCCCACCACACAGCCAGCACTGTCTGTGCTCCCCCACACAGCCAGCACCGTCAGTGCTCCCACCACACAGCCAGCACTGTCAGTGCTCCCCACAGCCAGCACTGTCAGTGCTCCCACCACACAGCCAGCACTGTCAGTGCTCCCCCACACAGCCAGCACTGCCAGTGCACTTCCCCCCCTCAGGCAGCACTGTCAGTGCTCCTCCCACACAGCCAGCACTGTCAGTGCTCCCACCACACAGCCAGCACTGTCAGTGCTCCCCCCACACAGCCAGCACTGTCAGTGCTCCCCACACAGCCAGCACTGTCAGTGCACTTCCCCCCCTCAGCCAGCACTGTCAGTACTCCCACCACACAGCCAGCACTGTCAGTGCTCCCCCACACTGCCAGCACTGTCAGTGCTCCCCCTACACAGCCCGCACTGTCAGTGCTCCCACCACACAGCCAGCACTGTCAGTGCTCCCACCACACAGCCAGCACTGTCAGTGCTCCCACCACACAGCCAGCACTATCAGTGCTCCCACCACACATCCAGCACTGTCAGTGCTCCCACCACACAGCCAGCACTGTCAGTGCACCCCCACAGATCCAGCACTGTCAGTGCTCCCCCCACACAGACCGCACTGTCAGTGCTCCCACCACACAGCCAGCACTGTCAGTGCTCCCCCACACAGCCAGCACTCTCAGTGCTCCCCCCCACACAGCCAGCAATGTCAGTGCTCCCACCACACAGCCAGCACTGTCAGTGCTCCCCCAGACAACCAGCACAGTCAGTGCTCCCCCCACACAGCCAGCAATGTCAGTGCTCCCCCACACAGCCAGCACTGTCAGTGCTCCCCCCACACAGCCCGCAATGTCAGTGCTCCCACCACACAGCCAGCACTGTCAGTGCTCCCCCCACACTGCCAGCACTGTCAGTGCTCCCACCACACAGCCAGCACTGTCAGTGCTCCCACCACACAGCCAGCACTGTCAGTGCTCCCACCACACAGCCAGCACTGTCAGTGCTACCCCCACACAGCCAGCACTGTCAGTGCTCCAACACACAGCCAGCACAGTCAGTGCTCCCACCACACAGCCAGCACTGTCAGTGCTCCCCCCACAGAGCCAGTACTGTCAGTGCCCCCCCACACAGCCAGCACTGTCAGTGCTCCCCACACAGCCAGCACTGTCAGTGCTCCCCCACACAGCCAGCACTGCCAGTGCACTTTCCCCCCCTCAGCCAGCACTGTCAGTGCTCCCCCCACACAGCCAGCACTTTCAGTGCTCCCACCACACAGCCAGCACTGTCAGTGCTCCCCCCACACAGCCAGCACTGTCAGTGCTCCCCCACACAGCCAGCACTGCCAATGCACTCCCCCCCCCTCAGCCAGCACTGTCAGTGCTCCCACCACACAGCCAGCACTGTCAGTGCTCCCCACACTGCCAGCACTGTCAGTGCTACCCCCACACAGCGAGCACTGTCAGTGCTCCCACCACACAGCCAGCACTGTCAGTGCTCACACCACACAGCCAGCACTGTCAGTGCTCCCCCACAGCCAGCACTGTCAGTGCTCCCCCGACACAGCCAGCACTGTCAGTGCTCTCCCACACAGGCAGCACTGTCAGTGCTCCCATCACACAACCAGCACTGTCAGTGCTACCACAACACACAGCAGGACTGTCAGAACTCCACCACACAGCCAGCGCTGTCAGTGCACCCCACACAGCCAGCACTGTCAGTGCTCCCACCACACAGCCAGCACTGTCAGTGCTCCCCACAGCCAGCACTGTCTGTGCTCCCACCACACAGCCAGCACTGTCAGTGCTCCCCACAGCCAGCACTGTCAGTGCTCCCACCACACAGCCAGCACTGTCAGTGCTCCCCACAGCCAGCACTGTCAGTGCTCCGACCACACAGCCAGCACTGTCAGTGCTCCCCCACACAGCCAGCACTGCCAGTGCACTCCCCCCCTCAGCCAGCACTGTCTGTGCTCCCCCCACACAGCCAGCACTGTCAGTGCTCCCCCACACAGCCAGCACTGTCAGTGCAATTCCCCCCCCCCCTCAGCCAGCACTGCCAGTGCTCCCAACACACAGCCAGCACTGTCAGTGCTCCCACCACACAGCCAGCACTGTCAGTGCTCCCACCACACAGCCAGCACTGTCAGTGCTCCCACCACACAGCGAGCACTGGCAGTGCTCCCACCCACACAGCCAGCACTGTCAGTGCTCCCAACACACAGCCAGCACTGTCAGTGCTCCCCCACACAGCTAAAACTGTCAGTGCTCCCCCCACACAGCCCGCACTGTCAGTGCTCCCACCACCCAGCCAGCACTGTCAGTGCTCCCCCCACACAGCCAGCACTGTCAGTGCTCCCACCACACAGCCAGCACTGTCAGTGCTCCCACCACACAGCCAGCACTGTCAGTGCACCCCCACACAGCCAGCACTGTCAGTGCTCCCCCCACACAGCCAGCACTGTCAGTGCTCCCCCCACACAGTCCGCACTGTCAGTGCTCCCACCACACAGCCAGCACTGTCAGTGCTCCCCCACACAGCCAGCACTGTCAGTGCTCCCCCACACAGCCCGCACTGTCAGTGCTCCCACCACACAGCCAGCACTGTCAGTGCTCCCCCACACAGCCCGCACTGTCAGTGCTCCCACCACACAGCCAGCACTGTCAGTGCTCCCCCACACAGCCAGCACTGTCAGTGCTCCCTCCACACAGCCAGCACTCTCAGTGCTCCCCCCACACAGCCAGCAATGTCAGTGCCCCCACCACAGAGCCAGCACAGTCAGTGCTCCCCATACAGCCAGCACTGTCAGTGCTCCCCACACTGCCAGCACTGTCAGTGCTCCCCCCACACAGGCAGCACTGTCAGTGCTCCCCCCACACAGCCAGCACCGTCAGTGCACTTCCACCCCCCCACAGCCAGCACTTTCAGTGCTCCCACCACACAGCCAGCACTGTCAGTGCTCCCACCACACAGCCAGCACTGTCAGTTCTCCCACCACACTGCCAGCACTGTCAGTGCTCCCCCCACACAGCCAGCACTGTCAGTGCTCCCCACACAGCCAGCACTGTCAGTGCTCCCCCACACAGCCAGCACAGTCAGTGCTCCCCCCACACAGCCAGCACTGTCAGTGCCCCCCCACACAGCCAGCACTGTCAGTGCTCCCCACACAGCCAGCACTGTCAGTGCTCCCCCACACAGCCAGCACTGCCAGTGCACGTCCCCCCCTCAGCCAGCACTGTCAGTGCTCCCCCCACACAGCCAGCACTGTCAGTGCTCCCACCACACAGCCAGCACTGTCAGTGCTCCCCCCAAACAGCCAGCACTGTCAGTGCTCTCCCAGACAGCCAGCACTGTCAGTGCTCACACCACACAGCCAGCACTGGCAGTGCTCCCACGCACACAGCCAGCACTGTCAGTGCTCCCAACACACAGCCAGCACTGTCAGTGTTCCCCCCACACAGCCAGCACTGTCAGTGCTCCCACCACACAGCCAGCACTGTCCGTGCTCCCCCACACAGCCAGCACTGTCAGTGCACTCCCCCCCTTCAGCCAGCACTGTCAGTGCTCCCACCACACAGCCAGCACTGTCAGTGCTCCCACCACACAGCCAGCACTGTCAGTGCTCCCACCACACAGCCAGCACTGTCAGTGCACCCCCACACAGCCAGCACTGTCAGTGCTCCCCCCACACAGCCAGCACTGTCAGTGCTCCGCCACACAGCCAGCACTGTCAGTGCTCCCCCCACACAGCCAGCACTGTCAGTGCTCCCACCACACAGCCAGCACTGTCCGTGCTCCCCCCACACAGCCAGCACTGTCAGTGCTCCCCCACACAGCCAGCACTGTCAGTGCACTCCCCCCCCCCTTCAGCCAGCACTGTCAGTGCTCCCACCACACAGCCAGCACTGTCAGTGCTCCCACCACACAGCCAGCACTGTCAGTGCTCCCACCACACAGCCAGCACTGTCAGTGCTCCCACCACACAGCCAGCGCTGGCAGTGCTCCCACCAACACAGCCAGCACTGTCAGTGCTCCCAACACACAGCCAGCACTGTCAGTGCTCCCCCCACACAGCCAGCACTGTCAGTGCTCCCCCCACACAGCCCGCACTGTCAGTGCACCCACCACACAGCCAGCACTGTCAGTGCTCCCCCCACACAGCCAGCACTGTCAGTGCTCCCACCACACAGCCAGCACTGTCAGTGCTCCCCCACACAGCCAGTACTCTCAGTGCTCGGCCCACACAGCCAGCACTGTCAGTGCTTCCCCACACAGCCAGCACTGTCAGTGCTCCCACCACACAGTCAGCACTGTCAGTGCTCCCCCACACAGCCCGCACTGTCAGTGCTCCCACCACACAGCCAGCACTGTCAGTGCTCCCCACATAGCAGCACTGTCAGTGCTCCCCCACACAGCCCGCACTGTCAGCGCTCCCACCACACAGCCAGCACTGTCAGTGCTCCCCCACACATCCGCACTGTCAGTGCTCCCACCACACAGCCAGCACTGTCAGTGCTCCCCCACACAGCCAGCACTGTCAGTGCTCCCCCATACAGCCAGCACTGTCAGTGCTCCCCCACACAGCCAGCACTCTCAGTGCTCCCCCCACACAGCCAGCAATGTCAGTGCTCCCACCACACAGCCAGCACAGTCAGTGCTCCCCCATACAGCCAGCACTGTCAGTGCTCCCCACACTGCCAGCACTGTCAGTGCTCCCCCCACACAGGCAGCACTGTCAGTGCTCCCCCACACAGCCAGCACTGTCAGTGCTCCCCACACAGGCAGCACTGTCAGTGCTCCCCCTACACAGCCAGCACCGTCAGTGCACTTCCACCCCCCAACAGCCAGCACTGTCAGTGCTCCCACCACACAGCCAGCACTGTCAGTGCTCCCACCAAACAGCCAGCACTGTCAGTGCTCCCACCACACAGCCAGCACTGTCAGTGCTCCCACCACACAGCCAGCACTGTCAGTGCTCCCCCACACAGCCAGCACTGTCAGTGCTCCCCCCACACAGCCAGCACTGTCAGTGCTCCCCCCACACAGCCAGCACTGTCAGTGCCCCCCCACACAGCCAGCACTGTCAGTGCTCACCACACAGCCAGCACTGTCAGTGCTCCCCCACACAGCCAGCACTGCCAGTGCACTTCCCCCCCCCCTCAGCCAGCACTGTCAGTGCTCCCCCACACAGCCAGCACTGTCAGTGCTCCCCCACACAGCCAGCACTGCCAGTGCACGCCCCCCCCTCAGCCAGCGCTGTCAGTGCTCCCCCCACACAGACAGCACTGTCAGTGCTCCCATAACACAGCCAGCACTGTCAGTGCTCCCCCCACACAGCCAGCACTGTCAGTGCTCCCCCACACAGCCAGCACTGCCAGTGCACTCCCCCCCCCTCAGCCAGCACTGTCAGTGCTCCCACCACACAGCCAGCACTGTCAGTGCTTCCCCACATTGCCAGCACTGTCAGTGCTCCCGCCACACAGCCAGCACTGTCAGTGCTCCCACCACACAGCCAGCACTGTCAGTGCTCACACCACACAGCCAGCACTGTCAGTGCTCCCCCAATACAGCCAGCAGTGGCAGTGCTCCCACCCACACAGCCAGCACTGTCAGTGCTCCCAACACACAGCCAGCACTATCAGTGCTCCCCACACACAGCCAACACTGTCAGTGCACGCCCCCCCCCCTCAGCCAGCGCTGTCAGTGCTCCCCCCACACAGACAGCACTGTCAGTGCTCCCACAACACAGCCAGCACTGTCAGTGCTCCCCCACACAGCCAGCACTGTCAGTGCTCCCCCACACAGCCAGCACTGCCAGTGCACTCCCCCCCCCTCAGCCAGCACTGTCAGTGCTCCCACCACACAGCCAGCACTGTCAGTGCTTCCCCACATTGCCAGCACTGTCAGTGCTCCCGCCACACAGCCAGCACTGTCAGTGCTCCCACCACACAGCCAGCACTGTCAGTGCTCACACCACACAGCCAGCACTGTCAGTGCTCCCCCAACACAGCCAGCACTGGCAGTGCTCCCACCCACACAGCCAGCACTGTCAGTGCTCCCAACACACAGCCAGCACTGTCAGTGCTCCCCACACACAGCCAGCACTGTCAGTGTTCCCACCACACAGCCAGCACTGTCAGTGCTCCCCCCACACAGCCAGCACTGTCAGTGCTCCCCACACAGCCAGCACTGTCAGTGCACTTCCCCTCCCCCCTCAGCCAGCACTGTCAGTGCTCCCACCACACAGCCAGCACTGTCAGTGCTCCCACCACACAGCCAGCGCTGTCAGTGCTCCCACCACACAGCCAGCACTGTCAGTGCTCCCACCACACAGCCAGCACTGGCACTGCTCCCACCCACACAGCCAGCACTGTCAGTGCTCCCAACACACAGCCAGCACTGTCAGTGCTCCCCCCACACAGCCAGCACTGTCAGTGCTCCCCCACACAGCCCGCACTGTCAGTGCTCCCACCACACAGCCAGCACTGTAAGAGCTCCCCCCACACAGCCAGCACTGTCAGTGCTCCCACCACACAGCCAGCACTGTCAGTGCTCCCACCACACAGCCAGCACTGTCAGTGATCCCACCACACAGCCAGCACTGTCAGTGCTCCCACCACACAGCCAGCACTGTCAGTGCTCCCCCACACAGCCCGCACTGTCAGTGCTCCCACCACACAGCCAGCTCTGTCAGTGCTCCCCACATAGCAGCACTGTCAGTGCTCCCCCTACACAGCCAGCACTGTGAGTTCTCCCACCACACAGCCAGCACTGTCAGTGCTCCCAACACACAGCCTGCACTGTCAGTGCTCCCCCACACAGCCAGCACTGTCAGTGCTCCCCCCACACAGCCCGCACTGTCAGTGCACCCACCACACAGCCAGCACTGTCAGTGCTCCCCCCACACAGCCAGCACTGTCAGTGCTCCCACCACACAGCCAGCACTGTCAGTGCTCCCACCACACAGCCAGCACTGTCAGTGCTCCCACCACACAGCCAGCACTGTCAGTGCACCCCCACACAGCCAGCACTGTCAGTGTTCCCCCCACACAGCCAGCACTGTCAGTGCTCCCTCCACACAGCAAGCACTGTCAGTGCTCCCCCACACAGCCAGCACTCTCAGTGCTCGGCCCACACAGCCAGCACTGTCAGTGCTTCCCCACACAGCCAGCACTGTCAGTGCTCCCACCACACAGCCAGCACTGTCAGTGCTCCCCCACACAGCCCGCACTGTCAGTGCTCCCACCACACAGCCAGCACTGTCAGTGCTCCCCACATAGAAGCACTGTCAGTGCTCCCCCACACAGCCCGCACTGTCAGCGCTCCCACCACACAGCCAGCACTGTCAGTGCTCCCACCACACAGCCAGCACTGTCAGTGCTCACACCACACAGCCAGCACTGTCAGTGCTCCCCCAACACAGCCAGCACTGGCAGTGCTCCCACCCACACAGCCAGCACTGTCAGTGCTCCCAACACACAGCCAGAACTGTCAGTGCTCCCCACACACAGCCAGCACTGTCAGTGCTCCCACCACACAGCCAGCACTGTCAGTGCTCCCCCCACACAGCCAGCACTGTCAGTGCTCCCCACACAGCCAGCACTGTCAGTGCACTTCCCCTCCCCCCTCAGCCAGCACTGTCAGTGCTCCCACCACACAGCCAGCACTGTCAGTGCTCCCACCACACAGCCAGCGCTGTCAGTGCTCCCACCACACAGCCAGCACTGTCAGTGCTCCCACCACACAGCCAGCACTGGCACTGCTCCCACCCACACAGCCAGCACTGTCAGTGCTCCCAACACACAGCCAGCACTGTCAGTGCTCCCCCCACACAGCCAGCACTGTCAGTGCTCCCCCACACAGCCCGCACTGTCAGTGCTCCCACCACACAGCCAGCACTGTAAGAGTTCCCCCCACACAGCCAGCACTGTCAGTGCTCCCACCACACAGCCAGCACTGTCAGTGCTCCCACCACACAGCCAGCACTGTCAGTGATCCCACCACACAGCCAGCACTGTCAGTGCTCCCACCACACAGCCAGCACTGTCAGTGCTCCCCCACACAGCCCGCACTGTCAGTGCTCCCACCACACAGCCAGCACTGTCAGTGCTCCCCACATAGCAGCACTGTCAGTGCTCCCCCTACACAGCCAGCACTGTCAGTTCTCCCACCACACAGCCAGCACTGTCAGTGCTCCCAACACACAGCCAGCACTGTCAGTGCTCCCCCCACACAGCCAGCACTGTCAGTGCTCCCCCCACACAGCCCGCACTGTCAGAGCACCCACCACACAGCCAGCACTGTCAGTGCTCCCCCCACACAGCCAGCACTGTCAGTGCTCCCACCACACAGCCAGCACTGTCAGTGCTCCCACCACACAGCCAGCACTGTCAGTGCTCCCACCACACAGCCAGCACTGTCAGTGCACCCCCACACAGCCAGCACTGTCAGTGTTCCCCCCACACAGCCAGCACTGTCAGTGCTCCCTCCACACAGCAAGCACTGTCAGTGCTCCCCCACACAGCCAGCACTCTCAGTGCTCGGCCCACACAGCCAGCACTGTCAGTGCTTCCCCACACAGCCAGCACTGTCAGTGCTCCCACCACACAGCCAGCACTGTCAGTGCTCCCCCACACAGCCCGCACTGTCAGTGCTCCCACCACACAGCCAGCACTGTCAGTGCTCCCCACATAGCAGCACTGTCAGTGCTCCCCCACACAGCCCGCACTGTCAGCGCTCCCACCACACAGCCAGCACTGTCAGTTCTCCCCCACACATCCGCACTGTCAGTGCTCCCACCACACAGCCAGCACTGTCAGTGCTCCCCCACACAGCCAGCAATGTCAGTGCTCCCCCACACAGCCAGCACTGTCAGTGCTCCCCCACACAGCCAGCACTCTCAGTGCTCCCCCCACACAGCCAGCAATGTCAGTGCTCCCACCACACAGCCAGCACAGTCAGTGCTCCCCCATACAGCCAGCACTGTCAGTGCTCCCCACACTGCCAGCACTGTCAGTGCTCCCCCCACACAGGCAGCACTGTCAGTGCTCCCCCACACAGCCAGCACTGTCAGTGCTCCCACCACACAGCCAGCACTGTCAGTGCTCCCCCCACACAGCCAGCACTGTCAGTGCTCCCCCACACAGCCAGCACTGTCAGTGCAATTCCCCCCCCCCTCAGCCAGCACTGCCAGTGCTCCCAACACACAGCCAGCACTGTCAGTGCTCCCACCACACAGCCAGCACTGTCAGTGCTCCCCGCAGCCAGCACTGTCAGTGCTCCGACCACACAGCCAGCACTGTCAGTGCTCCCCCACACAGCCAGCACTGCCAGTGCACTCCCCCCCTCAGCCAGCACTGTCTGTGCTCCCCCCACACAGCCAGCACTGTCAGTGCTCCCACCACACAGCCAGCACTGTCAGTGCTCCCACCACACAGCCAGCACTGTCGGTGCTCCCACCACACAGCCAGCACTGTCAGTGCACCCCCACACAGCCAGCACTGTCAGTGTTCCCCCCACACAGCCAGCACTGTCAGTGCTCCCTCCACACAGCAATCACTGTCAGTGCTCCCCCACACAGCCAGTACTCTCAGTGCTCGGCCCACACAGCCAGCACTGTCAGTGCTTCCCCACACAGCCAGCACTGTCAGTGCTCCCACCACACAGTCAGCACTGTCAGTGCTCCCCCACACAGCCCGCACTGTCAGTGCTCCCACCACACAGCCAGCACTGTCAGTGCTCCCCACATAGCAGCACTGTCAGTGCTCCCCCACACAGCCCGCACTGTCAGCGCTCCCACCACACAGCCAGCACTGTCAGTGCTCCCCCACACATCCGCACTGTCAGTGCTCCCACCACACAGCCAGCACTGTCAGTGCTCCCCCACACAGCCAGCACTGTCAGTGCTCCCCCATACAGCCAGCACTGTCAGTGCTCCCCCACACAGCCAGCACTCTCAGTGCTCCCCCCACACAGCCAGCAATGTCAGTGCTCCCACCACACAGCCAGCACAGTCAGTGCTCCCCCATACAGCCAGCACTGTCAGTGCTCCCCACACTGCCAGCACTGTCAGTGCTCCCCCCACACAGGCAGCACTGTCAGTGCTCCCCCACACAGCCAGCACTGTCAGTGCTCCCCACACAGGCAGCACTGTCAGTGCTCCCCCTACACAGCCAGCACCGTCAGTGCACTTCCACCCCCCAACAGCCAGCACTGTCAGTGCTCCCGCCACACAGCCAGCACTGTCAGTGCTCCCACCAAACAGCCAGCACTGTCAGTGCTCCCACCACACAGCCAGCACTGTCAGTGCTCCCACCACACAGCCAGCACTGTCAGTGCTCTCCCACACAGCCAGCACTGTCAGTGCTCCCCCCACACAGCCAGCACTGTCAGTGCTCCCCCCACACAGCCAGCACTGTCAGTGCCCCCCCACACAGCCAGCACTGTCAGTGCTCACCACACAGCCAGCACTGTCAGTGCTCCCCCACACAGCCAGCACTGCCAGTGCACTTCCCCCCCCTCAGCCAGCACTGTCAGTGCTCCCCCACACAGCCAGCACTGTCAGTGCTCCCCCACACAGCCAGCACTGCCAGTGCACGCCCCCCCCTCAGCCAGCGCTGTCAGTGCTCCCCCCACACAGACAGCACTGTCAGTGCTCCCATAACACAGCCAGCACTGTCAGTGCTCCCCCCACACAGCCAGCACTGTCAGTGCTCCCCCACACAGCCAGCACTGCCAGTGCACTCCCCCCCCCTCAGCCAGAACTGTCAGTGCTCCCACCACACAGCCAGCACTGTCAGTGCTTCCCCACATTGCCAGCACTGTCAGTGCTCCCGCCACACAGCCAGCACTGTCAGTGCTCCCACCACACAGCCAGCACTGTCAGTGCTCACACCACACAGCCAGCACTGTGAGTGCTCCCCCAATACAGCCAGCACTGGCAGTGCTCCCACCCACACAGCCAGCACTGTCAGTGCTCCCAACACACAGCCAGCACTATCAGTGCTCCCCACACACAGCCAACACTGTCAGTGCACGCCCCCCCTCAGCCAGCGCTGTCAGTGCTCCCCCCACACAGACAGCACTGTCAGTGCTCCCACAACACAGCCAGCACTGTCAGTGCTCCCCCACACAGCCAGCACTGTCAGTGCTCCCCCACACAGCCAGCACTGCCAGTGCACTCCCCCCCCTCAGCCAGCACTGTCAGTGCTCCCACCACACAGCCAGCACTGTCAGTGCTTCCCCACATTGCCAGCACTGTCAGTGCTCCCGCCACACAGCCAGCACTGTCAGTGCTCCCACCACACAGCCAGCACTGTCAGTGCTCACACCACACAGCCAGCACTGTCAGTGCTCCCCAACACAGCCAGCACTGGCAGTGCTCCCACCCACACAGCCAGCACTGTCAGTGCTCCCAACACACAGCCAGCACTGTCAGTGCTCCCCACACACAGCCAGCACTGTCAGTGCTCCCACCACACAGCCAGCACTGTCAGTGCTCCCCCCCACACAGCCAGCACTGTCAGTGCTCCCCACACAGCCAGCACTGTCAGTGCACTTCCCCTCCCCCCTCAGCCAGCACTGTCAGTGCTCCCACCACACAGCCAGCACTGTCAGTGCTCCCACCACACAGCCAGCGCTGTCAGTGCTCCCACCACACAGCCAGCACTGTCAGTGCTCCCACCACACAGCCAGCACTGGCACTGCTCCCACCCACACAGCCAGCACTGTCAGTGCTCCCAACACACAGCCAGCACTGTCAGTGCTCCCCCCACACAGCCAGCACTGTCAGTGCTCCCCCACACAGCCCGCACTGTCAGTGCTCCCACCACACAGCCAGCACTGTAAGAGCTCCCCCCACACAGCCAGCACTGTCAGTGCTCCCACCACACAGCCAGCACTGTCAGTGCTCCCACCACACAGCCAGCACTGTCAGTGATCCCACCACACAGCCAGCACTGTCAGTGCTCCCACCACACAGCCAGCACTGTCAGTGCTCCCCCACACAGCCCGCACTGTCAGTGCTCCCACCACACAGCCAGCACTGTCAGTGCTCCCCACATAGCAGCACTGTCAGTGCTCCCCCTACACAGCCAGCACTGTCAGTTCTCCCACCACACAGCCAGCACTGTCAGTGCTCCCAACACACAGCCAGCACTGTCAGTGCTCCCCCCACACAGCCAGCACTGTCAGTGCTCCCCCCACACAGCCCGCACTGTCAGTGCTCCCACCACACAGCCAGCACTGTCAGTGCTCCCCCCACACAGCCAGCACTG
Organism: Scyliorhinus torazame; assembly: GCF_047496885.1. NCBI lineage: Eukaryota > Metazoa > Chordata > Chondrichthyes > Carcharhiniformes > Scyliorhinidae > Scyliorhinus > Scyliorhinus torazame. The sequence continues at coordinate 19,192,021 of NC_092711.1, forward strand.
TCAGTGCTCCCACCACACAGCCAGCACTGTCAGTGCTCCCACCACACAGCCAGCACTGTCAGTGCTCCCCCACACAGCCCGCACTGTCAGTGCTCCCACCACACAGCCAGCACTGTCAGTGCTCCCCACATAGAAGCACTGTCAGTGCTCCCCCACACAGCCCGCACTGTCAGCGCTCCCACCACACAGCCAGCACTGTCAGTGCTCCCACCACACAGCCAGCACTGTCAGTGCTCACACCACACAGCCAGCACTGTCAGTGCTCCCCCAACACAGCCAGCACTGGCAGTGCTCCCACCCACACAGCCAGCACTGTCAGTGCTCCCAACACACAGCCAGCACTGTCAGTGCTCCCCACACACAGCCAGCACTGTCAGTGCTCCCACCACACAGCCAGCACTGTCAGTGCTCCCCCACACAGCCAGCACTGTCAGTGCTCCCCACACAGCCAGCACTGTCAGTGCACTTCCCCTCCCCCCTCAGCCAGCACTGTCAGTGCTCCCACCACACAGCCAGCACTGTCAGTGCTCCCACCACACAGCCAGCGCTGTCAGTGCTCCCACCACACAGCCAGCACTGTCAGTGCTCCCACCACACAGCCAGCACTCGCACTGCTCCCACCCACACAGCCAGCACTGTCAGTGCTCCCAACACACAGCCAGCACTGTCAGTGCTCCCCCCACACAGCCAGCACTGTCAGTGCTCCCCCACACAGCCCGCACTGTCAGTGCTCCCACCACACAGCCAGCACTGTAAGAGCTCCCCCCACACAGCCAGCACTGTCAGTGCTCCCACCACACAGCCAGCACTGTCAGTGCTCCCACCACACAGCCAGCACTGTCAGTGATCCCACCACACAGCCAGCACTGTCAGTGCTCCCACCACACAGCCAGCACTGTCAGTGCTCCCCCACACAGCCCGCACTGTCAGTGCTCCCACCACACAGCCAGCACTGTCAGTGCTCCCCACATAGCAGCACTGTCAGTGCTCCCCCTACACAGCCAGCACTGTCAGTTCTCCCACCACACAGCCAGCACTGTCAGTGCTCCCAACACACAGCCAGCACTGTCAGTGCTCCCCCCACACAGCCAGCACTGTCAGTGCTCCCCCCACACAGCCCGCACTGTCAGTGCACCCACCACACAGCCAGCACTGTCAGTGCTCCCCCCACACAGCCAGCACTGTCAGTGCTCCCACCACACAGCCAGCACTGTCAGTGCTCCCACCACACAGCCAGCACTGTCAGTGCTCCCACCACACAGCCAGCACTGTCAGTGCACCCCCACACAGCCAGCACTGTCAGTGTTCCCCCCACACAGCCAGCACTGTCAGTGCTCCCTCCACACAGCAAGCACTGTCAGTGCTCCCCCACACAGCCAGCACTCTCAGTGCTCGGCCCACACAGCCAGCACTGTCAGTGCTTCCCCACACAGCCAGCACTGTCAGTGCTCCCACCACACAGCCAGCACTGTCAGTGCTCCCCCACACAGCCCGCACTGTCAGTGCTCCCACCACACAGCCAGCACTGTCAGTGCTCCCCACATAGCAGCAATGTCAGTGCTCCCCCACACAGCCCGCACTGTCAGCGCTCCCACCACACAGCCAGCACTGTCAGTGCTCCCCCACACATCCGCACTGTCAGTGCTCCCACCACACAGCCAGCACTGTCAGTGCTCCCCCACACAGCCAGCAATGTCAGTGCTCCCCCACACAGCCAGCACTGTCAGTGCTCCCCCACACAGCCAGCACTCTCAGTGCTCCCCCCACACAGCCAGCAATGTCAGTGCTCCCACCACACAGCCAGCACAGTCAGTGCTCCCCCATACAGCCAGCACTGTCAGTGCTCCCCACACTGCCAGCACTGTCAGTGCTCCCCCCACACAGGCAGCACTGTCAGTGCTCCCCCACACAGCCAGCACTGTCAGTGCTCCCCACACAGGCAGCACTGTCAGTGCTCCCCCTACACAGCCAGCACCGTCAGTGCACTTCCACCCCCCAACAGCCAGCACTGTCAGTGCTCCCACCACACAGCCAGCACTGTCAGTGCTCCCACCAAACAGCCAGCACTGTCAGTGCTCCCACCACACAGCCAGCACTGTCAGTGCTCCCACCACACAGCCAGCACTGTCAGTGCTCCCCCACACAGCCAGCACTGTCAGTGCTCCCCCCACACAGCCAGAACTGTCAGTGCTCCCCCCACACAGCCAGCACTGTCAGTGCCCCCCCACACAGCCAGCACTGTCAGTGCTCCCCCACACAGCCAGCACTGTCAGTGCTCCCCCACACAGCCAGCACTGCCAGTGCACTTCCCCCCCCTCAGCCAGCACTGTCAGTGCTCCCCCACACAGCCAGCACTGTCAGTGCTCCCCCACACAGCCAGCACTGCCAGTGCACGCCCCCCCTTCAGCCAGCGCTGTCAGTGCTCCCCCACACAGCCAGCACTGCCAGTGCACTTCCCCCCCCTCAGCCAGCACTGTCAGTGCTCCCCCACACAGCCAGTACTGTCAGTGCTTCCCCACATTGCCAGCACTGTCAGTGCTCCCGCCACACAGCCAGCACTGTCAGTGCTCCCACCACACAGCCAGCACTGTCAGTGCTCACACCACACAGCCAGCACTGTCAGTGCTCCCCCAATACAGCCAGCACTGGCAGTGCTCCCACCCACACAGCCAGCACTGTCACTGCTCCCAACACACAGCCAGCACTATCAGTGCTCCCCACACACAGCCAGCACTGTCAGTGCACGCCCCCCCCCTCAGCCAGCGCTGTCAGTGCTCCCCCCACACAGACAGCACTGTCAGTGCTCCCACAACACAGCCAGCACTGTCAGTGCTCCCCCACACAGCCAGCACTGTCAGTGCTCCCCCACACAGCCAGCACTGCCAGTGCACTCCCCCCCCTCAGCCAGCACTGTCAGTGCTCCCACCACACAGCCAGCACTGTCAGTGCTTCCCCACATTGCCAGCACTGTCAGTGCTCCCGCCACACAGCCAGCACTGTCAGTGCTCCCACCACACAGCCAGCACTGTCAGTGCTCACACCACACAGCCAGCACTGTCAGTGCTCCCCCAACACAGCCAGCACTGGCAGTGCTCCCACCCACACAGCCAGCACTGTCAGTGCTCCCAACACACAGCCAGCACTGTCAGTGCTCCCCACACACAGCCAGCACTGTCAGTGCTCCCACCACACATCCAGCACTGTCAGTGCTCCCCCCACACAGCCAGCACTGTCAGTGCTCCCCACACAGCCAGCACTGTCAGTGCACTTCCCCTCCCCCCTCAGCCAGCACTGTCAGTGCTCCCACCACATAGCCAGCACTGTCAGTGCTCCCACCACACAGCCAGCGCTGTCAGTGCTCCCACCACACAGCCAGAACTGTCAGTGCTCCCACCACACAGCCAGCACTGGCACTGCTCCCACCCACACAGCCAGCACTGTCAGTGCTCCCAACACACAGCCAGCACTGTCAGTGCTCCCCCACACAGCCCGCACTGTCAGTGCTCCCACCACACAGCCAGCACTGTAAGAGCTCCCCCCACACAGCCAGCACTGTCAGTGCTCCCACCACACAGCCAGCACTGTCAGTGCTCCCACCACACAGCCAGCACTGTCAGTGATCCCACCATACAGCCAGCACTGTCAGTGCTCCCACCACACAGCCAGCACTGTCAGTGCTCCCCCACACAGCCCGCACTGTCAGTGCTCCCACCACACAGCCAGCACTGTCAGTGCTCCCCACATAGCAGCACTGTCAGTGCTCCCCACACAGCCCGCACTGTCAGCGCTCCCACCACACAGCCAGCACTGTCAGTGCTCCCCCACAAATCCGCACTGTCAGTGCTCCCACCACACAGCCAGCACTGTCAGTGCTCCCCCACACAGCCAGCACTGTCAGTGCTCCCCCACACAGCCAGCACTGTCAGTGCTCCCCCACACAGCCAGCACTCTCAGTGCTCCCCCCACACAGCCAGCAATGTCAGTGCTCCCACCACACAGCCAGCACAGTCAGTGCTCCCCCATACAGCCAGCACTGTCAGTGCTCCCCACACTGCCAGCACTGTCAGTGCTCCCCCCACACAGGCAGCACTGTCAGTGCTCCCCCACACAGCCAGCACTGTCAGTGCTCCCCACACAGGCAGCACTGTCAGTGCTCCCCCTACACAGCCAGCACCGTCAGTGCACTTCCACCCCCCAACAGCCAGCACTGTCCGTGCTCCCACCACACAGCCAGCACTGTCAGTGCTCCCACCAAACAGCCAGCACTGTCAGTGCTCCCACCACACAGCCAGCACTGTCAGTGCTCCCACCACACAGCCAGCACTGTCAGTGCTCCCCCACACAGCCAGCACTGTCAGTGCTCCCCCCACACAGCCAGCACTGTCAGTGCTCCCCCCACACAGCCAGCACTGTCAGTGCCCCCCCACACAGCCAGCACTGTCAGTGCTCACCACACAGCCAGCACTGTCAGTGCTCCCCCACACAGCCAGCACTGCCAGTGCACTTCCCCCCCCCTCAGCCAGCACTGTCAGAGCTCCCCCCACACAGCCAGCACTGGCAGTGCTCCCACCACACAGCCAGCACTGTCAGTGCTCCCCCACACAGCCAGCACTGTCAGTGCTCCCCCACACAGCCAGCACTGCCAGTGCACGCCCCCCCCTCAGCCAGCGCTGTCAGTGCTCCCCCCACACAGACAGCACTGTCAGTGCTCCCACAACACAGCCAGCACTGTCAGTGCTCCCCCACACAGCCAGCACTGTCAGTGCTCCCCCACACAGCCAGCACTGCCAGTGCACTCCCCCCCCTCAGCCAGCACTGTCAGTGCTCCCACCACACAGCCAGCACTGTCAGTGCTTCCCCACATTGCCAGCACTGTCAGTGCTCCCGCCACACAGCCAGCACTGTCAGTGCTCCCACCACACAGCCAGCACTGTCAGTGCTCACACCACACAGCCAGCACTGTCAGTGCTCCCCAATACAGCCAGCACTGGCAGTGCTCCCACCCACACAGCCAGCACTGTCAGTGCTCCCAACACACAGCCAGCACTATCAGTGCTCCCCACACACAGCCAGCACTGTCAGTGCACGCCCCCCCCCTCAGCCAGCGCTGTCAGTGCTCCCCCCACACAGCCAGCACTGTCAGTGCTCCCACAACACAGCCAGCACTGTCAGTGCTCCCCCCACACAGCCAGCACTGTCAGTGCTCCCCCACACAGCCAGCACTGCCAGTGCACTCCCCCCTCAGCCAGCACTGTCAGTGCTCCCACCACACAGCCAGCACTGTCAGTGCTTCCCCACATTTACAGCACTGTCAGTGCTCCCGCCACACAGCCAGCACTGTCAGTGCTCCCACCACACAGCCAGCACTGTCAGTGCTCACACCACACAGCCAGCACTGTCAGTGCTCCCCCAACACAGCCAGCACTGGCAGTGCTCCCCACACACAGCCAGCACTGTCAGTGCTCCCACCACACAGCCAGCACTGTCAGTGCTCCCCCCACACAGCCAGCACTGTCAGTGCTCCCCACACAGCCAGCACTGTCAGTGCACTTCCCCTCCCCCCTCAGCCAGCACTGTCAGTGCTCCCACCACACAGCCAGCACTGTCAGTGCTCCCACCACACAGCCAGCGCTGTCAGTGCTCCCACCACACAGCCAGCACTGTCAGTGCTCCCACCACACAGCCAGCACTGGCACTGTTCCCACCCACACAGCCAGCACTGTCAGTGCTCCCAACACACAGCCAGCACTGTCAGTGCTCCCCCCACACAGCCAGCACTGTCAGTGCTCCCCCACACAGCCCGCACTGTCAGTGCTCCCACCACACAGCCAGCACTGTCAGTGCTCCCACCACACAGCCAGCACTGGCACTGTTCCCACCCACACAGCCAGCACTGTCAGTGCTCCCAACACACAGCCAGCACTGTCAGTGCTCCCCCCACACAGCCAGCACTGTCAGTGCTCCCCCACACAGCCCGCACTGTCAGTGCTCCCACCACACAGCCAGCACTGTAAGAGCTCCCCCCACACAGCCAGCACTGTCAGTGCTCCCACCACACAGCCAGCACTGTCAGTGCTCCCACCACACAGCCAGCACTGTCAGTGCTCCCACCACACAGCCAGCACTGTCAGTGATCCCACCACACAGCCAGCACTGTCAGTGCAACCCCACACAGCCAGCACTGTCAGTGCTCCCCCCACACAGCCAGCACTGTCAGTGCTCCCTCCACACAGCAAGCACTGTCAGTGCTCCCCCACACAGCCAGCACTCTCAGTGCTCCCCCCACACAGACAGCACTGTCAGTGCTCCCCCACACAGCCAGCACTGTCAGTGCTCCCCCACACAGCCAGCACTGTCAGTGCTCCCACAACACAGCCAGCACTGTCAGTGCTCCCCCACACAGCCAGCACTGTCAGTGCTCCCCCACACAGCCAGCACTGCCAGTGCACTCCCCCCCCTCAGCCAGCACTGTCAGTGCTCCCACCACACAGCCAGCACTGTCAGTGCTTCCCCACATTGCCAGCACTGTCAGTGCTCCCGCCACACAGCCAGCACTGTCAGTGCTCCCACCACACAGCCAGCACTGTCAGTGCTCACACCACACAGCCAGCACTGTCAGTGCTCCCCAATACAGCCAGCACTGGCAGTGCTCCCACCCACACAGCCAGCACTGTCAGTGCTCCCAACACACAGCCAGCACTATCAGTGCTCCCCACACACAGCCAGCACTGTCAGTGCACGCCCCCCCCCCTCAGCCAGCGCTGTCAGTGCTCCCCCCACACAGCCAGCACTGTCAGTGCTCCCACAACACAGCCAGCACTGTCAGTGCTCCCCCCACACAGCCAGCACTGTCAGTGCTCCCCCACACAGCCAGCACTGCCAGTGCACTCCCCCCTCAGCCAGCACTGTCAGTGCTCCCACCACACAGCCAGCACTGTCAGTGCTTCCCCACATTTACAGCACTGTCAGTGCTCCCGCCACACAGCCAGCACTGTCAGTGCTCCCACCACACAGCCAGCACTGTCAGTGCTCACACCACACAGCCAGCACTGTCAGTGCTCCCCCAACACAGCCAGCACTGGCAGTGCTCCCCACACACAGCCAGCACTGTCAGTGCTCCCACCACACAGCCAGCACTGTCAGTGCTCCCCCCACACAGCCAGCACTGTCAGTGCTCCCCACACAGCCAGCACTGTCAGTGCACTTCCCCTCCCCCCTCAGCCAGCACTGTCAGTGCTCCCACCACACAGCCAGCACTGTCAGTGCTCCCACCACACAGCCAGCGCTGTCAGTGCTCCCACCACACAGCCAGCACTGTCAGTGCTCCCACCACACAGCCAGCACTGGCACTGTTCCCACCCACACAGCCAGCACTGTCAGTGCTCCCAACACACAGCCAGCACTGTCAGTGCTCCCCCCACACAGCCAGCACTGTCAGTGCTCCCCCACACAGCCCGCACTGTCAGTGCTCCCACCACACAGCCAGCACTGTCAGTGCTCCCACCACACAGCCAGCACTGGCACTGTTTCCACCCACACAGCCAGCACTGTCAGTGCTCCCAACACACAGCCAGCACTGTCAGTGCTCCCCCCACACAGCCAGCACTGTCAGTGCTCCCCCACACAGCCCGCACTGTCAGTGCTCCCACCACACAGCCAGCACTGTAAGAGCTCCCCCCACACAGCCAGCACTGTCAGTGCTCCCACCACACAGCCAGCACTATCAGTGCTCCCACCACACAGCCAGCACTGTCAGTGCTCCCACCACACAGCCAGCACTGTCAGTGATCCCACCACACAGCCAGCACTGTCAGTGCAACCCCACACAGCCAGCACTGTCAGTGCTCCCCCCACACAGCCAGCACTGTCAGTGCTCCCTCCACACAGCAAGCACTGTCAGTGCTCCCCCACACAGCCAGCACTCTCAGTGCTCCCCCCACACAGACAGCACTGTCAGTGCTCCCCCACACAGCCAGCACTGTCAGTGCTCCCCCACACAGCCAGCACTGTCAGTGCTCCCCCACACAGCCAGCACTGTCAGTGCTCCCACCACACAGCCAGCACTGTCAGTGCTCCCCACACAGCCCGCACTGTCAGTGCTCCCACCACACAGCCAGCACTGTCAGTGCTCCCCCACACAGCCAGCACTGTCAGTTCTCCCCCACACAGCGCGCACTGTCAGTGCTCCCACCACACAGCCAGCACTGTCAGTGCTCCCCCACACAGCCCGCACTGTCAGTGCTCCCACCCAACAGCCAGCACTGTCAGTGCTCCCCCACACAGCCTGCACTGTCAGTGCTCCCCCCACACAGCCAGCACTCTCAGTGCTCCCCCCACACCGCCAGCAATGTCAGTGCACCCACCACACAGCCAGCACAGTCAGTGCTCCCCCATACAGCCAGCACTGTCAGTGCTCCCCACACTGCCAGCACTGTCAGTGCTCCCCCCACACAGGCAGCACTGTCAGTGCTCCCCCCACACAGCCAGCACTGTCAGTGCTCCCCACACAGGCAGCACTGTCAGTGCTCCCCCTACACAGCCAGTATCGTCAGTGCACTTCCACACTCCCCCCCCCACAGCCAGCACTGTCAGTGCTCCCACCACACAGCCAGCACTGTCAGTGCTCCCACCACCCAGCCAGCACTGTCAGTGCTCCCACCAAACAGCCAGCACTGTCAGTGCTCCCCCCACACTGCCAGCACTGTCAGTGCTCCCCCACACAGCCAGCACTGTCAGTGCTCCCCCCACACAGCCAGCACTGTCAGTCCTCCCCCACACAGCCAGCACTGTCAGTGCCCCCCCACACAGCCAGCACTGTCAGTGCTCCCCACACAGCCAGCACTGTCAGTGCTCCCCACACAGCCAGCACTGCCAGTGCACTTCACCCACCCCTCAGCCAGCACTGTCAGTGCTCCCCCCACACAGCCAGCACTGTCAGTGCTCCCACCACACAGCCAGCACTGTCAGTGGTCCCCCCACACAGCCAGCACTGTCAGTGCTCCCCACACAGCCAGCACTGTCAGTGCACTCCCCCCACTCAGCCAGCACTGTCAGTGCTCCCACCACACAGCCAGCACTGTCAGTGCTCCGCCACACTGCCAGCCCTGTCAGTGCTCCCCCCACACAGCCAGCACTGCCAGTGCTCCCACCACACAGCCAGCACTGTCAGTGCTCACACCACACAGCCAGCACTGTCAGTGCTCCCTCCACACAGCCAGCACAGTCAGTGCTCCCCCCACACAGCCAGCACTGTCAGTGCTCCCCCCACACAGGCAGCACTGTCAGTGCTCCCATCATACAGCCAGCACTGTCAGTGCTACCACAACACACAGCCAGCACTGTCAGTGCTCCCCACACAGCCAGCACTCTCAGTGCTCCCCCACACAGCAAGCACTGTCAGTGCTCCCACCACACAGCCAGCACTGTCAGTGCTCCCCACAGCCAGCACTGTCAGTGCTCCCACAACACAGCCAGCACTGTCAGTGCTCCCCCACACAACCAGCACTGTCAGTGCTCCCACCACACAGCCAGCACTGTCAGTGCTCCCCCTCACAACCAGCACTGTCAGTGCTCCCACCACACAGCCAGCACTGTTAGTGCTCCCCCACACAGCCAGCACTGTCAGTGCTCCCCACAGCCAGCACTGTCAGTGCTACCCCACACAGCCAGCACTGTCAGTGCTCACCCACACAGCCAGCACTGTCAGTGCATTTCCCCCCCCCCCTCAGCCAGCAGTGTCAGTGCTCCCACCACACAGCCAGCACTGTCAGTGCTCCCCCACACTGCCAGCACTGTCAGTGCTCTACCCACACAGCCAGCACTGTCAGTGCTCCCCCCACACAGGCAGCACTGGCAGTGCTCCTCCACACATCCAGCACTGTCAGTGCTCCCCCGCACAGCCAGCACTGTCAGTGCTCCCACCACATAGCCAGCACTGTCAGTGCTCCCCACAGCCAGCACTGTCAGTGCTCCCACCACACAGCCAGCACTGTCAGTGCTCCCCCACACAGCGAGCACTGTCAGTGCTCCCCCCACACATAGCCAGCACTGTCAGTGCTCCTCCCACACAGCCAGCACTGTCAGTGCTCCCACCACACAGCCAGCACTGTCAGTGCTCCCCCACACAGCCAGCACTGTCAGTGCTCCCACCACACAGCCAGCACTGTCAGTGCACTTCCCCCCCACAGCCAGCACTGAAAGTGCACTCCCCCGCCACAGAGCCAGCACTGCCAGTGCACCTCCCCCAGAGAGCCAGCACTGCCAGTGCACTCCCCCCCACAGAGCCAGCACTGCCAGTGCACTTCCCCCTCCACAGAGCCAGCATGGCCAGTGCACTTCCCCCCACAGAGCTAGCACCGCCAGTGCACTCCCCCCCTCAGCCACCACTGTCAGTGCTCTCACCACACAGCCAGCACTGTCAGTGCTCCCCCACACTGCCAGCACTGTCAGTGCTCCCCCCACACAGCCAGCACTGTCAGTGCTCCCACCACACAGCCAGCACTGTCAGTGCTCACAGCACACAGCCAGCACTGTCAGTGCTCCCCCACACAGCCAGCACATTCAGTGCTCCCCCCACACAGCCAGCACTGTCAGTGCTCCCCCACACAGCCAGCACTGTCAGTGATCCCCCACACAGCCAGCACTGTCAGTGCTACCCCACACAGGCAGCACTGTCAGTGCTCCCATCATAGAGCCAGCACTGTCAGTGCTATCACAACACACAGCCAGCACTGTCAGTGCTCCCCCACACAGCCAGCACTCTCAGTGCTCCCCCACACAGCCAGCACTGTCAGTGCTCCCACCACACAGCCAGCACTGTCAGTGCTCCCCACAGCCAGCACTGTCAGTGCTCCCACCACACAGCCAGCACTGTCAGTGCTCTCCCACACAGCCAGCGCTGTCAGTGCTCCCCCCACACAGCCAGCCCAGTCAGTGCTCCGCCTCACAGCCATCACTGTCAGTGCTCCCACCGCACAGCCAGCACTGTCAGTGCTCCCCCACACAGCCAGCACTGTCAGTGCTCCCCACAGCCAGCACTGTCAGTGCTCCTCCACACATCCAGCACTGTCAGTGCTCCCCCACACAGCCAGCACTGTCAGTGCTCCCACCACACAGCCAGCACTGTCAGTGCTCCCCACAGCCAGCACTGTCAGTGCTCCCACCACACAGCCAGCACTGTCAGTGCTCCCCCCACACAGCCAGCACTGTGAGTGCTCCCACCACACAGCCAGCACAGTCAGTGCTCCCCCCACACAGCCAGCACTGTCAGTGCTCCCACCACACAGCCAGCACTGTCAGTGCTCCCCCACACTGCATGCACTGTCAGTGCTCCCCCCACACAGCGAGCACTGTCAGTGCTCCCACCACACAGCCAGCACTGTCAGTGCTCCCCCACACAGCCAGCACTGTCAGTGCTCCCCCCACACAGCCAGCACTGTCAGTGCTCCCCCCACACAGGCAGCACTGTCAGTGCTCCCATCACACAGCCAGCACTGTCAGTGCTACCACAACACACAGCCAGCACTGGCAGTGCTCCTCCACACAGCCAGCACTGTCAGTGCTCCCCTACACACCCAGCACTGTCAGTGCTCCCACCACACAGCCAGCACTGTCAGTGCTCCCCACAGCCAGCACTGTCAGTGCTCCCACCACACAGCCAGCACTGTCAGTGCTCCCCACACATAGCCAGCACTGTCAGTGGTCCTCCCACACAGCCAGCATTGTCAGTGCTCCCACCACACAGCCAGCACTGTCAGTGCTCCCCCACACAGCCAGCACTGTCAGTGCTCCCACCACACAGCCAGCACTGTCAGTGCACTTCCCCGCCCCCCCCACAGCCAGCACTGAAAGTGCACTCCCCCGCCACAGAGCCAGCACTGCCAGTGCACCTCACCCCCAGAGAGCCAGCACTGCCAGTGCACTCCCCCCACAGAGCCAGCACTGCCAGTGCACTCCTTCCCCACAGAGCCAGCACTGCCAGTGCACTCCCCCCACAGAGCCAGCACTGCCAGTGCACTTCCCCCCCCACAGAGCCAGCATGGCCAGTGCACTTCCCCCCACAGAGCTAGCACCGCCAGTGCTCTTCCCCCCTCCACAGAGCCAGCACTGCCAGCACTGCCAGTGCACTTCCACCCCGCAGATCCAGCACTGCCAGTGCACTTCCCCCGCCCACAGAGCCAGCACTGCCAGTGCTCCCCACACAGCCAACACTGTCAGTGCCCCCCCCCAGAGCCAGCACTGGCAGTGCTCTCACCCACACAGCCAGCACTGTCAGTGCTCCCAACACACAGCCAGCACTGTCAGTGCTCCCCCCACACAGTCAGCACTGTCAGTGCTCCCACCACACAGCCAGCACTGTCCGTGCTCCCCCCACACAGCCAGCACTGTCAGTGCTCCCCCACACAGCCAGCACTGTCAGTGCACTCCCCCCCCTTCAGCCAGCACTGTCAGTGCTCCCACCACACAGCCAGCACTGTCAGTGCTCCCACCACACAACCAGCACTGTCAGTGCTCCCACCACACAGCCAGCACTGTCAGTGCACCCCCAAACAGCCAGCACTGTCAGTGCTCCCCCCACACAGCCAGCACTGTCAGTGCTCCCCCACACAGCCAGCACTGTCAGTGCTCCCCCACACAGCCAGCACTGTCAGTGCTCCCACCACACAGCCAGCACTGTCCGTGCTCCCAACACACAGCCAGCACTGTCAGTGCTCCCCCACACAGCCAGCACTGTCAGTGCACTCCCCCCCCTTCAGCCAGCACTGTCAGTGCTCCCACCACACAGCCAGCACTGTCAGTGCTCCCACCACACAGCCAGCACTGTCAGTGCTCCCACCACACAGCCAGCACTGTCAGTGCTCCCACCACACAGCCAGCACTGGCAGTGCTCCCACCCACACAGCCAGCACTGTCAGTGCTCCCAACACACAGCCAGCACTGTCAGTGCTCCCCCCACACAGCCAGCACTGTCAGTGCTCCCCCACACAGCCCGCACTGTCAGTGCACCCACCACTCAGCCAGCACTGTCAGTGCTACCCCCACACAGCCAGCTCTGCCAGTGCTCCCACCACACAGCCAGCACTGTCAGTGCTCCCACCACACAGCCAGCACTGTCAGTGCTCCCACCACACAGCCAGCACTGTCAGTGCACCCCCACACAGCCAGCACTGTCAGTGCTCCCCCCACACAGCCAGCACTGTCAGTGCTCCCACCACACAGGAAGCACTGTCAGTGCTCCCCCACACAGCCAGCACTCTCAGTGCTCGGCCCACACAGCCAGCACTGTCAGTGCTTCCCCACACAGCCAGCACTCTCAGTGCTCCCACCACACAGCCAGCACTGTCAGTGCTCCCCCACACAGCCCGCACTGTCAGTGCTCCCACCACACAGCCAGCACTGTCAGTGCTCCCCACATAGCAGCACTGTCAGTGCTCCCCCACACAGCCCGCACTGTCAGCGCTCCCACCACACAGCCAGCACTGTCAGTGCTCCCCCACACATCCGCACTGTCAGTGCTCCCACCACACAGCCAGCACTGTCAGTGCTCCCCCACACAGCCAGCACTGTCAGTGCTCCCCCACACAGCCAGCACTGTCAGTGCTCCCCCACACAGCCAGCACTCTCAGTGCTCCCCCCACACAGCCAGCAATGTCAGTGCTCCCACCACACAGCCAGCACAGTCAGTGCTCCCCCATACAGCCAGCACTGTCAGTGCTCCCCACACTGCCAGCACTGTCAGTGCTCCCCCCACACAGGCAGCACTGTCAGTGCTCCCCCACACAGCCAGCACTGTCAGTGCTCCCCACACAGGCAGCACTGTCAGTGCTCCCCTACACAGCCAGCACCGTCAGTGCACTTCCACCCCCCAACAGCCAGCACTGTCAGTGCTCCCACCACACAGCCAGCACTGTCAGTGCTCCCACCAAACAGCCAGCACTGTCAGTGCTCCCACCACACAGCCAGCACTGTCAGTGCTCCCCCCACTCAGCCAGCACTGTCAGTGCTCCCCCACACAGCCAGCACTGTCAGTGCTCCACCCACACAGCCAGCACTGTCAGTGCTCCCCCCACACAGCCAGCACTGTCAGTGCCCCCCCACACAGCCAGCACTGTCAGTGCTCACCACACAGCCAGCACTGTCAGTGCTCCCCCACACAGCCAGCACTGCCAGTGCACTTCCCCCCCCCCTCAGCCAGCACTGTCAGAGCTCCCCCCACACAGCCAGCACTGGCAGTGCTCCCACCACACAGCCAGCACTGTCAGTGCTCCCCACACAGCCAGCACTGTCAGTGCTCCCCCACACAGCCAGCACTGCCAGTGCACGCCCCCCCCCTCAGCCAGCGCTGTCAGTGCTCCCCCACACAGACAGCACTGTCAGTGCTCCCACAACACAGCCAGCACTGTCAGTGCTCCCCCCACACAGCCAGCACTGTCAGTGCTCTCCCACACAGCCAGCACTGCCAGTGCACTCCCCCCCCCCCCTCAGCCAGCACTGTCAGTGCTCCCACCACTCAGCCAGCACTGTCAGTGCTTCCCCACTTTGCCAGCACTGTCAGTGCTCCCGCCACACAGCCAGCACTGTCAGTGCTCCCCCCACACAGCCAGCACTGTCAGTGCTCCCACCACACAGCCAGCACTGTCCGTGCTCCCCCCACACAGCCAGCACTGTCAGTGCTCCCCCACACAGCCAGCACTGTCAGTGCACTCCCCCCCTTCAGCCAGCACTGTCAGTGCTCCCACCACACAGCCAGCACTGTCAGTGCTCCCACCACACAGCCAGCACTGTCAGTGCTCCCACCACACAGCCAGCACTGTCAGTGCACCCCCACACAGCGAGCACTGTCAGTGCTCCCCCCACACAGCCAGCACTGTCAGTGCTCCCCCACACAGCCAGCACTGTCAGTGCTCCCCCCACACAGCCAGCACTGTCAGTGCTCCCACCACACAGCCAGCACTGTCCGTGCTCCCCCCACACAGCCAGCACTGTCAGTGCTCCCCCACACAGCCAGCACTGTCAGTGCACTCCCCCCCTTCAGCCAGCACTGTCAGTGCTCCCACCACACAGCCAGCACTGTCAGTGCTCCCACCACACAGCCAGCACTGTCAGTGCTCCCACCACACAGCCAGCACTGTCAGTGCTCCCACCACACAGCCAGCACTGGCAGTGCTCCCACCCACACAGCCAGCACTGTCAGTGCTCCCAACACACAGCCAGCACTGTCAGTGCTCCCCCCACACAGCCAGCACTGTCAGTGCTCCCCCACACAGCCCGCACTGTCAGTGCACCCACCACACAGCCAGCACTGTCAGTGCTCCCCCCACACAGCCAGCACTGTCAGTGCTCCCACCACACAGCCAGCACTGTCAGTGCTCCCACCACACAGCCAGCACTGTCAGTGCACCCCCACACAGCCAGCACTGTCAGTGCTCCCCCCACACAGCCAGCACTGTCAGTGCTCCCTCCACACAGCAAGCACTGTCAGTGCTCCCCCACACAGCCAGCACTCTCAGTGCTCGGCCCACACAGCCAGCACTGTCAGTGCTTCCCCACACAGCCAGCACTGTCAGTGCTCCCACCACACAGCCAGCACTGTCAGTGCTCCCCCACACAGCCCGCACTGTCAGTGCTCCCACCACACAGCCAGCACTGTCAGTGCTCCCCACATAGCAGCACTGTCAGTGCTCCCCCACACAGCCCGCACTGTCAGCGCTCCCACCACACAGCCAGCACTGTCAGTGCTCCCCCACACATCCGCACTGTCAGTGCTCCCACCACACAGCCAGCACTGTCAGTGCTCCCCCACACAGCCAGCACTGTCAGTGCTCCCCCACACAGCCAGCAATGTCAGTGCTCCCCCCACACAGCCAGCAATGTCAGTGCTCCCACCACACAGCCAGCACAGTCAGTGCTCCCCCATTCAGCCAGCACTGTCAGTGCTCCCCACACTGCCAGCACTGTCAGTGCTCCCCCCACACAGGCAGCACTGTCAGTGCACTTCCCCCCCCCTCAGCCAGCACTGTCAGAGCTCCCCCCACACAGCCAGCACTGGCAGTGCTCCCACCACACAGCCAGCACTGTCAGTGCTCCCCACACAGGCAGCACTGTCAGTGCTCCCCCTACACAGCCAGCACCGCCAGTGCACTTCCACCCCCCAACAGCCAGCACTGTCAGTGCCCCCACCACACAGCCAGCACTGTCAGTGCTCCCACCACACAGCCAGCACTGTCAGTGCTCCCCCCACACAGCCAGCACTGTCAGTGCTCCCCCACACAGCCAGCACTGTCAGTGCTCCCCCACACAGCCAGCACTGTCAGTGCTCCCCACACAGCTAGCACTGTCAGTGCCCCCCCACACAGCCAGCACTGTCAGTGCTCACCACACAGCCAGCACTGTCAGTGCTCCCCCACACAGCCAGAACTGCCAGTGCACTTCCCCCCCCCTCAGCCAGCACTGTCAGAGCTCCCCCCACACAGCCAGCACTGGCAGTGCTCCCACCACACAGCCAGCACTGTCAGTGCTCCCCCACACAGCCAGCATTGTCAGTGCTCCCCCACACAGCCAGCACTGCCAGTGCACGCCCCCCCTCAGCCAGCGCTGTCAGTGCTCCCACCACACAGACAGCACTGTCAGTGCTCCCACAACACAGCCAGCACTGTCAGTGCTCCCCCCACACAGCCAGCACTGTCAGTGCTCCCCCACACAGCCAGCACTGCCAGTGCACTCCCCCCCCTCAGCCAGCACTGTCAGTGCTCCCACCACACAGGCAGCACTGTCAGTGCTTCCCCCCATTGCCAGCACTGTCAGTGCTCCCGCCACACAGCCAGCACTGTCAGTGCTCCCACCACACAGCCAGCACTGTCAGTGCTCACACCACACAGCCAGCACTGTCAGTGCTCCCCCAATACAGCCAGCACTGGCAGTGCTCCCACCCAAACAGCCAGCACTGTCAGTGCTCCCAACACACAGCCAGCACTGTCAGTGCTCCCCACACACAGCCAGCACTGTCAGTGCACGCCCCCCCCCCCCTCAGCCAGCGCTGTCAGTGCTCCCCCACACAGCCAGCACTGTCAGTGCTCCCACAACACAGCCAGCACTGTCAGTGCTCCCCCCACACAGCCAGCACTGTCAGTGCTCCCCCACACAGCCAGCACTGCCAGTGCACTCCCCCCCCTCAGCCAGCACTGTCAGTGCTCCCACCACACAGCCAGCACTGTCAGTGCTTCCCCACATTGCCAGCACTGTCAGTGCTCCCGCCACACAGCCAGCACTGTCAGTGCTCCCACCACACAGCCAGCACTGTCAGTGCTTACACCACACAGCCAGCACTGTCAGTGCTCCCCAACACAGCCAGCACTGGCAGTGCACCCACCCACACAGCCAGCACTGTCAGTGCTCCCAACACACAGCCAGCACTGTCAGTGCTCCCCACACACAGCCAGCACTGTCAGTGCTCCCACCACACAGCCAGCACTGTCAGTGCTCCCCCACACAGCCAGCACTGTCAGTGCTCCCCACACAGCCAGCACTGTCAGTGCACTTCCCCTCCCCCCTCAGCCAGCACTGTCAGTGCTCCCACCACACAGCCAGCACTGTCAGTGCTCCCACCACACAGCCAGCGCTGTCAGTGCTCCCACCACACAGCCAGCACTGTCAGTGCTCCCACCACACAGCCAGCACTGACACTGCTCCCACCCACACAGCCAGCACTGTCAGTGCTCCCAACACACAGCCAGCACTGTCAGTGCTCCCCCCACACAGCCAGCACTGTCAGTGCTCCACCACACAGCCCGCACTGTCAGTGCTCCCACCACACAGCCAGCACTGTAAGAGCTCCCCCCACACAGCCAGCACTGTCAGTGCTCCCACCACACAGCCAGCACTGTCAGTGCTCCCACCACACAGCCAGCACTGTCAGTGATCCCACCACACAGCCAGCACTGTCAGTGCAACCCCACACAGCCAGCACTGTCAGTGCTCCCCCCACACAGCCAGCACTGTCAGTGCTCCCTCCACACAGCAAGCACTGTCAGTGCTCCCCCACACAGCCAGCACTCTCAGTGCTCCCCCCACACAGACAGCACTGTCAGTGCTCCCCCACACAGCCAGCACTGTCAGTGCTCCCCCACACAGCCAGCACTGTCAGTGCACCCCCACACAGCCAGCACTGTCAGTGCTCCCACCACACAGCCAGCACTGTCAGTGCTCCCCCACACAGCCCGCACTGTCAGTGCTCCCACCACACAGCCAGCACTGTCAGTGCTCCCCCACACAGCCAGCACTGTCAGTTCTCCCCCACACAGCGCGCACTGTCAGTGCTCCCACCACACAGCCAGCACTGTCAGTGCTCCCCCACACAGCCCGCACTGTCAGTGCTCCCACCCAACAGCCAGCACTGTCAGTGCTCCCCCACACAGCCAGCACTGTCAGTGCTCCCCCCACACAGCCTGCACTCTCAGTGCTCCCCCCACACAGCCAGCAATATCAGTGCTCCCACCACACAGCCAGCACAGTCAGTGCTCCCCCATACAGCCAGCACTGTCAGTGCTCCCCACACTGCCAGCACTGTCAGTGCTCCCCCTACACAGCCAGTATCGTCAGTGCACTTCCACCCCCCCCCCCCCCACAGCCAGCACTGTCAGTGCTCCCACCACACAGCCAGCACTGTCAGTGCTCCCACCACCCAGGCAGCACTGTCAGTGCTCCCACCAAACAGCCAGCACTGTCAGTGCTCCCCCCACACAGCCAGCACTGTCAGAGCTCCCCCACACAGCCAGCACTGTCAGTGCTCCCCCCACACAGCCAGCACTGTCAGTCCTCCCCCCACACAGCCAGCACTGTCAGTGCCCCCCCACACAGCCAGCACTGTCAGTGCTCCCCACACAGCCAGCACTGCCAGTGCACTTCCCCCCCCTCAGCCAGCACTGTCAGTGCTCCCCCCCACACAGCCAGCACTGTCAGTGCTCCCACCACACAGCCAGCACTGTCAGTGCTCCCCCCACACAGCCAGCACTGTCAGTGCTCCCCACACAGCCAGCACTGTCAGTGCACTCCCCCCACTCAGCCAGCACTGTCAGTGCTCCCACCACACAGCCAGCACTGTCAGTGCTCCGCCACACTGCCAGCACTGTCAGTGCTCCCCCCACACAGCCAGCACTGTCAGTGCTCCCACCACACAGCCAGCACTGTCAGTGCTCACACCACACAGCCAGCACTGTCAGTGCTCCCCCCACACAGCCAGCACAGTCAGTGCTCCCCCCACACAGCCAGCACTGTCAGTGCTCCCCCCACACAGGCAGCACTGTCAGTGCTCCCATCATACAGCCAGCACTGTCAGTGCTACCACAACACACAGCCAGCACTGTCAGTGCTCCCCACACAGCCAGCACTCTCAGTGCTCCCCCACACAGCAAGCACTGTCAGTGCTCCCACCACACAGCCAGCACTGACAGTGCTCCCCACAGCCAGCACTGTCAGTGCTCCCACCACACAGCCAGCACTGTCAGTGCTCCCCCACACAGCCAGCACTGTCAGTGCTCCCACCACACAGCCAGCACAGTCAGTGCTCCCCCTCACAGCCAGCACTCTCAGTGCTCCCACCACACAGCCAGCACTGTTAGTGCTCCCCCACACAGCCAGCACTGTCAGTGCTCCCCACAGCCAGCACTGTCAGTGCTCCCCCCACACAGCCAGCACTGTCAGTGCTCACCCACACAGCCAGCACTGTCAGTGCACTTCCCCCCCCCTCAGCCAGCAGTGTCAGTGCTCCCACCACACAGCCAGCACTGTCAGTGCTCCCCGACACTGCCAGCACTGTCAGTGCTCTACCCACACAGCCAGCACTGTCAGTGCTCCCCCACACAGGCAGCACTGGCAGTGCTCCTCCACACATCCAGCACTGTCAGTGCTCCCCCACACAGCCAGCACTGTCAGTGCTCCCACCACATAGCCAGCACTGTCAGTGCTCCCCACAGCCAGCACTGTCAGTGCTCCCACCACACAGCCAGCACTGTCAGTGCTCCCCCACACAGCCAGCACTGTCAGTGCTCCCCCACACATAGCCAGCACTGTCAGTGCTCCTCCCACACAGCCAGCACTGTCAGTGCTCCCACCACACAGCCAGCACTGTCAGTGCTCCCCCACACAGCCAGCACTGTCAGTGCTCCCACCACACAGCCAGCACTGTCAGTGCACTTCCCCCCCACAGCCAGCACTGAAAGAGCACTCCCCCGCCACAGAGCCAGCACTGCCAGTGCACCTCCCCCCAGAGAGACAGCACTGCCAGTGCACTCCCCCCCACAGAGCCAGCACTGCCAGTGCACTTCCCCCTCCACAGAGCCAGCATGGCCAGTGCACTTCCCCCCACAGAGCTAGCACCGCCAGTGCACTCCCCCCCCTCAGCCACCACTGTCAGTGCTCTCACCACACAGCCAGCACTGTCAGTGCTCCCCCACACTGCCAGCACTGTCAGTGCTCCGCCACACAGGCAGCACTGTCAGTGCTCCCATCATAGAGCCAGCACTGTCAGTGCTATCACAACACACAGCCAGCACTGTCAGTGCTCCCCCACACAGCCAGCACTGTCAGTGCTCCCCCACACAGCCAGCACTGTCAGTGCTCCCACCACACAGCCAGCACTGTCAGTGCTCCCCACAGCCAGCACTGTCAGTGCTCCCACCACACAGCCAGCACTGTCAGTGCTCCCCACAGCCAGCACTGTCAGTGCTCCCACCGCACAGCCAGCACTGTCAGTGCTCCCCCACACAGCCAGCACTGTCAGTGCTCCCCCCACACAGCCAGCACTGTCAGTGCTCCCCCCACACAGGCAGCACTGTCAGTGCTCCCATCATACAGCCAGCACTGTCAGTGCTACCACAATACACAGCCAGCACTGTCAGTGCTCCCCACACAGCCAGCACTCTCAGTGCTCCCCCACACAGCAAGCACTGTCAGTGCTCCCACCACACAGCCAGCACTGTCAGTGCTCCCCACAGCCAGCACTGTCAGTGCTCCCACCACACAGCCAGCACTGTCAGTGCTCCCCCACACAGCCAGCACTGTCAGTGCTCCCACCACACAGCCAGCACAGTCAGTGCTCCCCCTCACAGCCAGCACTGTCAGTGCTCCCACCACACAGCCAGCACTGTTAGTGCTCCCCCACACAGCCAGCACTGTCAGTGCTCCCCACAGCCAGCACTGTCAGTGCTCCCCCCACACAGCCAGCACTGTCAGTGCTCACCCACACAGCCAGCACTGTCAGTGCACTTCCCCCCCTCAGCCAGCAGTGTCAGTGCTCCCACCACACAGCCAGCACTGTCAGTGCTCCCCCCCACAGCCAGCACTGTCAGTGCTCCCCCCACACAGCCAGCACTGTCAGTGCTCACCCACACAGCCAGCACTGTCAGTGCACTTCCCCCCCCCCTCAGCCAGCAGTGTCAGTGCTCCCACCACACAGCCAGCACTGTCAGTGCTCCCCGACACTGCCAGCACTGTCAGTGCTCTACCCACACAGCCAGCACTGTCAGTGCTCCCCACACAGGCAGCACTGGCAGTGCTCCTCCACACATCCAGCACTGTCAGTGCTCCCCCACACAGCCAGCACTGTCAGTGCTCCCACCACATAGCCAGCACTGTCAGTGCTCCCCACAGCCAGCACTGTCAGTGCTCCCACCACACAGCCAGCACTGTCAGTGCTCCCCCACACAGCCAGCACTGTCAGTGCTCCCCCACACATAGCCAGCACTGTCAGTGCTCCTCCCACACAGCCAGCACTGTCAGTGCTCCCACCACACAGCCAGCACTGTCAGTGCTCCCCCACACAGCCAGCACTGTCAGTGCTCCCACCACACAGCCAGCACTGTCAGTGCACTTCCCCCCCACAGCCAGCACTGAAAGTGCACTCCCCCGCCACAGAGCCAGCACTGCCAGTGCACCTCCCCCCAGAGAGCCAGCACTGCCAGTGCACTCCCCCCCACAGAGCCAGCACTGCCAGTGCACTTCCCCCTCCACAGAGCCAGCATGGCCAGTGCACTTCCCCCCACAGAGCTAGCACCGCCAGTGCACTCCCCCCCCTCAGCAACCACTGTCAGTGCTCTCACCACACAGCCAGCACTGTCAGTGCTCCCCCACACTGCCAGCACTGTCAGTGCTCCGCCACACAGGCAGCACTGTCAGTGCTCCCATCATAGAGCCAGCACTGTCAGTGCTATCACAACACACAGCCAGCACTGTCAGTGCTCCCCCACACAGCCAGCACTGTCAGTGCTCCCCCACACAGCCAGCACTGTCAGTGCTCCCACCACACAGCCAGCACTGTCAGTGCTCCCCACAGCCAGCACTGTCAGTGCTCCCACCACACAGCCAGCACTGTCAGTGCTCCCCCACACAGCTAGCGCTGTCAGTGCTCCCCACACAGCCAGCACAGTCAGTGCTCCGCCTCACAGCCAGCACTGTCAGTGCTCCCACCGCACAGCCAGCACTGTCAGTGCTCCCCCACACAGCCAGCACTGTCAGTGCTCCCCCCACACAGCCAGCACTGTCAGTGCTCCCCCCACACAGGCAGCACTGTCAGTGCTCCCATCATACAGCCAGCACTGTCAGTGCTACCACAATACACAGCCAGCACTGTCAGTGCTCCCCACACAGCCAGCACTCTCAGTGCTCCCCCACACAGCAAGCACTGTCAGTGCTCCCACCACACAGCCAGCACTGTCAGTGCTCCCCACAGCCAGCACTGTCAGTGCCCCCACCACACAGCCAGCACTGTCAGTGCTCCCCCACACAGCCAGCACTGTCAGTGCTCCCACCACACAGCCAGCACAGTCAGTGCTCCCCCTCACAGCCAGCACTGTCAGTGCTCCCACCACACAGCCAGCACTGTTAGTGCTCCCCCACACAGCCAGCACTGTCAGTGCTCCCCACAGCCAGCACTGTCAGTGCTCCCCCCACACAGCCAGCACTGTCAGTGCTCACCCACACAGCCAGCACTGTCAGTGCACTTCCCCCCCTCAGCCAGCAGTGTCAGTGCTCCCACCACACAGCCAGCACTGTCAGTGCTCCCCCACACTGCCAGCACTGTCAGTGCTCTACCCACACAGCCAGCACTGTCAGTGCTCCCCCCACACAGGCAGCACTGGCAGTGCTCCTCCACACATCCAGCACTGTCAGTGCTCCCCCACACAGCCAGCACTGTCAGTGCACTTCCCCCCCCTCAGCCAGCAGTGTCAGTGCTCCCACCACACAGCCAGCACTGTCAGTGCTCCCCCACACTGCCAGCACTGTCAGTGCTCTACCCACACTGCCAGCACTGTCAGTGCTCCCCCACACAGGCAGCACTGTCAGTGCTCCCATCATAGAGCCAGGACTGTCAGTGCTATCACAACACACAGCCAGCACTGTCAGTGCTCCCCCACACAGCCAGCACTGTCAGTGCTCCCCCACACAGCCAGCACTGTCAGTGCTCCCACCACACAGCCAGCACTGTCAGTGCTCCCCACAGCCAGCACTGTCAGTGCTCCCACCACACAGCCAGCACTGTCAGTGCTCCCCCACACAGCCAGCGCTGTCAGTGCACCCCCCACACAGCCAGCACAGTCAGTGCTCCGCCTCACAGCCAGCACTGTCAGTGCTCCCACCGCACAGCCAGCACTGTCAGTGCTCCCCCACACAGCCAGCACTGTCAGTGCTCCCCCCACACAGCCAGCACTGTCAGTGCTCCCCCCACTCAGGCAGCACTGTCAGTGCTCCCATCATACAGCCAGCACTGTCAGTGCTACCACAATACACAGCCAGCACTGTCAGTGCTCCCCACACAGCCAGCACTCTCAGTGCTCCCCCACACAGCAAGCACTGTCAGTGCTCCCACCACACAGCCAGCACTGTCAGTGCTCCCCACAGCCAGCACTGTCAGTGCTCCCACCACACAGCCAGCACTGTCAGTGCTCCCCCACACAGCCAGCACTGTCAGTGCTCCCACCACACAGCCAGCACAGTCAGTGCTCCCCCTCACAGCCAGCACTGTCAGTGCTCCCACCACACAGCCAGCACTGTTAGTGCTCCCCCACACAGCCAGCACTGTCAGTGCTCCCCACAGCCAGCACTGTCAGTGCTCCCCCCACACAGCCAGCACTGTCAGTGCTCACCCACACAGCCAGCACTGTCAGTGCACTTCCCCCCCCCCTCAGCCAGCAGTGTCAGTGCTCCCACCACACAGCCAGCACTGTCAGTGCTCCCCCACACTGCCAGCACTGTCAGTGCTCTACCCACACAGCCAGCACTGTCAGTGCTCCCCCCACACAGGCAGCACTGGCAGTGCTCCTCCACACATCCAGCACTGTCAGTGCTCCCCCACACAGCCAGCACTGTCAGTGCTCCCACCACATAGCCAGCACTGTCAGTGCTCCCCACAGCCAGCACTGTCAGTGCTCCCACCACACAGCCAGCACTGTCAGTGCTCCCCCACACAGCCAGCACTGTCAGTGCTCCCCCCACACATAGCCAGCACTGTCAGTGCTCCTCCCACACAGGCAGCACTGTCAGTGCTCCCACCACACAGCCAGCACTGTCTGTGCTCCCCCACACAGCCAGCACTGTCAGTGCTCCCACCACACAGCCAGCACTGTCAGTGCACTTCCCCCCACAGCCAGCACTGAAAGTGCACTCCCCCGCCACAGAGCCAGCACTGCCAGTGCACCTCCCCCCAGAGAGCCAGCACTGCCAGTGCACTCCCCCCCACAGAGCCAGCACTGCCAGTGCACTTCCCCCCACAGAGCTAGCACCGCCAGTGCACCCCACCCCTCAGCCACCACTGTCAGTGCTCTCACCACACAGCCAGCACTGTCAGTGCTCCCCCACACTGCCAGCACTGTCAGTGCTCCCCCCACACAGCCAGCACTGTCAGTGCTCCCACCACACAGCCAGCACTGTCAGTGCTCACAGCACACAGCCAGCACTGTCAGTGCTCCCCCCACACAGCCAGCACATTCAGTGCTCCCCCCACACAGCCAGCACTGTCAGTGCTCCCCCACACAGCCAGCACTGTCAGTGATCCCCCACACAGCCAGCACTGTCAGTGCTCCCCCACACAGGCAGCACTGTCAGTGCTCCCATCATAGAGCCAGCACTCTCAGTGCTATCACAACACACAGCCAGCACTGTCAGTGCTCCCCCACACAGCCAGCACTGTCAGTGCTCCCCCACACAGCCAGCACTGTCAGTGCTCCCACCACACAGCCAGCACTGTCAGTGCTCCCCACAGCCAGCACTGTCAGTGCTCCCCCACACAGCCAGCGCTGTCAGTGCTCCCCCCACACAGCCAGCACAGTCAGTGCTCCGCCTCACAGCCAGCACTGTCAGTGCTCCCACCGCACAGCCAGCACTGTCAGTGCTCCCCCACACAGCCAGCACTGTCAGTGCTCCCCCCACACAGCCAGCACTGTCAGTGCTCCCCCCACACAGGCAGCACTGTCAGTGCTCCCATCATACAGCCAGCACTGTCAGTGCTACCACAATACACAGCCAGCACTGTCAGTGCTCCCCACACAGCCAGCACTCTCAGTGCTCCCCCACACAGCAAGCACTGTCAGTGCTCCCACCACACAGCCAGCACTGTCAGTGCTCCCCACAGCCAGCACTGTCAGTGCTCCCACCACACAGCCAGCACTGTCAGTGCTCCCCCACACAGCCAGCACTGTCAGTGCTCCCACCACACAGCCAGCACAGTCAGTGCTCCCCCTCACAGCCAGCACTGTCAGTGCTCCCACCACACAGCCAGCACTGTTAGTGCTCCCCCACACAGCCAGCACTGTCAGTGCTCCCCACAGCCAGCACTGTCAGTGCTCCCCCCACACAGCCAGCACTGTCAGTGCTCACCCACACAGCCAGCACTGTCAGTGCACTTCCCCCCCTCAGCCAGCAGTGTCAGTGCTCCCACCAGACAGCCAGCACTGTCAGTGCTCCCACACACTGCCAGCACTGTCAGTGCTCTACCCACACAGCCAGCACTGTCAGTGCTCCCCCCACACAGGCAGCACTGGCAGTGCTCCTCCACACATCCAGCACTGTCAGTGCTCCCCCACACAGCCAGCACTATCAGTGCACTTCCCCCCCCTCAGCCAGCAGTGTCAGTGCTCCCACCACACAGCCAGCTCTGTCAGTGCTCCCCCACACTGCCAGCACTGTCAGTGCTCTACCCACACTGCCAGCACTGTCAGTGCTCCCCCACACAGGCAGCACTGTCAGTGCTCCCATCATAGAGCCAGCACTGTCAGTGCTATCACAACACACAGCCAGCACTGTCAGTGCTCCCCCACACAGCCAGCACTGTCAGTGCTCCCCCACACAGCCAGCGCTGTCAGTGCACCCCCCACACAGCCAGCACAGTCAGTGCTCCGCCTCACAGCCAGCACTGTCAGTGCTCCCACCGCACAGCCAGCACTGTCAGTGCTCCCCCACACAGCCAGCACTGTCAGTGCTCCCCCCACACAGCCAGCACTGTCAGTGCTCCCCCCACACAGGCAGCACTGTCAGTGCTCCCATCATACAGCCAGCACTGTCAGTGCTACCACAATACACAGCCAGCACTGTCAGTGCTCCCCACACAGCCAGCACTCTCAGTGCTCCCCCACACAGCAAGCACTGTCAGTGCTCCCACCACACAGCCAGCACTGTCAGTGCTCCCCACAGCCAGCACTGTCAGTGCTCCCACCACACAGCCAGCACTGTCAGTGCTCCCCCACACAGCCAGCACTGTCAGTGCTCCCACCACACAGCCAGCACAGTCAGTGTTCCCCCTCACAGCCAGCACTGTCAGTGCTCCCACCACACAGCCAGCACTGTTAGTGCTCCCCCACACAGGCAGCACTGTCAGTGCTCCCCACAGCCAGCACTGTCAGTGCTCCCCCCACACAGCCAGCACTGTCAGTGCTCACCCACACAGCCAGCACTGTCAGTGCACTTCCCCCCCCCCTCAGCCAGCAGTGTCAGTGCTCCCACCACACAGCCAGCACTGTCAGTGCTCCCCCACACTGCCAGCACTGTCAGTGCTCTACCCACACAGCCAGCACTGTCAGTGCTCCCCCCACACAGGCAGCACTGGCAGTGCTCCTCCACACATCCAGCACTGTCAGTGCTCCCCCACACAGCCAGCACTGTCAGTGCTCCCACCACATAGCCAGCACTGTCAGTGCTCCCCACAGCCAGCACTGTCAGTGTTCCCACCACACAGCCAGCACTGTCAGTGCTCCCCCACACAGCCAGCACTGTCAGTGCTCCCCACACATAGCCAGCACTGTCAGTGCTGCTCCCACACAGGCAGCACTGTCAGTGCTCCCACCACACAGCCAACACTGTCAGTGCTCCCCCACACAGCCAGCACTGTCAGTGCTCCCACCACACAGCCAGCACTGTCAGTGCACTTCCCCCCACAGCCAGCACTGAAAGTGCACTCCCCCGCCACAGAGCCAGCACTGCCAGTGCACCTCCCCCCAGAGAGCCAGCACTGCCAGTGCACTCCCCCCCACAGAGCCAGCACTGCCAGTGCACTTCCCCCCACAGAGCTAGCACCGCCAGTGCACCCCCCCCTCAGCCACCACTGTCAGTGCTCTCACCACACAGCCAGCACTGTCAGTGCTCCCCCACACTGCCAGCACTGTCAGTGCTCCCCACACACAGCCAGCACTGTCAGTGCTCCCACCACACAGCCAGCACTGTCAGTGCTCACAGCACACAGCCAGCACTGTCAGTGCTCCCCCCACACAGCCAGCACATTCAGTGCTCCCCCCACACAGCCAGCACTGTCAGTGCTCCCCCACACAGCCAGCACTGTCAGTGATCCCCCACACAGCCAGCACTGTCAGTGCTCCCCCACACAGGCAGCACTGTCAGTGCTCCGATCATAGAGCCAGCACTGTCAGTGCTATCACAACACACAGCCAGCACTGTCAGTGCTCCCCCACACAGCCAGCACTGTCAGTGCTCCCCCACACAGCCAGCACTGTCAGTGCTCCCACCACACAGCCAGCACTGTCAGTGCTCCCCACAGCCAGCACTGTCAGTGCTCCCACCACACAGCCAGCACTGTCAGTGCTCCCCCACACAGCCAGCGCTGTCAGAGCTCCCCCACACAGCCAGCACAGTCAGTGCTCCGCCTCACAGCCAGCACTGTCAGTGCTCCCACCGCACAGCCAGCACTGTCAGTGCTCCCCCACACTGCCAGCACTGTCAGTGCTCTACCCACACTGCCAGCACTGTCAGTGCTCCCCCACACAGGCAGCACTGTCAGTGCTCCCATCATAGAGCCAGCACTGTCAGTGCTATCACAACACACAGCCAGCACTGTCAGTGCTCCCCCACACAGCCAGCACTGTCAGTGCTCCCCCACACAGCCAGCACTGTCAGTGCTCCCACCACACAGCCAGCACTGTCAGTGCTCCCCACAGCCAGCACTGTCAGTGCTCCCACCACACAGCCAGCACTGTCAGTGCTCCCCCACACAGCCAGCGCTGTCAGTGCACCCCCCACACAGCCAGCACAGTCAGTGCTCCGCCTCACAGCCAGCACTGTCAGTGCTCCCACCGCACAGCCAGCACTGTCAGTGCTCCCCCACACAGCCAGCACTGTCAGTGCTCCCCCCACACAGCCAGCACTGTCAGTGCTCCCCCCACACAGGCAGCACTGTCAGTGCTCCCATCATACAGCCAGCACTGTCAGTGCTACCACAATACACAGCCAGCACTGTCAGTGCTCCCCACACAGCCAGCACTCTCAGTGCTCCCCCACACAGCAAGCACTGTCAGTGCTCCCACCACACAGCCAGCACTGTCAGTGCTCCCCACAGCCAGCACTGTCAGTGCTCCCACCACACAGCCAGCACTGTCAGTGCTCCCCCACACAGCCAGCACTGTCAGTGCTCCCACCACACAGCCAGCACAGTCAGTGCTCCCCCTCACAGCCAGCACTGTCAGTGCTCCCACCACACAGCCAGCACTGTTAGTGCTCCCCCACACAGCCAGCACTGTCAGTGCTCCCCACAGCCAGCACTGTCAGTGCTCCCCCCACACAGCCAGCACTGTCAGTGCTCACCCACACAGCCAGCACTGTCAGTGCACTTCCCCCCCCCCCTCAGCCAGCAGTGTCAGTGCTCCCACCACACAGCCAGCACTGTCAGTGCTCCCCACACTGCCAGCACTGTCAGTGCTCTACCCACACAGCCAGCACTGTCAGTGCTCCCCCCACACAGGCAGCACTGGCAGTGCTCCTCCACACATCCAGCACTGTCAGTGCTCCCCCACACAGCCAGCACTGTCAGTGCTCCCACCACATAGCCAGCACTGTCAGTGCTCCCCACAGCCAGCACTGTCAGTGTTCCCACCACACAGCCAGCACTGTCAGTGCTCCCCCACACAGCCAGCACTGTCAGTGCTCCCCCCACACATAGCCAGCACTGTCAGTGCTCCTCCCACACAGGCAGCACTGTCAGTGCTCCCACCACACAGCCAACACTGTCAGTGCTCCCCCACACAGCCAGCACTGTCAGTGCTCCCACCACACAGCCAGCACTGTCAGTGCACTTCCCCCCACAGCCAGCACTGAAAGTGCACTCCCCCGCCACAGAGCCAGCACTGCCAGTGCACCTCCCCCCAGAGAGCCAGCACTGCCAGTGCACTCCCCCCCACAGAGCCAGCACTGCCAGTGCACTTCCCCCCACAGAGCTAGCACCGCCAGTGCACCCCCCCCTCAGCCACCACTGTCAGTGCTCTCACCACACAGCCAGCACTGTCAGTGCTCCCCCACACTGCCAGCACTGTCAGTGCTCCCCCCACACAGCCAGCACTGTCAGTGCTCCCACCACACAGCCAGCACTGTCAGTGCTCACAGCACACAGCCAGCACTGTCAGTGCTCCCCCCACACAGCCAGCACATTCAGTGCTCCCCCCACACAGCCAGCACTGTCAGTGCTCCCCCACACAGCCAGCACTGTCAGTGATCCCCCACACAGCCAGCACTGTCAGTGCTCCCCCACACAGGCAGCACTGTCAGTGCTCCCATCATAGAGCCAGCACTGTCAGTGCTATCACAACACACAGCCAGCACTGTCAGTGCTCCCCCACACAGCCAGCACTGTCAGTGCTCCCCCACACAGCCAGCACTGTCAGTGCTCCCACCACACAGCCAGCACTGTCAGTGCTCCCCACAGCCAGCACTGTCAGTGCTCCCACCACACAGCCAGCACTGTCAGTGCTCCCCCACACAGCCAGCGCTGTCAGAGCTCCCCCACACAGCCAGCACAGTCAGTGCTCCGCCTCACAGCCAGCACTGTCAGTGCTCCCACCGCACAGCCAGCACTGTCAGTGCTCCCCCACACAGCCAGCACTGTCAGTGCTCCCCACAGCCAGCACTGTCAGTGCTCCTCCACACATCCAGCACTGTCAGTGCTCCCCCACACAGCCAGCACTGTCAGTGCTCCCACCACACAACCAGCACTGTCAGTGCTCCCACAGCCAGCACTGTCAGTGCTCCCACCACACAGCCAGCACTGTCAGTGCTCCCCCCACACAGCCAGCACTGTGAGTGCTCCCACCACACAGCCAGCACTGTCAGTGCTCCCCCTCACAGCCAGCACTGTCAGTGCACTCCCCCCCTCAGCCAGCACTGTCGGTGCTCCCACCACACAGCCAGCACTGTCAGTGCTCCCCACACTGCCAGCACTGTCAGTGCTCCCCCCACACAGCGAGCACTGTCAGTGCTCCCACCACACAGCCAGCACTGTCAGTGCTCCCCCACACAGCCAGCACTGTCAGTGCTCCCCCCACACAGCCAGCACTGTCAGTGCTCCCCCCACACAGGCAGCACTGTCAGTGCTCACATCACACAGCCAGCACTGTCAGTGCTACCACAACACACAGCCAGCACTGGCAGTGCTCCTCCACACAGCCAGCACTGTCAGTGCTCCCCCACACACCCAGCACTGTCAGTGCTCCCACCACACAGCCAGCACTGTCAGTGCTCCCCACAGCCAGCACTGTCAGTGCTCCCACCACACAGCCAGCACTGTCAGTGCTCCCCCACACAGCCTGCCCTGTCAGTGCTCCCACCACACAGCCAGCACTGTCAGTGCTCCCCCACACATAGCCAGCACTGTCAGTGGACCTCCCACACAGCCAGCATTGTCAGTGCTCCCACCACACAGCCAGCACTGTCAGTGCTCCCCCACACAGCCAGCACTGTCAGTGCTCCCACCACACAGCCAGCACTGTCAGTGCACTTCCCCCCCCCCACAGCCAGCACTGAAAGTGCACCCCCGCCACAGAGCCAGCACTGCCAGTGCACCTCACCCCCACAGAGCCAGCACTGCCAGTGCACTCCTTCCCCACAGAGCCAGCACTGCCAGTGCACTCCCCCCCACAGAGCCAGCACTGCCAGTGCACTTCCCCCCCCCACAGAGCCAGCATGGCCAATGCACTTCCCCGCCACAGAGCTAGCACCGCCAGTGCTCTTCCCCCCTCCACAGAGCCAGCACTGCCAGCACTGCCAGTGCACTTCCACCCCGCAGAGCCAGCACTGCCAGTGCACTTCCCCCGCCCACAGAGCCAGCACTGCCAGTGCTCCCCACACAGCCAACACTGTCAGTGCCCCCCCCCAGAGCCAGCACTGTCAGTGCTCCCCACACAGCCAGCAGTGTCAGTGCTCCCCCACACAGTCAGCTCTGTCAGTGCACCCCCCACACAGCCTGCACTGTCAGTGCTCCCACCACACAGCCAACACTGTCAGTGCTCCCCCACACAGCCAGCTCTGTCAGTGCTCCCACCACACAGCCAGCACTGTCAGTGCTCCCACCGCACAGCCAGCACTGTCAGTGCTCCGCCTCACAGCCAGCACTGTCAGTGCTCCCACCGCACAGCCAGCACTGTCAGTGCTCCCCCACACAGCCAGCACTGTCAGTGCTCCCCCCACACAGCCAGCACTGTCAGTGCTCCCCCCACACAGGCAGCACTGTCAGTGCTCCCATCATACAGCCAGCACTGTCAGTGCTACCACAATACACAGCCAGCACTGTCAGTGCTCCCCACACAGCCAGCACTCTCAGTGCTCCCCCACACAGCAAGCACTGTCAGTGCTCCCACCACACAGCCAGCACTGTCAGTGCTCCCCACAGCCAGCACTGTCAGTGCTCCCACCACACAGCCAGCACTGTCAGTG
Source organism: Scyliorhinus torazame (assembly GCF_047496885.1). Lineage (NCBI taxonomy): Eukaryota > Metazoa > Chordata > Chondrichthyes > Carcharhiniformes > Scyliorhinidae > Scyliorhinus > Scyliorhinus torazame. The sequence goes on from NC_092711.1 coordinate 19,224,214, forward strand.
CTCCCCCACACAGCCAGCACTGTCAGTGCTCCCACCACACAGCCAGCACAGTCAGTGTTCCCCCTCACAGCCAGCACTGTCAGTGCTCCCACCACACAGCCAGCACTGTTAGTGCTCCCCCACACAGCCAGCACTGTCAGTGCTCCCCACAGCCAGCACTGTCAGTGCTCCCCCCACACAGCCAGCACTGTCAGTGCTCACCCACACAGCCAGCACTGTCAGTGCACTTCCCCCCCCCCCTCAGCCAGCAGTGTCAGTGCTCCCACCACACAGCCAGCACTGTCAGTGCTCCCCCACACTGCCAGCACTGTCAGTGCTCTACCCACACAGCCAGCACTGTCAGTGCTCCCCCCACACAGGCAGCACTGGCAGTGCTCCTCCACACATCCAGCACTGTCAGTGCTCCCCCACACAGCCAGCACTGTCAGTGCTCCCACCACATAGCCAGCACTGTCAGTGCTCCCCACAGCCAGCACTGTCAGTGTTCCCACCACACAGCCAGCACTGTCAGTGCTCCCCCACACAGCCAGCACTGTCAGTGCTCCCCACACATAGCCAGCACTGTCAGTGCTGCTCCCACACAGGCAGCACTGTCAGTGCTCCCACCACACAGCCAACACTGTCAGTGCTCCCCCACACAGCCAGCACTGTCAGTGCTCCCACCACACAGCCAGCACTGTCAGTGCACTTCCCCCCACAGCCAGCACTGAAAGTGCACTCCCCCGCCACAGAGCCAGCACTGCCAGTGCACCTCCCCCAGAGAGCCAGCACTGCCAGTGCACTCCCCCCCACAGAGCCAGCACTGCCAGTGCACTTCCCCCCACAGAGCTAGCACCGCCAGTGCACCCCCCCCCCTCAGCCACCACTGTCAGTGCTCTCACCACACAGCCAGCACTGTCAGTGCTCCCCCACACTGCCAGCACTGTCAGTGCTCCCCCCACACAGCCAGCACTGTCAGTGCTCCCACCACACAGCCAGCACTGTCAGTGCTCACAGCACACAGCCAGCACTGTCAGTGCTCCCCCCACACAGCCAGCACATTCAGTGCTCCCCCCACACAGCCAGCACTGTCAGTGCTCCCCCACACAGCCAGCACTGTCAGTGATCCCCCACACAGCCAGCACTGTCAGTGCTCCCCCACACAGGCAGCACTGTCAGTGCTCCCATCATAGAGCCAGCACTGTCAGTGCTATCACAACACACAGCCAGCACTGTCAGTGCTCCCCCACACAGCCAGCACTGTCAGTGCTCCCCCACACAGCCAGCACTGTCAGTGCTCCCACCACACAGCCAGCACTGTCAGTGCTCCCCACAGCCAGCACTGTCAGTGCTCCCACCACACAGCCAGCACTGTCAGTGCTCCCCCACACAGCCAGCGCTGTCAGAGCTCCCCCACACAGCCAGCACAGTCAGTGCTCCGCCTCACAGCCAGCACTGTCAGTGCTCCCACCGCACAGCCAGCACTGTCAGTGCTCCCCCACACTGCCAGCACTGTCAGTGCTCTACCCACACTGCCAGCACTGTCAGTGCTCCCCCACACAGGCAGCACTGTCAGTGCTCCCATCATAGAGCCAGCACTGTCAGTGCTATCACAACACACAGCCAGCACTGTCAGTGCTCCCCCACACAGCCAGCACTGTCAGTGCTCCCCCACACAGCCAGCACTGTCAGTGCTCCCACCACACAGCCAGCACTGTCAGTGCTCCCCACAGCCAGCACTGTCAGTGCTCCCACCACACAGCCAGCACTGTCAGTGCTCCCCCACACAGCCAGCGCTGTCAGTGCACCCCCCACACAGCCAGCACAGTCAGTGCTCCGCCTCACAGCCAGCACTGTCAGTGCTCCCACCGCACAGCCAGCACTGTCAGTGCTCCCCCACACAGCCAGCACTGTCAGTGCTCCCCCCACACAGCCAGCACTGTCAGTGCTCCCCCCACACAGGCAGCACTGTCAGTGCTCCCATCATACAGCCAGCACTGTCAGTGCTACCACAATACACAGCCAGCACTGGCAGTGCTCCCCACACAGCCAGCACTCTCAGTGCTCCCCCACACAGCAAGCACTGTCAGTGCTCCCACCACACAGCCAGCACTGTCAGTGCTCCCCACAGCCAGCACTGTCAGTGCTCCCACCACACAGCCAGCACTGTCAGTGCTCCCCCACACAGCCAGCACTGTCAGTGCTCCCACCACACAGCCAGCACAGTCAGTGCTCCCCCTCACAGCCAGCACTGTCAGTGCTCCCACCACACAGCCAGCACTGTTAGTGCTCCCCCACACAGCCAGCACTGTCAGTGCTCCCCACAGCCAGCACTGTCAGTGCTCCCCCCACACAGCCAGCACTGTCAGTGCTCACCCACACAGCCAGCACTGTCAGTGCACTTCCCCCCCCCCCTCAGCCAGCAGTGTCAGTGCTCCCACCACACAGCCAGCACTGTCAGTGCTCCCCCACACTGCCAGCACTGTCAGTGCTCTACCCACACAGCCAGCACTGTCAGTGCTCCCCCCACACAGGCAGCACTGGCAGTGCTCCTCCACACATCCAGCACTGTCAGTGCTCCCCCACACAGCCAGCACTGTCAGTGCTCCCACCACATAGCCAGCACTGTCAGTGCTCCCCACAGCCAGCACTGTCAGTGTTCCCACCACACAGCCAGCACTGTCAGTGCTCCCCCACACAGCCAGCACTGTCAGTGCTCCCCCCACACATAGCCAGCACTGTCAGTGCTCCTCCCACACAGGCAGCACTGTCAGTGCTCCCACCACACAGCCAACACTGTCAGTGCTCCCCCACACAGCCAGCACTGTCAGTGCTCCCACCACACAGCCAGCACTGTCAGTGCACTTCCCCCCACAGCCAGCACTGAAAGTGCACTCCCCCGCCACAGAGCCAGCACTGCCAGTGCACCTCCCCCCAGAGAGCCAGCACTGCCAGTGCACTCCCCCCCACAGAGCCAGCACTGCCAGTGCACTTCCCCCCACAGAGCTAGCACCGCCAGTGCACCCCCCCCTCAGCCACCACTGTCAGTGCTCTCACCACACAGCCAGCACTGTCAGTGCTCCCCCACACTGCCAGCACTGTCAGTGCTCCCCCCACACAGCCAGCACTGTCAGTGCTCCCACCACACAGCCAGCACTGTCAGTGCTCACAGCACACAGCCAGCACTGTCAGTGCTCCCCCCACACAGCCAGCACATTCAGTGCTCCCCCCACACAGCCAGCACTGTCAGTGCTCCCCCACACAGCCAGCACTGTCAGTGATCCCCCACACAGCCAGCACTGTCAGTGCTCCCCCACACAGGCAGCACTGTCAGTGCTCCCATCATAGAGCCAGCACTGTCAGTGCTATCACAACACACAGCCAGCACTGTCAGTGCTCCCCCACACAGCCAGCACTGTCAGTGCTCCCCCACACAGCCAGCACTGTCAGTGCTCCCACCACACAGCCAGCACTGTCAGTGCTCCCCACAGCCAGCACTGTCAGTGCTCCCACCACACAGCCAGCACTGTCAGTGCTCCCCCACACAGCCAGCGCTGTCAGAGCTCCCCCACACAGCCAGCACAGTCAGTGCTCCGCCTCACAGCCAGCACTGTCAGTGCTCCCACCGCACAGCCAGCACTGTCAGTGCTCCCCCACACAGCCAGCACTGTCAGTGCTCCCCACAGCCAGCACTGTCAGTGCTCCTCCACACATCCAGCACTGTCAGTGCTCCCCCACACAGCCAGCACTGTCAGTGCTCCCACCACACAACCAGCACTGTCAGTGCTCCCACAGCCAGCACTGTCAGTGCTCCCACCACACAGCCAGCACTGTCAGTGCTCCCCCCACACAGCCAGCACTGTGAGTGCTCCCACCACACAGCCAGCACTGTCAGTGCTCCCCCTCACAGCCAGCACTGTCAGTGCACTCCCCCCCTCAGCCAGCACTGTCGGTGCTCCCACCACACAGCCAGCACTGTCAGTGCTCCCCACACTGCCAGCACTGTCAGTGCTCCCCCCACACAGCGAGCACTGTCAGTGCTCCCACCACACAGCCAGCACTGTCAGTGCTCCCCCACACAGCCAGCACTGTCAGTGCTCCCCCCACACAGCCAGCACTGTCAGTGCTCCCCCCACACAGGCAGCACTGTCAGTGCTCCCATCACACAGCCAGCACTGTCAGTGCTACCACAACACACAGCCAGCACTGGCAGTGCTCCTCCACACAGCCAGCACTGTCAGTGCTCCCCCACACACCCAACACTGTCAGTGCTCCCACCACACAGCCAGCACTGTCAGTGCTCCCCACAGCCAGCACTGCCAGTGCTCCCACCACACAGCCAGCACTGTCAGTGCTCCCCCACACAGCCTGCCCTGTCAGTGCTCCCACCACACAGCCAGCACTGTCAGTGCTCCCCCACACATAGCCAGCACTGTCAGTGGACCTCCCACACAGCCAGCATTGTCAGTGCTCCCACCACACAGCCAGCACTGTCAGTGCTCCCCCACACAGCCAGCACTGTCAGTGCTCCCACCACACAGCCAGCACTGTCAGTGCACTTCCCCCCCCCACAGCCAGCACTGAAAGTGCACCCCCGCCACAGAGCCAGCACTGCCAGTGCACCTCACCCCCACAGAGCCAGCACTGCCAGTGCACTCCTTCCCCACAGAGCCAGCACTGCCAGTGCACTCCCCCCCACAGAGCCAGCACTGCCAGTGCACTTCCCCCCCCACAGAGCCAGCATGGCCAATGCACTTCCCCCCCACAGAGCTAGCACCGCCAGTGCTCTTCCCCCCTCCACAGAGCCAGCACTGCCAGCACTGCCAGTGCACTTCCACCCCGCAGAGCCAGCACTGCCAGTGCACTTCCCCCGCCCACAGAGCCAGCACTGCCAGTGCTCCCCACACAGCCAACACTGTCAGTGCCCCCCCCCAGAGCCAGCACTGTCAGTGCTCCCCACACAGCCAGCAGTGTCAGTGCTCCCCACACAGTCAGCTCTGTCAGTGCACCCCCCACACAGCCTGCACTGTCAGTGCTCCCACCACACAGCCAACACTGTCAGTGCTCCCCCACACAGCCAGCTCTGTCAGTGCTCCCACCACACAGCCAGCACTGTCAGTGCTCCCCACAAACATCCAGCACTGTCAGTGCTCCCCCACACAGCCAGCACTGTCAGTGCCCCGCCACACAGAGAGCACTATCAGTGCTCCCACCACACAGCCAGCACTGTCAGTGCTCCCACCACACAGCCAGCACTGTCAGTGCTCCCCCACACAGCCAGCACTGTCAGTGCTCCCACCACACAGCCAGCACTGTCAGTGCTCCCCCACACAGCCAGCACTATCAGTGCTCCCCCACACAGCCAGAACTGTCAGTGCTCCCACCACACAGCCAGCACTATCAGTGCTCCCCCACACAGCCAGAACTGTCAGTGCTCCCACCACACAGCCAGCACTGTCAGTGCTCCCACCACACAGCCAGCACTGTCAGTGCTCCCCCACACAGCCAGCACTGTCAGTGCTCCCCACAAAGCCAGCACTGTCAGTGCTCCCCACACAGCCAGCACTGTCAGTGCTCCCACCACACAGCCAGCACTATCAGTGCTCCCCCACACAGCCAGAACTGTCAGTGCTCCCACCACACAGCCAGCACTGTCAGTGCTCCCACCACACAGCCAGCACTGTCAGTGCTCCCCCACACAGCCAGCACTGTCAGTGCCCCGCCACACAGAGAGCACTATCAGTGCTCCCACCACACAGCCAGCACTGTCAGTGCTCCCCCACACAGCCAGCACTGTCAGTGCTCCCCACAAAGCCAGCACTGTCAGTGCTCCCCACACAGCCAGCACTGTCAGTGCTCCCACCACACAGGCAGCACTGTCAGTGCTCCCCCACACAGCCAGCACTGTCAGTGCTCCCCACAAAGCCAGCACTGTCAGTGCTCCCCACACAGCCAGCACTGTCAGTGCTCCCACCACACAGCCAACACTGTCAGTGCTCCCACCACACAGCCAGCACTGTCAGTGCTCCCCCCACACAGCCAGCACTATCAGTGCTCCCCCACACAGCCAGCACTGGCAGTGCTCCCCCACACAGCCAGCACTGTCAGTGCTCCCCCCACACAGCCAGCACTATCAGTGCTCCCCCCACACAGCCAGCACTGTCAGTGCTCCCACCTCAGAGCCAGCACTGTCAGTGCTCCCCCCACACAGCCAGCACTGTCAGTGCTCCCACCACACAGCCAGCACTGTCAGTGCTCCCCCCACACAGCCAGCACTATCAGTGCTCCCCCACACTCGGTCTGTGTCTCTGTCTCTGTCTCTGTCCCTATCTCTGTCTCTGTCCCTGTCTCTGTCCCTGTCCCTGTCTCTGTCTGTGTCCCTGTCTCTGTCTGTGTCCCTGTCTGTGTCTGTGTCTGTGTCTCTGTCCCTGTCTCTCTCTGTGTCCCTGTCTCTGTCTGTGTCTCTGTCTGTGTCCCTGTCTCTGTCTGTCTCTGTCTGCGTCTCTGTGTCTGTCTGTGTCTGTTTCTGTGTCTCTGTCTTTCTGTGTGTCTCGCTGTGTCTCTGTGTCTGTCTGTGTCTCAGTCTCTGCCTCTGTCTGTGTCTCTCTGTCTGTCGGTGTCTGTGTCTCACTCTCTGTCTCTGTCTGTATCTCCGTGTCTGTCTGTGTCTCAGTCTCTGTCTCTGTCTGTGTCCCTGTCTCTGTCTGTGTCTCTGTCTCTATCTGTGTCTCTGTCTGTGTCTCTGTCTGTTTATGTGTCTCTCTCTGTTTCTGTGTCTCTGTCTGTGTCTGTTTCTGTGTCTCTGTCTTTGCCTCTGTCCGCGTCTGTGTCTCTGTCTGGGGCACATTCTGCTGCACAGACTGTGTTTAAGTGTGAGGCACACATCCAGCTGATCGGCAATGCGGGGAAGCACACACCCAGCTGATCGGCCATGGTGGGAGCACATACCCAGCTGATCGGCAATGGGGGAGTCACACTGACCCAGCTGATCGGCAATGCGGGTGAAGCACACACCCAGTTGATCGGCAATGGGGGGAAGCACACGCCCAGCTGATCGGCAATGGGGGGAAGCACATCCCAGCTGATCGGCAATGGGGGGAAGCACACACACAGCTGATGGGCCATGGGGGAGTCACACTGAACCAGCTGATCGGCCATAGGGGAGTCACACTGAACCAGCTGAGCGGCCATGGGGGAGTCACAATGACCCAGCTGATCGGCCATGGGAGAGTCACACTGAACCAGCTGATCGGCATTGGGGGAGTCACACTGACCCAGCTGATCGGCCATGGGGGAGTCAAACTGACCCAGCTGATCGGCCATAGGGGAGTCACACCCACCCACCGACAGTCTCTCCTGGTAATGCAGAATGGTAAATCTCTGCCTGTGTCTCTGCCTGTATCTGTCCAATTCTCTCTCTGTCTGTGTTTCTGTCTGTTTCTCTGTCTGTGTCTGTGTCCCTGTCTGTGTCTGTGCCTGTATCTGTGTCTATGCCTCTGTCTGTGTCTCCGTCTGTGTCGCTGACTCTGTCTGTGTCGCTCACTCTGTCTGTGTCTCTGTCTGTGTCCCTGTCTCTGTCTGTGTCCCTGTCTCTGTCTGTGTCTCTGAATATGACTGCGTTTCTGTCTGTTTCTCTGCCTGTGTCTTTTTCTCTCTCTCGGTCTGTGTCTGCCTGTGTTCCTGTCTGTGTCTCTTTCTCTGTCTGTGTCTGTGACTCTGTCTGTGTCTCTGTCTGTGTCTCTGTCTGTGTCTGTGTCTATGCCTGTGTCTGTGTCTCTGCCTGTGTCTGTGTCTCTGTCTCTGTCGCTGTTTCTGTCTGTTTCTCTGTCTATGTCTGTGTCTGTGTCTCTGTCTATATCTGTGCCTGTGTCTCTGTCTGTGCCTGTGTCCCTGTCTCTGTCTGTGTCTCTGTCTGTGTCTATGCCTCTGTCTGTGTCTCCGTCTGTGTCTGTCTCTGTCGCAGTCTCTGCCGCTGTCTGTGTCTCTGTCTGTGTCTCTGTCTGTGCCTCTGTATGTGCCTGTGTCGGTGCCTGTGTCGGTGTTTGTGTCTCTGTGTCCGCCTGTGTCCCTGTATATGTCTGTGTCTCTGAATCTGACTGTGTTTCTGTCTGTGTCTCTGCCTGTGTCTTTTTCTCTCTCTCGGTCTGTGTCTGTCTGTGTTTCTGTCTGTGTCTCTTTCTCTGTCTGTGCCTGTTTCTCTGTCTGTGTCTCTGTCTGTGTCGCTGTCTTTGTCTGCGTCGCTGTGTCTGCCTGTTTCTCTGTCTCTGTCTGTATATCTGTCTGTGTCCCTGTCTCTGTTAGTGTTGGTGTCTGTGTCTCTGTGTCTGCCTGTGTCCCTGTAACTGTCTGTGTCTCAGCCCGGGTCTCTGTCTGTGTTTCTGAACCTGACTGCGTTTCTGTCTGTGTCTCTGACTGTGTCTTTTTCTCTCTCTCGGTCTGTGTCTGTCTGTGTTTCTGAGTCTGTGTCTGTGTCTGTACCTGTGTCTGTGTCTGTGTCTGTACCTGTGCCTGTGTCTGTGTCTGTGTCTCTGTCTCTGTCTCTGTCTGTGTCTCTGTGTCTCTGTATCTGTGTCTCTGTGTCTCTCTGTATCTGTGTCTGTGTGTCTGTGTCTCTGTGTCTCTGTGTCTGTGTCTCTGTGTCTGTGTCTGTGTCTGTGTCTCTGTATCTGTCTCTGTGTCTCTGTGTCTGTGTCTCTGTTTCTGTGTCTCTGTCTCTGTGTCTGTCTCTGTGTCTGTCTCTGTGTCTGTCTCTGTCTCTGTGTCTCTGTGTCTCTGTGTCTCTGTGTCTCTGTGTCTGTGTCTCTGTATCTCTGTGTCTGTCTCTGTCTCTGTGCTGTGTCTCTGTTTCTGTGTCTCTGTGTCTGTGTCTCTGTCTCTGTGTCTCTGTGTCTCTGTGTCTGTCTCTGTGTCTGTGTCTGTGTCTCTGTCTCTGTGTCTCCCTGTCTGTGTCTCTGTCTGTGTCTCTGTGTCTGTGTCTGTGTCTCTGTGTCTGTGCCTCTGTGTCTGTGTCTCTGTCTGTATCTGTGTCTGTGTCTCTGTCTCTGTGTCTCTGTGTCTCTGTGTCGTGTCTCTGTGTCTCTGTGTCTGTGTCTGTGTCTCTGTGTCTGTGTCTCTGTGTCTGTGTCTGTGTCTGTGTCTGTGTCTGTGTCTCTGTCTCTGTCTCTGTGTCTCTGTGTCTGAGTCTCTGTCTGTGTCTCTGTCTGTGTCTCTGTCTGTGTGTCTGTGTCTATGTCTGTGTCTGTGTCTCTGTGTCTGTGTCTCTGTGTCTCTGTCTGAGTCTCTGTCTGTCTCCCTGTCTGTGTGTCTGTGTCTGTGTTTCTGTCTGTGTCTGTGTCTCTGTCTGTGTCTCTGTCTGTGTCTGTGTCTCTGTGTCTGTGTCTCCGTGTCTGTGTCTGTGTCTCTGTGTCTGTGTCTGTGTCTGTGTCTGTGTCTGTGTCTGTGTCTCTGTCTCTGTCTGTGTCACATTCTGCTGCACAGACTGTGTTTAGGTGTGAGGCACCCACCCAGCTGATCAGCCATGGTGGGGGCACACATCCAGCTGATCGGCAATGGGGGAGTCACACTGACCCAGCTGATCGGCAATGCGGGTGAAGCACACACCCAGTTGATCGGCAATGGGGGGAAGCACACGCCCAGCTGATCGGCAATGGGGGGAAGCACATCCCAGCTGATCGGCAATGGGGGGAAGCACACACACAGCTGATGGGCCATGGGGGAGTCACACTGAACCAGCTGATCGGCCATAGGGGAGTCACACTGAACCAGCTGAGCGGCCATGGGGGAGTCACAATGACCCAGCTGATCGGCCATGGGAGAGTCACACTGAACCAGCTGATCGGCATTGGGGGAGTCACACTGACCCAGCTGATCGGCCATGGGGGAGTCAAACTGACCCAGCTGATCGGCCATAGGGGAGTCACACCCACCCACCGACAGTCTCTCCTGGTAATGCAGAATGGTAAATCTCTGCCTGTGTCTCTGCCTGTATCTGTCCAATTCTCTCTCTGTCTGTGTTTCTGTCTGTTTCTCTGTCTGTGTCTGTGTCCCTGTCTGTGTCTGTGCCTGTATCTGTGTCTATGCCTCTGTCTGTGTCTCCGTCTGTGTCGCTGACTCTGTCTGTGTCGCTCACTCTGTCTGTGTCTCTGTCTGTGTCCCTGTCTCTGTCTGTGTCCCTGTCTCTGTCTGTGTCTGTGTCTGTGTCTGTGCCTGTGTCCCTGTCTCTGTCTGTGTCTCTGTCTGTGTCTCTGTCTGTGTCTCTGTCTGTGTCTCCGTCTGTGTCGCTGACTCTGTCTCTGCCTGTGTCTCTGCCTGTGTCTCTGCCTGTGTATCTGTCTGTGTCTCTGTCTCGGTGTCTGTGTCGGTGTCGGTGTCTCTGTCTCTGTCTCTGTCTCGGTGTCTGTGTCTGTCTCTGTGTCTGCCTGTGTCCCTGAATCTGACTGCGTTTCTGTCTGTGTCTCTGCCTGTGTCTTTTTCTCTCTCTCGGTCTGTGTCTGTCAGTGTTTCTGTCTGTGTCTCTGTCTCTGTCTGTATATCTGTCTGTGTCCCTGTCTCTGTCTTTGTTGGTGTCTGTGTTTCTGTGTCTGCCTGTGTCCCTGTCTGTGTCTCAGCCCGTGTCTCTGTCTGTGTCTCTGAATATGACTGCGTTTCTGTCTGTGTCTCTGCCTGTGTCTTTTTCTCTCTCTCGGTCTGTGTCTGCCTGTGTTCCTGTCTGTGTCTCTTTTCTGTCTGTGTCTGTTACTCTGTCTGTGTCTCTGTCTGTGTCTCTGTCTGTGCCTGTGTCTATGCCTGTGTCTGTGTCTCTGCCTGTGTCTGTGTCTCTGTCTCTGTCGCTGTTTCTGTCTGTTTCTCTGTCTATGTCTGTGTCTGTGTCTCTGTCTATATCTGTGCCTGTGTTTCTGTCTGTGCCTGTGTCCCTGTCTCTGTCTGTGTCTCTGTCTGGTGTCTATGCCTCTGTCTGTGTCTCCGTCTATGTCTGTGTCTGTCGCAGTCTCTGCCGCTGTCTGTGTCTCTGTCTGTGTCTCTGTCTGTGCCTCTGTCTGTGCCTGTGTCGGTGCCTGTGTCGGTGTCTGTGTCTCTGTGTCTGCCTGTGTCCCTGTATATATCTGTGTCTCTGAATCTGACTGTGTTTCTGTCTGTGTCTCTGCCTGTGTCTTTTTCTCTCTCTCGGTCTGTGTCTGTCTGTGTTTCTGTCTGTGTCTCTTTCTCTGTCTGTGCCTGTTTCTCTGTCTGTGTCTCTGTCTGTGTCGCTGTCTTTGTCTGAGTCGCTGTGTCTGCCTGTGTCTCTGTCTCTGTCTGTATATCTGTCTGTGTCCCTGTCTCTGTTTGTGTTGTTGTCTGTGTCTCTGTGTCTGCCTGTGTCCCTGTAACTGTCTGTGTCTCAGCCCGGGTCTCTGCCTGTGTCTCTGAACCTGACTGCGTTTCTGTCTGTGTCTCTGACTGTGTCTTTTTCTCTCTCTCGGTCTGTGTCTGTCTGTGTTTCTGAGCCTGTGTCTGTGTCTGTGTCTGTACCTGTGTCTGTGTCTGCGTCTGTACCTGTGCCTGTGTCTGTGTCTCTGTCTCTGTCTGTGTCTCTGTCTGTGTCTCTGTGTCTCTGTATCTGTGTCTCTGTGTCTCTCTGTATCTGTGTCTCTGTCTGTGTGTCTGTGTGTCTGTGTCTCTGTATCTGTGTCTCTGTGTCTGTGTCTGTGTCTGTGTCTGTGTCTCTGTATCTGTCTCTGTGTCTCTGTGTCTCTGTGTCTGTGTCTCTGTCTCTGTGTCTGTGTCTCTGTGTCTGTCTCTGTGTCTGTCTCTGTCTCTGTGTCTCTGTGTCTCTGTGTCTCTGTGTCTGTGTCTCTGTGTCTCTGTGCCTGTGTCTGTCTCTGTCTCTGTGTCTGTGTCTCTGTGTCTGTGTCTCTGTGTCTGTGTCTGTGTCTCTGTCTCTGTGTCTCTGTGTCTGTCTCTGTGTCTGTGTCTGTGTCTGTGTCTCTGTGTCTGTGTCTCTGTCTGTGTCTCTGTGTCTGTGTCTGTGTCTGTGTCCCTGTGTCTGTGCCTCTGTGTCTGTGTCTCTGTCTGTGTCTGTGTCTGTGTCTCTGTCTCTGTGTCTCTGTGTCTGTGTCTCTGTGTCTCTGTGTTTGTGACTCTGTGTCTGTGTCTCTGTGTCAGTCTCTGTGTCTGTGTCTGTGTCTCTGTCTCTGTCTCTGTGTCACTGTGTCTGAGTCTCTGTCTGTGTCTCTGTCTGTGTGTCTGTGTCTGTGTCTGTGTCTCTGCGTCTGTGTCTCTGTGTCTCTGTCTGAGTCTCTGTCTGTGTCTGTGTCTGTGTCTCTGTCTGTGTCTGTGTCTCTGTGTCTCTGTGTCTGTGTCTGTGTCTCTGTGTCTGTGTCTGTGTCTCTGTGTCTGTGTATCTGTCTGTGTCTCTGTCTCTGTCTGTGTCTGTGTCTCTGTCTGTGTCACATTCTGCTGCACAGACTGTGTTTAGGTGTGAGGCACCCACCCAGCTGATCAGCCATGGTGGGGGCACACATCCAGCTGATCGGCAATGGGGGAAAGCACACTCCCAGCTGATCAGCAATGGGGGGAAGCACACACCCAGCTGATTGGCAATGCGGGGAAGCACACACCCAGCTGATCAGCAATGGGGGGAAGCACACACCCAGCTGATCGGCAATGCGGGGAAGCACACACCCAGCTGATCGGCAATGCGGGGAAGCACACACCCAGCTGATCGGCAATGCGGGGAAAGCACACACCCAGCTGATCGGCAATGCGGGGAATGACAGACCCAGCTGATCGGCAATGGGGGGAAGCACACACCCAGCTGATCGGCAATGCGGGGAAAGCACACACCCAGCTGATCGGCAATGCGGGGAAGGACAGACCCAGCTGATCGGCAATGGGGGGAAGCACACACCCAGCTGATCGGCAATGGGGGGAAGCACACACCCAGCTGATCGGCAATGGGGGGAAGGACAGACCCAGCTGATCGGCAATGGGGGGAAGGACACTCCCAGCTGATCGGCAATGCGGGGAAAGCACACACCCAGCTGATCGGCAATGGGGGGAAGCACACACCCAGCTGATCGGCAATGCGGGGAAGCACACTCCCAGCTGATCGGCAATGCGGGGAAGGACACTCCCAGCTGATCGGCAATGGGGGGAAGCACATACCCAGCTGATCGGCAATGGGGGGAAGCACACACCCAGCTGATCGGCAATGGGGGGAAGCACACACCCAGCTGAACGGCAATGCGGGGAAGGACACTCCCAGCTGATCGGCAATGGGGGGAAGCATATACCCAGCTGATCGGCAATGGGGGGAAGCACACACCCAGCTGATCGGCAATGCGGGGAAGCACACTCCCAGCTGATCGGCAATGCGGGGAAGGACAGACCCAGCTGATCGGCAATGCGGGTAAGCACACACCCAGCTGATCGGCAATGGGGGGAAGCACACATCCAGCTGATCGGCAATGAGGGGAAGCACACACCCAGCTGATCGGCAATGGGGGGAAGCACACACCCAGCTGATCGGCAATGGAGGGAAGCACACACCCAGCTGATCGGCAATGCGGGGAAGGACAGACCCAGCTGATCGGCAATGCGGGGAAGGACACACCCAGCTGATCGGCAATGGGGGGAAGCACACAACCAGCTGATCGGCAATGGGGGGAAGTACACACCCAGCTGATCGGCAATGGGGGGAAGGACACACCCAGCTGATCGGCAATGCGGGGAAGGACACACCCAGCTGATCGACAATGCGGGGAAGCACTCTCCCAGCTGATCGGCAATGGGGGGAAGTACACACCCAGCTGATCGGCAATGGGGGGAAGTAAACACCCAGCTGATCGGCAATGGGGGGAAGCACACACCCAGCTGATCGGCAATGGGGGGAAGCACACTCCCAGCTGATCGGCAATGCGGGGAAGCACACACCCAGCTGATCGGCAATGGGGGGAAGCACACACCCAGCTGATCGGCAATGGGGGGAAGCACACACCCAGCTGATCGGCAATGGGGGGAAGGACAGACCCAGCTGATCGGCAATTGTGGGAAGGACAGACCCAGCTGATCGGCAATGGGGGGAAGGACAGACCCAGCTGATCGGCAATGCGGGGGAGCACCCTCCCAGCTGATCGGCAATGGGGGGAAGGACAGAACCAGCTGATCGGCAATGGGGGGGAAGGACAGACCCAGCTGATCGGCAATGGGGGGAAGGACACTCCCAGCTGATCGGCAATGCGGGGAAGCATACACCCAGCTGATCGGCAATGGGGGAAAGCACACACCCAGCTGATCGGCAATGGTGGGAAGCACACACCCAGCTGATCGGCAATGGGGGGAAGGACAGACCCAGCTGATCGGCAATGGGGGGAAGCACACACCCAGCTGATCGGCAATGGGGGGAAGGACAGACCCAGCTGATCGGCAATGGGGGGAAGGACAGACCCAGCTGATCGGCAATGCGGGGAAGCACACACCCAGCTGATCGGCAATGGGGGGAAGGACAGACCCAGCTGATCGGCAATGGGGGGAAGCACAGACCCAGCTGATCGGCAATGGGGGGAAGGACAGACCCAGCTGATCGGCAATGCGGGGAAGCACACACCCAGCTGATCGGCAATGGGGGGAAGCACACACCCAGCTGATCGGCAATGCGGGGAAGGACACACCCAGCTGATCGGCAATGGGGGGAAGCACACACCCAGCTGATCGGCAATGGGGGGGACAGACCCAGCTGATCGGCAATGGGGGGGAAGGACAGACCCAGCTGATCGGCAATGCGGGGAAGCACACTCCCAGCTGATCGGCAATGTGGGGAAGGACACACCCAGCTGATCAGCAATGCGGGGAAGCACACTCCCAGCTGATCGGCAATGGGGGGAGTCACACACCCAGCTGAACGGCAATGGGGGGGGAAGGACAGGCCCAGCTGATCGGCATTGGGGGGAAGGACACTCCCAGCTGATCGGCAATGGGGGAAGCACACACCCAGCTGATCAGCAATGGGGGGAAGGACACACCCAGCTGATCTGCAATGGGGGGAAGGACAGACCCAGCTGATCGGCAATGGGGGAAGCACACACCCAGCTGATCAGCAATGGGGGGAAGGACACACCCAGCTGATCAGCAATGGGGGGAAGGACACACCCAGCTGATCGGCAATGGGGGAAGGACACACCCAGCAGATCGGCAATGCGGGGAAGGACAGACCCAGCTGATCGGCAATGGGGGAAGCACACACCCAGCTGATCAGCAATGGGGGGAAGGACACACCCAGCAGATCGGCAATGGGGGGAGGACATACCCAGCTGATCGGCAATGGGGGGAAGCACACACCCAGCTGATCGGCAATGCGGGGAAGCACACTCCCAGCTGATCGGCAATGCGGGGAAGGACAGACCCAGCTGATCGGCAATGCGGGGAAGCACACACCCAGCTGATCGGCAATGGGGGGAAGCACATACCCAGCTGATCGGCAATGGGGGGAAGCACACTCCCAGCTGATCGGCAATGCGGGGAAGCACACACCCAGCTGAGCGGCAATGGGGGGAAGCACACACCCAGCTGATCGGCAATGGGGGGAAAGGAAAGACCCAGCTGATCGGCAATGGGGGGAAGGACAGACCCAGCTGATCGGCAATGGGGGGGAAGGACAGACCCAGTTGATCGGCAATGCGGGGAAGCACCCACCCAGCTGATCGGCAATGGGGGGAAGGACAGAACCAGCTGATCGGCAATGGGGGGAAGGACAGACCCAGCTGATCGGCAATGGGGGGAAGGACACTCCCAGCTGATCGGCAATGCGGGGAAGCACACACCCAGCTGATCGGCAATGGGGGAAAGCACACACCCAGCTGATCGGCAATGGGGGGAAGCACACACCCAGCTGATCGGCAATGGGGGGAAGGACACAGCCAGCTGATCGGCAATGGGGGGAAGCACACACCCAGCTGATCGGCAATGGGGGGAAGGACAGACCCAGCTGATCGGCAATGGGGGGAAGGACAGACCCAGCTGATCGGCAATGCGGGGAAGCACACACCCAGCTGATCGGCAATGGGGGGAAGGACAGACCCAGCTGATCGGCAATGGGGGGAAGCACAGACCCAGCTGATCGGCAATGGGGGGAAGGCCAGACCCAGCTGATCGGCAATGCGGGGAAGCACACACCCAGCTGATCGGCAATGGGGGGAAGCACACACCCAGCTGATCGGCAATGCGGGGAAGGACACACCCAGCTGATCGGCAATGGGGGGAAGCACACACCCAACTGATCGGCAATGGGGGGAAGGACAGACCCAGCTGATCGGCAATGGGGTGAAGGACAGACCCAGCTGATCGGCAATGCGTGGAAGCACACTCCCAGCTGATCGGCAATGGGGGGAAGGACACACCCAGCTGATCAGCAATGCGAGGAAGCACACTCCCAGCTGATCGGCAATGGGGGGAGTCACACACCCAGCTTATCGGCAATGGGGGGGAAGGACAGACCCAGCTGATCGGCATTGGGGGGGAAGGACAGACCCAGCTGATCGGCAATGGGGGAAGCACACATCCAGCTGATCATCAATGGGGGGAAGGACACACCCAGCTGATCGGCAATGGGGGGAAGGACAGACCCAGCTGATCGGCAATGGGGGAAGCACACACCCAGCTGATCAGCAATAGGGGGAAGGACACACACAGCTGATCAGCAATGGGGGGAAGGACACACCCAGCTGATCAGCAATGCGGGGAAGCACACTCCCAGCTGATCGGCAATGGGGGGAGTCACACACCCAGCTGATCGGCAATGGGGGGGAAGGACAGACCCAGCTGATCGGCATTGGGGGGGAAGGACACTCCCAGCTGATCGGCAATGGGGGAAGCACACATCCAGCTGATCAGCAATGGGGGGAAGGACACACCCAGCTGATCGGCAATGGGGGGAAGGACAGACCCAGCTGATCGGCAATGGGGGAAGCACACACCCAGCTGATCAGCAATAGGGGGAAGGACACACCCAGCTGATCAGCAATGGGGGGAAGGACACACCCAGCAGATCGGCAATGGGGGGAGGACATACCCAGCTGATCGGCAATCGGGGGAGTCACACCCACCCACCGATAGTCCCGGTAATGCAGAATGGTAAATCAGGGTGAGTCTGGCTGGGGAGGGTCAGTTTTTCCGGCAGTGCGAGGAGAGAGATGCCGAGTGGGTGGGGTTTCCTCTCAGGATTTAATAAATTGAAGAATTGAACTAAAGGTAACTTTCAGCACATTTTTCAACTGCTGCCTGAACTGAGACTGTGTCACGGCGTAAATCGCAGTGTTTGTGCAGCAACTCAGGAGCTGCAGCATGAAGCCCAATTCCAGAACATAATGATCTAACCATACAGAGTCATACCCCAGAAACAACATCCGGTTCCATATAGAAAAAACCATTAACGTTGACCATAACAGGATGAAGTTGGCGGAGATAACGAAGAGTAACATGATGGATTTGCTCCGACTCTCCATCTCTGGGTCTCTGGCACTGCTGTGAGCCCGGAGTCTCCTGCGGGCCCTGCTGCTCAGGACAATGTGTCTGACGGTAAGAACATTGAGCAGCAGAATCAGGGCGAATGGAACACACGGGGTTAGAATGTGGTGGAGGAACTCGATTGTTGTCCAGACCGGAGAGGTCTGAACACCCTCTGTGACATCACAAAACCAGGGGATGTTCTCCAGCCAATACAGACCGGACATCATAAACCCCCAGGAAATGTCCTTCAGACAGCTCAGCACAGCCACTGTCCCCAGAACCACAGCCGCCGTTTTCTCGCTGCAATATTTACTTTTCAGCCTCGGGCAACAAATGGCCACAAATCGATCAAAGGTGAAAGTGACGGTGAACCAGACAGAACAGTCAGTGGCTGCATAAAGCAGGGCGGCGTGGATATTACACACGGGGATGGAGTACAGGAAATTAAACTGTTCCCTAAAGACAATGGGAATGTGTCTGAATATCAGGTCGAGAATCACGACCAGGAGATCCCCCACTGCCATGGCCAACAGGTAACAAGTCACACATTTGGACAGCCCACAGTTTCTTCTCTTCAGGACCACAATTGTGATGAGGTTCACTGTGAGGAAGGGAAATACACAATTAAATTATACATCAGCCTGGGAAAGACATCACAAGTATGGTCGGCGTGGTGTTGAGGAAGTCAAATAAATATATACAAATACACACACTCACACAGAGACAGTAACACACACACACACAGACAGAGACACTCACACACAAAAACAGTAACACACACACACACTAATACACACACACACTAACACACAGACACACACGCACACACATACAGAGACAGTAATACACTCACACAGACACTAACACACATGCACACAGTAATACACTCACACACACAGACAGAGACAGTAATACACTCACTCTCACACAGACACTAAAACAGACACATACACTAATACACTCACACACACAGAAAAAGATACAGTAATACACTCACACACACACAGAGACACTGACACACACACTCACACACAGACAGAGACAGTAATGCCCTCACACTCACACAGGCACTGACACACTCATACACACACACACACAGACAGAGACACTAACACACTCACACACAGACAGTAACACACTCTCTCTCTCACACACACACTAACACACACACACATACAGAGACAGTAATAAACTCACACTCACACTTTCACTAACTAACACACACACACAGTAATACACACACACACAGACAGAGAAAGTAATACACTCACACTCACACACACTAACACACACACATACAGTAATACATTCACACACACAGAGACACTGACACACACTCACACACACACACACACAGACAGTAATACCATCACACTCACACAGACACTAACACAAACACACACACAGACAGTAACACACTCACACATAGAGACAGTAATACACTCACACACATGCAGAGACATTAATACACTCACACACATACACTGACACACACTCACAGTGAGCTGGGTGTCTGATGTGGGTGTGGTACATTGCGTACTGTCAGTGGTGTGCGGTGTGCTGGGTGTTTGATGGGGTTGTGGTACATTGTGTACTGTCAGTGGTGTGTGGTGTGCTGGGTGTCTGATGGGGCTGTGGTACACTGTGTACTGTCAGTGGTGTATGGTGTGCTGGGTGCCTGATGGGGGTGTGGTACATTGTGTATTGTCAGTGGTGTGCGGTGTGCTGGGTGTCTGATGGGGGTGTGGTACATTGTGTACTGTCAGTGGTGTGTAGTGTGCTGGGTGTCTGATGGGGGTGTGGTACATTGTGTACTGTCAGTGGTGTGCGGTGAGCTGGGTGTCTGATGGGGGTGTGGTACATTGTGTACTGTCAGTGGTGTGCGGTGTGCTGGGTGTCTGATGGGGGTGTGGTACATTGTGTACTGTCAGTGGTGTGCGGTGTGCTGGGTGTCTGATGGGGGTGTGGTACATTGTGTACTGTCAGTGGTGTGTGGTGTGCTGGATTTCTGATGGGGCTGTGGGACATTGTGTACTGTCAGTGGTGTGCGGTGTGCTGGGTGTCTGATGGGGGTGTGGTACATTGTGTACTGTCAGTGGAGTTTGGTGTTCTGGGTGCCTGATGGGGGTGTGGTACATTGTGTACTGTCAGTGGTGTGTGGTGTGCTGGGTGTCTGATGGGGGTGTGGTACATTGTGTACTGTCAGTGGTGTTTCGTGTTCTGGGTGCCTGATGGGGGTGTGGTACATTGTGTACTGTCAGTGGTGTGTGGTGTGCTGGGTGTCTGATGGGGGTGTGGTACATTGTGGAATGTCAGTGGTGTGCGGTGTGCTGGATGCCTGATGGGGGTGTGGTACATTGTGTACTGTCAGTGGTGCGTGGTGTGCTGGGTGTCTGATGGGGGTGTGGTACATTGTGTACTGTCAGTGGTGTGCGATGTGCTGGGTGTCTGATGGGGGTGTGGTACATTGTGTACTGTCAGTGGTGTGTGGTGAGCTGGGTGTCTGATGGGGGTGTGGTACATTGTGTACTGTCAGTGGTGTGTGGTGTGCTGGGTGTCTGATGGGGGTGTGGTACATTGTGTACTGGCAGTGGTGTGCGGTGTGCTGGGTGTCTGATGGGGTTGTGGTACATTGTGTACTGTCAGTGGTGTGTGGTATGCTGGGTGTCTGATGGGGCTGTGGTACACTGTGTACTGTCAGTGGTGTGTGGTGTGCTGGGTGCCTGATGGGGGTGTGGTACATTGTGTATTTTCAGTGGTGTGCGGTGTGCTGGGTGTCTGATGGGGGTGTGGTACATTGTGTACTGTCAGTGGTGTGTAGTGTGCTGGGTGTCTGATGGGGGTGTGGTACATTGTGTACTGTCAGTGGTGTGCGGTGAGCTGGGTGTCTGATGGGGGTGTGGTACATTGTGTACTGTCAGTGGTGTGCGGTGTGCTGGGTGTCTGATGGGGGTGTGGTACATTGTGTACTGTCAGTGGTGTGCGGTGTGCTGGGTGTCTGATGGGGGTGTGGTACATTGTGTACTGTCAGTGGTGTGTGGTGTGCTGGATTTCTGATGGGGCTGTGGGACATTGTGTACTGTCAGTGGTGTGCGGTGTGCTGGGTGTCTGATGGGGGTGTGGTACATTGTGTACTGTCAGTGGTGTTTGGTGTTCTGGGCGCCTGATGGGGGTGTGGTACATTGTGTACTGTCAGTGGTGTGTGGTGTGCTGGGTGTCTGATGGGGGTGTGGTACATTTTGTACTGTCACTGGTGTTTCGTGTTCTGGGTGCCTGATGGGGGTGTGGTACATTGTGTACTGTCAGTGGTGTGTGGTGTGCTGGGTGTCTGATGGGGGTGTGGTACATTGTGGACTGTCCATGGTGTGCGGTGTGCTGGGTGCCTGATGGGGGTGTGGTACATTGTGTACTGTCAGTGGTGCGTGGTGTGCTGGGTGTCTGATGGGGGTGTGGTACATTGTGTACTGTCAGTGGTGTGCGATGTGCTGGGTGTCTGATGGGGGTGTGGTACATTGTGTACTGTCAGTGGTGTGTGGTGAGCTGGGTGTCTGATGGGGGTGTGGTACATTGTGTACTTTCAGTGGTGTGCGGTGTGCTGGGTGTCTGATGGGGGTGTGGTACATTGTGTACTGTCAGTGGTGTGCGGTGTGCTGGGTGTCTGATGGGGGTGTGGTACATTGTGTACTGTCAGTGGTGTGCGGTGTGCTGGGTGTCTGATGGGGGTGTGGTACATTGTGTACTGTCAGTGGTGTGCGGTGTGCTGGGTGTCTGATGGGGCTGTGGTATATTGTGTACTGTCAGTGGTGTGTGATGTGCTGGGTGTCTGATGAGGGTGTGGTACATTGTGTACTGTCAGTGGAGTGCGGTGTGCTGGGTGTCTGATGGGGCTGTGGTACATTGTGTACTGTCAGTGGTGTGTGGTGTGCTGGGTGTCTGATGTGGGTGAGGTATATTGTGTACTGTCAGTGGTGTGCTGGGTGCCTGATGGGGGTGTGGTACATTGTGTACTGTCAGTGGTGTGCGGTGTGCTGGGTGTCTGATGGGGGTGTGGTACATTGTGTACTGTCAGTGGTGTGCGGTGTGCTGGGTGTCTGATGGGGCTGTGGTATATTGTGTACTGTCAGTGGTGTGTGATGTGCTGGGTGTCTGATGGGGGTGTGGTACATTGTGTACTGTCAGTGGTGTGTGGTGTGCTGGGTGCCTGATGGGGCTGTGGTACATTGTGTACTGTCAGCGGTGTGCGGTGAGCTGGGTGCCTGAAGGGGGGTGTGGCACATTGTGTACTGTCAGTGGTGTGCGGTGTGCTGGGTGCCTGATGGGGTTGTGGTACATTGTGTACTTTCAGTGGTGTGTGGTGAGCTGTGTGTCTCATGGGGGTGTGGGATATTGTGTACTGTCAGTGGTGTGTGGTGTGCTGGGTGTCTGATGGGGGTGTGGTACATTGTGTACTGTCAGTGGTGTGCGGTGTGCTGGTTGTCTGACGAGGATGCGGTACATTGTGTACTGTCAGTGGTGTGCGGTGTGCTGGGTGCCTGATGGGGGTGTGGTACATTGTGTACTGTCAGTGGTGTGTGGTGTGCTGGGTGGCTGATGTGGGTGAGGTATATTGTGTACTGTCAGTGGTGTGCTGGGTGCCTGATGGGGGTGTGGTACATTGTGTACTGTCAGTGGAGTGCGGTGTGCTGGGTGTCTGATGGGGGTGTGGTACATTGTGTACTGTCAGTGGTGTGCGGTGTGCTGGGTGTCTGATGGGGGTGTGGTACATTTTGTACTGTCAGTGGTGTGTGGTGTGCTGGGTGTCTGATGGGGGTGTGGTACATTGTGTACTGTCAGTGGTGTGCGGTGTGCTGGGTGTCTGATGGGGGTGTGGTACATTGTGTACTGTCAGTGGTGTGCGGTGTGCTGGGTGTCTGATGGGGGTGTGGTACATTGTGTAATGTCAATGGTGTGTGGTGTGCTGGGTGTCTGATGGGGCTCTGGTACATTGTGTACTGTCAGTGGTGTGCGGTGTGCTGGGTGTCTGATGGGGATGTGGTACATTGTGTACTGTCAGTGGTGTGCGGTGTGCTGGGTATCTGATGGGGGTGTGGTACATTGTGTACTGTCAGTGGTGTGCGGCGTGCTGGGCGCCTGATGGGGCTGTGGTACATCGTGTACTGTCAGTGGTGTGCGTTGTGCTGGGTGCCTGATGGGGCTGTGGTACATTGTGTACTGACAGTGGTGTGCGGTGTGCTGGGTGTCTGATGGGGGTGTGGTACATTGTGTACTGTCAGTGGTGTGCGGTGTGCTGGGTTTCTGATGGGGGTGTGGTACATTGTGTACTGTCAGTGGTGTGCGGTGTGCTGGGTGCCTGATGGGGGTTTGGTACATTGTGTACTGTCAGTGGTGTGTGGTGTGCTGGGTGCCTGATGGGGCTGTGATACATTGTGTACTGTCAGTGGTGTGCCGTGTGTGGGTGTCTGATGGGGGTGTGGTACATTGTGTACTGTCAGTGGTTTGCGGTGGCTGTGTGTCTGAGGGGTCTGTGGTACATTGTGTCCTGTCAGTGGTGTGCGGTGTGCTGGGTGTCTGTTGGGGGTGTGGTACATTGTGTACTGTCAGTGGTGTGCGGTGTGCTGGGTGCCTGATGGGGCTGTGGTACATTGTATACTGTCAGTGGTGTGTGGTGCGCTGGGTGTCTGATGGGGGTGTGGTACATTGTGTACTGTCAGTGGTGTGTGGTGTGCTGGGTGCCTGATGGGGGTGTGGTACATTGTGTACAGTCAGTGGTGTGCGGTGTGCTGGGTGTCTGATGGGGGTGTGGTACATTGTGTACTGTCAGTGGTGTGCGGTGTGCTGGGTTTCTGATGGGGGTGTGGTACATTGTGTACTGTCAGTGGTGTGCGGTGTGCTGGGTGCCTGATTGGGGCGTGGTACATTGTGTACTGTCAGTGGTCTGTGGCGTGCGGGGTGTCTGATGGGGTTGTGGTACATTGTGTACTGTCAGTGGAGTGCGGTGAGCTGGGTGTCTGATGGGGCTGTGGTACATTGTGTACTGTCAGTGGTGTGCGGTGCGCTGGGTGTCTGATGGGGTTGTGGTACATTGTGTACTGTCAGTGGAGTGCGGTGAGCTGGGTGTCTGATGGGGGTGTGGTACATTGTGTACTGTCAGTGGTGTGCGGTGAGCTGGGTGTCTTATGGGGCTGTGGTACATTGTGTACTGTCAGTGGTGTGCGGTGTGCTGGGTGTCTGATGGGGGTGTGGTACATTGTGTACTGTCAGTGGTGTGCGGTGTGCTGGGTGTCTGATGGGGATGTGGTACATTGTGTACTGTCAGTTGTCTGTGGCGTGCGGGTTGTCTGATGGGGTTGTGGTACATTGTGTACTGTCAGTGGTGTGCGGTGTGCTGTGTGCCTGATGGGGGTGTGGTACATTGTGTACTGTCAGTGGTGTGTGGTGTGCGGTGTGCTGGGTGTCTGATGGGGCTGTGGTACATTGTGTACTCTCAGTGGTGTGCGGTGTGCTGGGTGTCTGATGAGGGTACGGTACATTGTGTAATGTCAGTGGTCTGTGGTGTGCGGGGTGTCTGATGGGGTTGTGGTACATTGTGTACTGTCAGTGGTGTGTGGTGTGCTGGGTGTCTGATGGGGGTGTGGTACATTGTGTACTGTCAGTGGTGTGCGGTGTGCTGGGTGCCTGATGAGGGTGTGGTACATTGTGTACTGTCAGTGGTGTGCGGTGTGCTGGGTATCTGATGGGCCTGTGGTACATTGTGTACTGTCAGTGGTGTGCGGTGTGCTGGGTGTCTGATGGGGGTGCGGTACATTGTGTACTGCCAGTAGTGTGCGGTGTGCTGGGTGCCTGATGGGGGTGTGGTACATTGTGTACTGCCAGTGGTGTGTGGTGTGCTGGGTGCCTGATGGGACTGTGTTACATTGTGTATCATAGATCGTAGATCATAGAATTTACAGTGCAGAAGGAGGCCATTCGGCCCATCGAGTCTGCACCGGCTCTTGGAAAGAGCACCCTACCCAAGGTCAACACCTCCACCCTATCCCAATAACCTAGTAACCCCACCCAACACTAAGAGCACTCTTGGACATTAAGGGCAATTTATCCTGGCTAATCCACATAACCTGCACATCTTTGGACTGTGGGAAGAAACCGGAGCACCCGGAGGAAACCCACGCGAACACGGGGAGGATGTGCAGACTCCGCACAGACAGTGACCCAAGCCGGAATCGAACCTGGGACCCTGGAGCTGTGAAGCAATTGTGCTATTCACAATGCAACTGTGCTGGGTTCCTGATGGGGCTGTGAGAGTCGCGGAGCTTACAAAAGAGCGGGAGCTGAGAGTCGCGGAGATTTGAAAAGAGCGGGAGCTGATAGTCGCGGCGGTTTGAAAAGAGCGGGACCTGAGAGTCGCGGAGGTTTGAAAAGAGCGGAACCTGATAGTCGCGGAGGTTTGAAAAGAGCGGGACCTGAGAGTCGCGGAGGTGTGAAAAGAGCGGGAGCTGAGAGTCGCGGAGGTTTGAAAAGAGTGGGAGCTGAGAGTCGCGGAATTTTGAAAAGAGCGGGAGCTGAGAGTCGCAGAGGTTTGAAAAGAGCGGGAGCTGAGAGTCGCGGAGGTTTGAAAAGAGCGGGAGCTGAGAGTCGCGGATGTTTGAAAAGAGAGTGAGCAGAGAGTCGCGGAGGTTTGAAAAGACCTGGAACTGAGAGTCGTGGAGGTTTGAAAAGAGCTGGACCTGAGACTCGCGGAGGTTTGAAAAGAGCGGGACCTGAGAGCCGCGGAGATTTGAAAAGAGCGGGAGCTGAGAGTCGCGGAGGTTTGAAAAGAGCAGGAGCTGAGAGTCGCGGAGGTTTGAAAAGAGCGGGAGCTGAGAGTCGCAGAGGTTTGAAAAGAGCGGGAGCTGAGAGTCGCGGAGGTTTGAAAAGAGCGTAAGCTTAGAGTCACGGAGGTTTGAAAAGAGCGGGAGCAGAGAGTCACGGAGGTTTGAAAAGAGCGGGACCTGAGAGTCGCGGACGTTTGAAAAGAGCGGGAGCTGAGAGTCGCGGAGGTTTGAAAAGAGCTGGAGCTGAGAGTCGCGGATGTTTGAAAAGAGCGGGAGCTGAAAGTCGCGGAGGTTTGCAAAGAGCGGGAGCTGAGAGTCGCGGAGGTTTGCAAAGAGCGGGAGCTGAGAGTCGCGGAGGTTTGAAAAGAGCTGGAGCTCAGAGTAGCGGAAGTTGGAAATGAGCGGGAGCTGAGAGTCGCAGAGGTTCGAAAAGAGCGCGAGCTGAGAGTCGCGGAGGTTTGAAAAGAGCTGGAGCTGAGAGTCGCGGAGGTTTGAAACGAGCGGGAGCTGAGAGTCGCGGAAGTTTGAAAAGAGGGGGAGCTGAGAGTCGCGGAGGTTTGAAAAGAGCGGGAGGTGAGAGTTGCGGAGGTTTGAAAAGAGCGGGACCTGAGAGTCGCGGAGGTTTGAAGAGAGCGGGAGCTGAGAGTCGCGGAGGTTTGAAAAGAGCGGGAGCTGAGCGTCGCGGAGGTTTGAAAAGAGCGGGAGCTGAGAGTCGCGGAGGTTTGAAAAGAGCGGGAGCTGAGAGTTCCGGAGGTTTGCAAAGAGCGGGAGCTGAGAGTCGCAGAGGTTTGAAAAGAGTAGGATCTGAGAGTCGCGGAGGTTTGAAAAGAGGGGGAGCTGAGAGTCGCGGAGGTTTGAAAAGAGTGGGAGCTGAGAGTCGCGGAGGTTTGAAAAGAGCGGGAGCTAAGAGTCGCAGAGGTTTGAAAAGAGCGGGAGCTGAGAGCCGCGGAGGTTTGAAAATAGCGGGAGAAGAGAGTCGCGGAGGTTTGAAAAGAGCGGGAGCTTAGAGTCGCGGAGGTTTGAAAAGAGCGGGAGCTGAGAGTCGCGCATGTCTGAAAAGAGCGGGAGGTGAGAGTCGCGGAGGTTTGAAAAGAGCGGGAGCTGAGAGTCGCGGAGGTTTCAAAAGAGCGGGAGGTGAGAGTTGTGGAGGTTTGAAAAGAGCGGGACCTGAGAGTCGCGGAGGTTTGAAGAGAGCGGGAGCTGAGAGTCGCGGAGGTTTGAAAAGAGCGGGAGCTGAGCGTCGCGGAGGTTTGAAAAGAGCGGGAGCTGAGAGTCGCGGAAGTTTGCAAAGAGCGGGAGCTGAGAGTCGCGGAGGTTTGAAAAGAGCAGGACCTGAGAGTCGCGGAGGTTTGAAAAGAGGGGGAGCTGAGAGTCGCGGAGGTTTGAAAAGAGTGGGAGCTGAGAGTCGCGGAGGTTTGAAAAGAGCGGGAGATGAGAGTCGCGGAGGTTTGAAAAGAGCGGGAGCTGAGAGTCGCGGAGGTTTGAAAAGAGCGAGAGCTGAGAGTTGCGGAGGTTTGAAAAGAGCGGGAGCTAAGATTCGCAGAGGTTTGAAAAGAGCGGGAGCTGAGAGCCGCGGAGTTTTGAAAAGAGCGGGAGATGAAAGTCGCGGAGGTTTGAAAAGAGCGGGAGCTTAGAGTCGCGGAGGTTTGAAAAGAGCGGGAGCTGAGAGTCGCGGAGGTTTCAAAAGAGCGGGAGGTGAGAGTTGTGGAGGTTTGAAAAGAGCGGGACCTGAGAGTCGCGGAGGTTTGAAGAGAGCGGGAGCTGAGAGCCGCGGAGTTTTGAAAAGAGCGGGAGATGAAAGTCGCGGAGGTTTGAAAAGAGCGGGAGCTTAGAGTCGCGGAGGTTTGAAAAGAGCGGGAGCTGAGAGTCGCGGAGGTTTCAAAAGAGCGGGAGGTGAGAGTTGTGGAGGTTTGAAAAGAGCGGGACCTGAGAGTCGCGGAGGTTTGAAGAGAGCGGGAGCTGAGAGTCGCGGAGGTTTGAAAAGAGCGGGAGCTGAGCGTCGCGGAGGTTTGAAAAGAGCGGGAGCTGAGAGTCGCGGAAGTTTGCAAAGAGCGGGAGCTGAGAGTCGCGGAGGTTTGAAAAGAGCAGGACCTGAGAGTCGCGGAGGTTTGAAAAGAGGGGGAGCTGAGAGTCGCGGAGGTTTGAAAAGAGTGGGAGCTTAGAGTCGCGGAGGTTTGAAAAGAGCGGGAGCTGAGAGTCGCGCATGTCTGAAAAGAGCGGGAGGTGAGAGTCGCGGAGGTTTGAAAAGAGCGGGAGCTGAGAGTCGCGGAGGTTTCAAAAGAGCGGGAGGTGAGAGTTGTGGAGGTTTGAAAAGAGCGGGACCTGAGAGTCGCGGAGGTTTGAAGAGAGCGGGAGCTGAGAGTCGCGGAGGTTTGAAAAGAGCGGGAGCTGAGCGTCGCGGAGGTTTGAAAAGAGCGGGAGCTGAGAGTCGCGGAAGTTTGCAAAGAGCGGGAGCTGAGAGTCGCGGAGGTTTGAAAAGAGCAGGACCTGAGAGTCGCGGAGGTTTGAAAAGAGGGGGAGCTGAGAGTCGCGGAGGTTTGAAAAGAGTGGGAGCTGAGAGTCGCGGAGGTTTGAAAAGAGCGGGAGATGAGAGTCGCGGAGGTTTGAAAAGAGCGGGAGCTGAGAGTCGCGGAGGTTTGAAAAGAGCGAGAGCTGAGAGTTGCGGAGGTTTGAAAAGAGCGGGAGCTAAGATTCGCAGAGGTTTGAAAAGAGCGGGAGCTGAGAGCCGCGGAGTTTTGAAAAGAGCGGGAGATGAAAGTCGCGCATGTTTGAAATGAGCGGGAGCTGAGAGTCGCGGAGGTTTGCAAAGAGCGGGAGCTGAGAGTCGCGGAGGATTGAAAAGAGCGGGAGCTGAGAGTCGCCGAGGTTTGAAAAGAGCGGGAGCTGAGAGTCGCGGAGGTTTGAAAAGAGCGGGAGCTGAGAGTCGCGGAGGTTTGAAAAGAGCTGGAGATAAGAGTCACGGAGGTTTGAAAAGAGCGGGAGCTGAGAGTCGCGGAGGTTTGAAAAGAGCGGGAGCTGAGAGTCGCGGAGGATTGAAATGAGCGGGAGCTGAGAGTTGCGGAGATTTGAAAAGAGCGGGAGCTAAGAGTCGCAGAGGTTTGAAAAAAGCGGGAGCTGAGAGCCGCGGATGTTTGAAAATAGCGGGAGAAGAGAGTCGCGGAGGTTTGAAAAGAGCGGGAGCTTAGAGTCGCGGAGGTTTGAAAAGAGCGGGAGCTGAGAGTCGCGGAGGTTTCAAAAGAGCGGGAGGTGAGAGTTGTGGAGGTTTGAAAAGAGCGGGACCTGAGAGTCGCGGAGGTTTGAAGAGAGCGGGAGCTGAGAGTCGCGGAGGTTTGAAAAGAGCGGGAGCTGAGCGTCGCGGAGGTTTGAAAAGAGCGGGAGCTGAGAGTCGCGGAGGTTTGCAAAGAGCGGGAGCTGAGAGTCGCGGAGGTTTGAAAAGAGCAGGACCTGAGAGTCGCGGAGGCTTGAAAAGAGGGGGAGCTGAGAGTCGTGGAGGTTTGAAAAGAGTGGGAGCTGAGAGTCGCGGAGGTTTGAAAAGAGCGGGAGATGAGAGTCGCGGAGGTTTGAAAAGAGCGGGAGCTGAGAGTCGCGGAGGTTTGAAAAGAGCGAGAGCTGAGAGTTGCGGAGGTTTGAAAAGAGCGGGAGCTAAGATTCGCAGAGGTTTGAAAAGAGCGGGAGCTGAGAGCCACGGAGTTTTGAAAAGAGCGGGAGATGAAAGTCGCGGAGGTTTGAAAAGAGCGGGAGCTTAGAGTCGCGGAGGTTTGAAAAGAGCGGGAGCTGAGAGTCGCGCATGTTTGAAATGAGCGGGAGCTGAGAGTCGCGGAGGTTTGCAAAGAGCGGGAGCTGAGAGTCGCGGAGGATTGAAAAGAGCGGGAGCTGAGAGTCGCCGAGGTTTGAAAAGAGCGGGAGCTGAGAGTCGCGGAGGTTTGAAAAGAGCGGGAGCTGAGAGTCGCGGAGGTTTGAAAAGAGCTGGAGATAAGAGTCACGGAGGTTTGAAAAGAGCGGGAGCTGAGAGTCGCGGAGGTTTGAAAAGAGCGGGAGCTGAGAGTCGCGGAGGATTGAAATGAGCAGGAGCTGAGAGTTGCGGAGATTTGAAAAGAGCGGGAGCTAAGAGTCGCAGAGGTTTGAAAAGAGCGGGAGCTGAGAGCCGCGGATGTTTGAAAATAGCGGGAGAAGAGAGTCGCGGAGGTTTGAAAAGAGCGGGAGCTTAGAGTCGCGGAGGTTTGAAAAGAGCGGGAGCTGAGAGTCGCGGAGGTTTCAAAAGAGCGGGAGGTGAGAGTTGTGGAGGTTTGAAAAGAGCGGGACCTGAGAGTCGCGGAGGTTTGAAGAGAGCGGGAGCTGAGAGTCGCGGAGGTTTGAAAAGAGCGGGAGCTGAGCGTCGCGGAGGTTTGAAAAGAGCGGGAGCTGAGAGTCGCGGAGGTTTGCAAAGAGCGGGAGCTGAGAGTCGCGGAGGTTTGAAAAGAGCAGGATCTGAGAGTCGCGGAGGCTTGAAAAGAGGGGGAGCTGAGAGTCGCGGAGGTTTGAGTAGAGTGGGAGCTGAGAGTCGCGGAGGTTTGAAAAGAGCGGGAGATGAGAGTCGCGGAGGTTTGAAAAGAGCGGGAGCTGAGAGTCGCGGAGGTTTGAAAAGAGCGAGAGCTGAGAGTTGCGGAGGTTTGAAAAGAGCGGGAGCTAAGATTCGCGGAGGTTTGAAAAGAGCGGGAGCTGAGAGTCGCGCATGTTTGAAATGAGCGGGAGCTGAGAGTCGCGGAGGTTTGCAAAGAGCGGGAGCTGAGAGTCGCGGAGGATTGAAAAGAGCGGGAGCTGAGAGTCGCCGAGGTTTGAAAAGAACGGGAGCTGAGAGTCGCGGAGGTTTGAAAAGAGCGGGAGCTGAGAGTCGCGGAGGTTTGAAAAGAGCTGGAGATAAGAGTCACGGAGGTTTGAAAAGTGCGGGAGCTGAGAGTCGCGGAGGTTTGAAAAGAGCGGGAGCTGAGAGTCGCGGAGGATTGAAATGAGCGGGAGCTGAGAGTTGCGGAGGTTTGAAAAGAGCGGGAGCTAAGAGTCGCAGAGGTTTGAAAAGAGCGGGAGCTGAGAGCCGCGGAGGTTTGAAAATAGCGGGAGAAGAGAGTCGCGGAGGTTTGAAAAGAGCGGGAGCTTAGAGTCGCGGAGGTTTGAAAAGAGCGGGAGCTGAGAGTCGCGCATGTCTGAAAAGAGCGGGAGGTGAGAGTCGCGGAGGTTTGCAAAGAGCGGGAGCTGAGAGTCGCGGAGGATTGAAAAGAGCCGGAGCTGAGAGTCGCCGAGGTTTGAAAAGAGCGGGAGCTGAGAGTCGCGGAGGTTTGAAATGAGCGGGAGCTGAGAGTCGCGGAGGTTTGAAAAGAGCGGGTGCTGAGAGTCGGGGAGGTTATGAAAAGACCGGGAGCTAAGAGTCGCGGAGGTTTGAAAAGAGCGGGAGCTGAGAGTCGCGGAGGTATGAAAACAGCGGGAGCTGAGAGTCACGGAGGTTTGAAAAGAGCGGGAGCTGAGAGTCGCGGAGGTTTGAAAAGAGCGGGAGCTGGGAGTCGCGGAGGTTTGAAAAGAGCGGGAGCTGAGAGTCGCGGAGGTTTGAAAAGAGCGGGAGCTGAGAGTCGCGGAGTTTTGAAAAGAGCGGGAGCTGAGAGTCGCGGAGGTTTGAAAAGAGCGGGACCTGAGGCTCGCGGAGGTTTGAAAAGAGCAGGACCTGAGAGTCGCGGAGGTTTGAAAAGAGCGGGAGCTGAGAGTCGCGGAGGTTTGAAAAGAGCGGGAGCTGAGAGTCGCGCATGTTTGAAATGAGCGGGAGATGAGAGTCGCGGAGGTTTGCAAAGAGCGGGAGCTGAGAGTCGCGGAGGATTGAAAAGAGCGGGAGCTGAGAGTCGTCGAGGTTTGAAAAGAGCGGGAGCTGAGAGTCACGGAGGTTTGAAAAGAGCGGGAGCGGAGAGTCGCGGAGGTTTGAAAAGAGCTGGAGATAAGAGTCACGGAGGTTTGAAAAGAGCGGGAGCTGAGAGTCGCGGAGGTTTGAAAAGAGCGGGAGCTGAGAGTCGCGGAGGATTGAAATGAGCGGGAGCTGAGAGTTGCGGAGGTTTGAAAAGAGCGGGAGCTAAGAGACGCAGCGGTTTGAAAAGAGCGGGAGCTGAGAGCCGCGGAGGTTTGAAAATAGCGGGAGAAGAGAGTCGCGGAGGTTTGAAAAGAGCGGGAGCTTAGAGTCGCGGAGGTTTGAAAAGAGCGGGAGCTGAGAGTCGCGCATGTCTGAAAAGAGCGGGAGGTGAGAGTCGCGGAGGTTTCCAAAGAGCGGGAGCTGAGAGTCGCGGAGGATTGAAAAGAGCCGGAGCTGAGAGTCGCCGAGGTTTGAAAAGAGCGGGAGCTGAGAGTCGCGGAGGTTTGAAAAGAGCGGGAGCTGAGAGTCGCGGAGGTTTGAAAAGAGCGGGAGCTAAGAGTCGCGGAGGTTTGAAAAGAGCGGGAGCTGAGAGTCGCGGAGGTTTGAAAAGAGCGGGAGCTGAGAGTCGCGGAGGTTTGAAATGAGCGGGAGCTGAGAGTCGCGGAGGTTTGAAAAGAGCGGGTGCTGAGTGTCGGGGAGGTTATGAAAAGACCGGGAGCTAAGAGTCGCGGAGGTTTGAAAACAGCGGGAGCTGAGAGTCGCGGAGGTTTGAAAACAGCGGGAGCTGAGAGTCACGGAGGTTTGAAAAGAGCGGGAGCTGAGAGTCGCGGAGGTTTGAAAAGAGCGGGAGCTGGGAGTCGCGGAGGTTTGAAAAGAGCGGGAGCTGAGAGTCGCGTAGGTTTGAAAAGAGCGGGAGCTGAGAGTCGCGGAATTTTGAAAAGAGCGGGAGCTGAGAGTCGCGGAGGTTTGAAAAGAGCGGGACCTGAGAGTCCCGGAGGTTTGAAAAGAGCGGGAGCTGAGAGTCGCGGAGGTTAGAAAAGAGCGGGAGCTGAGGCTCGCGGAGGTTTGAAAAGAGCAGGACCTGAGAGTCGCGGAGGTTTGAAAAGAGCGGGAGCTGAGAGTCGCGGAGGTTTGAAAAGAGCGGGAGCTGAGCGTCGCGGAGGTTTGAAAAGAGCGGGAGCTGAGAGTCGCGGAGGTTTGAAAAGAGCGGGAGCTGAGAGTCGCGGAGGTTTGCAAAGAGCGGGAGCTGAGAGTCGCGGAGGTTTGAAAAGAGCAGGACCTGAGAGTCGCGGAGGTTTGAATTGAGGGGGAGCTGAGAGTCGCGGAGGTTTGAAAAGAGTGGGAGCTGAGAGTCGCGGAGGTTTGAAAAGAGCGGGAGATGAGAGTCACGGAGGTTTGAAAAGAGCGGGAGCTGAGAGTCGCGGAGGTTTGAAAAGAGCGAGAGCTGAGAGTTGCGGAGGTTTGAAAAGAGCGGGAGCTAAGATTCGCAGAGGTTTGAAAAGAGCGGGAGCTGAGAGCCGCGGAGTTTTGAAAAGAGCGGGAGATGAGAGTCGCGGAGGTTTGAAAAGAGCGGGAGCTTAGAGTCGCGGAGGTTTGAAAAGAGCGGGAGCTGAGAATCGCCCATGTTTGAAATGAGCGGGAGCTGAGAGTCGCGGAGGTTTGCAAAGAGCGGGAGCTGGGAGTCGCGGAGGATTGAAAAGAGCGGGAGCTGAGAGTCGCCGAGGTTTGAAAAGAGCGGGAGCTGAGAGTCGCGGAGGTTTGAAAAGAGCGGGAGCTGAGAGTCGCGGAGGTTTGAAAAGAGCTGGAGCTAAGAGTCACGGAGGTTTGAAAAGAGTGGGAGCTGAGAGTCGCGGAGGTTTGAAAAGAGCGGGAGCTGAGAGTCGCGGAGGATTGAAATGAGCGGGAGCTGAGAGTTGCGGAGGATTGAAAAGAGCCGGAGCTGAGAGTCGCCGAGGTTTGAAAAGAGCGGGAGCTGAGAGTCGCGCATGTCTGAAAAGAGCGGGAGGTGAGAGTCGCGGAGGTTTGCAAAGAGCGGGAGCTGAGAGTCGCGGAGGATTGAAAAGAGCCGGAGCTGAGAGTCGCCGAGGTTTGAAAAGAGCGGGAGCTGAGAGTCGCGGAGGTTTGAAAAGAGCGGGAGCTGAGAGTCGCGGAGGTTTGAAAAGTGCGGGAGCTTAGAGTCGCGGAGGTTTGAAAAGAGCGGGAGCTGAGAGTCGCGCATGTCTGAAAAGAGCGGGAGGTGAGAGTCGCGGAGGTTTGCAAAGAGCGGGAGCTGAGAGTCGCGGAGGATTGAAAAGAGCCGGAGCTGAGAGTCGCCGAGGTTTGAAAAGAGCGGGAGCTGAGAGTCGCGGAGGTTTGAAAAGAGCGGGAGCTGAGAGTCGCGGAGGTTTGAAAAGAGCGGGAGCTAAGAGTCGCGGAGGTTTGAAAAGAGCGGGAGCTGAGAGTCGCGGAGGTTTGAAAAGAGCGGGAGCTGAGAGTCGCGGAGGTTTGAAATGAGCGGGAGCTGAAAGTCGCGGAGGTTTGAAAAGAGCGGGTGCTGAGAGTCGGGGAGGTTATGAAAAGACCGGGAGCTAAGAGTCGCGGAGGTTTGAAAAGAGCGGGAGCTGAGAGTCGCGGAGGTTTGAAAAGAGCGGGAGCTGAGAGTCGCGGAGGTTTGAAAAGAGCGGGAGCTGAGAGTCGCAGAGGTTTGAAAAGAGCAGGATCTGAGAGTCGCGGAGGTTTGAAAAGAGGGGGAGCAGAGAGTCGCGGAGGTTTGAAAAGAGTGGGAGCTGAGAGTCGCGGAGGTTTGAAAAGAGCGGGAGCTAAGAGTCGCAGAGGTTTGAAAAGAGCTGGAGCTGAGAGCCGCGGAGGTTTGAAAATAGCGGGAGAAGAGAGTCGCGGAGGTTTGAAAAGAGCGGGAGCTAAGAGTCGCGGAGGTTTGAAAAGAGCGGGAGCTGAGAGTCGCGCATGTCTGAAAAGAGCGGGAGGTGAGAGTCGCGGAGGTTTGAAAAGAGCGGGAGCTGAGAGTCGCGGAGGTTTCAAAAGAGCGGGAGGTGAGAGTTGTGGAGGTTTGAAAAGAGCGGGACCTGAGAGTCGCGGAGGTTTGAAGAGAGCGGGAGCTGAGAGTCGCGGAGGTTTGAAAAGAGCGGGAGCTGAGCGTCGCGGAGGTTTGAAAAGAGCGGGAGCTGAGAGTCGCGGAGGTTTGCAAAGAGCGGGAGCTGAGAGTCGCGGAGGTTTGAAAAGAGCAGGACCTGAGAGTCGCGGAGGTTTGAAAAGAGGGGGAGCTGAGAGTCGCGGAGGTTTGAAAAGAGTGGGAGCTGAGAGTCGCGGAGGTTTGAAAAGAGCGGGAGATGAGAGTCGCGGAGGTTTGAAAAGAGCGGGAGCTGAGAGTCTCGGAGGTTTGAAAAGAGCGAGAGCTGAGAGTTGCGGAGGTTTGAAAAGAGCGGGAGCTAAGATTCGCAGAGGTTTGAAAAGAGCGGGAGCTGAGAGCCGCGGAGTTTTGAAAAGAGCGGGAGATGAAAGTCGCGGAGGTTTGAAAAGAGCGGGAGCTTAGAGTCGCGGAGGTTTGAAAAGAGCGGGAGCTGAGAGTCGCGCATGTTTGAAATGAACGGGAGCTGAGAGTCGCGGAGGTTTGCAAAGAGCGGGAGCTGAGAGTCGCGGAGGTTTGAAAAGAGCGGGAGATGAGAGTCGCCGAGGTTTGAAAAGAGCGGGAGCTGAGAGTCGCGGACGTTTGAAAAGAGCGGGAGCTGAGAGTCGCGGAGGTTTGAAAAGAGCTGGAGATAAGAGTCACGGGGGTTTGAAAAGAGCGGGAGCTGAGAATCGCGCATGTTTGAAATGAGCGGGAGCTGAGAGTCGCGGAGGATTGAAATGAGCGGGAGCTGAGAGTTGCGGAGGTTTGAAAAGAGCGGGAGCTAAGAGTCGCAGAGGTTTGAAAAGAGCGGGAGCTGAGAGTCGCGGAGGTTTGAAAATAGCGGGAGAAGAGAGTCGCGGAGATTTGAAAAGAGCGGGAGCTTAGAGTCGCGGAGGTTTTAAAAGAGCGGGAGCTGAGAGTCGCGGAGGTTTGAAATGAGCGGGAGCTGAGAGTTGCGGAGGATTGAAAAGAGCCGGAGCTGAGAGTCGCCGAGGTTTGAAAAGAGCGGGAGCTGAGAGTCGCGCATGTCTGAAAAGAGCGGGAGGTGAGAGTCGCGGAGGTTTGCAAAGAGCGGGAGCTGAGAGTCGCGGAGGATTGAAAAGAGCCGGAGCTGAGAGTCGCCGAGGTTTGAAAAGAGCGGGAGCTGAGAGTCGCGGAGGTTTGAAAAGAGCGGGAGCTGAGAGTCGCGGAGGTTTGAAAAGTGCGGGAGCTTAGAGTCGCGGAGGTTTGAAAAGAGCGGGAGCTGAGAGTCGCGCATGTCTGAAAAGAGCGGGAGGTGAGAGTCGCGGAGGTTTGCAAAGAGCGGGAGCTGAGAGTCGCGGAGGATTGAAAAGAGCCGGAGCTGAGAGTCGCCGAGGTTTGAAAAGAGCGGGAGCTGAGAGTCGCGGAGGTTTGAAAAGAGCGGGAGCTGAGAGTCGCGGAGGTTTGAAAAGAGCGGGAGCTAAGAGTCGCGGAGGTTTGAAAAGAGCGGGAGCTGAGAGTCGCGGAGGTTTGAAAAGAGCGGGAGCTGAGAGTCGCGGAGGTTTGAAATGAGCGGGAGCTGAAAGTCGCGGAGGTTTGAAAAGAGCGGGTGCTGAGAGTCGGGGAGGTTATGAAAAGATCTGGAGCTAAGAGTCGCGGAGGTTTGAAAAGAGCGGGAGCTGAGAGTCGCGGAGGTTTGAAAAGAGCGGGAGCTGAGAGTCGCGGAGGTTTGAAAAGAGCGGGAGCTGAGAGTCGCAGAGGTTTGAAAAGAGCAGGATCTGAGAGTCGCGGAGGTTTGAAAAGAGGTGGAGCTGAGAGTCGCGGAGGTTTGAAAAGAGTGGGAGCTGAGAGTCGCGGAGGTTTGAAAAGACCGGGAGCTAAGAGTCGCGGAGGTTTGAAAAGAGCGGGAGCTGAGAGTCGCGGAGGTTTGAAAAGAGCGGGAGCTGAGAGTCGCGGAGGTTTGAAAAGAGCGGGAGCTGAGAGTCGCAGAGGTTTGAAAAGAGCAGGATCTGAGAGTCGCGGAGGTTTGAAAAGAGGGGGAGCTGAGAGTCGCGGAGGTTTGAAAAGAGTGGGAGCTGAGAGTCGCGGAGGTTTGAAAAGAGCGGGAGCTAAGAGTCGCAGAGGTTTGAAAAGAGCGGGAGCTGAGAGCCGCGGAGGTTTGAAAATAGCGGGAGAAGAGAGTCGCGGAGGTTTGAAAAGAGCGGGAGCTAAGAGTCGCGGAGGTTTGAAAAGAGCGGGAGCTGAGAGTCGCGCATGTCTGAAAAGAGCGGGAGGTGAGAGTCGCGGAGGTTTGAAAAGAGCGGGAGCTGAGAGTCGCGGAGGTTTCAAAAGAGCGGGAGGTGAGAGTTGTGGAGGTTTGAAAAGAGCGGGACCTGAGAGTCGCGGAGGTTTGAAGAGAGCGGGAGCTGAGAGTCGCGGAGGTTTGAAAAGAGCGGGAGCTGAGCGTCGCGGAGGTTTGAAAAGAGCGGGAGCTAAGAGTCGCGGAGGTTTGCAAAGAGCGGGAGCTGAGAGTCGCGGAGGTTTGAAAAGAGCAGGACCTGAGAGTCGCGGAGGTTTGAAAAGAGGGGGAGCTGAGAGTCGCGGAGGTTTGAAAAGAGTGGGAGCTGAGAGTCGCGGAGGTTTGAAAAGAGCGGGAGATGAGAGTCGCGGAGGTTTGAAAAGAGCGGGAGTTGAGAGTCTCGGAGGTTTGAAAAGAGCGAGAGCTGAGAGTTGCGGAGGTTTGAAAAGAGCGGGAGCTAAGATTCGCAGAGGTTTGAAAAGAGCGGGAGCTGAGAGCCGCGGAGTTTTGAAAAGAGCGGGAGATGAAAGTCGCGGAGGTTTGAAAATAGCGGGAGCTTAGAGTCGCGGAGGTTTGAAAAGAGCGGGAGCTGAGAGTCGCGCATGTTTGAAATGAGCGGGAGCTGAGAGTCGCGGAGGTTTGCAAAGAGCGGGAGCTGAGAGTCGCGGAGGATTGAAAAGAGCGGGAGATGAGAGTCGCCGAGGTTTGAAAAGAGCGGGAGCTGAGAGTCGCGGACGTTTGAAAAGAGCGGGAGCTGAGAGTCGCGGAGGTTTGAAAAGAGCTGGAGATAAGAGTCACGGAGGTTTGAAAAGAGCGGGAGCTGAGAGTCGCGGAGGTTTAAAAAGAGCGGGAGCTGAGAGTCGCGGAGGATTGAAATGAGCGGGAGCTGAGAGTTGCGGAGGTTTGAAAAGAGCGGGAGCTAAGAGTCGCAGAGGTTTGAAAAGAGCGGGAGCTGAGAGCCGCGGAGGTTTGAAAATAGCGGGAGAAGAGAGTTGCGGAGGTTTGAAAAGAGCGGGAGCTTAGAGTCGCGGAGGTTTGAAAAGAGCGGGAGCTGAGAGTCGCGCATGTCTGAAAAGAGCGGGAGGTGAGAGTCGCGGAGGTTTGCAAAGAGCGGGAGCTGAGAGTCGCGGAGGATTGAAAAGAGCCGGAGCTGAGAGTCGCCGAGGTTTGAAAAGAGCGGGAGCTGAGAGTCGCGGAGGTTTGAAAAGAGCGGGAGCTGAGAGTCGCGGAGGTTTGAAAAGAGCGGGAGCTAAGAGTCGCGGAGGTTTGAAAAGAGCGGGAGCTGAGAGTCGCGGAGGTTTGAAAAGAGCGGGAGCTGAGAGTCGCGGAGGTTTGAAATGAGCGGGAGCTGAGAGTCGCGGAGGTTTGAAAAGAGCGGGTGCTGAGAGTCGGGGAGGTTATGAAAAGACCGGGAGCTAAGAGTCGCGGAGGTTTGAAAAGAGCGGGAGCTGAGAGTCGCGGAGGTTTGAAAACAGCGGGAGCTGAGAGTCACGGAGGTTTGAAAAGAGCGGGAGCTGAGAGTCGCGGAGGTTTGAAAAGAGCGGGAGCTGGGAGTCCGGAGGTTTGAAAAGAGCGGGAGCTGAGAGTCGCGGAGGTTTGAAAAGAGCGGGAGCTGAGAGTCGCGGAGTTTTGAAAAGAGCGGGATCTGAGAGTCGCGGAGGTTTGAAAAGAGCGGGACCTGAGAGTCCCGGAGGTTTGAAAAGAGCGGGAGCTGAGAATCGCGGAGGTTTGAAAAGAGCGGGAGCTGAGGCTCGCGGAGGTTTGAAAAGAGCAGGACCTGAGAGTCACGGAGGTTTGAAAAGAGCGGGAGCTGAGAGTCGCCGAGGTTTGAAAAGAGCGGGAGCTGAGCGTCGCGGAGGTTTGAAAAGAGCGGGAGCTGAGAGTCGCGGAGGTTTGAAAAGAGCGGGAGCTGAGAGTCGCGGAGGTTTGAAAAGAGCGGGAGCTGAGAGTCGCGGAGGTTTGAAAAGAGCTGGAGATAAGAGTCACGGAGGTTTGAAAAGAGCGGGAGCTGAGAGTCGCGGAGGTTTAAAAAGAGCGGGAGCTGAGAGTCGCGGAGGATTGAAATGAGCGGGAGCTGAGAGTTGCGGAGGTTTGAAAAGAGCGGGAGCTAAGAGTCGCAGAGGTTTGAAAAGAGCGGGAGCTGAGAGCCGCGGAGGTTTGAAAATAGCGGGAGAAGAGAGTCGCGGAGGTTTGAAAAGAGCGGGAGCTTAGAGTCGCGGAGGTTTGAAAAGAGCGGGTGCTGAGAGTCGGGGAGGTTATGAAAAGACCGGGAGCTAAGAGTCGCGGAGGTTTGAAAAGAGCGGGAGCTGAGAGTCGCGGAGGTTTGAAAACAGCGGGAGCTGAGAGTCACGGAGGTTTGAAAAGAGCGGGAGCTGAGAGTCGCGGAGGTTTGAAAAGAGCGGGAGCTGGGAGTCGCGGAGGTTTGAAAAGAGCGGGAGCTGAGAGTCGCGGAGGTTTGAAAAGAGCGGGAGCTGAGAGTCGCGGATTTTGAAAAGAGCGGGAGCTGAGAGTCGCGGAGGTTTGAAAAGAGCGGGACCTGAGAGTCCCGGAGGTTTGAAAAGAGCGGGAGCTGAGAGTCGCGGAGGTTTGAAAAGAGCGGGAGCTGAGGCTCGCGGAGGTTTGAAAAGAGCAGGACCTGAGAGTCGCGGAGGTTTGAAAAGAGCGGGAGCTGAGAGTCGCCGAGGTTTGAAAAGAGCGGGAGCTGAGCGTCGCGGAGGTTTGAAAAGAGCGGGAGCTGAGAGTCGCGGAGGTTTGAAAAGAGCGGGAGCTGAGAGTCGCGGAGGTTTGCAAAGAGCGGGAGCTGAGAGTCGCGGAGGTTTGAAAAGAGCAGGACCTGAGAGTCGCGGAGGTTTGAATTGAGGGGGAGCTGAGAGTCGCGGAGGTTTGAAAAGAGTGGGAGCTGAGAGTCGCGGAGGTTTGAAAAGAGCGGGAGATGAGAGTCGTGGAGGTTTGAAAAGAGCGGGAGCTGAGAGTCGCGGAGGTTTGAAAAGAGCGAGAGCTGAGAGTCGCGTAGGTTTGAGAAGAGCTGGAGCTAAGAGTCACGGAGGTTTGAAAAGAGCGGGAGCTGAGAGTCGCGGAGGTTTGAAAAGAGCGGGAGCTGAGAGTCGCGGAGGATTGAAATGAGCGGGAGCTGAGAGTTGCGGAGGTTTGAAAAGAGCGGGAGCTAAGAGTCGCAGAGGTTTGAAAAGAGCGGGAGCTGAGAGCCGCGGAGGTTTGAAAATAGCGGGAGAAGAAAGTCGCGGAGGTTTGAAAAGTGCGGGAGCTTAGAGTCGCGGAGGTTTGAAAAGAGCGGGAGCTGAGAGTCGCGCATGTCTGAAAAGAGCGGGAGGTGAGAGT
This sequence comes from Scyliorhinus torazame, assembly GCF_047496885.1. Lineage (NCBI taxonomy): Eukaryota > Metazoa > Chordata > Chondrichthyes > Carcharhiniformes > Scyliorhinidae > Scyliorhinus > Scyliorhinus torazame. Next base: position 19,264,029 of record NC_092711.1, read on the forward strand.
CGCGGAGGTTTGCAAAGAGCGGGAGCTGAGAGTCGCGGAGGATTGAAAAGAGCCGGAGCTGAGTGTCGCCGAGGTTTGAAAAGAGCGGGAGCTGAGAGTCGCGGAGGTTTGAAAAGAGCGGGAGCTGAGAGTCGCGGAGGTTTGAAATGAGCGGGAGCTGAAAGTCGCGGAGGTTTGAAAAGAGCGGGTGCTGAGAGTCGGGGAGGTTATGAAAAGACCGGGAGCTAAGAGTCGCGGAGGTTTGAAAAGAGCGGGTGCTGAGAGTCGCGGAGGTTTGAAAAGAGCGGGAGCTGAGAGTCGCGGAGGTTTGAAAAGAGCGGGAGCTGAGAGTCGCGGAGGTTTGAAAAGAGCGGGAGCTGAGAGTCGCGGAGGTTTGAAATGAGCGGGAGCTGAGAGTCGCGGAGGTTTGAAAAGAGCGGGTGCTGAGAGTCGGGGAGGTTATGAAAAGACAGGGAGCTAAGAGTCGCGGAGGTTTGAAAAGAGCGGGAGCTGAGAGTCGTGGAGGTTTGAAAACAGCGGGAGCTGAGAGTCGCGGAGGTTTGAAAAGAGCGGGAGCTGAGAGTCGCGGAGGTTTGAAAAGAGCAGGAGCTGAGAGTCGCGGAGTTTTGAAAAGAGCGGGAGCTGAGAGTCGCGGAGGTTTGAAAAGAGCGGGACCTGAGAGTCCCGGAGGTTTGAAAAGTGCGGGAGCTGACAGTCGCGGAGGTTTCAAAAGAGCGGGAGCTGAGGCTCGCGGAGGTTTGAAAAGAGCAGGACCTGAGAGTCGCGGAGGTTTGAAAAGAGCGGGAGCTGAGAGTCGCGGAGGTTTGAAAAGAGCGGGAGCTGAGCGTCGCGGAGGTTTGAAAAGAGCGGGAGCTGAGAGTCGCGGAGGTTTGAAAAGAGCGGGAGCTGAGAGTCGCGGAGGTTTGCAAAGAGCGGGAGCTGAGAGTCGTGGAGGTTTGAAAAGAGCAGGACCTGAGAGTCGCGGAGGTTTGAAAAGAGGGGGAGCTGAGAATCGCGGAGGTTTGAAAAGAGTGGGAGCTGAGAGTCGCGGAGGTTTGAAAAGAGCGGGAGATGAGAGTCGCGGAGGTTAGAAAAGAGCGGGAGCTGAGAGTCGCGGAGGTTTGAAAAGAGCGAGAGCTGAGAGTTGCGGAGGTTTGAAAAGAGCGGGAGCTAAGATTCGCAGAGGTTTGAAAAGAACGGGAGCTGAGAGCCGCGGAGTTTTGAAAAGAGCGGGAGATGAGAGTCGCGGAGGTTTGAAAAGAGCGGGAGCTTAGAGTCGCGGAGGTTTGAAAAGAGCGGGAGCTGAGAGTCGCGCATGTTTGAAATGAGCGGGAGCTGAGAGTCGCGGAGGTTTGCAAAGAGCGGGAGCTGAGACTCGCGGAGGATTGAAAAGAGCGGGAGCTGAGAGTCGCGGAGGTTTGAAAAGAGTGGGAGCTGGGAGTCCGGAGGTTTGAAAAGAGCGGGAGCTGAGAGTCGCGGAGGTTTGAAAAGAGCGGGAGCTGAGAGTCGCGGAGTTTTGAAAAGAGCGGGATCTGAGAGTCGCGGAGGTTTGAAAAGAGCGGGACCTGAGAGTCCCGGAGGTTTGAAAAGAGCGGGAGCTGAGAATCGCGGAGGTTTGAAAAGAGCGGGAGCTGAGGCTCGCGGAGGTTTGAAAAGAGCAGGACCTGAGAGTCGCGGAGGTTTGAAAAGAGCGGGAGCTGAGAGTCGCCGAGGTTTGAAAAGAGCGGGAGCTGAGCGTCGCGGAGGTTTGAAAAGAGCGGGAGCTGAGAGTCGCGGAGGTTTGAAAAGAGCGGGAGCTGAGAGTCGCGGAGGTTTGAAAAGAGCGGGAGCTGAGAGTCGCGGAGGTTTGAAAAGAGCTGGAGATAAGAGTCACGGAGGTTTGAAAAGAGCGGGAGCTGAGAGTCGCGGAGGTTTAAAAAGAGCGGGAGCTGAGAGTCGCGGAGGATTGAAATGAGCGGGAGCTGAGAGTTGCGGAGGTTTGAAAAGAGCGGGAGCTAAGAGTCGCAGAGGTTTGAAAAGAGCGGGAGCTGAGAGCCGCGGAGGTTTGAAAATAGCGGGAGAAGAGAGTCGCGGAGGTTTGAAAAGAGCGGGAGCTTAGAGTCGCGGAGGTTTGAAAAGAGCGGGTGCTGAGAGTCGGGGAGGTTATGAAAAGACCGGGAGCTAAGAGTCGCGGAGGTTTGAAAAGAGCGGGAGCTGAGAGTCGCGGAGGTTTGAAAACAGCGGGAGCTGAGAGTCACGGAGGTTTGAAAAGAGCGGGAGCTGAGAGTCGCGGAGGTTTGAAAAGAGCGGGAGCTGGGAGTCGCGGAGGTTTGAAAAGAGCGGGAGCTGAGAGTCGCGGAGGTTTGAAAAGAGCGGGAGCTGAGAGTCGCGGAGTTTTGAAAAGAGCGGGAGCTGAGAGTCGCGGAGGTTTGAAAAGAGCGGGACCTGAGAGTCCCGGAGGTTTGAAAAGAGCGGGAGCTGAGAGTCGCGGAGGTTTGAAAAGAGCGGGAGCTGAGGCTCGCGGAGGTTTGAAAAGAGCAGGACCTGAGAGTCGCGGAGGTTTGAAAAGAGCGGGAGCTGAGAGTCGCCGAGGTTTGAAAAGAGCGGGAGCTGAGCGTCGCGGAGGTTTGAAAAGAGCGGGAGCTGAGAGTCGCGGAGGTTTGAAAAGAGCGGGAGCTGAGAGTCGCGGAGGTTTGCAAAGAGCGGGAGCTGAGAGTCGCGGAGGTTTGAAAAGAGCAGGACCTGAGAGTCGCGGAGGTTTGAATTGAGGGGGAGCTGAGAGTCGCGGAGGTTTGAAAAGAGTGGGAGCTGAGAGTCGCGGAGGTTTGAAAAGAGCGGGAGATGAGAGTCGTGGAGGTTTGAAAAGAGCGGGAGCTGAGAGTCGCGGAGGTTTGAAAAGAGCGAGAGCTGAGAGTCGCGTAGGTTTGAGAAGAGCTGGAGCTAAGAGTCACGGAGGTTTGAAAAGAGCGGGAGCTGAGAGTCGCGGAGGTTTGAAAAGAGCGGGAGCTGAGAGTCGCGGAGGATTGAAATGAGCGGGAGCTGAGAGTTGCGGAGGTTTGAAAAGAGCGGGAGCTAAGAGTCGCAGAGGTTTGAAAAGAGCGGGAGCTGAGAGCCGCGGAGGTTTGAAAATAGCGGGAGAAGAGAGTCGCGGAGGTTTGAAAAGTGCGGGAGCTTAGAGTCGCGGAGGTTTGAAAAGAGCGGGAGCTGAGAGTCGCGCATGTCTGAAAAGAGCGGGAGGTGAGAGTCGCGGAGGTTTGCAAAGAGCGGGAGCTGAGAGTCGCGGAGGATTGAAAAGAGCCGGAGCTGAGTGTCGCCGAGGTTTGAAAAGAGCGGGAGCTGAGAGTCGCGGAGGTTTGAAAAGAGCGGGAGCTGAGAGTCGCGGAGGTTTGAAATGAGCGGGAGCTGAAAGTCGCGGAGGTTTGAAAAGAGCGGGTGCTGAGAGTCGGGGAGGTTATGAAAAGACCGGGAGCTAAGAGTCGCGGAGGTTTGAAAAGAGCGGGTGCTGAGAGTCGCGGAGGTTTGAAAAGAGCGGGAGCTGAGAGTCGCGGAGGTTTGAAAAGAGCGGGAGCTGAGAGTCGCGGAGGTTTGAAAAGAGCGGGAGCTGAGAGTCGCGGAGGTTTGAAATGAGCGGGAGCTGAGAGTCGCGGAGGTTTGAAAAGAGCGGGTGCTGAGAGTCGGGGAGGTTATGAAAAGACAGGGAGCTAAGAGTCGCGGAGGTTTGAAAAGAGCGGGAGCTGAGAGTCGTGGAGGTTTGAAAACAGCGGGAGCTGAGAGTCGCGGAGGTTTGAAAAGAGCGGGAGCTGAGAGTCGCGGAGGTTTGAAAAGAGCAGGAGCTGAGAGTCGCGGAGTTTTGAAAAGAGCGGGAGCTGAGAGTCGCGGAGGTTTGAAAAGAGCGGGACCTGAGAGTCCCGGAGGTTTGAAAAGTGCGGGAGCTGACAGTCGCGGAGGTTTCAAAAGAGCGGGAGCTGAGGCTCGCGGAGGTTTGAAAAGAGCAGGACCTGAGAGTCGCGGAGGTTTGAAAAGAGCGGGAGCTGAGAGTCGCGGAGGTTTGAAAAGAGCGGGAGCTGAGCGTCGCGGAGGTTTGAAAAGAGCGGGAGCTGAGAGTCGCGGAGGTTTGAAAAGAGCGGGAGCTGAGAGTCGCGGAGGTTTGCAAAGAGCGGGAGCTGAGAGTCGTGGAGGTTTGAAAAGAGCAGGACCTGAGAGTCGCGGAGGTTTGAAAAGAGGGGGAGCTGAGAATCGCGGAGGTTTGAAAAGAGTGGGAGCTGAGAGTCGCGGAGGTTTGAAAAGAGCGGGAGATGAGAGTCGCGGAGGTTAGAAAAGAGCGGGAGCTGAGAGTCGCGGAGGTTTGAAAAGAGCGAGAGCTGAGAGTTGCGGAGGTTTGAAAAGAGCGGGAGCTAAGATTCGCAGAGGTTTGAAAAGAACGGGAGCTGAGAGCCGCGGAGTTTTGAAAAGAGCGGGAGATGAGAGTCGCGGAGGTTTGAAAAGAGCGGGAGCTTAGAGTCGCGGAGGTTTGAAAAGAGCGGGAGCTGAGAGTCGCGCATGTTTGAAATGAGCGGGAGCTGAGAGTCGCGGAGGTTTGCAAAGAGCGGGAGCTGAGACTCGCGGAGGATTGAAAAGAGCGGGAGCTGAGAGTTGCGGAGGTTTGAAAAGAGCGGGAGCTAAGATTCGCAGAGGTTTGAAAAGAACGGGAGCTGAGAGCCGCGGAGTTCTGAAAAGAGCGGGAGATGAGAGTCGCGGAGGTTTGAAAAGAGCGGGAGCTTAGAGTCGCGGAGGTTTGAAAAGAGCGGGAGCTGAGAGTCGCGCATGTTTGAAATGAGCGGGAGCTGAGAGTCGCGGAGGTTTGCAAAGAGCGGGAGCTGAGACTCGCGGAGGATTGAAAAGAGCGGGAGCTGAGAGTCGCGGAGGTTTGAAAAGAGTGGGAGCTGGGAGTCCGGAGGTTTGAAAAGAGCGGGAGCTGAGAGTCGCGGAGGTTTGAAAAGAGCGGGAGCTGAGAGTCGCGGAGTTTTGAAAAGAGCGGGATCTGAGAGTCGCGGAGGTTTGAAAAGAGCGGGACCTGAGAGTCCCGGAGGTTTGAAAAGAGCGGGAGCTGAGAATCGCGGAGGTTTGAAAAGAGCGGGAGCTGAGGCTCGCGGAGGTTTGAAAAGAGCAGGACCTGAGAGTCGCGGAGGTTTGAAAAGAGCGGGAGCTGAGAGTCGCCGAGGTTTGAAAAGAGCGGGAGCTGAGCGTCGCGGAGGTTTGAAAAGAGCGGGAGCTGAGAGTCGCGGAGGTTTGAAAAGAGCGGGAGCTGAGAGTCGCGGAGGTTTGAAAAGAGCGGGAGCTGAGAGTCGCGGAGGTTTGAAAAGAGCTGGAGATAAGAGTCACGGAGGTTTGAAAAGAGCGGGAGCTGAGAGTCGCGGAGGTTTAAAAAGAGCGGGAGCTGAGAGTCGCGGAGGATTGAAATGAGCGGGAGCTGAGAGTTGCGGAGGTTTGAAAAGAGCGGGAGCTAAGAGTCGCAGAGGTTTGAAAAGAGCGGGAGCTGAGAGCCGCGGAGGTTTGAAAATAGCGGGAGAAGAGAGTCGCGGAGGTTTGAAAAGAGCGGGAGCTTAGAGTCGCGGAGGTTTGAAAAGAGCGGGTGCTGAGAGTCGGGGAGGTTATGAAAAGACCGGGAGCTAAGAGTCGCGGAGGTTTGAAAAGAGCGGGAGCTGAGAGTCGCGGAGGTTTGAAAACAGCGGGAGCTGAGAGTCACGGAGGTTTGAAAAGAGCGGGAGCTGAGAGTCGCGGAGGTTTGAAAAGAGCGGGAGCTGGGAGTCGCGGAGGTTTGAAAAGAGCGGGAGCTGAGAGTCGCGGAGGTTTGAAAAGAGCGGGAGCTGAGAGTCGCGGAGTTTTGAAAAGAGCGGGAGCTGAGAGTCGCGGAGGTTTGAAAAGAGCGGGACCTGAGAGTCCCGGAGGTTTGAAAAGAGCGGGAGCTGAGAGTCGCGGAGGTTTGAAAAGAGCGGGAGCTGAGGCTCGCGGAGGTTTGAAAAGAGCAGGACCTGAGAGTCGCGGAGGTTTGAAAAGAGCGGGAGCTGAGAGTCGCCGAGGTTTGAAAAGAGCGGGAGCTGAGCGTCGCGGAGGTTTGAAAAGAGCGGGAGCTGAGAGTCGCGGAGGTTTGAAAAGAGCGGGAGCTGAGAGTCGCGGAGGTTTGCAAAGAGCGGGAGCTGAGAGTCGCGGAGGTTTGAAAAGAGCAGGACCTGAGAGTCGCGGAGGTTTGAATTGAGGGGGAGCTGAGAGTCGCGGAGGTTTGAAAAGAGTGGGAGCTGAGAGTCGCGGAGGTTTGAAAAGAGCGGGAGATGAGAGTCGTGGAGGTTTGAAAAGAGCGGGAGCTGAGAGTCGCGGAGGTTTGAAAAGAGCGAGAGCTGAGAGTCGCGTAGGTTTGAGAAGAGCTGGAGCTAAGAGTCACGGAGGTTTGAAAAGAGCGGGAGCTGAGAGTCGCGGAGGTTTGAAAAGAGCGGGAGCTGAGAGTCGCGGAGGATTGAAATGAGCGGGAGCTGAGAGTTGCGGAGGTTTGAAAAGAGCGGGAGCTAAGAGTCGCAGAGGTTTGAAAAGAGCGGGAGCTGAGAGCCGCGGAGGTTTGAAAATAGCGGGAGAAGAGAGTCGCGGAGGTTTGAAAAGTGCGGGAGCTTAGAGTCGCGGAGGTTTGAAAAGAGCGGGAGCTGAGAGTCGCGCATGTCTGAAAAGAGCGGGAGGTGAGAGTCGCGGAGGTTTGCAAAGAGCGGGAGCTGAGAGTCGCGGAGGATTGAAAAGAGCCGGAGCTGAGTGTCGCCGAGGTTTGAAAAGAGCGGGAGCTGAGAGTCGCGGAGGTTTGAAAAGAGCGGGAGCTGAGAGTCGCGGAGGTTTGAAATGAGCGGGAGCTGAAAGTCGCGGAGGTTTGAAAAGAGCGGGTGCTGAGAGTCGGGGAGGTTATGAAAAGACCGGGAGCTAAGAGTCGCGGAGGTTTGAAAAGAGCGGGTGCTGAGAGTCGCGGAGGTTTGAAAAGAGCGGGAGCTGAGAGTCGCGGAGGTTTGAAAAGAGCGGGAGCTGAGAGTCGCGGAGGTTTGAAAAGAGCGGGAGCTGAGAGTCGCGGAGGTTTGAAATGAGCGGGAGCTGAGAGTCGCGGAGGTTTGAAAAGAGCGGGTGCTGAGAGTCGGGGAGGTTATGAAAAGACAGGGAGCTAAGAGTCGCGGAGGTTTGAAAAGAGCGGGAGCTGAGAGTCGTGGAGGTTTGAAAACAGCGGGAGCTGAGAGTCGCGGAGGTTTGAAAAGAGCGGGAGCTGAGAGTCGCGGAGGTTTGAAAAGAGCAGGAGCTGAGAGTCGCGGAGTTTTGAAAAGAGCGGGAGCTGAGAGTCGCGGAGGTTTGAAAAGAGCGGGACCTGAGAGTCCCGGAGGTTTGAAAAGTGCGGGAGCTGACAGTCGCGGAGGTTTCAAAAGAGCGGGAGCTGAGGCTCGCGGAGGTTTGAAAAGAGCAGGACCTGAGAGTCGCGGAGGTTTGAAAAGAGCGGGAGCTGAGAGTCGCGGAGGTTTGAAAAGAGCGGGAGCTGAGCGTCGCGGAGGTTTGAAAAGAGCGGGAGCTGAGAGTCGCGGAGGTTTGAAAAGAGCGGGAGCTGAGAGTCGCGGAGGTTTGCAAAGAGCGGGAGCTGAGAGTCGTGGAGGTTTGAAAAGAGCAGGACCTGAGAGTCGCGGAGGTTTGAAAAGAGGGGGAGCTGAGAATCGCGGAGGTTTGAAAAGAGTGGGAGCTGAGAGTCGCGGAGGTTTGAAAAGAGCGGGAGATGAGAGTCGCGGAGGTTAGAAAAGAGCGGGAGCTGAGAGTCGCGGAGGTTTGAAAAGAGCGAGAGCTGAGAGTTGCGGAGGTTTGAAAAGAGCGGGAGCTAAGATTCGCAGAGGTTTGAAAAGAACGGGAGCTGAGAGCCGCGGAGTTTTGAAAAGAGCGGGAGATGAGAGTCGCGGAGGTTTGAAAAGAGCGGGAGCTTAGAGTCGCGGAGGTTTGAAAAGAGCGGGAGCTGAGAGTCGCGCATGTTTGAAATGAGCGGGAGCTGAGAGTCGCGGAGGTTTGCAAAGAGCGGGAGCTGAGACTCGCGGAGGATTGAAAAGAGCGGGAGCTGAGAGTCGCCGAGGTTTGAAAAGAGCGGGAGCTGAGAGTCGCGGAGGTTTGAAAAGAGCGGGAGCTGAGAGTCGCGGAGGTTTGAAAAGAGCTGGAGCTTAGAGTCACGGAGGTTTGAAAAGAGCGGGAGCTGAGAGTCGCGGAGGTTTGAAAAGAGCGGGAGCTGAGAGTCGCGGAGGATTGAAATGAGCGGGAGCTGAGAGTCGCGCAGTTTTGAAAAGAGCGGGTGCTGAGAGTTGGGGAGGTTTGAAAAGAGCGGGAGCTAAGAGTCGCGGAGGTTTGAAAAGAGCGGGAGCTGAGAGTCGCGGAGGTTTGAAAAGAGCGGGAGCTGAGAGTTGCGGAGTTTTGAAAAAAGCGGGAGCTGAGAGTCGCGGAGGTTTGAAATGAGCGGGAGCTGAGAGTCGCGGAGGTTTGAAAAGAGCGGGTGCTGAGAGTCGCGGAGGTTTGAAAAGACCGGGAGCTAAGAGTCGCGGAGGTTTGAAAAGAGCGGGAGCTGAGAGTCGCGGAGGTTTGAAAACAGCGGGAGCTGAGAGTCGCGGAGTTTTGAAAAGAGCGGGAGCTGAGAGTCGCGGAGATTTGAAAAGAGCGGGAGCTGAGAGTCGCGGAGGTTTGAAAAGAGCGGGAGCTGAGAGTCCCGGAGATTTGAAAAGAGCGGGAGCTTAGAGTCGCGGAGGTTTGAAAAGAGCGGGAGCTGAGAGTCGCGGAGGTTTGAAAAGAGCGGGAGCTGAGAGTCGCGGATGTTTGAAAAGAGCGGGAGCTGAGAGTCGCGGAGGTTTGAAAAGAGCGGGTGCTAAGAGTCGCGGAGGTTTGAAAAGAGCGGGAGCTGAGAGTCGCGGAGGTTTGAAAAGAGCGGGACCTGAGAGTCTCGGAGGTTTGAAAAGAGCGGGAGCTGAGAGTCGCGGAGGTTTCAAAAGAGCGGGAGCTGAGAGTCGCGGAGGTTTGAAAAGAGCGGGACCTGAGAGTCCCGGAGGTTTGAAAAGAGCGGGAGCTGAGAGTCGCGGAGGTTTCAAAAGAGCGGGAGCTGAGGCTCGCGGAGGTTTGAAAAGAGCAGGACCTGAGAGTCGCGGAGGTTTGAAAAGAGCGGGAGCTGAGAGTCGCGGAGGTTTGAAAAGAGCGGGAGCTGAGCGTCGCGGAGGTTTGAAAAGAGCGGGAGCTGAGAGTCGCGGAGGTTTGAAAAGAGCGGGAGCTGAGAGTCGCGGAGGTTTGCAAAGAGCGGGAGCTGAGAGTCGTGGAGGTTTGAAAAGAGCAGGACCTGAGAGTCGCGGACGTTTGAAAAGAGGGGGAGCTGAGAGTCGCGGAGGTTTGAAAAGAGTGGGAGCTGAGAGTCGCGGAGGTTTGAAAAGAGCGGGAGATGAGAGTCGCGGAGGTTAGAAAAGAGCGGGAGCTGAGAGTCGCGGAGGTTTGAAAAGAGCGAGAGCTGAGAGTTGCGGAGGTTTGAAAAGAGCGGGAGCTAAGATTCGCAGAGGTTTGAAAAGAGCGGGAGCTGAGAGCCGCGGAGTTTTGAAAAGAGCGGGAGATGAGAGTCGCGGAGGTTTGAAAAGAGCGGGAGCTTAGAGTCGCGGAGGTTTGAAAAGAGCGGGAGCTGAGAGTCGCGCATGTTTGAAATGAGCGGGAGCTGAGAGTCGCGGAGATTTGCAAAGAGCGGGAGCTGAGACTCGCGGAGGATTGAAAAGAGCGGGAGCTGAGAGTCGCCGAGGTTTGAAAAGAGCGGGAGCTGAGAGTCGCGGAGGTTTGAAAAGAGCGGGAGCTGAGAGTCGCGGAGGTTTGAAAAGAGCTGGAGCTTAGAGTCACGGAGGTTTGAAAAGAGCGGGAGCTGAGAGTCGCGGAGGTTTGAAAAGAGCGGGAGCTGAGAGTCGCGGAGGATTGAAATGAGCGGGAGCTGAGAGTCGCGCAGGTTTGAAAAGAGCGGGTGCTGAGAGTTGGGGAGGTTTGAAAAGAGCGGGAGCTAAGAGTCGCGGAGGTTTGAAAAGAGCGGGAGCTGAGAGTCGCGGAGGTTTGAAAAGAGCGGGAGCTGAGAGTTGCGGAGTTTTGAAAAGAGCGGGAGCTGAGAGTCGCGGAGGTTTGAAATGAGCGGGAGCTGAGAGTCGCGGAGGTTTGAAAAGAGCAGGAGCTGAGAGTCGCGGAGTTTTGAAAAGAGCGGGAGCTGAGAGTCGCGGAGGTTTGAAAAGAGCGGGACCTGAGAGTCCCGGAGGTTTGAAAAGAGCGGGAGCTGAGAGTCGTGGAGGTTTGAAAACAGCGGGAGCTGAGAGTCGCGGAGGTTTGAAAAGAGCGGGAGCTGAGAGTCGCGGAGGTTTGAAAAGAGCAGGAGCTGAGAGTCGCGGAGTTTTGAAAAGAGCGGGAGCTGAGAGTCGCGGAGGTTTGAAAAGAGCGGGACCTGAGAGTCCCGGAGGTTTGAAAAGTGCGGGAGCTGAGAGTCGCGGAGGTTTCAAAAGAGCGGGAGCTGAGGCTCGCGGAGGTTTGAAAAGAGCAGGACCTGAGAGTCGCGGAGGTTTGAAAAGAGCGGGAGCTGAGAGTCGCGGAGGTTTGAAAAGAGCGGGAGCTGAGCGTCGCGGAGGTTTGAAAAGAGCGGGAGCTGAGAGTCGCGGAGGTTTGAAAAGAGCGGGAGCTGAGAGTCGCGGAGGTTTGCAAAGAGCGGGAGCTGAGAGTCGTGGAGGTTTGAAAAGAGCAGGACCTGAGAGTCGCGGAGGTTTGAAAAGAGGGGGAGCTGAGAATCGCGGAGGTTTGAAAAGAGTGGGAGCTGAGAGTCGCGGAGGTTTGAAAAGAGCGGGAGATGAGAGTCGCGGAGGTTAGAAAAGAGCGGGAGCTGAGAGTCGCGGAGGTTTGAAAAGAGCGAGAGCTGAGAGTTGCGGAGGTTTGAAAAGAGCGGGAGCTAAGATTCGCAGAGGTTTGAAAAGAGCGGGAGCTGAGAGCCGCGGAGTTTTGAAAAGAGCGGGAGATGAGAGTCGCGGAGGTTTGAAAAGAGCGGGAGCTTAGAGTCGCGGAGGTTTGAAAAGAGCGGGAGCTGAGAGTCGCGCATGTTTGAAATGAGCGGGAGCTGAGAGTCGCGGAGGTTTGCAAAGAGCGGGAGCTGAGACTCGCGGAGGATTGAAAAGAGCGGGAGCTGAGAGTCGCCGAGGTTTGAAAAGAGCGGGAGCTGAGAGTCGCGGAGGTTTGAAAAGAGCGGGAGCTGAGAGTCGCGGAGGTTTGAAAAGAGCTGGAGCTTAGAGTCACGGAGGTTTGAAAAGAGCGGGAGCTGAGAGTCGCGGAGGTTTGAAAAGAGCGGGAGCTGAGAGTCGCGGAGGATTGAAATGAGCGGGAGCTGAGAGTCGCGCAGTTTTGAAAAGAGCGGGTGCTGAGAGTTGGGGATGTTTGAAAAGAGCGGGAGCTAAGAGTCGCGGAGGTTTGAAAAGAGCGGGAGCTGAGATTCGCGGAGGTTTGAAAAGAGCGGGAGCTGAGAGTTGCGGAGTTTTGAAAAGAGCGGGAGCTGAGAGTCGCGGAGGTTTGAAATGAGCGGGAGCTGAGAGTCGCGGAGGTTTGAAAAGAGCGGGTGCTGAGAGTCGCGGAGGTTTGAAAAGACCGGGAGCTAAGAGTCGCGGAGTTTTGAAAAGAGCGGGAGCTGAGAGTCGCGGAGGTTTGAAAAGAGCGGGAGCTGAGAGTCGCGGAGGTTTGAAAAGAGGGGGAGCTGAGAGTCCCGGAGATTTGAAAAGAGCGGGAGCTGAGAGTCGCGGAGGTTTGCAAAGAGCGGGAGCTGAGAGTCGCGGAGGTTTGAAAAGAGCGGGAGCTGGGAGTCGCGGATGTTTGAAAAGAGCGGGAGCTGAGAGTCGCGGAGGTTTGAAAAGAGCGGGTGCTAAGAGTCGCAGAAGTTTGAAAAGAGCGGGAGCTGAGAGTCGCGGAGGTTTGAAAAGAGCGGGACCTGAGAGTCCCGGAGGTTTGAAAAGAGCGGGAGCTGAGAGTCGCGGAGGTTTCAAAAGAGCGGGAGCTGAGAGTCGCGGAGGTTTGAAAAGAGCGGGACCTGAGAGTCCCGGAGGTTTGAAAAGAGCGGGAGCTGAGAGTCGCGGAGGTTTCAAAAGAGCGGGAGCTGAGGCTCGCGGAGGTTTGAAAAGAGCAGGACCTGAGAGTCGTGGAGGTTTGAAAAGAGCGGGAGCTGAGAGTCGCGGAGGTTTGAAAAGAGCGGGAGCTGAGCGTCGCGGAGGTTTGAAAAGAGCGGGAGCTGAGAGTCGCGGAGGTTTGAAAAGAGCGGGAGCTGAGAGTCGCGGAGGTTTGCAAAGAGCGGGAGCTGAGAGTCGTGGAGGTTTGAAAAGAGCAGGACCTGAGAGTCGCGGACGTTTGAAAAGAGGGGGAGCTGAGAGTCGCGGAGGTTTGAAAAGAGTGGGAGCTGAGAGTCACGGAGGTTTGAAAAGAGCGGGAGATGAGAGTCGCGGAGGTTAGAAAAGAGCGGGAGCTGAGAGTCGCGGAGGTTTGAAAAGAGCGAGAGCTGAGAGTTGCGGAGGTTTGAAAAGAGCGGGAGCTAAGATTCGCAGAGGTTTGAAAAGAGCGGGAGCTGAGAGCCGCGGAGTTTTGAAAAGAGCGGGAGATGAGAGTCGCGGAGGTTTGAAAAGAGCGGGAGCTTAGAGTCGCGGAGGTTTGAAAAGAGCGGGAGCTGAGAGTCGCGCATGTTTGAAATGAGCGGGAGCTGAGAGTCGCGGAGGCTTGCAAAGAGCGGGAGCTGAGACTCGCGGAGGATTGAAAAGAGCGGGAGCTGAGAGTCGCCGAGGTTTGAAAAGAGCGGGAGCTGAGAGTCGCGGAGGTTTGAAAAGAGCGGGAGCTGAGATTCGCGGAGGTTTGAATAGAGCTGGAGCTTAGAGTCACGGAGGTTTGAAAAGAGCGGGAGCTGAGAGTCGCGGAGGTTTGAAAAGAGCGGGAGCTGAGAGTCGCGGAGGATTGAAATGAGCGGGAGCTGAGAGTCGCGCAGGTTTGAAAAGAGCGGGTGCTGAGAGTTGGGGAGGTTTGAAAAGAGCGGGAGCTAAGAGTCGCGGAGGTTTGAAAAGAGCGGGAGCTGAGAGTCGCGGAGGTTTGAAAAGAGCGGGAGCTGAGAGTTGCGGAGTTTTGAAAAGAGCGGGAGCTGAGAGTCGCGGAGGTTTGAAATGAGCGGGAGCTGAGAGTCGCGGAGGTTTGAAAAGAGCGGGTGCTGAGAGTCGCGGAGGTTTGAAAAGACCGGGAGCTAAGAGTCGCGGAGGTTTGAAAAGAGCGGGAGCTGAGAGTCGCGGAGGTTTGAAAACAGCGGGAGCTGAGAGTCGCGGAGTTTTGAAAAGAGCGGGAGCTGAGAGTCGCGGAGGTTTGAAAAGAGCGGGAGCTGAGAGTCGCGGAGTTTTGAAAAGAGCGGGAGCTGAGAGTCGCGGAGGTTTGAAAAGAGCGGGAGCTGAGAGTCCCGGAGATTTGAAAAGAGCGGGAGCTTAGAGTCGCGGAGGTTTGAAAAGAGCGGGAGCTGAGAGTCGCGGAGGTTTGAAAAGAGCGGGAGCTGAGAGTTGCGGATGTTTGAAAAGAGCGGGAGCTGAGAGTCGCGGAGGTTTGAAAAGAGCGGGTGCTAAGAGTCGCGGAGGTTTGAAAAGAGCGGGAGCTGAGAGTCGCGGAGGTATGAAAAGAGCGGGACCTGAGAGTCCCGGAGGTTTGAAAAGAGCGGGAGCTGAGAGTCGCGGAGGTTTCAAAAGAGCGGGAGCTGAGGCTCGCGGAGGTTTGAAAAGAGCAGGACCTGAGAGTCGCGGAGGTTTGAAAAGAGCGGGAGCTGAGGCTCGCGGAGGTTTGAAAAGAGCGGGAGCTGAGCGTCGCGGAGATTTGAAAAGAGCGGGAGCTGAGAGTCGCGGAGGCTTGAAATGAGCGGGAGCTGAAAGTCGCGGAGGTTTGAAAAGAGCGGGTGCTGAGAGTCGGGGAGGTTATGAAAAGACCGGGAGCTAAGAGTCGCGGAGGTTTGAAAAGAGCGGGAGCTGAGAGTCGCGGAGGTTTGAAAAGAGCGGGAGCTGAGATTCGCGGAGGTTTGAAAAGAGCGGGAGCTGAGAGTCGCGGAGGTTTGAAAAGAGCGGGAGCTGAGAGTCGCGGAGGTTTGAAATGAGCGGGAGCTGAGAGTCGCGGAGGTTTGAAAAGAGCGGGTGCTGAGAGTCGGGGAGGTTATGAAAAGACCGGGAGCTAAGAGTCGCGGAGGTTTGAAAAGAGCGGGAGCTGAGAGTCGCGGAGGTTTGAAAACAGCGGGAGCTGAGAGTCGCGGAGGTTTGAAAAGAGCGGGAGCTGAGAGTCGCGGAGGTTTGAAAAGAGCGGGAGCTGAGAGTCGGGGAGTTTTGAAAAGAGCGGGAGCTGAGAGTCCCGGAGGTTTGAAAAGAGCGGGAGCTGAGAGTCGCGGAGGTTTCAAAAGAGCGGGAGCTGAGGCTCGCGGAGGTTTGAAAAGAGCAGGACCTGAGAGTCGCGGAGGTTTGAAAAGAGCGGGAGCTGAGAGTCGCGGAGGTTTGAAAAGAGCGGGAGCTGAGCGTCGCGGAGGTTTGAAAAGAGCGGGAGCTGAGAGTCGCGGAGGTTTGAAAAGAGCGGGAGCTGAGAGTCGCGGAGGTTTGCAAAGAGCGGCAGCTGAGAGTCGTGGAGGTATGAAAAGAGCAGGACCTGAGAGTCGCGGAGGTTTGAAAAGAGGGGGAGCTGAGAGTCGCGGAGGTTTGAAAAGAGTGGGAGCTGAGAGTCGCGGAGGTTTGAAAAGAGCGGGAGATGAGAGTCGCGGAGGTTAGAAAAGAGCGGGAGCTGAGAGTCGCGGAGGTTTGAAAAGAGCGAGAGCTGAGAGTTGCGGAGGTTTGAAAAGAGCGGGAGCTAAGATTCGCAGAGGTTTGAAAAGAGCGGGAGCTGAGAGCCGCGGAGTTTTGAAAAGAACGGGAGATGAGAGTCGCGGAGGTTTGAAAAGAGCGGGAGCTTAGAGTCGCGGAGGTTTGAAAAGAGCGGGAGCTGAGAGTCGCGCATGTTTGAAATGAGCGGGAGCTGAGAGTCGCGGAGGTTTGCAAAGAGCATGAGCTGAGACTCGCGGAGGATTGAAAAGAGCGGGAGCTGAGAGTCGCCGAGGTTTGAAAAGAGCGGGAGCTGAGAGTCGCGGAGGTTTGAAAAGAGCGGGAGCTGAGAGTCGCGGAGGTTTGAAAAGAGCTGGAGCTAAGAGTCACGGAGGTTTGAAAAGAGCGGGAGCTGAGAGTCGCGGAGGTTTGAAAAGAGCGGGAGCTGAGAGTCGCGGAGGATTGAAATGAGCGGGAGCAGAGAGTCGCGCAGGTTTGAAAAGAGCGGGTGCTGAGAGTTGGGGAGGTTTGAAAAGAGCGGGAGCTAAGAGTCGCGGAGGTTTGAAAAGAGCGGGAGCTGAGAGTCGCGGAGGTTTGAAAACAGCGGGAGCTGAGAGTCGCGGAGGTTTGAAAAGAGCGGGAGCTGAGAGTCGCGGAGGTTTGAAAAGAGCGGGAGCTAAGAGTCGCGGAGGTTTGAAAAGAGCGGGAGCTGAGAGTCGCGGAGGTTTGAAAAGAGCGGGAGCTGAGAGTTGCGGAGTTTTGAAAAGAGCGGGAGCTGAGAGTCGCGGAGGTTTGAAATGAGCGGGAGCTGAGAGTCGCGGAGGTTTGAAAAGAGCGGGTGCTGAGAGTCGCGGAGGTTTGAAAAGACCGGGAGCTAAGAGTCGCGGAGGTTTGAAAAGAGCGGGAGCTGAGAGTCGCGGAGGTTTGAAAACAGCGGGAGCTGAGAGTCGCGGAGTTTTGAAAAGAGCGGGAGCTGAGAGTCGCGGAGGTTTGAAAAGAGCGGGAGCTGAGGGTCGCGGAGTTTTGAAAAGTGCGGGAGCTGAGAGTCGCGGAGGTTTGAAAAGAGCGGGAGCTGAGAGTCCCGGAGATTTGAAAAGAGCGGGAGCTTAGAGTCGCGGAGGTTTGAAAAGAGCGGGAGCTGAGAGTCGCGGAGGTTTGAAAAGAGCGGGAGCTGAGAGTTGCGGATGTTTGAAAAGAGCGGGAGCTGAGAGTCGCGGAGGTTTGAAAAGAGCGGGTGCTAAGAGTCGCGGAGGTTTGAAAAGAGCGGGAGCTGAGAGTCGCGGAGGTATGAAAAGAGCGGGACCTGAGAGTCCCGGAGGTTTGAAAAGAGCGGGAGCTGAGAGTCGCGGAGGTTTCAAAAGAGCGGGAGCTGAGGCTCGCGGAGGTTTGAAAAGAGCAGGACCTGAGAGTCGCGGAGGTTTGAAAAGAGCGGGAGCTGAGGCTCGCGGAGGTTTGAAAAGAGCGGGAGCTGAGCGTCGCGGAGATTTGAAAAGAGCGGGAGCTGAGAGTCGCGGAGGTTTGAAATGAGCGGGAGCTGAAAGTCGCGGAGGTTTGAAAAGAGCGGGTGCTGAGAGTCGGGGAGGTTATGAAAAGACCGGGAGCTAAGAGTCGCGGAGGTTTGAAAAGAGCGGGAGCTGAGAGTCGCGGAGGTTTGAAAAGAGCGGGAGCTGAGATTCGCGGAGGTTTGAAAAGAGCGGGAGCTGAGAGTCGCGGAGGTTTGAAAAGAGCGGGAGCTGAGAGTCGCGGAGGTTTGAAATGAGCGGGAGCTGAGAGTCGCGGAGGTTTGAAAAGAGCGGGTGCTGAGAGTCGGGGAGGTTATGAAAAGACCGGGAGCTAAGAGTCGCGGAGGTTTGAAAAGAGCGGGAGCTGAGAGTCGCGGAGGTTTGAAAACAGCGGGAGCTGAGAGTCGCGGAGGTTTGAAAAGAGCGGGAGCTGAGAGTCGCGGAGGTTTGAAAAGAGCGGGAGCTGAGAGTCGGGGAGTTTTGAAAAGAGCGGGAGCTGAGAGTCCCGGAGGTTTGAAAAGAGCGGGAGCTGAGAGTCGCGGAGGTTTCAAAAGAGCGGGAGCTGAGGCTCGCGGAGGTTTGAAAAGAGCAGGACCTGAGAGTCGCGGAGGTATGAAAAGAGCGGGACCTGAGAGTCCCGGAGGTTTGAAAAGAGCGGGAGCTGAGATTCGCAGAGGTTTGAAAAGAGCGGGAGCTGAGAGCCGCGGAGTTTTGAAAAGAACGGGAGATGAGAGTCGCGGAGGTTTGAAAAGAGCGGGAGCTTAGAGTCGCGGAGGTTTGAAAAGAGCGGGAGCTGAGAGTCGCGCATGTTTGAAATGAGCGGGAGCTGAGAGTCGCGGAGGTTTGCAAAGAGCATGAGCTGAGACTCGCGGAGGATTGAAAAGAGCGGGAGCTGAGAGTCGCCGAGGTTTGAAAAGAGCGGGAGCTGAGAGTCGCGGAGGTTTGAAAAGAGCGGGAGCTGAGAGTCGCGGAGGTTTGAAAAGAGCTGGAGCTAAGAGTCACGGAGGTTTGAAAAGAGCGGGAGCTGAGAGTCGCGGAGGTTTGAAAAGAGCGGGAGCTGAGAGTCGCGGAGGATTGAAATGAGCGGGAGCAGAGAGTCGCGCAGGTTTGAAAAGAGCGGGTGCTGAGAGTTGGGGAGGTTTGAAAAGAGCGGGAGCTAAGAGTCGCGGAGGTTTGAAAAGAGCGGGAGCTGAGAGTCGCGGAGGTTTGAAAACAGCGGGAGCTGAGAGTCGCGGAGGTTTGAAAAGAGCGGGAGCTGAGAGTCGCGGAGGTTTGAAAAGAGCGGGAGCTAAGAGTCGCGGAGGTTTGAAAAGAGCGGGAGCTGAGAGTCGCGGAGGTTTGAAAAGAGCGGGAGCTGAGAGTTGCGGAGTTTTGAAAAGAGCGGGAGCTGAGAGTCGCGGAGGTTTGAAATGAGCGGGAGCTGAGAGTCGCGGAGGTTTGAAAAGAGCGGGTGCTGAGAGTCGCGGAGGTTTGAAAAGACCGGGAGCTAAGAGTCGCGGAGGTTTGAAAAGAGCGGGAGCTGAGAGTCGCGGAGGTTTGAAAACAGCGGGAGCTGAGAGTCGCGGAGTTTTGAAAAGAGCGGGAGCTGAGAGTCGCGGAGGTTTGAAAAGAGCGGGAGCTGAGAGTCGCGGAGTTTTGAAAAGAGCGGGAGCTGAGAGTCGCGGAGGTTTGAAAAGAGCGGGAGCTGAGAGTCCCGGAGATTTGAAAAGAGCGGGAGCTTAGAGTCGCGGAGGTTTGAAAAGAGCGGGAGCTGAGAGTCGCGGAGGTTTGAAAAGAGCGGGAGCTGAGAGTTGCGGATGTTTGAAAAGAGCGGGAGCTGAGAGTCGCGGAGGTTTGAAAAGAGCGGGTGCTAAGAGTCGCGGAGGTTTGAAAAGAGCGGGAGCTGAGAGTCGCGGAGGTATGAAAAGAGCGGGACCTGAGAGTCCCGGAGGTTTGAAAAGAGCGGGAGCTGAGAGTCGCGGAGGTTTCAAAAGAGCGGGAGCTGAGGCTCGCGGAGGTTTGAAAAGAGCAGGACCTGAGAGTCGCGGAGGTTTGAAAAGAGCGGGAGCTGAGGCTCGCGGAGGTTTGAAAAGAGCGGGAGCTGAGCGTCGCGGAGATTTGAAAAGAGCGGGAGCTGAGAGTCGCGGAGGTTTGAAAAGAGCGGGTGCTGAGAGTCGGGGAGGTTATGAAAAGACCGGGAGCTAAGAGTCGCGGAGGTTTGAAAAGAGCGGGAGCTGAGAGTCGCGGAGGTTTGAAAAGAGCGGGAGCTGAGATTCGCGGAGGTTTGAAAAGAGCGGGAGCTGAGAGTCGCGGAGGTTTGAAAAGAGCGGGAGCTGAGAGTCGCGGAGGTTTGAAATGAGCGGGAGCTGAGAGTCGCGGAGGTTTGAAAAGAGCGGGTGCTGAGAGTCGGGGAGGTTATGAAAAGACCGGGAGCTAAGAGTCGCGGAGGTTTGAAAAGAGCGGGAGCTGAGAGTCGCGGAGGTTTGAAAACAGCGGGAGCTGAGAGTCGCGGAGGTTTGAAAAGAGCGGGAGCTGAGAGTCGCGGAGGTTTGAAAAGAGCGGGAGCTGAGAGTCGGGGAGTTTTGAAAAGAGCGGGAGCTGAGAGTCCCGGAGGTTTGAAAAGAGCGGGAGCTGAGAGTCGCGGAGGTTTCAAAAGAGCGGGAGCTGAGGCTCGCGGAGGTTTGAAAAGAGCAGGACCTGAGAGTCGCGGAGGTTTGAAAAGAGCGGGAGCTGAGAGTCGCGGAGGTTTGAAAAGAGCGGGAGCTGAGCGTCGCGGAGGTTTGAAAAGAGCGGGAGCTGAGAGTCGCGGAGGTTTGAAAAGAGCGGGAGCTGAGAGTCGCGGAGGTTTGCAAAGAGCGGCAGCTGAGAGTCGTGGAGGTATGAAAAGAGCAGGACCTGAGAGTCGCGGAGGTTTGAAAAGAGGGGGAGCTGAGAGTCGCGGAGGTTTGAAAAGAGTGGGAGCTGAGAGTCGCGGAGGTTTGAAAAGAGCGGGAGATGAGAGTCGCAGAGGTTTGAAAAGAGCGGGAGCTGAGAGCCGCGGAGGTTTGAAAATAGCGGGAGAAGAGAGTCGCGGAGGTTTGAAAAGTGCGGGAGCTTAGAGTCGCGGAGGTTTGAAAAGAGCGGGAGCTGAGAGTCGCGCATGTCTGAAAAGAGCGGGAGGTGAGAGTCGCGGAGGTTTGCAAAGAGCGGGAGCTGAGAGTCGCGGAGGATTGAAAAGAGCCGGAGCTGAGTGTCGCCGAGGTTTGAAAAGAGCGGGAGCTGAGAGTCGCGGAGGTTTGAAAAGAGCGGGAGCTGAGAGTCGCGGAGGTTTGAAATGAGCGGGAGCTGAAAGTCGCGGAGGTTTGAAAAGAGCGGGTGCTGAGAGTCGGGGAGGTTATGAAAAGACCGGGAGCTAAGAGTCGCGGAGGTTTGAAAAGAGCGGGTGCTGAGAGTCGCGGAGGTTTGAAATGAGCGGGAGCTGAGAGTCGCGGAGGTTTGAAAAGAGCGGGTGCTGAGAGTCGGGGAGGTTATGAAAAGACAGGGAGCTAAGAGTCGCGGAGGTTTGAAAAGAGCGGGAGCTGAGAGTCGTGGAGGTTTGAAAACAGCGGGAGCTGAGAGTCGCGGAGGTTTGAAAAGAGCGGGAGCTGAGAGTCGCGGAGGTTTGAAAAGAGCAGGAGCTGAGAGTCGCGGAGTTTTGAAAAGAGCGGGAGCTGAGAGTCGCGGAGGTTTGAAAAGAGCGGGACCTGAGAGTCCCGGAGGTTTGAAAAGTGCGGGAGCTGACAGTCGCGGAGGTTTCAAAAGAGCGGGAGCTGAGGCTCGCGGAGGTTTGAAAAGAGCAGGACCTGAGAGTCGCGGAGGTTTGAAAAGAGCGGGAGCTGAGAGTCGCGGAGGTTTGAAAAGAGCGGGAGCTGAGCGTCGCGGAGGTTTGAAAAGAGCGGGAGCTGAGAGTCGCGGAGGTTTGAAAAGAGCGGGAGCTGAGAGTCGCGGAGGTTTGCAAAGAGCGGGAGCTGAGAGTCGTGGAGGTTTGAAAAGAGCAGGACCTGAGAGTCGCGGAGGTTTGAAAAGAGGGGGAGCTGAGAATCGCGGAGGTTTGAAAAGAGTGGGAGCTGAGAGTCGCGGAGGTTTGAAAAGAGCGGGAGATGAGAGTCGCGGAGGTTAGAAAAGAGCGAGAGCTGAGAGTCGCGGAGGTTTGAAAAGAGCGAGAGCTGAGAGTTGCGGAGGTTTGAAAAGAGCGGGAGCTAAGATTCGCAGAGGTTTGAAAAGAACGGGAGCTGAGAGCCGCGGAGTTTTGAAAAGAGCGGGAGATGAGAGTCGCGGAGGTTTGAAAAGAGCGGGAGCTTAGAGTCGCGGAGGTTTGAAAAGAGCGGGAGCTGAGAGTCGCGCATGTTTGAAATGAGCGGGAGCTGAGAGTCGCGGAGGTTTGCAAAGAGCGGGAGCTGAGACTCGCGGAGGATTGAAAAGAGCGGGAGCTGAGAGTCGCGGAGGTTTGAAAAGAGTGGGAGCTGGGAGTCCGGAGGTTTGAAAAGAGCGGGAGCTGAGAGTCGCGGAGGTTTGAAAAGAGCGGGAGCTGAGAGTCGCGGAGTTTTGAAAAGAGCGGGATCTGAGAGTCGCGGAGGTTTGAAAAGAGCGGGACCTGAGAGTCCCGGAGGTTTGAAAAGAGCGGGAGCTGAGAATCGCGGAGGTTTGAAAAGAGCGGGAGCTGAGGCTCGCGGAGGTTTGAAAAGAGCAGGACCTGAGAGTCGCGGAGGTTTGAAAAGAGCGGGAGCTGAGAGTCGCCGAGGTTTGAAAAGAGCGGGAGCTGAGCGTCGCGGAGGTTTGAAAAGAGCGGGAGCTGAGAGTCGCGGAGGTTTGAAAAGAGCGGGAGCTGAGAGTCGCGGAGGTT
Source organism: Scyliorhinus torazame (assembly GCF_047496885.1). Lineage (NCBI taxonomy): Eukaryota > Metazoa > Chordata > Chondrichthyes > Carcharhiniformes > Scyliorhinidae > Scyliorhinus > Scyliorhinus torazame. The sequence continues at coordinate 19,285,172 of NC_092711.1, forward strand.
TGAATAGAGCGGGAGCTGAGAGTCGCGGAGGTTTGAAAAGAGCTGGAGATAAGAGTCACGGAGGTTTGAAAAGAGCGGGAGCTGAGAGTCGCGGAGGTTTAAAAAGAGCAGGAGCTGAGAGTCGCGGAGGATTGAAATGAGCGGGAGCTGAAAGTTGCGGAGGTTTGAAAAGAGCGGGAGCTAAGAGTCGCAGAGGTTTGAAAAGAGCGGGAGCTGAGAGCCGCGGAGGTTTGAAAATAGCGGGAGAAGAGAGTCGCGGAGGTTTGAAAAGAGCGGGAGCTTAGAGTCGCGGAGGTTTGAAAAGAGCGGGTGCTGAGAGTCGGGGAGGTTATGAAAAGACCGGGAGCTAAGAGTCGCGGAGGTTTGAAAAGAGCGGGAGCTGAGAGTCGCGGAGGTTTGAAAACAGCGGGAGCTGAGAGTCACGGAGGTTTGAAAAGAGCGGGAGCTGAGAGTCGCGGAGGTTTGAAAAGAGCGGGAGCTGGGAGTCGCGGAGGTTTGAAAAGAGCGGGAGCTGAGAGTCGCGGAGGTTTGAAAAGAGCGGGAGCTGAGAGTCGCGGAGTTTTGAAAAGAGCGGGAGCTGAGAGTCGCGGAGGTTTGAAAAGAGCGGGACCTGAGAGTCCCGGAGGTTTGAAAAGAGCGGGAGCTGAGAGTCGCGGAGGTTTGAAAAGAGCGGGAGCTGAGGCTCGCGGAGGTTTGAAAAGAGCAGGACCTGAGAGTCGCGGAGGTTTGAAAAGAGCGGGAGCTGAGAGTCGCCGAGGTTTGAAAAGAGCGGGAGCTGAGCGTCGCGGAGGTTTGAAAAGAGCGGGAGCTGAGAGTCGCGGAGGTTTGAAAAGAGCGGGAGCTGAGAGTCGCGGAGGTTTGCAAAGAGCGGGAGCTGAGAGTCGCGGAGGTTTGAAAAGAGCAGGACCTGAGAGTCGCGGAGGTTTGAATTGAGGGGGAGCTGAGAGTCGCGGAGGTTTGAAAAGAGTGGGAGCTGAGAGTCGCGGAGGTTTGAAAAGAGCGGGAGATGAGAGTCGTGGAGGTTTGAAAAGAGCGGGAGCTGAGAGTCGCGGAGGTTTGAAAAGAGCGAGAGCTGAGAGTCGCGTAGGTTTGAGAAGAGCTGGAGCTAAGAGTCACGGAGGTTTGAAAAGAGCGGGAGCTGAGAGTCGCGGAGGTTTGAAAAGAGCGGGAGCTGAGAGTCGCGGAGGATTGAAATGAGCGGGAGCTGAGAGTTGCGGAGGTTTGAAAAGAGCGGGAGCTAAGAGTCGCAGAGGTTTGAAAAGAGCGGGAGCTGAGAGCCGCGGAGGTTTGAAAATAGCGGGAGAAGAGAGTCGCGGAGGTTTGAAAAGTGCGGGAGCTTAGAGTCGCGGAGGTTTGAAAAGAGCGGGAGCTGAGAGTCGCGCATGTCTGAAAAGAGCGGGAGGTGAGAGTCGCGGAGGTTTGCAAAGAGCGGGAGCTGAGAGTCGCGGAGGATTGAAAAGAGCCGGAGCTGAGTGTCGCCGAGGTTTGAAAAGAGCGGGAGCTGAGAGTCGCGGAGGTTTGAAAAGAGCGGGAGCTGAGAGTCGCGGAGGTTTGAAATGAGCGGGAGCTGAAAGTCGCGGAGGTTTGAAAAGAGCGGGTGCTGAGAGTCGGGGAGGTTATGAAAAGACCGGGAGCTAAGAGTCGCGGAGGTTTGAAAAGAGCGGGTGCTGAGAGTCGCGGAGGTTTGAAAAGAGCGGGAGCTGAGAGTCGCGGAGGTTTGAAAAGAGCGGGAGCTGAGAGTCGCGGAGGTTTGAAAAGAGCGGGAGCTGAGAGTCGCGGAGGTTTGAAATGAGCGGGAGCTGAGAGTCGCGGAGGTTTGAAAAGAGCGGGTGCTGAGAGTCGGGGAGGTTATGAAAAGACAGGGAGCTAAGAGTCGCGGAGGTTTGAAAAGAGCGGGAGCTGAGAGTCGTGGAGGTTTGAAAACAGCGGGAGCTGAGAGTCGCGGAGGTTTGAAAAGAGCGGGAGCTGAGAGTCGCGGAGGTTTGAAAAGAGCAGGAGCTGAGAGTCGCGGAGTTTTGAAAAGAGCGGGAGCTGAGAGTCGCGGAGGTTTGAAAAGAGCGGGACCTGAGAGTCCCGGAGGTTTGAAAAGTGCGGGAGCTGACAGTCGCGGAGGTTTCAAAAGAGCGGGAGCTGAGGCTCGCGGAGGTTTGAAAAGAGCAGGACCTGAGAGTCGCGGAGGTTTGAAAAGAGCGGGAGCTGAGAGTCGCGGAGGTTTGAAAAGAGCGGGAGCTGAGCGTCGCGGAGGTTTGAAAAGAGCGGGAGCTGAGAGTCGCGGAGGTTTGAAAAGAGCGGGAGCTGAGAGTCGCGGAGGTTTGCAAAGAGCGGGAGCTGAGAGTCGTGGAGGTTTGAAAAGAGCAGGACCTGAGAGTCGCGGAGGTTTGAAAAGAGGGGGAGCTGAGAATCGCGGAGGTTTGAAAAGAGTGGGAGCTGAGAGTCGCGGAGGTTTGAAAAGAGCGGGAGATGAGAGTCGCGGAGGTTATAAAAGAGCGGGAGCTGAGAGTCGCGGAGGTTTGAAAAGAGCGAGAGCTGAGAGTTGCGGAGGTTTGAAAAGAGCGGGAGCTAAGATTCGCAGAGGTTTGAAAAGAACGGGAGCTGAGAGCCGCGGAGTTTTGAAAAGAGCGGGAGATGAGAGTCGCGGAGGTTTGAAAAGAGCGGGAGCTTAGAGTCGCGGAGGTTTGAAAAGAGCGGGAGCTGAGAGTCGCGCATGTTTGAAATGAGCGGGAGCTGAGAGTCGCGGAGGTTTGCAAAGAGCGGGAGCTGAGACTCGCGGAGGATTGAAAAGAGCGGGAGCTGAGAGTCGCCGAGGTTTGAAAAGAGCGGGAGCTGAGAGTCGCGGAGGTTTGAAAAGAGCGGGAGCTGAGAGTCGCGGAGGTTTGAAAAGAGCTGGAGCTTAGAGTCACGGAGGTTTGAAAAGAGCGGGAGCTGAGAGTCGCGGAGGTTTGAAAAGAGCGGGAGCTGAGAGTCGCGGAGGATTGAAATGAGCGGGAGCTGAGAGTCGCGCAGTTTTGAAAAGAGCGGGTGCTGAGAGTTGGGGAGGTTTGAAAAGAGCGGGAGCTAAGAGTCGCGGAGGTTTGAAAAGAGCGGGAGCTGAGAGTCGCGGAGGTTTGAAAAGAGCGGGAGCTGAGAGTTGCGGAGTTTTGAAAAGAGCGGGAGCTGAGAGTCGCGGAGGTTTGAAATGAGCGGGAGCTGAGAGTCGCGGAGGTTTGAAAAGAGCGGGTGCTGAGAGTCGCGGAGGTTTGAAAAGACCGGGAGCTAAGAGTCGCGGAGGTTTGAAAAGAGCGGGAGCTGAGAGTCGCGGAGGTTTGAAAACAGCGGGAGCTGAGAGTCGCGGAGTTTTGAAAAGAGCGGGAGCTGAGAGTCGCGGAGGTTTGAAAAGAGCGGGAGCTGAGAGTCGCGGAGGTTTGAAAAGAGCGGGAGCTGAGAGTCCCGGAGATTTGAAAAGAGCGGGAGCTTAGAGTCGCGGAGGTTTGAAAAGAGCGGGAGCTGAGAGTCGCGGAGGTTTGAAAAGAGCGGGAGCTGAGAGTCGCGGATGTTTGAAAAGAGCGGGAGCTGAGAGTCGCGGAGGTTTGAAAAGAGCGGGTGCTAAGAGTCGCGGAGGTTTGAAAAGAGCGGGAGCTGAGAGTCGCGGAGGTTTGAAAAGAGCGGGACCTGAGAGTCTCGGAGGTTTGAAAAGAGCGGGAGCTGAGAGTCGCGGAGGTTTCAAAAGAGCGGGAGCTGAGAGTCGCGGAGGTTTGAAAAGAGCGGGACCTGAGAGTCCCGGAGGTTTGAAAAGAGCGGGAGCTGAGAGTCGCGGAGGTTTCAAAAGAGCGGGAGCTGAGGCTCGCGGAGGTTTGAAAAGAGCAGGACCTGAGAGTCGCGGAGGTTTGAAAAGAGCGGGAGCTGAGAGTCGCGGAGGTTTGAAAAGAGCGGGAGCTGAGCGTCGCGGAGGTTTGAAAAGAGCGGGAGCTGAGAGTCGCGGAGGTTTGAAAAGAGCGGGAGCTGAGAGTCGCGGAGGTTTGCAAAGAGCGGGAGCTGAGAGTCGTGGAGGTTTGAAAAGAGCAGGACCTGAGAGTCGCGGACGTTTGAAAAGAGGGGGAGCTGAGAGTCGCGGAGGTTTGAAAAGAGTGGGAGCTGAGAGTCGCGGAGGTTTGAAAAGAGCGGGAGATGAGAGTCGCGGAGGTTAGAAAAGAGCGGGAGCTGAGAGTCGCGGAGGTTTGAAAAGAGCGAGAGCTGAGAGTTGCGGAGGTTTGAAAAGAGCGGGAGCTAAGATTCGCAGAGGTTTGAAAAGAGCGGGAGCTGAGAGCCGCGGAGTTTTGAAAAGAGCGGGAGATGAGAGTCGCGGAGGTTTGAAAAGAGCGGGAGCTTAGAGTCGCGGAGGTTTGAAAAGAGCGGGAGCTGAGAGTCGCGCATGTTTGAAATGAGCGGGAGCTGAGAGTCGCGGAGATTTGCAAAGAGCGGGAGCTGAGACTCGCGGAGGATTGAAAAGAGCGGGAGCTGAGAGTCGCCGAGGTTTGAAAAGAGCGGGAGCTGAGAGTCGCGGAGGTTTGAAAAGAGCGGGAGCTGAGAGTCGCGGAGGTTTGAAAAGAGCTGGAGCTTAGAGTCACGGAGGTTTGAAAAGAGCGGGAGCTGAGAGTCGCGGAGGTTTGAAAAGAGCGGGAGCTGAGAGTCGCGGAGGATTGAAATGAGCGGGAGCTGAGAGTCGCGCAGGTTTGAAAAGAGCGGGTGCTGAGAGTTGGGGAGGTTTGAAAAGAGCGGGAGCTAAGAGTCGCGGAGGTTTGAAAAGAGCGGGAGCTGAGAGTCGCGGAGGTTTGAAAAGAGCGGGAGCTGAGAGTTGCGGAGTTTTGAAAAGAGCGGGAGCTGAGAGTCGCGGAGGTTTGAAATGAGCGGGAGCTGAGAGTCGCGGAGGTTTGAAAAGAGCAGGAGCTGAGAGTCGCGGAGTTTTGAAAAGAGCGGGAGCTGAGAGTCGCGGAGGTTTGAAAAGAGCGGGACCTGAGAGTCCCGGAGGTTTGAAAAGAGCGGGAGCTGAGAGTCGTGGAGGTTTGAAAACAGCGGGAGCTGAGAGTCGCGGAGGTTTGAAAAGAGCGGGAGCTGAGAGTCGCGGAGGTTTGAAAAGAGCAGGAGCTGAGAGTCGCGGAGTTTTGAAAAGAGCGGGAGCTGAGAGTCGCGGAGGTTTGAAAAGAGCGGGACCTGAGAGTCCCGGAGGTTTGAAAAGTGCGGGAGCTGAGAGTCGCGGAGGTTTCAAAAGAGCGGGAGCTGAGGCTCGCGGAGGTTTGAAAAGAGCAGGACCTGAGAGTCGCGGAGGTTTGAAAAGAGCGGGAGCTGAGAGTCGCGGAGGTTTGAAAAGAGCGGGAGCTGAGCGTCGCGGAGGTTTGAAAAGAGCGGGAGCTGAGAGTCGCGGAGGTTTGAAAAGAGCGGGAGCTGAGAGTCGCGGAGGTTTGCAAAGAGCGGGAGCTGAGAGTCGTGGAGGTTTGAAAAGAGCAGGACCTGAGAGTCGCGGAGGTTTGAAAAGAGGGGGAGCTGAGAATCGCGGAGGTTTGAAAAGAGTGGGAGCTGAGAGTCGCGGAGGTTTGAAAAGAGCGGGAGATGAGAGTCGCGGAGGTTAGAAAAGAGCGGGAGCTGAGAGTCGCGGAGGTTTGAAAAGAGCGAGAGCTGAGAGTTGCGGAGGTTTGAAAAGAGCGGGAGCTAAGATTCGCAGAGGTTTGAAAAGAGCGGGAGCTGAGAGCCGCGGAGTTTTGAAAAGAGCGGGAGATGAGAGTCGCGGAGGTTTGAAAAGAGCGGGAGCTTAGAGTCGCGGAGGTTTGAAAAGAGCGGGAGCTGAGAGTCGCGCATGTTTGAAATGAGCGGGAGCTGAGAGTCGCGGAGGTTTGCAAAGAGCGGGAGCTGAGACTCGCGGAGGATTGAAAAGAGCGGGAGCTGAGAGTCGCCGAGGTTTGAAAAGAGCGGGAGCTGAGAGTCGCGGAGGTTTGAAAAGAGCGGGAGCTGAGAGTCGCGGAGGTTTGAAAAGAGCTGGAGCTTAGAGTCACGGAGGTTTGAAAAGAGCGGGAGCTGAGAGTCGCGGAGGTTTGAAAAGAGCGGGAGCTGAGAGTCGCGGAGGATTGAAATGAGCGGGAGCTGAGAGTCGCGCAGTTTTGAAAAGAGCGGGTGCTGAGAGTTGGGGAGGTTTGAAAAGAGCGGGAGCTAAGAGTCGCGGAGGTTTGAAAAGAGCGGGAGCTGAGATTCGCGGAGGTTTGAAAAGAGCGGGAGCTGAGAGTTGCGGAGTTTTGAAAAGAGCGGGAGCTGAGAGTCGCGGAGGTTTGAAATGAGCGGGAGCTGAGAGTCGCGGAGGTTTGAAAAGAGCGGGTGCTGAGAGTCGCGGAGGTTTGAAAAGACCGGGAGCTAAGAGTCGCGGAGTTTTGAAAAGAGCGGGAGCTGAGAGTCGCGGAGGTTTGAAAAGAGCGGGAGCTGAGAGTCGCGGAGGTTTGAAAAGAGCGGGAGCTGAGAGTCCCGGAGATTTGAAAAGAGCGGGAGCTGAGAGTCGCGGAGGTTTGCAAAGAGCGGGAGCTGAGAGTCGCGGAGGTTTGAAAAGAGCGGGAGCTGAGAGTCGCGGATGTTTGAAAAGAGCGGGAGCTGAGAGTCGCGGAGGTTTGAAAAGAGCGGGTGCTAAGAGTCGCAGAAGTTTGAAAAGAGCGGGAGCTGAGAGTCGCGGAGGTTTGCAAAGAGCGGGACCTGAGAGTCCCGGAGGTTTGAAAAGAGCGGGAGCTGAGAGTCGCGGAGGTTTCAAAAGAGCGGGAGCTGAGAGTCGCGGAGGTTTGAAAAGAGCGGGACCTGAGAGTCCCGGAGGTTTGAAAAGAGCGGGAGCTGAGAGTCGCGGAGGTTTCAAAAGAGCGGGAGCTGAGGCTCGCGGAGGTTTGAAAAGAGCAGGACCTGAGAGTCGTGGAGGTTTGAAAAGAGCGGGAGCTGAGAGTCGCGGAGGTTTGAAAAGAGCGGGAGCTGAGCGTCGCGGAGGTTTGAAAAGAGCGGGAGCTGAGAGTCGCGGAGGTTTGAAAAGAGCGGGAGCTGAGAGTCGCGGAGGTTTGCAAAGAGCGGGAGCTGAGAGTCGTGGAGGTTTGAAAAGAGCAGGACCTGAGAGTCGCGGACGTTTGAAAAGAGGGGGAGCTGAGAGTCGCGGAGGTTTGAAAAGAGTGGGAGCTGAGAGTCACGGAGGTTTGAAAAGAGCGGGAGATGAGAGTCGCGGAGGTTAGAAAAGAGCGGGAGCTGAGAGTCGCGGAGGTTTGAAAAGAGCGAGAGCTGAGAGTTGCGGAGGTTTGAAAAGAGCGGGAGCTAAGATTCGCAGAGGTTTGAAAAGAGCGGGAGCTGAGAGCCGCGGAGTTTTGAAAAGAGCGGGAGATGAGAGTCGCGGAGGTTTGAAAAGAGCGGGAGCTTAGAGTCGCGGAGGTTTGAAAAGAGCGGGAGCTGAGAGTCGCGCATGTTTGAAATGAGCGGGAGCTGAGAGTCGCGGAGGCTTGCAAAGAGCGGGAGCTGAGACTCGCGGAGGATTGAAAAGAGCGGGAGCTGAGAGTCGCCGAGGTTTGAAAAGAGCGGGAGCTGAGAGTCGCGGAGGTTTGAAAAGAGCGGGAGCTGAGAGTCGCGGAGGTTTGAATAGAGCTGGAGCTTAGAGTCACGGAGGTTTGAAAAGAGCGGGAGCTGAGAGTCGCGGAGGTTTGAAAAGAGCGGGAGCTGAGAGTCGCGGAGGATTGAAATGAGCGGGAGCTGAGAGTCGCGCAGGTTTGAAAAGAGCGGGTGCTGAGAGTTGGGGAGGTTTGAAAAGAGCGGGAGCTAAGAGTCGCGGAAGTTTGAAAAGAGCGGGAGCTGAGAGTCGCGGAGGTTTGAAAAGAGCGGGAGCTGAGAGTTGCGGAGTTTTGAAAAGAGCGGGAGCTGAGAGTCGCGGAGGTTTGAAATGAGCGGGAGCTGAGAGTCGCGGAGGTTTGAAAAGAGCGGGTGCTGAGAGTCGCGGAGGTTTGAAAAGACCGGGAGCTAAGAGTCGCGGAGGTTTGAAAAGAGCGGGAGCTGAGAGTCGCGGAGGTTTGAAAACAGCGGGAGCTGAGAGTCGCGGAGTTTTGAAAAGAGCGGGAGCTGAGAGTCGCGGAGGTTTGAAAAGAGCGGGAGCTGAGAGTCGCGGAGTTTTGAAAAGAGCGGGAGCTGAGAGTCGCGGAGGTTTGAAAAGAGCGGGAGCTGAGAGTCCCGGAGATTTGAAAAGAGCGGGAGCTTAGAGTCGCGGAGGTTTGAAAAGAGCGGGAGCTGAGAGTCGCGGAGGTTTGAAAAGAGCGGGAGCTGAGAGTTGCGGATGTTTGAAAAGAGCGGGAGCTGAGAGTCGCGGAGGTTTGAAAAGAGCGGGTGCTAAGAGTCGCGGAGGTTTGAAAAGAGCGGGAGCTGAGAGTCGCGGAGGTATGAAAAGAGCGGGACCTGAGAGTCCCGGAGGTTTGAAAAGAGCGGGAGCTGAGAGTCGCGGAGGTTTCAAAAGAGCGGGAGCTGAGGCTCGCGGAGGTTTGAAAAGAGCAGGACCTGAGAGTCGCGGAGGTTTGAAAAGAGCGGGAGCTGAGGCTCGCGGAGGTTTGAAAAGAGCGGGAGCTGAGCGTCGCGGAGATTTGAAAAGAGCGGGAGCTGAGAGTCGCGGAGGTTTGAAATGAGCGGGAGCTGAAAGTCGCGGAGGTTTGAAAAGAGCGGGTGCTGAGAGTCGGGGAGGTTATGAAAAGACCGGGAGCTAAGAGTCGCGGAGGTTTGAAAAGAGCGGGAGCTGAGAGTCGCGGAGGTTTGAAAAGAGCGGGAGCTGAGATTCGCGGAGGTTTGAAAAGAGCGGGAGCTGAGAGTCGCGGAGGTTTGAAAAGAGCGGGAGCTGAGAGTCGCGGAGGTTTGAAATGAGCGGGAGCTGAGAGTCGCGGAGGTTTGAAAAGAGCGGGTGCTGAGAGTCGGGGAGGTTATGAAAAGACCGGGAGCTAAGAGTCGCGGAGGTTTGAAAAGAGCGGGAGCTGAGAGTCGCGGAGGTTTGAAAACAGCGGGAGCTGAGAGTCGCGGAGGTTTGAAAAGAGCGGGAGCTGAGAGTCGCGGAGGTTTGAAAAGAGCGGGAGCTGAGAGTCGGGGAGTTTTGAAAAGAGCGGGAGCTGAGAGTCCCGGAGGTTTGAAAAGAGCGGGAGCTGAGAGTCGCGGAGGTTTCAAAAGAGCGGGAGCTGAGGCTCGCGGAGGTTTGAAAAGAGCAGGACCTGAGAGTCGCGGAGGTTTGAAAAGAGCGGGAGCTGAGAGTCGCGGAGGTTTGAAAAGAGCGGGAGCTGAGCGTCGCGGAGGTTTGAAAAGAGCGGGAGCTGAGAGTCGCGGAGGTTTGAAAAGAGCGGGAGCTGAGAGTCGCGGAGGTTTGCAAAGAGCGGCAGCTGAGAGTCGTGGAGGTATGAAAAGAGCAGGACCTGAGAGTCGCGGAGGTTTGAAAAGAGGGGGAGCTGAGAGTCGCGGAGGTTTGAAAAGAGTGGGAGCTGAGAGTCGCGGAGGTTTGAAAAGAGCGGGAGATGAGAGTCGCGGAGGTTAGAAAAGAGCGGGAGCTGAGAGTCGCGGAGGTTTGAAAAGAGCGAGAGCTGAGAGTTGCGGAGGTTTGAAAAGAGCGGGAGCTAAGATTCGCAGAGGTTTGAAAAGAGCGGGAGCTGAGAGCCGCGGAGTTTTGAAAAGAACGGGAGATGAGAGTCGCGGAGGTTTGAAAAGAGCGGGAGCTTAGAGTCGCGGAGGTTTGAAAAGAGCGGGAGCTGAGAGTCGCGCATGTTTGAAATGAGCGGGAGCTGAGAGTCGCGGAGGTTTGCAAAGAGCATGAGCTGAGACTCGCGGAGGATTGAAAAGAGCGGGAGCTGAGAGTCGCCGAGGTTTGAAAAGAGCGGGAGCTGAGAGTCGCGGAGGTTTGAAAAGAGCGGGAGCTGAGAGTCGCGGAGGTTTGAAAAGAGCTGGAGCTAAGAGTCACGGAGGTTTGAAAAGAGCGGGAGCTGAGAGTCGCGGAGGTTTGAAAAGAGCGGGAGCTGAGAGTCGCGGAGGATTGAAATGAGCGGGAGCAGAGAGTCGCGCAGGTTTGAAAAGAGCGGGTGCTGAGAGTTGGGGAGGTTTGAAAAGAGCGGGAGCTAAGAGTCGCGGAGGTTTGAAAAGAGCGGGAGCTGAGAGTCGCGGAGGTTTGAAAACAGCGGGAGCTGAGAGTCGCGGAGGTTTGAAAAGAGCGGGAGCTGAGAGTCGCGGAGGTTTGAAAAGAGCGGGAGCTAAGAGTCGCGGAGGTTTGAAAAGAGCGGGAGCTGAGAGTCGCGGAGGTTTGAAAAGAGCGGGAGCTGAGAGTTGCGGAGTTTTGAAAAGAGCGGGAGCTGAGAGTCGCGGAGGTTTGAAATGAGCGGGAGCTGAGAGTCGCGGAGGTTTGAAAAGAGCGGGTGCTGAGAGTCGCGGAGGTTTGAAAAGACCGGGAGCTAAGAGTCGCGGAGGTTTGAAAAGAGCGGGAGCTGAGAGTCGCGGAGGTTTGAAAACAGCGGGAGCTGAGAGTCGCGGAGTTTTGAAAAGAGCGGGAGCTGAGAGTCGCGGAGGTTTGAAAAGAGCGGGAGCTGAGAGTCGCGGAGTTTTGAAAAGAGCGGGAGCTGAGAGTCGCGGAGGTTTGAAAAGAGCGGGAGCTGAGAGTCCCGGAGATTTGAAAAGAGCGGGAGCTTAGAGTCGCGGAGGTTTGAAAAGAGCGGGAGCTGAGAGTCGCGGAGGTTTGAAAAGAGCGGGAGCTGAGAGTTGCGGATGTTTGAAAAGAGCGGGAGCTGAGAGTCGCGGAGGTTTGAAAAGAGCGGGTGCTAAGAGTCGCGGAGGTTTGAAAAGAGCGGGAGCTGAGAGTCGCGGAGGTATGAAAAGAGCGGGACCTGAGAGTCCCGGAGGTTTGAAAAGAGCGGGAGCTGAGAGTCGCGGAGGTTTCAAAAGAGCGGGAGCTGAGGCTCGCGGAGGTTTGAAAAGAGCAGGACCTGAGAGTCGCGGAGGTTTGAAAAGAGCGGGAGCTGAGGCTCGCGGAGGTTTGAAAAGAGCGGGAGCTGAGCGTCGCGGAGATTTGAAAAGAGCGGGAGCTGAGAGTCGCGGAGGTTTGAAATGAGCGGGAGCTGAAAGTCGCGGAGGTTTGAAAAGAGCGGGTGCTGAGAGTCGGGGAGGTTATGAAAAGACCGGGAGCTAAGAGTCGCGGAGGTTTGAAAAGAGCGGGAGCTGAGAGTCGCGGAGGTTTGAAAAGAGCGGGAGCTGAGATTCGCGGAGGTTTGAAAAGAGCGGGAGCTGAGAGTCGCGGAGGTTTGAAAAGAGCGGGAGCTGAGAGTCGCGGAGGTTTGAAATGAGCGGGAGCTGAGAGTCGCGGAGGTTTGAAAAGAGCGGGTGCTGAGAGTCGGGGAGGTTATGAAAAGACCGGGAGCTAAGAGTCGCGGAGGTTTGAAAAGAGCGGGAGCTGAGAGTCGCGGAGGTTTGAAAACAGCGGGAGCTGAGAGTCGCGGAGGTTTGAAAAGAGCGGGAGCTGAGAGTCGCGGAGGTTTGAAAAGAGCGGGAGCTGAGAGTCGGGGAGTTTTGAAAAGAGCGGGAGCTGAGAGTCCCGGAGGTTTGAAAAGAGCGGGAGCTGAGAGTCGCGGAGGTTTCAAAAGAGCGGGAGCTGAGGCTCGCGGAGGTTTGAAAAGAGCAGGACCTGAGAGTCGCGGAGGTATGAAAAGAGCGGGACCTGAGAGTCCCGGAGGTTTGAAAAGAGCGGGAGCTGAGATTCGCAGAGGTTTGAAAAGAGCGGGAGCTGAGAGCCGCGGAGTTTTGAAAAGAACGGGAGATGAGAGTCGCGGAGGTTTGAAAAGAGCGGGAGCTTAGAGTCGCGGAGGTTTGAAAAGAGCGGGAGCTGAGAGTCGCGCATGTTTGAAATGAGCGGGAGCTGAGAGTCGCGGAGGTTTGCAAAGAGCATGAGCTGAGACTCGCGGAGGATTGAAAAGAGCGGGAGCTGAGAGTCGCCGAGGTTTGAAAAGAGCGGGAGCTGAGAGTCGCGGAGGTTTGAAAAGAGCGGGAGCTGAGAGTCGCGGAGGTTTGAAAAGAGCTGGAGCTAAGAGTCACGGAGGTTTGAAAAGAGCGGGAGCTGAGAGTCGCGGAGGTTTGAAAAGAGCGGGAGCTGAGAGTCGCGGAGGATTGAAATGAGCGGGAGCAGAGAGTCGCGCAGGTTTGAAAAGAGCGGGTGCTGAGAGTTGGGAAGGTTTGAAAAGAGCGGGAGCTAAGAGTCGCGGAGGTTTGAAAAGAGCGGGAGCTGAGAGTCGCGGAGGTTTGAAAACAGCGGGAGCTGAGAGTCGCGGAGGTTTGAAAAGAGCGGGAGCTGAGAGTCGCGGAGGTTTGAAAAGAGCGGGAGCTAAGAGTCGCGGAGGTTTGAAAAGAGCGGGAGCTGAGAGTCGCGGAGGTTTGAAAAGAGCGGGAGCTGAGAGTTGCGGAGTTTTGAAAAGAGCGGGAGCTGAGAGTCGCGGAGGTTTGAAATGAGCGGGAGCTGAGAGTCGCGGAGGTTTGAAAAGAGCGGGTGCTGAGAGTCGCGGAGGTTTGAAAAGACCGGGAGCTAAGAGTCGCGGAGGTTTGAAAAGAGCGGGAGCTGAGAGTCGCGGAGGTTTGAAAACAGCGGGAGCTGAGAGTCGCGGAGTTTTGAAAAGAGCGGGAGCTGAGAGTCGCGGAGGTTTGAAAAGAGCGGGAGCTGAGAGTCGCGGAGTTTTGAAAAGAGCGGGAGCTGAGAGTCGCGGAGGTTTGAAAAGAGCGGGAGCTGAGAGTCCCGGAGATTTGAAAAGAGCGGGAGCTTAGAGTCGCGGAGGTTTGAAAAGAGCGGGAGCTGAGAGTCGCGGAGGTTTGAAAAGAGCGGGAGCTGAGAGTTGCGGATGTTTGAAAAGAGCGGGAGCTGAGAGTCGCGGAGGTTTGAAAAGAGCGGGTGCTAAGAGTCGCGGAGGTTTGAAAAGAGCGGGAGCTGAGAGTCGCGGAGGTATGAAAAGAGCGGGACCTGAGAGTCCCGGAGGTTTGAAAAGAGCGGGAGCTGAGAGTCGCGGAGGTTTCAAAAGAGCGGGAGCTGAGGCTCGCGGAGGTTTGAAAAGAGCAGGACCTGAGAGTCGCGGAGGTTTGAAAAGAGCGGGAGCTGAGGCTCGCGGAGGTTTGAAAAGAGCGGGAGCTGAGCGTCGCGGAGATTTGAAAAGAGCGGGAGCTGAGAGTCGCGGAGGTTTGAAAAGAGCGGGTGCTGAGAGTCGGGGAGGTTATGAAAAGACCGGGAGCTAAGAGTCGCGGAGGTTTGAAAAGAGCGGGAGCTGAGAGTCGCGGAGGTTTGAAAAGAGCGGGAGCTGAGATTCGCGGAGGTTTGAAAAGAGCGGGAGCTGAGAGTCGCGGAGGTTTGAAAAGAGCGGGAGCTGAGAGTCGCGGAGGTTTGAAATGAGCGGGAGCTGAGAGTCGCGGAGGTTTGAAAAGAGCGGGTGCTGAGAGTCGGGGAGGTTATGAAAAGACCGGGAGCTAAGAGTCGCGGAGGTTTGAAAAGAGCGGGAGCTGAGAGTCGCGGAGGTTTGAAAACAGCGGGAGCTGAGAGTCGCGGAGGTTTGAAAAGAGCGGGAGCTGAGAGTCGCGGAGGTTTGAAAAGAGCGGGAGCTGAGAGTCGGGGAGTTTTGAAAAGAGCGGGAGCTGAGAGTCCCGGAGGTTTGAAAAGAGCGGGAGCTGAGAGTCGCGGAGGTTTCAAAAGAGCGGGAGCTGAGGCTCGCGGAGGTTTGAAAAGAGCAGGACCTGAGAGTCGCGGAGGTTTGAAAAGAGCGGGAGCTGAGAGTCGCGGAGGTTTGAAAAGAGCGGGAGCTGAGCGTCGCGGAGGTTTGAAAAGAGCGGGAGCTGAGAGTCGCGGAGGTTTGAAAAGAGCGGGAGCTGAGAGTCGCGGAGGTTTGCAAAGAGCGGCAGCTGAGAGTCGTGGAGGTATGAAAAGAGCAGGACCTGAGAGTCGCGGAGGTTTGAAAAGAGGGGGAGCTGAGAGTCGCGGAGGTTTGAAAAGAGTGGGAGCTGAGAGTCGCGGAGGTTTGAAAAGAGCGGGAGATGAGAGTCGCGGAGGTTAGAAAAGAGCGGGAGCTGAGAGTCGCGGAGGTTTGAAAAGAGCGAGAGCTGAGAGTTGCGGAGGTTTGAAAAGAGCGGGAGCTAAGATTCGCAGAGGTTTGAAAAGAGCGGGAGCTGAGAGCCGCGGAGTTTTGAAAAGAACGGGAGATGAGAGTCGCGGAGGTTTGAAAAGAGCGGGAGCTTAGAGTCGCGGAGGTTTGAAAAGAGCGGGAGCTGAGAGTCGCGCATGTTTGAAATGAGCGGGAGCTGAGAGTCGCGGAGGTTTGCAAAGAGCATGAGCTGAGACTCGCGGAGGATTGAAAAGAGCGGGAGCTGAGAGTCGCCGAGGTTTGAAAAGAGCGGGAGCTGAGAGTCGCGGAGGTTTGAAAAGAGCGGGAGCTGAGAGTCGCGGAGGTTTGAAAAGAGCTGGAGCTAAGAGTCACGGAGGTTTGAAAAGAGCGGGAGCTGAGAGTCGCGGAGGTTTGAAAAGAGCGGGAGCTGAGAGTCGCGGAGGATTGAAATGAGCGGGAGCAGAGAGTCGCGCAGGTTTGAAAAGAGCGGGTGCTGAGAGTTGGGGAGGTTTGAAAAGAGCGGGAGCTAAGAGTCGCGGAGGTTTGAAAAGAGCGGGAGCTGAGAGTCGCGGAGGTTTGAAAACAGCGGGAGCTGAGAGTCGCGGAGGTTTGAAAAGAGCGGGAGCTGAGAGTCGCGGAGGTTTGAAAAGAGCGGGAGCTGAGAGTTGCGGAGTTTTGAAAAGAGCGGGAGCTGAGAGTCGCGGAGGTTTGAAATGAGCGGGAGCTGAGAGTCGCGGAGGTTTGAAAAGAGTGGGTGCTGAGAGTCGCGGAGTTTTGAAAAGAGCGGGAGCTGAGAGTCGCGGAGTTTTGAAAAGAGCGGGAGCTGAGAGTCGCGGAGGTTTGAAAAGAGCGGGAGCTGAGAGTCCCGGAGATTTGAAAAGAGCGGGAGCTTAGAGTCGCGGAGGTTTGAAAAGAGCGGGAGCTGAGAGTCGCGGAGGTTTGAAAAGAGCGGGAGCTGAGAGTCGCGGATGTTTGAAAAGAGCGGGAGCTGAGAGTCGCGGAGGTTTGAAAAGAGCGGGTGCTAAGAGTCGCGGAGGTTTGAAAAGAGCGGGAGCTGAGAGTCGCGGAGGTTTGAAAAGAGCGGGACCTGAGAGTCCCGGAGGTTTGAAAAGAGCGGGAGCTGAGAGTCGCGGAGGTTTCAAAAGCCCGGGAGCTGAGGCTCGCGGAGGTTTGAAAAGAGCAGGACCTGAGAGTCGCGGACGTTTGAAAAGAGCGGGAGCTGAGAGTCGCGGAGGTTTGAAAAGAGCGGGAGCTGAGCGTCGCGGAGGTTTGATAAGAGCGGGAGCTGAGAGTCGCGGAGGTTTGAAAAGAGCGGGAGCTGAGAGTCGCGGAGGTTTGCAAAGAGCGGGAGCTGAGAGTCGCGGAGGTTTGAAAAGAGCAGGACCTGAGAGTCGCGGAGGTTTGAAAAGAGGGGGAGCTGAGAGTCGCGGAGGTTTGAAAAGAGTGGGAGCTGAGAGTCGCGGAGGTATAAAAAGAGCGGGAGATGAGAGTCGCGGAGGTTAGAAAAGAGCGGGAGCTGAGAGTCGCGGAGGTTTGAAAAGAGCGAGAGCTGAGAGTTGCGGAGGTTTGAAAAGAGCGGGAGCTAAGATTCGCAGAGGTTTGGAAAGAGCGGGAGCTGAGAGCCGCGGAGTTTTGAAAAGAGCGGGAGATGAGAGTCGCGGAGGTTTGAAAAGAGCGGGAGCTTAGAGTCGCGGAGGTTTGAAAAGAGCGGGAGCTGAGAGTCGCGCATGTTTGAAATGAGCGGGAGCTGAGAGTCGCGGAGGTTTGCAAAGAGCGGGAGCTGAGACTCGCGGAGGATTGAAAAGAGCGGGAGCTGAGAGTCGCCGAGGTTTGAAAAGAGCGGGAGCTGAGAGTCGCGGAGGTTTGAAAAGAGCGGGAGATGAGAGTCGCGGAGGATTGAAATGAGCGGGAGCTGAGAGTCGCACAGGATTGAAAAGAGCGGGTGCTGAGAGTTGGGGAGGTTTGAAAAGAGCGGGAGCTAAGAGTCGCGGAGGTTTGAAAAGAGCGGGAGGTGAGAGTCGCGGAGGTTTGAAAAGAGCGGTAGCTGAGAGTCGCGGAGTTTTGAAAAGAGCGGGAGCTGAGAGTCGCGGAGGTTTGAAAAGAGCGGGAGCTGAGAGTCCCGGAGATTTGAAAAGAGCGGGAGCTTAGAGTCGCGGAGGTTTGAAAAGAGCGGGAGCTGAGAGTCGCGGAGGTTTGAAAAGAGCGGGAGCTGAGAGTCGCGGATGTTTGCAAAGAGCGGGAGCTGAGAGTCGCGGAGGTTTGAAAAGAGCGGGAGCTGAGAGTCGCTGAGGTTTGAAAAGAGCGGGAGCTGAGAGTCGCAGAGATATGAAAACAGCGGGAGCTGAGAGTCGCGGAGGTTTGAAAAGAGCGGGAGCTTAGAGTCGCGGAGATTTGAAAAGAGCGGGAGCTGAGAGTCGCGGAGGTTTGAAAAGAGCGGGAGCTGAGAGTCGCGGAGGTTTGAAATGAGCGGGACCTGAGAGTCGTGGAGGTTTGAAAAGAGTGGGAGCTGAGAGTCGCGGACGTTTACAAAAGAGCGGGATCTGAGAGTCGCGGAGGTTTGAAAAGAGCGGGAGCTGAGAGTCGCGGAGGTTTGAAAAGAGCGGGAGCTGAGAGTCACGGAGGTTTAAAAAGAGCAGGAGCTGAGAGTCGCGGAGGTTTGAAAAGAGCGGGAGCTGCGAGTCGCGGAGGTATGAAAAGAGTGGGAGCTGAGAGTCGCAGAGGTTTGAAAACAGCGGGAGCTGAGAGTCGCGGAGGTTTGAAAAGAGCCGGAGCTGAGAGTCGCGGAGGATTGAAATGAGCGGGAGCTGAAAGTTGCGGAGGTTTGAAAAGAGCGGGAGCTAAGAGTCGCAGAGGTTTGAAAAGAGCGGGAGCTGAGAGCCGCGGAGGTTTGAAAATAGCGGGAGAAGAGAGTCGCGGAGGTTTGAAAAGAGCGGGAGCTTAGAGTCGCGGAGGTTTGAAAAGAGCGGGTGCTGAGAGTCGGGGAGGTTATGAAAAGACCGGGAGCTAAGAGTCGCGGAGGTTTGAAAAGAGCGGGAGCTGAGAGTCGCGGAGGTTTGAAAACAGCGGGAGCTGAGAGTCACGGAGGTTTGAAAAGAGCGGGAGCTGAGAGTCGCGGAGGTTTGAAAAGAGCGGGAGCTGGGAGTCGCGGAGGTTTGAAAAGAGCGGGAGCTGAGAGTCGCGGAGGTTTGAAAAGAGCGGGAGCAGAGAGTCGCGGAGTTTTGAAAAGAGCGGGAGCTGAGAGTCGCGGAGGTTTGAAAAGAGCGGGACCTGAGAGTCCCGGAGGTTTGAAAAGAGCGGGAGCTGAGAGTCGCGGAGGTTTGAAAAGAGCGGGAGCTGAGGCTCGCGGAGGTTTGAAAAGAGCAGGACCTGAGAGTCGCGGAGGTTTGAAAAGAGCGGGAGCTGAGAGTCGCCGAGGTTTGAAAAGAGCGGGAGCTGAGCGTCGCGGAGGTTTGAAAAGAGCGGGAGCTGAGAGTCGCGGAGGTTTGAAAAGAGCGGGAGCTGAGAGTCGCGGAGGTTTGCAAAGAGCGGGAGCTGAGAGTCGCGGAGGTTTGAAAAGAGCAGGACCTGAGAGTCGCGGAGGTTTGAATTGAGGGGGAGCTGAGAGTCGCGGAGGTTTGAAAAGAGTGGGAGCTGAGAGTCGCGGAGGTTTGAAAAGAGCGGGAGATGAGAGTCGTGGAGGTTTGAAAAGAGCGGGAGCTGAGAGTCGCGGAGGTTTGAAAAGAGCGAGAGCTGAGAGTCGCGTAGGTTTGAGAAGAGCTGGAGCTAAGAGTCACGGAGGTTTGAAAAGAGCGGGAGCTGAGAGTCGCGGAGGTTTGAAAAGAGCGGGAGCTGAGAGTCGCGGAGGATTGAAATGAGCGGGAGCTGAGAGTTGCGGAGGTTTGAAAAGAGCGGGAGCTAAGAGTCGCAGAGGTTTGAAAAGAGCGGGAGCTGAGAGCCGCGGAGGTTTGAAAATAGCGGGAGAAGAGAGTCGCGGAGGTTTGAAAAGTGCGGGAGCTTAGAGTCGCGGAGGTTTGAAAAGAGCGGGAGCTGAGAGTCGCGCATGTCTGAAAAGAGCGGGAGGTGAGAGTCGCGGAGGTTTGCAAAGAGCGGGAGCTGAGAGTCGCGGAGGATTGAAAAGAGCCGGAGCTGAGTGTCGCCGAGGTTTGAAAAGAGCGGGAGCTGAGAGTCGCGGAGTTTTGAAAAGAGCGGGAGCTGAGAGTCGCGGAGGTTTGAAATGAGCGGGAGCTGAAAGTCGCGGAGGTTTGA
Source organism: Scyliorhinus torazame (assembly GCF_047496885.1). NCBI lineage: Eukaryota > Metazoa > Chordata > Chondrichthyes > Carcharhiniformes > Scyliorhinidae > Scyliorhinus > Scyliorhinus torazame. The sequence continues at coordinate 19,303,501 of NC_092711.1, forward strand.
AAAGAGCGGGTGCTGAGAGTCGGGGAGGTTATGAAAAGACCGGGAGCTAAGAGTCGCGGAGGTTTGAAAAGAGCGGGTGCTGAGAGTCGCGGAGGTTTGAAAAGAGCGGGAGCTGAGAGTCGCGGAGGTTTGAAAAGAGCGGGAGCTGAGAGTCGCGGAGGTTTGAAAAGAGCGGGAGCTGAGAGTCGCGGAGGTTTGAAATGAGCGGGAGCTGAGAGTCGCGGAGGTTTGAAAAGAGCGGGTGCTGAGAGTCGGGGAGGTTATGAAAAGACAGGGAGCTAAGAGTCGCGGAGGTTTGAAAAGAGCGGGAGCTGAGAGTCGTGGAGGTTTGAAAACAGCGGGAGCTGAGAGTCGCGGAGGTTTGAAAAGAGCGGGAGCTGAGAGTCGCGGAGGTTTGAAAAGAGCAGGAGCTGAGAGTCGCGGAGTTTTGAAAAGAGCGGGAGCTGAGAGTCGCGGAGGTTTGAAAAGAGCGGGACCTGAGAGTCCCGGAGGTTTGAAAAGTGCGGGAGCTGACAGTCGCGGAGGTTTCAAAAGAGCGGGAGCTGAGGCTCGCGGAGGTTTGAAAAGAGCAGGACCTGAGAGTCGCGGAGGTTTGAAAAGAGCGGGAGCTGAGAGTCGCGGAGGTTTGAAAAGAGCGGGAGCTGAGCGTCGCGGAGGTTTGAAAAGAGCGGGAGCTGAGAGTCGCGGAGGTTTGAAAAGAGCGGGAGCTGAGAGTCGCGGAGGTTTGCAAAGAGCGGGAGCTGAGAGTCGTGGAGGTTTGAAAAGAGCAGGACCTGAGAGTCGCGGAGGTTTGAAAAGAGGGGGAGCTGAGAATCGCGGAGGTTTGAAAAGAGTGGGAGCTGAGAGTCGCGGAGGTTTGAAAAGAGCGGGAGATGAGAGTCGCGGAGGTTAGAAAAGAGCGGGAGCTGAGAGTCGCGGAGGTTTGAAAAGAGCGAGAGCTGAGAGTTGCGGAGGTTTGAAAAGAGCGGGAGCTAAGATTCGCAGAGGTTTGAAAAGAACGGGAGCTGAGAGCCGCGGAGTTTTGAAAAGAGCGGGAGATGAGAGTCGCGGAGGTTTGAAAAGAGCGGGAGCTGAGAGTCGCGCATGTTTGAAATGAGCGGGAGCTGAGAGTCGCGGAGGTTTGCAAAGAGCGGGAGCTGAGACTCGCGGAGGATTGAAAAGAGCGGGAGCTGAGAGTCGCCGAGGTTTGAAAAGAGCGGGAGCTGAGAGTCGCGGAGGTTTGAAAAGAGCGGGAGCTGAGAGTCGCGGAGGTTTGAAAAGAGCTGGAGCTTAGAGTCACGGAGGTTTGAAAAGAGCGGGAGCTGAGAGTCGCGGAGGTTTGAAAAGAGCGGGAGCTGAGAGTCGCGGAGGATTGAAATGAGCGGGAGCTGAGAGTCGCGCAGTTTTGAAAAGAGCGGGTGCTGAGAGTTGGGGAGGTTTGAAAAGAGCGGGAGCTAAGAGTCGCGGAGGTTTGAAAAGAGCGGGAGCTGAGAGTCGCGGAGGTTTGAAAAGAGCGGGAGCTGAGAGTTGCGGAGTTTTGAAAAGAGCGGGAGCTGAGAGTCGCGGAGGTTTGAAATGAGCGGGAGCTGAGAGTCGCGGAGGTTTGAAAAGAGCGGGTGCTGAGAGTCGCGGAGGTTTGAAAAGACCGGGAGCTAAGAGTCGCGGAGGTTTGAAAAGAGCGGGAGCTGAGAGTCGCGGAGGTTTGAAAACAGCGGGAGCTGAGAGTCGCGGAGTTTTGAAAAGAGCGGGAGCTGAGAGTCGCGGAGGTTTGAAAAGAGCGGGAGCTGAGAGTCGCGGAGGTTTGAAAAGAGCGGGAGCTGAGAGTCCCGGAGATTTGAAAAGAGCGGGAGCTTAGAGTCGCGGAGGTTTGAAAAGAGCGGGAGCTGAGAGTCGCGGAGGTTTGAAAAGAGCGGGAGCTGAGAGTCGCGGATGTTTGAAAAGAGCGGGAGCTGAGAGTCGCGGAGGTTTGAAAAGAGCGGGTGCTAAGAGTCGCGGAGGTTTGAAAAGAGCGGGAGCTGAGAGTCGCGGAGGTTTGAAAAGAGCGGGACCTGAGAGTCTCGGAGGTTTGAAAAGAGCGGGAGCTGAGAGTCGCGGAGGTTTCAAAAGAGCGGGAGCTGAGAGTCGCGGAGGTTTGAAAAGAGCGGGACCTGAGAGTCCCGGAGGTTTGAAAAGAGCGGGAGCTGAGAGTCGCGGAGGTTTCAAAAGAGCGGGAGCTGAGGCTCGCGGAGGTTTGAAAAGAGCAGGACCTGAGAGTCGCGGAGGTTTGAAAAGAGCGGGAGCTGAGAGTCGCGGAGGTTTGAAAAGAGCGGGAGCTGAGCGTCGCGGAGGTTTGAAAAGAGCGGGAGCTGAGAGTCGCGGAGGTTTGAAAAGAGCGGGAGCTGAGAGTCGCGGAGGTTTGCAAAGAGCGGGAGCTGAGAGTCGTGGAGGTTTGAAAAGAGCAGGACCTGAGAGTCGCGGACGTTTGAAAAGAGGGGGAGCTGAGAGTCGCGGAGGTTTGAAAAGAGTGGGAGCTGAGAGTCGCGGAGGTTTGAAAAGAGCGGGAGATGAGAGTCGCGGAGGTTAGAAAAGAGCGGGAGCTGAGAGTCGCGGAGGTTTGAAAAGAGCGAGAGCTGAGAGTTGCGGAGGTTTGAAAAGAGCGGGAGCTAAGATTCGCAGAGGTTTGAAAAGAGCGGGAGCTGAGAGCCGCGGAGTTTTGAAAAGAGCGGGAGATGAGAGTCGCGGAGGTTTGAAAAGAGCGGGAGCTTAGAGTCGCGGAGGTTTGAAAAGAGCGGGAGCTGAGAGTCGCGCATGTTTGAAATGAGCGGGAGCTGAGAGTCGCGGAGATTTGCAAAGAGCGGGAGCTGAGACTCGCGGAGGATTGAAAAGAGCGGGAGCTGAGAGTCGCCGAGGTTTGAAAAGAGCGGGAGCTGAGAGTCGCGGAGGTTTGAAAAGAGCGGGAGCTGAGAGTCGCGGAGGTTTGAAAAGAGCTGGAGCTTAGAGTCACGGAGGTTTGAAAAGAGCGGGAGCTGAGAGTCGCGGAGGTTTGAAAAGAGCGGGAGCTGAGAGTCGCGGAGGATTGAAATGAGCGGGAGCTGAGAGTCGCGCAGGTTTGAAAAGAGCGGGTGCTGAGAGTTGGGGAGGTTTGAAAAGAGCGGGAGCTAAGAGTCGCGGAGGTTTGAAAAGAGCGGGAGCTGAGAGTCGCGGAGGTTTGAAAAGAGCGGGAGCTGAGAGTTGCGGAGTTTTGAAAAGAGCGGGAGCTGAGAGTCGCGGAGGTTTGAAATGAGCGGGAGCTGAGAGTCGCGGAGGTTTGAAAAGAGCAGGAGCTGAGAGTCGCGGAGTTTTGAAAAGAGCGGGAGCTGAGAGTCGCGGAGGTTTGAAAAGAGCGGGACCTGAGAGTCCCGGAGGTTTGAAAAGAGCGGGAGCTGAGAGTCGTGGAGGTTTGAAAACAGCGGGAGCTGAGAGTCGCGGAGGTTTGAAAAGAGCGGGAGCTGAGAGTCGCGGAGGTTTGAAAAGAGCAGGAGCTGAGAGTCGCGGAGTTTTGAAAAGAGCGGGAGCTGAGAGTCGCGGAGGTTTGAAAAGAGCGGGACCTGAGAGTCCCGGAGGTTTGAAAAGTGCGGGAGCTGAGAGTCGCGGAGGTTTCAAAAGAGCGGGAGCTGAGGCTCGCGGAGGTTTGAAAAGAGCAGGACCTGAGAGTCGCGGAGGTTTGAAAAGAGCGGGAGCTGAGAGTCGCGGAGGTTTGAAAAGAGCGGGAGCTGAGCGTCGCCGAGGTTTGAAAAGAGCGGGAGCTGAGAGTCGCGGAGGTTTGAAAAGAGCGGGAGCTGAGAGTCGCGGAGGTTTGCAAAGAGCGGGAGCTGAGAGTCGTGGAGGTTTGAAAAGAGCAGGACCTGAGAGTCGCGGAGGTTTGAAAAGAGGGGGAGCTGAGAATCGCGGAGGTTTGAAAAGAGTGGGAGCTGAGAGTCGCGGAGGTTTGAAAAGAGCGGGAGATGAGAGTCGCGGAGGTTAGAAAAGAGCGGGAGCTGAGAGTCGCGGATGTTTGAAAAGAGCGAGAGCTGAGAGTTGCGGAGGTTTGAAAAGAGCGGGAGCTAAGATTCGCAGAGGTTTGAAAAGAGCGGGAGCTGAGAGCCGCGGAGTTTTGAAAAGAGCGGGAGATGAGAGTCGCGGAGGTTTGAAAAGAGCGGGAGCTTAGAGTCGCGGAGGTTTGAAAAGAGCGGGAGCTGAGAGTCGCGCATGTTTGAAATGAGCGGGAGCTGAGAGTCGCGGAGGTTTGCAAAGAGCGGGAGCTGAGACTCGCGGAGGATTGAAAAGAGCGGGAGCTGAGAGTCGCCGAGGTTTGAAAAGAGCGGGAGCTGAGAGTCGCGGAGGTTTGAAAAGAGCGGGAGCTGAGAGTCGCGGAGGTTTGAAAAGAGCTGGAGCTTAGAGTCACGGAGGTTTGAAAAGAGCGGGAGCTGAGAGTCGCGGAGGTTTGAAAAGAGCGGGAGCTGAGAGTCGCGGAGGATTGAAATGAGCGGGAGCTGAGAGTCGCGCAGTTTTGAAAAGAGCGGGTGCTGAGAGTTGGGGAGGTTTGAAAAGAGCGGGAGCTAAGAGTCGCGGAGGTTTGAAAAGAGCGGGAGCTGAGATTCGCGGAGGTTTGAAAAGAGCGGGAGCTGAGAGTTGCGGAGTTTTGAAAAGAGCGGGAGCTGAGAGTCGCGGAGGTTTGAAATGAGCGGGAGCTGAGAGTCGCGGAGGTTTGAAAAGAGCGGGTGCTGAGAGTCGCGGAGGTTTGAAAAGACCGGGAGCTAAGAGTCGCAGAAGTTTGAAAAGAGCGGGAGCTGAGAGTCGCGGAGGTTTGAAAAGAGCGGGACCTGAGAGTCCCGGAGGTTTGAAAAGAGCGGGAGCTGAGAGTCGCGGAGGTTTCAAAAGAGCGGGAGCTGAGAGTCGCGGAGGTTTGAAAAGAGCGGGACCTGAGAGTCCCGGAGGTTTGAAAAGAGCGGGAGCTGAGAGTCGCGGAGGTTTCAAAAGAGCGGGAGCTGAGGCTCGCGGAGGTTTGAAAAGAGCAGGACCTGAGAGTCGTGGAGGTTTGAAAAGAGCGGGAGCTGAGAGTCGCGGAGGTTTGAAAAGAGCGGGAGCTGAGCGTCGCGGAGGTTTGAAAAGAGCGGGAGCTGAGAGTCGCGGAGGTTTGAAAAGAGCGGGAGCTGAGAGTCGCGGAGGTTTGCAAAGAGCGGGAGCTGAGAGTCGTGGAGGTTTGAAAAGAGCAGGACCTGAGAGTCGCGGACGTTTGAAAAGAGGGGGAGCTGAGAGTCGCGGAGGTTTGAAAAGAGTGGGAGCTGAGAGTCACCTAGGTTTGAAAAGAGCGGGAGATGAGAGTCGCGGAGGTTAGAAAAGAGCGGGAGCTGAGAGTCGCGGAGGTTTGAAAAGAGCGAGAGCTGAGAGTTGCGGAGGTTTGAAAAGAGCGGGAGCTAAGATTCGCAGAGGTTTGAAAAGAGCGGGAGCTGAGAGCCGCGGAGTTTTGAAAAGAGCGGGAGATGAGAGTCGCGGAGGTTTGAAAAGAGCGGGAGCTTAGAGTCGCGGAGGTTTGAAAAGAGCGGGAGCTGAGAGTCGCGCATGTTTGAAATGAGCGGGAGCTGAGAGTCGCGGAGGCTTGCAAAGAGCGGGAGCTGAGACTCGCGGAGGATTGAAAAGAGCGGGAGCTGAGAGTCGCCGAGGTTTGAAAAGAGCGGGAGCTGAGAGTCGCGGAGGTTTGAAAAGAGCGGGAGCTGAGAGTCGCGGAGGTTTGAATAGAGCTGGAGCTTAGAGTCACGGAGGTTTGAAAAGAGCGGGAGCTGAGAGTCGCGGAGGTTTGAAAAGAGCGGGAGCTGAGAGTCGCGGAGGATTGAAATGAGCGGGAGCTGAGAGTCGCGCAGGTTTGAAAAGAGCGGGTGCTGAGAGTTGGGGAGGTTTGAAAAGAGCGGGAGCTAAGAGTCGCGGAGGTTTGAAAAGAGCGGGAGCTGAGAGTCGCGGAGGTTTGAAAAGAGCGGGAGCTGAGAGTTGCGGAGTTTTGAAAAGAGCGGGAGCTGAGAGTCGCGGAGGTTTGAAATGAGCGGGAGCTGAGAGTCGCGGAGGTTTGAAAAGAGCGGGTGCTGAGAGTCGCGGAGGTTTGAAAAGACCGGGAGCTAAGAGTCGCGGAGGTTTGAAAAGAGCGGGAGCTGAGAGTCGCGGAGGTTTGAAAACAGCGGGAGCTGAGAGTCGCGGAGTTTTGAAAAGAGCGGGAGCTGAGAGTCGCGGAGGTTTGAAAAGAGCGGGAGCTGAGAGTCGCGGAGTTTTGAAAAGAGCGGGAGCTGAGAGTCGCGGAGGTTTGAAAAGAGCGGGAGCTGAGAGTCCCGGAGATTTGAAAAGAGCGGGAGCTTAGAGTCGCGGAGGTTTGAAAAGAGCGGGAGCTGAGAGTCGCGGAGGTTTGAAAAGAGCGGGAGCTGAGAGTTGCGGATGTTTGAAAAGAGCGGGAGCTGAGAGTCGCGGAGGTTTGAAAAGAGCGGGTGCTAAGGGTCGCGGAGGTTTGAAAAGAGCGGGAGCTGAGAGTCGCGGAGGTATGAAAAGAGCGGGACCTGAGAGTCCCGGAGGTTTGAAAAGAGCGGGAGCTGAGAGTCGCGGAGGTTTCAAAAGAGCGGGAGCTGAGGCTCGCGGAGGTTTGAAAAGAGCAGGACCTGAGAGTCGCGGAGGTTTGAAAAGAGCGGGAGCTGAGGCTCGCGGAGGTTTGAAAAGAGCGGGAGCTGAGCGTCGCGGAGATTTGAAAAGAGCGGGAGCTGAGAGTCGCGGAGGTTTGAAATGAGCGGGAGCTGAAAGTCGCGGAGGTTTGAAAAGAGCGGGTGCTGAGAGTCGGGGAGGTTATGAAAAGACCGGGAGCTAAGAGTCGCGGAGGTTTGAAAAGAGCGGGAGCTGAGAGTCGCGGAGGTTTGAAAAGAGCGGGAGCTGAGATTCGCGGAGGTTTGAAAAGAGCGGGAGCTGAGAGTCGCGGAGGTTTGAAAAGAGCGGGAGCTGAGAGTCGCGGAGGTTTGAAATGAGCGGGAGCTGAGAGTCGCGGAGGTTTGAAAAGAGCGGGTGCTGAGAGTCGGGGAGGTTATGAAAAGACCGGGAGCTAAGAGTCGCGGAGGTTTGAAAAGAGCGGGAGCTGAGAGTCGCGGAGGTTTGAAAACAGCGGGAGCTGAGAGTCGCGGAGGTTTGAAAAGAGCGGGAGCTGAGAGTCGCGGAGGTTTGAAAAGAGCGGGAGCTGAGAGTCGGGGAGTTTTGAAAAGAGCGGGAGCTGAGAGTCCCGGAGGTTTGAAAAGAGCGGGAGCTGAGAGTCGCGGAGGTTTCAAAAGAGCGGGAGCTGAGGCTCGCGGAGGTTTGAAAAGAGCAGGACCTGAGAGTCGCGGAGGTTTGAAAAGAGCGGGAGCTGAGAGTCGCGGAGGTTTGAAAAGAGCGGGAGCTGAGCGTCGCGGAGGTTTGAAAAGAGCGGGAGCTGAGAGTCGCGGAGGTTTGAAAAGAGCGGGAGCTGAGAGTCGCGGAGGTTTGCAAAGAGCGGCAGCTGAGAGTCGTGGAGGTATGAAAAGAGCAGGACCTGAGAGTCGCGGAGGTTTGAAAAGAGGGGGAGCTGAGAGTCGCGGAGGTTTGAAAAGAGTGGGAGCTGAGAGTCGCGGAGGTTTGAAAAGAGCGGGAGATGAGAGTCGCGGAGGTTAGAAAAGAGCGGGAGCTGAGAGTCGCGGAGGTTTGAAAAGAGCGAGAGCTGAGAGTTGCGGAGGTTTGAAAAGAGCGGGAGCTAAGATTCGCAGAGGTTTGAAAAGAGCGGGAGCTGAGAGCCGCGGAGTTTTGAAAAGAACGGGAGATGAGAGTCGCGGAGGTTTGAAAAGAGCGGGAGCTTAGAGTCGCGGAGGTTTGAAAAGAGCGGGAGCTGAGAGTCGCGCATGTTTGAAATGAGCGGGAGCTGAGAGTCGCGGAGGTTTGCAAAGAGCATGAGCTGAGACTCGCGGAGGATTGAAAAGAGCGGGAGCTGAGAGTCGCCGAGGTTTGAAAAGAGCGGGAGCTGAGAGTCGCGGAGGTTTGAAAAGAGCGGGAGCTGAGAGTCGCGGAGGTTTGAAAAGAGCTGGAGCTAAGAGTCACGGAGGTTTGAAAAGAGCGGGAGCTGAGAGTCGCGGAGGTTTGAAAAGAGCGGGAGCTGAGAGTCGCGGAGGATTGAAATGAGCGGGAGCAGAGAGTCGCGCAGGTTTGAAAAGAGCGGGTGCTGAGAGTTGGGGAGGTTTGAAAAGAGCGGGAGCTAAGAGTCGCGGAGGTTTGAAAAGAGCGGGAGCTGAGAGTCGCGGAGGTTTGAAAACAGCGGGAGCTGAGAGTCGCGGAGGTTTGAAAAGAGCGGGAGCTGAGAGTCGCGGAGGTTTGAAAAGAGCGGGAGCTAAGAGTCGCGGAGGTTTGAAAAGAGCGGGAGCTGAGAGTCGCGGAGGTTTGAAAAGAGCGGGAGCTGAGAGTTGCGGAGTTTTGAAAAGAGCGGGAGCTGAGAGTCGCGGAGGTTTGAAATGAGCGGGAGCTGAGAGTCGCGGAGGTTTGAAAAGAGCGGGTGCTGAGAGTCGCGGAGGTTTGAAAAGAGCGGGAGCTGAGAGTCGCGGAGGTTTGAAAACAGCGGGAGCTGAGAGTCGCGGAGTTTTGAAAAGAGCGGGAGCTGAGAGTCGCGGAGGTTTGAAAAGAGCGGGAGCTGAGAGTCGCGGAGTTTTGAAAAGAGCGGGAGCTGAGAGTCGCGGAGGTTTGAAAAGAGCGGGAGCTGAGAGTCCCGGAGATTTGAAAAGAGCGGGAGCTTAGAGTCGCGGAGGTTTGAAAAGAGCGGGAGCTGAGAGTCGCGGAGGTTTGAAAAGAGCGGGAGCTGAGAGTTGCGGATGTTTGAAAAGAGCGGGAGCTGAGAGTCGCGGAGGTTTGAAAAGAGCGGGTGCTAAGAGTCGCGGAGGTTTGAAAAGAGCGGGAGCTGAGAGTCGCGGAGGTATGAAAAGAGCGGGACCTGAGAGTCCCGGAGGTTTGAAAAGAGCGGGAGCTGAGAGTCGCGGAGGTTTCAAAAGAGCGGGAGCTGAGGCTCGCGGAGGTTTGAAAAGAGCAGGACCTGAGAGTCGCGGAGGTTTGAAAAGAGCGGGAGCTGAGGCTCGCGGAGGTTTGAAAAGAGCGGGAGCTGAGCGTCGCGGAGATTTGAAAAGAGCGGGAGCTGAGAGTCGCGGAGGTTTGAAATGAGCGGGAGCTGAAAGTCGCGGAGGTTTGAAAAGAGCGGGTGCTGAGAGTCGGGGAGGTTATGAAAAGACCGGGAGCTAAGAGTCGCGGAGGTTTGAAAAGAGCGGGAGCTGAGAGTCGCGGAGGTTTGAAAAGAGCGGGAGCTGAGATTCGCGGAGGTTTGAAAAGAGCGGGAGCTGAGAGTCGCGGAGGTTTGAAAAGAGCGGGAGCTGAGAGTCGCGGAGGTTTGAAATGAGCGGGAGCTGAGAGTCGCGGAGGTTTGAAAAGAGCGGGTGCTGAGAGTCGGGGAGGTTATGAAAAGACCGGGAGCTAAGAGTCGCGGAGGTTTGAAAAGAGCGGGAGCTGAGAGTCGCGGAGGTTTGAAAACAGCGGGAGCTGAGAGTCGCGGAGGTTTGAAAAGAGCGGGAGCTGAGAGTCGCGGAGGTTTGAAAAGAGCGGGAGCTGAGAGTCGGGGAGTTTTGAAAAGAGCGGGAGCTGAGAGTCCCGGAGGTTTGAAAAGAGCGGGAGCTGAGAGTCGCGGAGGTTTCAAAAGAGCGGGAGCTGAGGCTCGCGGAGGTTTGAAAAGAGCAGGACCTGAGAGTCGCGGAGGTATGAAAAGAGCGGGACCTGAGAGTCCCGGAGGTTTGAAAAGAGCGGGAGCTGAGATTCGCAGAGGTTTGAAAAGAGCGGGAGCTGAGAGCCGCGGAGTTTTGAAAAGAACGGGAGATGAGAGTCGCGGAGGTTTGAAAAGAGCGGGAGCTTAGAGTCGCGGAGGTTTGAAAAGAGCGGGAGCTGAGAGTCGCGCATGTTTGAAATGAGCGGGAGCTGAGAGTCGCGGAGGTTTGCAAAGAGCATGAGCTGAGACTCGCGGAGGATTGAAAAGAGCGGGAGCTGAGAGTCGCCGAGGTTTGAAAAGAGCGGGAGCTGAGAGTCGCGGAGGTTTGAAAAGAGCGGGAGCTGAGAGTCGCGGAGGTTTGAAAAGAGCTGGAGCTAAGAGTCACGGAGGTTTGAAAAGAGCGGGAGCTGAGAGTCGCGGAGGTTTGAAAAGAGCGGGAGCTGAGAGTCGCGGAGGATTGAAATGAGCGGGAGCAGAGAGTCGCGCAGGTTTGAAAAGAGCGGGTGCTGAGAGTTGGGGAGGTTTGAAAAGAGCGGGAGCTAAGAGTCGCGGAGGTTTGAAAAGAGCGGGAGCTGAGAGTCGCGGAGGTTTGAAAACAGCGGGAGCTGAGAGTCGCGGAGGTTTGAAAAGAGCGGGAGCTGAGAGTCGCGGAGGTTTGAAAAGAGCGGGAGCTAAGAGTCGCGGAGGTTTGAAAAGAGCGGGAGCTGAGAGTCGCGGAGGTTTGAAAAGAGCGGGTGCTGAGAGTCGCGGAGGTTTGAAAAGACCGGGAGCTAAGAGTCGCGGAGGTTTGAAAAGAGCGGGAGCTGAGAGTCGCGGAGGTTTGAAAACAGCGGGAGCTGAGAGTCGCGGAGTTTTGAAAAGAGCGGGAGCTGAGAGTCGCGGAGGTTTGAAAAGAGCGGGAGCTGAGAGTCGCGGAGTTTTGAAAAGAGCGGGAGCTGAGAGTCGCGGAGGTTTGAAAAGAGCGGGAGCTGAGAGTCCCGGAGATTTGAAAAGAGCGGGAGCTTAGAGTCGCGGAGGTTTGAAAAGAGCGGGAGCTGAGAGTCGCGGAGGTTTGAAAAGAGCGGGAGCTGAGAGTTGCGGATGTTTGAAAAGAGCGGGAGCTGAGAGTCGCGGAGGTTTGAAAAGAGCGGGTGCTAAGAGTCGCGGAGGTTTGAAAAGAGCGGGAGCTGAGAGTCGCGGAGGTATGAAAAGAGCGGGACCTGAGAGTCCCGGAGGTTTGAAAAGAGCGGGAGCTGAGAGTCGCGGAGGTTTCAAAAGAGCGGGAGCTGAGGCTCGCGGAGGTTTGAAAAGAGCAGGACCTGAGAGTCGCGGAGGTTTGAAAAGAGCGGGAGCTGAGGCTCGCGGAGGTTTGAAAAGAGCGGGAGCTGAGCGTCGCGGAGATTTGAAAAGAGCGGGAGCTGAGAGTCGCGGAGGTTTGAAAAGAGCGGGTGCTGAGAGTCGGGGAGGTTATGAAAAGACCGGGAGCTAAGAGTCGCGGAGGTTTGAAAAGAGCGGGAGCTGAGAGTCGCGGAGGTTTGAAAAGAGCGGGAGCTGAGATTCGCGGAGGTTTGAAAAGAGCGGGAGCTGAGAGTCGCGGAGGTTTGAAAAGAGCGGGAGCTGAGAGTCGCGGAGGTTTGAAATGAGCGGGAGCTGAGAGTCGCGGAGGTTTGAAAAGAGCGGGTGCTGAGAGTCGGGGAGGTTATGAAAAGACCGGGAGCTAAGAGTCGCGGAGGTTTGAAAAGAGCGGGAGCTGAGAGTCGCGGAGGTTTGAAAACAGCGGGAGCTGAGAGTCGCGGAGGTTTGAAAAGAGCGGGAGCTGAGAGTCGCGGAGGTTTGAAAAGAGCGGGAGCTGAGAGTCGGGGAGTTTTGAAAAGAGCGGGAGCTGAGAGTCCCGGAGGTTTGAAAAGAGCGGGAGCTGAGAGTCGCGGAGGTTTCAAAAGAGCGGGAGCTGAGGCTCGCGGAGGTTTGAAAAGAGCAGGACCTGAGAGTCGCGGAGGTTTGAAAAGAGCGGGAGCTGAGAGTCGCGGAGGTTTGAAAAGAGCGGGAGCTGAGCGTCGCGGAGGTTTGAAAAGAGCGGGAGCTGAGAGTCGCGGAGGTTTGAAAAGAGCGGGAGCTGAGAGTCGCGGAGGTTTGCAAAGAGCGGCAGCTGAGAGTCGTGGAGGTATGAAAAGAGCAGGACCTGAGAGTCGCGGAGGTTTGAAAAGAGGGGGAGCTGAGAGTCGCGGAGGTTTGAAAAGAGTGGGAGCTGAGAGTCGCGGAGGTTTGAAAAGAGCGGGAGATGAGAGTCGCGGAGGTTAGAAAAGAGCGGGAGCTGAGAGTCGCGGAGGTTTGAAAAGAGCGAGAGCTGAGAGTTGCGGAGGTTTGAAAAGAGCGGGAGCTAAGATTCGCAGAGGTTTGAAAAGAGCGGGAGCTGAGAGCCGCGGAGTTTTGAAAAGAACGGGAGATGAGAGTCGCGGAGGTTTGAAAAGAGCGGGAGCTTAGAGTCGCGGAGGTTTGAAAAGAGCGGGAGCTGAGAGTCGCGCATGTTTGAAATGAGCGGGAGCTGAGAGTCGCGGAGGTTTGCAAAGAGCATGAGCTGAGACTCGCGGAGGATTGAAAAGAGCGGGAGCTGAGAGTCGCCGAGGTTTGAAAAGAGCGGGAGCTGAGAGTCGCGGAGGATTGAAATGAGCGGGAGCAGAGAGTCGCGCAGGTTTGAAAAGAGCGGGTGCTGAGAGTTGGGGAGGTTTGAAAAGAGCGGGAGCTAAGAGTCGCGGAGGTTTGAAAAGAGCGGGAGCTGAGAGTCGCGGAGGTTTGAAAACAGCGGGAGCTGAGAGTCGCGGAGGTTTGAAAAGAGCGGGAGCTGAGAGTCGCGGAGGTTTGAAAAGAGCGGGAGCTGAGAGTTGCGGAGTTTTGAAAAGAGCGGGAGCTGAGAGTCGCGGAGGTTTGAAATGAGCGGGAGCTGAGAGTCGCGGAGGTTTGAAAAGAGTGGGTGCTGAGAGTCGCGGAGTTTTGAAAAGAGCGGGAGCTGAGAGTCGCGGAGTTTTGAAAAGAGCGGGAGCTGAGAGTCGCGGAGGTTTGAAAAGAGCGGGAGCTGAGAGTCCCGGAGATTTGAAAAGAGCGGGAGCTTAGAGTCGCGGAGGTTTGAAAAGAGCGGGAGCTGAGAGTCGCGGAGGTTTGAAAAGAGCGGGAGCTGAGAGTCGCGGATGTTTGAAAAGAGCGGGAGCTGAGAGTCGCGGAGGTTTGAAAAGAGCGGGTGCTAAGAGTCGCGGAGGTTTGAAAAGAGCGGGAGCTGAGAGTCGCGGAGGTTTGAAAAGAGCGGGACCTGAGAGTCCCGGAGGTTTGAAAAGAGCGGGAGCTGAGAGTCGCGGAGGTTTCAAAAGCCCGGGAGCTGAGGCTCGCGGAGGTTTGAAAAGAGCAGGACCTGAGAGTCGCGGACGTTTGAAAAGAGCGGGAGCTGAGAGTCGCGGAGGTTTGAAAAGAGCGGGAGCTGAGCGTCGCGGAGGTTTGATAAGAGCGGGAGCTGAGAGTCGCGGAGGTTTGAAAAGAGCGGGAGCTGAGAGTCGCGGAGGTTTGCAAAGAGCGGGAGCTGAGAGTCGCGGAGGTTTGAAAAGAGCAGGACCTGAGAGTCGCGGAGGTTTGAAAAGAGGGGGAGCTGAGAGTCGCGGAGGTTTGAAAAGAGTGGGAGCTGAGAGTCGCGGAGGTATAAAAAGAGCGGGAGATGAGAGTCGCGGAGGTTAGAAAAGAGCGGGAGCTGAGAGTCGCGGAGGTTTGAAAAGAGCGAGAGCTGAGAGTTGCGGAGGTTTGAAAAGAGCGGGAGCTAAGATTCGCAGAGGTTTGGAAAGAGCGGGAGCTGAGAGCCGCGGAGTTTTGAAAAGAGCGGGAGATGAGAGTCGCGGAGGTTTGAAAAGAGCGGGAGCTTAGAGTCGCGGAGGTTTGAAAAGAGCGGGAGCTGAGAGTCGCGCATGTTTGAAATGAGCGGGAGCTGAGAGTCGCGGAGGTTTGCAAAGAGCGGGAGCTGAGACTCGCGGAGGATTGAAAAGAGCGGGAGCTGAGAGTCGCCGAGGTTTGAAAAGAGCGGGAGCTGAGAGTCGCGGAGGTTTGAAAAGAGCGGGAGATGAGAGTCGCGGAGGATTGAAATGAGCGGGAGCTGAGAGTCGCACAGGATTGAAAAGAGCGTGTGCTGAGAGTTGGGGAGGTTTGAAAAGAGCGGGAGCTAAGAGTCGCGGAGGTTTGAAAAGAGCGGGAGGTGAGAGTCGCGGAGGTTTGAAAAGAGCGGTAGCTGAGAGTCGCGGAGTTTTGAAAAGAGCGGGAGCTGAGAGTCGCGGAGGTTTGAAAAGAGCGGGAGCTGAGAGTCCCGGAGATTTGAAAAGAGCGGGAGCTTAGAGTCGCGGAGGTTTGAAAAGAGCGGGAGCTGAGAGTCGCGGAGGTTTGAAAAGAGCGGGAGCTGAGAGTCGCGGATGTTTGCAAAGAGCGGGAGCTGAGAGTCGCGGAGGTTTGAAAAGAGCGGGAGCTGAGAGTCGCTGAGGTTTGAAAAGAGCGGGAGCTGAGAGTCGCAGAGATATGAAAACAGCGGGAGCTGAGAGTCGCGGAGGTTTGAAAAGAGCGGGAGCTTAGAGTCGCGGAGATTTGAAAAGAGCGGGAGCTGAGAGTCGCGGAGGTTTGAAAAGAGCGGGAGCTGAGAGTCGCGGAGGTTTGAAATGAGCGGGACCTGAGAGTCGTGGAGGTTTGAAAAGAGTGGGAGCTGAGAGTCGCGGACGTTTACAAAAGAGCGGGATCTGAGAGTCGCGGAGGTTTGAAAAGAGCGGGAGCTGAGAGTCGCGGAGGTTTGAAAAGAGCGGGAGCTGAGAGTCACGGAGGTTTAAAAAGAGCAGGAGCTGAGAGTCGCGGAGGTTTGTAAAGAGCGGGAGCTGCGAGTCGCGGAGGTATGAAAAGAGTGGGAGCTGAGAGTCGCAGAGGTTTGAAAACAGCGGGAGCTGAGAGTCGCGGAGGTTTGAAAAGAGCCGGAGCTGAGAGTCGCGGAGGTTTGAAAAGAGCGGGAGCTGAGAGTCGCGGAGTTTTGAAAAGAGCGGGAGCTGAGCGTCGCGGAGGTTTGAAATGAGCGGGAGCTGAGAGTCGCGGAGGTTTGAAAAGAGCGGGTGCTGAGAGTCGCGGAGGTTTGAAAAGACCGGGAGCTAAGAGTCGCGGAGGTTTGAAAAGAGCGGGAGCTGAGAGTCACGGAGGTTTGAAAACAGCGGGAGCTGAGAGTCGCCGAGGTTTGAAAAGAGCGGGAGCTGAGAGTCGCGGAGGTTTGAAAGGAGCGGGAGCTGAGAGTCGCGGAGGTTTGAAAAGAGCGGGAGCTGAGAGTCGCGGAGTTTTGAAAAGAGCGGGAGCTGAGAGTCACGGATGTTTGAAAAGAGCGGGAGCTGAGAGTCGCTGAGGTTTGAAAAGAGCGGGAGCTGAGAGTCGCGGAGGTTTGAAAAGAGCAGGAGCTGAGAGTCGTAGAGATATGAAAATAGCGGGAGCTGAGAGTCGCGGAGGTTTGAAAAGAGCGGGAGCTTAGATTCGCGGAGATTTGAAAAGAGCGGGAGCTGAGAGTCGCGGAGGTTTGAAAAGAGCGGGAGCTGAGAGTCGCGGAGGTTTGAAATGAGCGGGACCTGAGAGTCGTGGAGGTTTGAAAAGAGTGGGAGCTGAGAGTCGCGGAGGTTTGAAAAGAGCGGGAGCTGAGAGTCGCGGAGGTTTGAAAAGAGCGGGAGCTGAGAGTCGCGGAGGTTTGAAAAGAGCGGGATCTGAGAGTCACGGAGGTTTGAAAAGAGCAGG
Source organism: Scyliorhinus torazame (assembly GCF_047496885.1). Classification (NCBI taxonomy): domain Eukaryota; kingdom Metazoa; phylum Chordata; class Chondrichthyes; order Carcharhiniformes; family Scyliorhinidae; genus Scyliorhinus; species Scyliorhinus torazame. Next base: position 19,318,997 of record NC_092711.1, read on the forward strand.
AGCTGAGAGTCGCGGAGGTTTGAAAAGAGCGGGAGCTGCGAGTCGCGGAGGTTTGAAAAGAGTGGGAGCTGAGAGTCGCGGAGGTTTGAAAAGATCGGCAGCTGAGAGTCGCGGAGGTTTGAAAAGAGCAGGAGCTGAGAGTCGCAGAGATATGAAAAGAGCGGGAGCTGAGAGTCGCGGAGGTTTGAAAAGAGCGGGAGCTTAGAGTCGCGGAGATTTGAAAAGAGCGGGAGCTGAGAGTCGCGGAGGTTTGAAAAGAGCGGGAGCTGAGAGTCGCGGAGGTTTGAAATGAGCGGGACCTGAGAGTCGTGGAGGTTTGAAAAGAGTGGGAGCTGAGAGTCGCGGAGGTTTGAAAAGAGCGGGAGCTGAGAGTCGCGGAGGTTTGAAAAGAGCGGGAGCTGAGAGTCGCGGAGGTTTGAAAAGAGCGGGAGCTGAGAGTCACGGAGGTGTGAAAAGAGCAGGAGCTGAGAGTCGCGGAGGTTTGAAAAGAGCGGGAGCTGCGAGTCGCGGAGGTTTGAAAAGAGTGGGAGCTGAGAGTCGCGGAGTTTTGAAAAGATCGGGAGCTGAGAGTCGCGGATGTCTGAAATGAGCGGGAGCTGAGAATCGCGGTGGTTTGAAAAGAGCGGGAGCTGAGAGTCGCAGAGGTTTGAAAAGATCGGGAGCTGAGAGTCGCGGATGTCTGAAATGAGCGGGAGCTGAGAATCGCGGTGGTTTGAAAAGAGTGGGAGCTGAGAGTCGCGGAGTTTTGAAAAGATCGGGAGCTGAGAGTCGCGGATGTCTGAAATGAGCGGGAGCTGAGAATCGCGGTGGTTTGAAAAGAGCGGGAGCTGAGAGTCGCAGAGGTTTGAAAAGGGCGGGAGCTGTTAGTCGCGGAGGTTTAAAAATGGCGGGAGCTGAGAGTCACGGAGGTTTGAAAAGGGCGGGAGCTGTTAGTCGCGGAGGTTTGAAAAGAGCGGGAGCTGAGAGTCGCGGAGGTTTGAAAAGAGCGGGAGCTGAGAGTCGCGGAGGTTTGCAAAGAGCGGGAGCTGAGAGTCGCGGAGGTTTGAAAAGAGCGAGAGCTGAGAGTCGCGGAGGTTTGATAAGAGCGGGAGCTGGGAGTCGCAGAGGTTTGAAAAGAGCGGAAGCTGAGAGCCGCGGAGGTTTGAAAAGAGCGGGAGCTGAGAGTCGCGGAGGTTTGAAAAGAGCGGAACCTCAGAGTCGCGGAGGTTTGAAAAGAGCGGGAGCTGAGTGTCGCGGAGGTTTGAAAAGAGCGGGAGCTGAGAGTCGCGGATGTTTGAAAAGAGCGGGAGCTGAGAGTCGCGGAGGTTTGAAAAGAGCGGGAGCTGAGATTCGCGGAGGTTTGAAAAGAGCTAGTAGCTGAGAGTCGCGGAGATTTGAAAAGAGCGGGAGCTGAGCGTCGCGGAGGTTTGAAAAGAGCGGGAGCTGAGAGTCGCGGAGGTTTGAAAAGAGCGGGAGCTGAGAGTTCCGGAGGTTTGCAAAGAGCGGGAGCTGAGAGTCGCAGAGGTTTGAAAAGAGCAGGATCTGAGAGTCGCGGAGGTTTGAAAAGAGGGGGAGCTGAGAGTCGCGGAGGTTTTAAAGGAGTGCGAGCTGAGAGTCGCGGAGGTTTGAAAAGAGCGGGAGCTGAGAGTCGCGGAGGTTTGAAAAGAGCGGGAGCTGAGAGTCGCGGAGGTTTGAAAAGAGCGAGAGCTGAGAGTTGCGGAGGTTTGAAAAGAGCGGGAGCTAAGAGTCGCAGAGGTTTGAAAAGAGCGGGAGCTGAGAGCCGCGGAGGTTTAAAAATAGCGGGAGAAGAGAGTCGCGGAGGCTTGAAAAGAGCGGGAGCTTAGAGTCGCGGAGGTTTGAAAAGAGCGGGAGCTGAGAGTCGCGCATGTCTGAAAAGAGCGGGAGGTGAGAGTCGCGGAGGTTTGCAAAGAGCGGGAGCTGAGAGTCGCGGAGGATTGAAAAGAGCCGGAGCTGAGAGTCGCCGAGGTTTGAAAAGAGCGGGAGCTGAGAGTCGCGGAGGTTTGAAAAGAGCGGGAGCTGAGAGTCGCGGAGGTTTGAAAAGAGCGGGAGCTAAGAGTCGCAGAGGTTTGAAAAGAGCGGGAGCTGAGAGTCGCGGAGGTTTGAAAAGAGCGGGAGCTGAGAGTCGCCGAGGTTTGAAATGAGCGGGAGCTGAGAGTCGCGGAGGTTTGAAAAGAGCGGGTGCTGAGAGTCGGGGAGGTTATGAAAAGACCGGGAGCTAAGAGTCGCGGAGGTTTGAAAAGAGAGGGAGCTGAGAGTCGCGGAGGTTTGAAAACAGCGGGAGCTGAGAGTCGCGGAGGTTTGAAAAGAGCGGGAGCTGAGAGTCGCGGACGTTTGAAAAGAGCGGGAGCTGAGATTCGCGGAGTTTTGAAAAGAGCGGGAGCTGAGAGTCGCGGAGGTTTGAAAAGAGCGGGACCTGAGAGTCCCGGAGGTTTGAAAAGAGCGGGAGCTGAGAGTCGCGGAGGTTTCAAAAGAGCGAGAGCTGAGGCTCGCGGAGGTTTGAAAAGAGCAGGACCTGAGAGTCGCGGAGGTTTGAAAAGAGCGGGAGCTGAGAGTCGCGGAGGTTTGAAAAGAGCGGGAGCTGAGCGTCGCGGAGGTTTGAAAAGAGCGGGAGCTGAGAGTCGCGGAGGTTTGAAAAGAGCGGGAGCTGAGAGTCGCGAAGGTTTGCAAAGAGCGGGAGCTGAGAGTCGCGGAGGTTTGAAAAGAGCAGTACCTGAGAGTCGCGGAGGTTTGAAAAGAGGGGGAGCTGAGAGTCGTGGAGGTTTGAAAAGAGTGGGAGCTGAGAGTCGCGGAGGTTTGAAAAGAGCGGGAGATGAGAGTCGCGGAGGTTTGAAAAGAGCGGGAGCTGAGAGTCGCGGAGGTTTGAAAAGAGCGAGAGCTGAGAGTTGCGGAGGTTTGAAAAGAGCGGGAGCTAAGATTCGCAGAGGTTTGAAAAGAGCGGGAGCTGAGAGCCGCGGAGTTTTGAAAAGAGCGGGAGATGAGAGTCGCGGAGGTTTGAAAAGAGCGGGAGCTTAGAGTCGCGGAGGTTTGAAAAGAGCGGGAGCTGAGAGTCGCGCATGTTTGAAATGAGCGGGAGCTGAGAGTCGCGGAGGTTTGCAAAGAGCGGGAGCTGAGAGTCGCGGAGGATTGAAAAGAGCGGGAGCTGAGAGTCGCCGAGGTTTGAAAAGAGCGGGAGCTGAGAGTCGCGGAGGTTTGAAAAGAGCGGGAGCTGAAAGTCGCGGAGGTTTGAAAAGAGCTGGAGCTAAGAGTCACGGAGGTTTGAAAAGAGCGGGTGCTGAGAGTCGCGGAGGTTTGAAAAGAGCGGGAGCTGAGAGTCGCGGAGGATTGAAATGAGCGGGAGCTGAGAGTCGCGGAGGTTTGAAAAGAGCGGGAGCTGAGGCTCGCGGAGGTTTGAAAAGAGCAGGACCTGAGAGTCGCGGAGGTTTGAAAAGAGCGGGAGCTGAGAGTCGCGGAGGTTTGAAAAGAGCGGGAGCTAAGTGTCGCGGAGGTTTGAAAAGAGCGGGAGCTGAGAGTCGCGGAGGTTTGAAAAGAGCGGGAGCTGAGAGTCGCGGAGGTTTGAAAAGAGCGGGAGCTGAAAGTCGCGGAGGTTTGAAAAGAGCTGGAGCTAAGAGTCACGGAGGTTTGAAAAGAGCGGGTGCTGAGAGTCGCGGAGGTTTGAAAAGAGCGGGAGCTGAGAGTCGCGGAGGATTGAAAAGAGCGGGAGCTGAGAGTGGCGGAGGTTTCAAAAGAGCGGGAGCTGAGGCTCGCGGAGGTTTGAAAAGAGCAGGACCTGAGAGTCGCGGAGGTTTGAAAAGAGCGGGAGCTGAGAGTCACGGAGGTTTGAAATGAGCGGGAGCTGAGAGTCGCGGAGGTTTGAAAAGAGCGGGTGCTGAGAGTCGGGGAGGTTATGAAAAGACCGGGAGCTAAGAGTCGCGGAGGTTTGAAAAGAGCGGGAGCTGAGAGTCGCGGAGGTTTGAAAACAGCGGGAGCTGAGAGTCGCGGAGGTTTGAAAAGAGCGGGAGCTGAGAGTCGCGGAGGTTTGAAAAGAGCGGGAGCTGAGAGTCGCGGAGGTTTGAAAAGAGCGGGAGCTGAGAGTCGCGGAGGTTTGAAAAGAGCGGGAGCTGAGAGTCGCGGAGTTTTGAAAAGAGCGGGAGCTGAGAGTCGCGGAGGTTTGAAAAGAGCGGGACCTGAGAGTCCCGGAGGTTTGAAAAGAGCGGGAGCTGAGAGTGGCGGAGGTTTCAAAAGAGCGGGAGCTGAGGCTCGCGGAGGTTTGAAAAGAGCAGGACCTGAGAGTCGCGGAGGTTTGAAAAGAGCGGGAGCTGAGAGTCGCGGAGGTTTGAAAAGAGCGTGAGCTGAGAGTCGCGGAGGTGTGAAAATAGCAGGACCTGAGAGTCGCGGAGGTTTGAAAAGAGCGGGAGCTGAGAGTCGCGGAGGTTTGAAAAGAGCGTGAGCTGAGAGTCGCGGAGTTTTAAAAAGAGCTGGAGCTGAGAGTCGCGGAGTTTTGAAAAGAGCGGGAGCTGAGAGTCGCGGAGGTTTGCAAAGAGCGGGAGCTGAGAGTCGCGGAGGTTTTAAAAGAGCTGGACCTGAGAGTCGCGGAGGTTTGGAAAGAGCGGGAGCTGAGAGTCGCGGAGGTTTGAAAAGAGAGGGAGCTGAGTGTCGCGGAGGTTTGAAAAGAGCGGGAGCTGAGAGTCGCCGAGGTTTGAAAAGAGCGGGAGCTGAGAGTCGCGGAGGTTTGAAAAGAGCGGGAGCTGAGAGTCGCGGAGGTTTGAAAAGAGCTGGAGCTAAGAGTCACGGAGGTTTGAAAAGAGCGGGAGCTGAGAGTCGCGGAGGTTTGAAAAGAGCGGGAGCTGAGAGTCGCGGAGGATTGAAATGAGCGGGAGCTGAGAGTTGCGGAGGTTTGAAAAGAGCGGGAGCTAAGAGTCGCAGAGGTTTGAAAAAAGCGGGAGCTGAGAGCCGCGGAGGTTTGAAAATAGCGGGAGAAGAGAGTCGCGGAGGTTTGAAAAGAGCGGGAGCTTAGAGTCGCGGAGGTTTGAAAAGAGCGGGAGCTGAGAGTCGCGCATGTCTGAAAAGAGCGGGAGGTGAGAGTCGCGGAGGTTTGCAAAGAGCGGGAGCTGAGAGTCGCGGAGGATTGAAAAGAGCCGGAGCTGAGAGTCGCCGAGGTTTGAAAAGAGCGGGAGCTGAGAGTCGCGGAGGTTTGAAAAGAGCGGGAGCCGAGAGTCGCGGAGGTTTGAAAAGAGCGGGAGCTAAGAGTCGCGGAGGTTTGAAAAGAGCGGGAGCTGAGAGTCGCGGAGGTTTGAAAAGAGCGGGAGCTGAGAGTCGCGGTGGTTTGAAATGAGCGGGAGCTGAGAGTCGCGGAGGTTTGAAAAGAGCGGGTGCTGAGAGTCGGGGAGGTTATGAAAAAACCGGGAGCTAAGAGTCGCGGAGGTTTGAAAAGAGCGGGAGCTGAGAGTCGCGGAGGTTTGAAAAGAGCGGGAGCTGAGAGTCGCGGAGGTTTGAAAAGAGCGGGAGCTGAGAGTCGCGGAGGTTTGAAAAGAGCGGGAGCTGGGAGTCGCGGAGTTTTGAAAAGAGCGGGAGCTGAGAGTCGCGGAGGTTTGAAAAGAGCGGGACCTGAGAGTCCCGGAGGTTTGAAAAGAGCGGGAGCTGAGAGTCCCGGAGGTTTGAAAAGAGCGGGAGCTGAGAGTGGCGGAGGTTTCAAAAGAGCGGGAGCTGAGGCTCGCGGAGGTTTGAAAAGAGCAGGACCTGAGAGTCGCGGAGGTTTGAAAAGAGCGGGAGCTGAGAGTCGCGGAGGTTTGAAAAGAGCGTGAGCTGAGAGTCGCGGAGGTTTGAAAAGAGCGGGACCTGAGTGTCCCGAAGGTTTGAAAAGAGCGGGTGCTGTGAGTCGCGGAGATTTGAAAAGAACGGGAGCTGAGAGTCGCGGAGGTTTGAAAATAGCGTGAGCTGAGAGTCGCGGAGGTGTGAAAATAGCAGGACCTGAGAGTCGCGGAGGTTTGAAAAGAGCGGGAGCTGAGAGTCGCGGAGGTTTGAAAAGAGCGTGAGCTGAGAGTCGCGGAGGTTTGAAAAGAGCTGGAGCTGAGAGTTGCGGAGTTTTGAAAAGAGCGGGAGCTGAGAGTCGCGGAGGTTTGCAAAGAGCGGGAGCTGAGAGTCGCGGAGGTTTGAAAAGAGCTGGACCTGAGAGTCGCGGAGCTTTGAAAAGAGCGGGAGCTGAGAGTCGCGGAGGTTTGAAAAGAGAGGGAGCTGAGAGTCGCGGAGGTTTGAAAGAGCGGGAGCTGAGAGTCGCCGAGGTTTGAAAAGAGCGGGAGCTGAGAGTCGCGGAGGTTTGAAAAGAGCGGGAGCTGAGAGTCGCGGAGGTTTGAAAAGACCTGGAGCTAAGAGTCACGGAGGTTTGAAAAGAGCGGGAGCTGAGAGTCGCGGAGGTTTGAAAAGAGCGGGAGCTGAGAGTCGCGGAGGATTGAAATGAGCGGGAGCTGAGAGTTGCGGAGGTTTGAAAAGAGCGGGAGCTAAGAGTCGCAGAGGTTTGAAAAAAGCGTGAGCTGAGAGCCGCGGAGGTTTGAAAATAGCGGGAGAAGAGTGTCGCGGAGGTTTGAAAAGAGCGGAAGCTTAGAGTCGCGGAGGTTTGAAAAGAGCGGGAGCTGAGAGTCGCGGAGGTTTGAAAAGAGCGGGAGCTGAGAGTCGCGGTGGTTTGAAATGAGCGGGAGCTGAGAGTCGCGGAGGTTTGAAAAGAGCGGGTGCTGAGAGTCGGGGAGGTTATGAAAAGACCGGGAGCTAAGAGTCGCGGAGATTTGAAAAGAGCGGGAGCTGAGAGTCGCGGAGGTTTGAAAACAGCGGGAGCTGAGAGTCGCGGAGGTTTGAAAAGAGCGGGAGCTGAGAGTCGCGGAAGTTTGAAAAGAGCGGGAGCTGAGAGTCGCGGAGGTTTGAAAAGAGCGGGAGCTGAGAGTCGCGGAGGTTTGAAAAGAGCGGGAGCTGAGAGTCGCGGAGTTTTGAAAAGAGCGGGAGCTGAGAGTCGCGGAGGTTTGAAAAGAGCGGGACCTGAGAGTCCCGGAGGTTTGAAAAGAGCGGGAGCTGAGAGTGGCGGAGGTTTCAAAAGAGCGGGAGCTGAGGCTCGCGGAGGTTTGAAAAGAGCAGGACCTGAGAGTCGCGGAGGTTTGAAAAGAGCGGGAGCTGAGAGTCGCGGAGGTTTGAAAAGAGCGTGAGCTGAGAGTCGCGGAGGTTTGAAAAGAGCGGGACCTGAGTGTCCCGGAGGTTTGAAAAGAGCGGGTGCTGTGAGTCGCGGAGATTTGAAAAGAACGTGAGCTGAGAGTCGCGGAGGTTTGAAAATAGCGTGAGCTGAGAGTCGCGGAGGTGTGAAAATAGCAGGACCTGAGAGTCGCGGAGGTTTGAAAAGAGCGGGAGCTGAGAGTCGCGGAGGTTTGAAAAGAGCGTGAGCTGAGAGTCGCGGAGGTTTGAAAAGAGCTGGAGCTGAGAGTCGCGGAGTTTTGAAAACAGCGGGAGCTGAGAGTCGCGGAGGTTTGAAAAGAGCGGGACCTGAGAGTCGCGGAGCTTTGAAAAGAGCGGGAGCTGAGAGTCGCGGAGGTTTGAAAAGAGCGGGAGCTGAGAGTCCCGGAGGTTTGAAAAGAGCGTGAGCTGAGAGTCGCGGAGGTTTCAAAAGAGCGGGAGCTGAGGCTCGCGGACGTTTGAAAAGAGCATGACCGGAGAGTAGCGGAGGTTTGAAAAGAGCGGGAGCTGAGAGTCGCGGAGGTTTGAAAAGAGCGGGAGCTGAAAGTCGCGGAGATTTGAAAAGAGCAGGACCTGAGAGTCGCGGAGGTTTGAAAAGAGCGGGAGCTGAGAGTCGCGGAGGTTTGAAAAGAGCGGGAGGTGAGAGTTGCGGAGGTTTGAAAAGAGCGGGACCTGAGAGTCGCGGAGGTTTGAAGAGAGCGGGAGCTGAGAGTCGCGGAGGTTTGAAAAGAGCGGGAGCTGAGCGTCGCGGAGGTTTGAAAAGAGCGGGAGCTGAGAGTCGCGGAGGTTTGAAAAGAGCGGGAGGTGAGAGTTGCGGAGGTTTGAAAAGAGCGGGACCTGAGGGTCGCGGAGTTTTGAAAAGAGCGGGAGCTGAGAGTCGCGGAGGTTTGAAAAGAGCGGGACCTGAGAGTCCCGGAGGTTTGAAAAGAGCGGGAGCTGAGAGTCGCGGAAGTTTCAAAAGAGCGGGAGCTGAGGCTCGCGGAGGTTTGAAAAGAGCAGGACCTGAGAGTCGCGCAGGTTTGAAAAGAGCGGGAGCTGAGAGTCGCGGAGGTTTGAAAAGAGCGTGAGCGGAGAGTCGCGGAGGTTTGAAAAGAGCGGGACCTGAGTGTCCCGGAGGTTTGAAAAGAGCGGGTGCTGTGAGTCGCGGAGATTTGAAAAGAACGGGAGCTGAGAGTCGCGGAAGTTTGAAAATAGCGTGAGCTGAGAGTCGCGGAGGTGTGAAAATAGCAGGACCTGAGAGTCGCGGAGGTTTGAAAAGAGCGGGAGCTGAGAGTCGCTGAGGTTTGAAAAGAGCGTGAGCTGAGAGTCGCGGAGGTTTGAAAAGAGCTGGAGCTGAGAGTCGCGGAGTTTTGAAAACAGCGGGAGCTGAGAGTCGCGGAGGTTTGAAAAGAGCGGGACCTGAGAGTCGCGGTGGTTTGAAAAGAGCGGGAGCTGAGAGTCGCGTAGGTTTGAAAAGAGCGGGAGCTGAGAGTCCCGGAGGTTTGAAAAGAGCGGGAGCTGAGAGTCGCGGAGGTTTCAAAAGAGCGGGAGCTGAGGCTCGCGGACGTTTGAAAAGAGCAGGACCGGAGAGTCGCGGAGGTTTGAAAAGAGCGGGAGCTGAGAGTCGCGGAGGTTTGAAAAGAGCGGGAGCTGAAAGTCGCGGAGATTTGAAAAGAGCAGGACCTGAGAGTCGCGGAGGTTTGAAAAGAGCGGGAGCTGAGAGTCGCGGAGGTTTGAAAAGAGCGGGAGGTGAGAGTTGCGGAGGTTTGAAAAGAGCGGGACCTGAGAGTCGCGGAGGTTTGAAGAGAGCGGGAGCTGAGAGTCGATGAGGTTTGAAAAGAGCGGGAGCTGAGCGTCGCGGAGGTTTGAAAAGAGCGGGAGCTGAGAGTCGCGGAGGTTTGAAAAGAGCGGGAGCTGAGAGTTCCGGAGGTTTGCAAAGAGCGGGAGCTGAGAGTCGCAGAGGTTTGAAAAGAGCAAGATCTGAGAGTCGCGGAGGTTTGAAAAGAGGGGGAGCCGAGAGTCGCGGAGGTTTGAAAAGAGTGGGAGCTGAGAGTCGCGGAGGATTGAAAAGAGCGGGAGCTGAGAGTTGCGGAGGTTTGAAAAGAGCGGGAGCTGAGAGTCGCGGAGGTTTGAAAAGAGCGAGAGCTGAGAGTTGCGGAGGTTTGAAAAGAGCGGGAGCTAAGAGTCGCAGAGGTTTGAAAAGAGCGGGAGCTGAGAGCCGCAGAGGTTTGAAAATAGCGGGAGAAGAGAGTCGCGGAGGTTTGAAAAGAGCGGGAGCTTAGAGTCGCGGAGGTTTGAAAAGAGCGGGAGCTGAGAGTCGCGCATGTCTGAAAAGAGCGGGAGGTGAGAGTTGCGGAGGTTTGCAAAGAGCGGGAGCTGAGAGTCGCGGAGGATTGAAAAGAGCCGGAGCTGAGAGTCGCCGAGGTTTGAAAAGAGCGGGAGCTGAGAGTCGCAGAGGTTTGAAAAGAGCGGGAGCTGAGAGTCGCGGAGGTTTGAAAAGAGCGGGAGCTAAGAGTCGCGGAGGTTTGAAAAGAGCGGGAGCTGAGAGTCGCGGAGGTTTGAAAAGAGCGGGAGCTGAGAGTCGCGGAGGTTTGAAATGAGCGGGAGCTGAGAGTAGCGGAGGTTTGAAAAGAGCGGGTGCTGAGAGTCGGGGAGGTTATGAAAAGACCGGGAGCTAAGAGTCACGGAGGTTTGAAAAGAGCGGGAGCTGAGAGTCGCGGAGGTTTGAAAACAGCGGGAGCTGAGAGTCGCGGAGGTTTGAAAAGAGCGGGAGCTGAGAGTCGCGGAGGTTTGAAAAGAGCGGGAGCTGAGAGTCGCGGAGTTTTGAAAAGAGCGGGAGCTGAGAGTCGCGGAGGTTTGAAAAGAGCGGGACCTGAGAGTCCCGGAGGTTTGAAAAGAGCGGGAGCTGAGAGTCGCGGAGGTTTCAAAAGAGCGGGAGCTGAGGCTCGCGGAGGTTTGAAAAGAGCAGGACCTGAGAGTCGCGGAGGTTTGAAAAGAGCGGGAGCTGATAGTCGCGGAGGTTTGAAAAGAGCGGGAGCTGAGCTTCGCGGAGGTTTGAAAAGAGCGGGAGCTGAGAGTCACGGAGGTTTGAAAAGAGCGGGAGCTGAGAGTCGCGGAGGTTTGCAAAGAGCGGGAGCTGAGAGTCGCGGAGGTTTGAAAAGAGCAGGACCTGAGAGTCGCGGAGGTTTGAAAAGAGGGGGAGCTTAGAGTCGCGGAGGTTAGAAAAGAGTGGGAGCTGAGAGTCGCGGAGGTTTGAAAAGAGCGGGAGATGAGAGTCGCGGAGGTTTGAAAAGAGCGGGAGCTGAGAGTCGCGGAGGTTTGAAAAGAGCGGGAGCTGAGAGTCGCGGAGGTTTCAAAAGGGCGGGAGCTGAGGCTCGCGGAGGTTTGAAAAGAGCAGGACCTGAGAGTCGCGGAGGTTTGAAAAGAGCGGGAGCTGAGAGTCGCGGAGGTTTGAAAAGAGCGGGAGCTGAGCATCGCGGAGGTTTGAAAAGAGCGGGAGCTGAGAGTCGCGGAGGTTTGAAAAGAGCGGGAGCTGAGAGTCGCGGAGGTTTGCAAAGAGCGGGAGCTGAGAGTCGCGGAGGTTTGAAAAGAGCAGTACCTGAGAGTCGCGGAGGTTTGAAAAGAGGGGGAGCTGAGAGTCGCGGAGGTTTGAAAAGAGTGGGAGCTGAGAGTCGTGGAGGTTTGAAAAGAGCGGGAGATGAGAGTCACGGAGGTTTGAAAAGAGCGGGAGCTCAGAGTCGCGGAGGTTTGAAAAGAGCGAGAGCTGAGAGTTGCGGAGGTTTGAAAAGAGCGGGAGCTAAGAGTCGCGGAGGTTTGAAAAGAGCGGGAGCTGAGAGTCGCGGAGGTTTGAAAAGAGCGGGAGCTGAGAGTCGCGGAGGTTTGAAATGAGCGGGAGCTGAGAGTCGCGGAGGTTTGAAAAGAGCGGGTGCTGAGAGTCGGGGAGGTTATGAAAAGACCGGGAGCTAAGAGTCGCGGAGGTTTGAAAAAATGGGAGCTGAGAGTCGCGGAGGTTTGAAAACAGCGGGAGCTGAGAGTCGCGGAGGTTTGAAAAGAGCGGGAGCTGAGAGTCGCGGAGGTTTGAAAAGAGCGGGAGCTGAGAGTCGCGGAGTTTTGAAAAGAGCGGGAGCTGAGAGTCGCGGAGGTTTGAAAAGAGCGGGACCTGAGAGTCCCGGAGGTTTGAAAAGAGCGGGAGCTGAGAGTCGCGGAGGTTTCAAAAGAGCGGGAGCTGAGGCTCGCGGAGGTTTGAAAAGAGCAGGACCTGAGAGTCGCGGAGGTTTGAAAAGAGCGGGAGCTGAGAGTCGCGGAGGTTTGAAAAGAGCGGGAGCTGAGCTTCGCGGAGGTTTGAAAAGAGCGGGAGCTGAGAGTCGCGGAGGTTTGAAAAGAGCGGGAGCTGAGAGTCGCGGAGGTTTGCAAAGAGCGGGAGCTGAGAGTCGCGGAGGTTTGAAAAGAGCAGGACCTGAGAGTCGCGGAGGTTTGAAAAGAGGGGGAGCTGAGAGTCGCGGAGGTTTGAAAAGAGTGGGAGCTGAGAGTCGCGGAGGATTGAAAAGAGCGGGAGATGAGAGTCGCGGAGGTTTGAAAAGAGCGTGAGCTGAGAGTCCCGGAGGTTTGAAAAGAGCGGGAGCTGAGAGTCGCGGAGGTTTCAAAAGAGCGGGAGCTGAGGCTCACGGAGGTTTGAAAAGAGCAGGACCTGAGAGTCGCGAAGGTTTGAAAAGAGCGGGAGCTGAGAGTCGCGGAGGTTTGAAAAGAGCGGGAGCTGAGCGTCGCGGAGGTTTGAAAAGAGCGGGAGCTGAGAGTCGCGGAGGTTTTAAAAGAGCGGGAGCTGAGAGTCGCGGAGGTTTGCAAAGAGCGGGAGCTGAGAGTCGCGGAGGTTTGAAAAGAGCAGTACCTGAGAGTCGCGGAGGTTTGAAAAGAGGGGGAGCTGAGAGTCGCGGAGGTTTGAAAAGAGTGGGAGCTGAGAGTCGCGGAGGTTTGAAAAGAGCGGGAGATGAGAGTCGCGGAGGTTAGAAAAGAGCGGGAGCTGAGAGTCGCGGAGGTTTGAAAAGAGCGAGAGCTGAGAGTTGCGGAGGTTTGAAAAGAGCGGGAGCTAAGATTCGCAGAGGTTTGAAAAGAGCGGGAGCTGAGAGCCGCGGAGTTTTGAAAAGAGCGGGAGATGAGAGTCGCGGAGGTTTGAAAAGAGCGGGAGCTTAGAGTCGCGGAGGTTTGAAAAGAGCGGGAGCTGAGAGTCGCGCATGTTTGAAATGAGCGGGAGCTGAGAGTCGCGGAGGTTTGCAAAGAGCGGGAGCTGAGACTCGCGGAGGATTGAAAAGAGCGGGAGCTGAGAGTCGCCGAGGTTTGAAAAGAGCGGGAGCTGAGAGTCGCGGAGGTTTGAAAAGAGCGGGAGCTGAGAGTCGCGGAGGTTTGAAAAGAGCTGGAGCTTAGAGTCACGGAGGTTTGAAAAGAGCGGGAGCTGAGAGTCGCGGAGGTTTGAAAAGAGCGGGAGCTGAGAGTCGCGGAGGATTGAAATGAGCGGGAGCTGAGAGTCGCGCAGTTTTGAAAAGAGCGGGTGCTGAGAGTTGGGGAGGTTTGAAAAGAGCGGGAGCTAAGAGTCGCGGAGGTTTGAAAAGAGCGGGAGCTGAGAGTCGCGGAGGTTTGAAAAGAGCGGGAGCTGAGAGTTGCGGAGTTTTGAAAAGAGCGGGAGCTGAGAGTCGCGGAGGTTTGAAATGAGCGGGAGCTGAGAGTCGTGGAGGTTTGAAAAGAGCGGGTGCTGAGAGTCGCGGAGGTTTGAAAAGACCGGGAGCTAAGAGTCACGGAGGTTTGAAAAGAGCGGGAGCTGAGAGTCGCGGAGGTTTGAAAACAGCGGGAGCTGAGAGTCGCGGAGTTTTGAAAAGAGCGGGAGCTGAGAGTCGCGGAGGTTTGAAAAGAGCGGGAGCTGAGAGTCGCGGAGTTTTGAAAAGAGCGGGAGCTGAGAGTCGCGGAGGTTTGAAAAGAGCGGGAGCTGAGAGTCCCGGAGATTTGAAAAGAGCGGGAGCTTAGAGTCGCGGAGGTTTGAAAAGAGCGGGAGCTGAGAGTCGCGGAGGTTTGAAAAGAGCGGGAGCTGAGAGTCGCGGATGTTTGAAAAGAGCGGAAGCTGAGAGTCGCGGAGGTTTGAAAAGAGCGGTTGCTAAGAGTCGCGGAGGTTTGAAAAGAGCGGGAGCTGAGAGTCGCGGAGGTTTGAAAAGAGCGGGACCTGAGAGTCCCGGAGGTTTGAAAAGAGCGGGAGCTGAGAGTCGCGGAGGTTTCAAAAGAGCGGGAGCTGAGAGTCGCGGAGGTTTGAAAAGAGCGGGACCTGAGAGTCCCGGAGGTTTGAAAAGAGCGGGAGCTGAGAGTCGCGGAGGTTTCAAAAGAGCGGGAGCTGAGGCTCGCGGAGGTTTGAAAAGAGCAGGACCTGAGAGTCGCGGAGGTTTGAAAAGAGCGGGAGCTGAGAGTCGCGGAGGTTTGAAAAGAGCGGGAGCTGAGCGTCGCGGAGGTTTGAAAAGAGCGGGAGCTGAGAGTCGCGGAGGTTTGAAAAGAGCGGGAGCTGAGAGTCGCGGAGGTTTGCAAAGAGCGGGAGCTGAGAGTCGTGGAGGTTTGAAAAGAGCAGGACCTGAGAGTCTCGGAGGTTTGAAAAGAGGGGGAGCTGAGAGTCGCGGAGGTTTGAAAAGAGTGGGAGCTGAGAGTCGCGGAGGTTTTAAAAGAGCGGGAGATGAGAGTCGCGGAGGTTAGAAAAGAGCGGGAGCTGAGAGTCGCGGAGGTTTGAAAAGAGTGGGAGCTGAGAGTCGCGGAGGTTTGAAAAGAGCGGGAGATGAGAGTCGCGGAGGTTTGAAAAGAGCGGGAGCTGAGAGTCGCGGAGGTTTGAAAAGAGCGAGAGCTGAGAGTTGCGGAGGTTTGAAAAGAGCGGGAGCTAAGATTCGCAGAGGTTTGAAAAGAGCGGGAGCTGAGAGCCGCGGAGTTTTGAAAAGAGCGGGAGATGAGAGTCGCGGAGGTTTGAAAAGAGCGGGAGCTTAGAGTCGCGGAGGTTTGAAAAGAGCGGGAGCTGAGAGTCGCGCATGTTTGAAATGAGCGGGAGCTGAGAGTCGCGGAGGTTTGCAAAGAGCGGGAGCTGAGAGTCGCGGAGGATTGAAAAGAGCGGGAGCTGAGAGTCGCCGAGGTTTGAAAAGAGCGGGAGCTGAGAGTCGCGGAGGTTTGAAAAGAGCGGGTGCTGAGAGTCGCGGAGGTTTGAAAAGAGCGGGAGCTGAGAGTCGCGGAGGATTGAAATGAGCGGGAGCTGAGAGTTGCGGAGGTTTGAAAAGAGCGGGAGCTAAGAGTCGCAGAGGTTTGAAAAGAGCGGGAGCTGAGAGCCGCGGAGGTTTGAAAATAGCGGGAGAAGAGAGTCGCGGAGGTTTCAAAAGAGCGGGAGCTGAGAGCCGCGGAGTTTTGAAAAGAGCGGGAGATGAGAGTCGCGGAGGTTTGAAAAGAGCGGGAGCTTAGAGTCGCGGAGGTTTGAAAAGAGCGGGAGCTGAGAGTCGCGCATGTTTGAAATGAGCGGGAGCTGAGAGTCGCGGAGGTTTGCAAAGAGCGGGAGCTGAGAGTCGCGGAGGATTGAAAAGAGCGGGAGCTGAGAGTCGCCGAGGTTTGAAAAGAGCGGGAGCTGAGAGTCGCGGAGGTTTGAAAAGAGCGGGAGCTGAAAGTCGCGGAGGTTTGAAAAGAGCTGGAGCTAAGAGTCACGGAGGTTTGAAAAGAGCGGGTGCTGAGAGTCGCGGAGGTTTGAAAAGAGCGGGAGCTGAGAGTCGCGGAGGATTGAAATGAGCGGGAGCTGAGAGTTGCGGAGGTTTGAAAAGAGCGGGAGCTAAGAGTCGCAGAGGTTTGAAAAGAGCGGGAGCTGAGAGCCGCGGAGGTTTGAAAATAGCGGGAGAAGAGAGTCGCGGAGGTTTGAAAAGAGCGGGAGCTTAGAGTCGCGGAGGTTTGAAAAGAGCGGGAGCTGAGAGTCGCGCATGTCTGAAAAGAGCGGGAGGTGAGAGTCGCGGAGGTTTGCAAAGAGCGGGAGCTGAGATTCGCGGAGGATTGAAAAGAGCCGGAGCTGAGAGTCGCCGAGGTTTGAAAAGAGCGGGAGCTGAGAGTCGCGGAGGTTTGAAAAGAGCGGGAGCTGAGAGTCGCGGAGGTTTGAAAAGAGCGGGAGCTAAGTGTCGCGGAGGTTTGAAAAGAGCGGGAGCTGAGAGTCGCGGAGGTTTGAAAAGAGCGGGAGCTGAGAGTCACGGAGGTTTGAAATGAGCGGGAGCTGAGAGTCGCGGAGGTTTGAAAAGAGCGGGTGCTGAGAGTCGGGGAGGTTATGAAAAGACCGGGAGCTAAGAGTCGCGGAGGTTTGAAAAGAGCGGGAGCTGAGAGTCGCGGAGGTTTGAAAACAGCGGGAGCTGAGAGTCGCGGAGGTTTGAAAAGAGCGGGAGCTGAGAGTCGCGGAGGTTTGAAAAGAGCGGGAGCTGAGAGTCGCGGAGGTTTGAAAAGAGCGGGAGCTGAGAGTCGCGGAGGTTTGAAAAGAGCGGGAGCTGAGAGTCGCGGAGTTTTGAAAAGAGCGGGAGCTGAGAGTCGCGGAGGTTTGAAAAGAGCGGGACCTGAGAGTCCCGGAGGTTTGAAAAGAGCGGGAGCTGAGAGTGGCGGAGGTTTCAAAAGAGCGGGAGCTGAGGCTCGCGGAGGTTTGAAAAGAGCAGGACCTGAGAGTCGCGGAGGTTTGAAAAGAGCGGGAGCTGAGAGTCGCGGAGGTTTGAAAAGAGCGGGAGCTAAGTGTCGCGGAGGTTTGAAAAGAGCGGGAGCTGAGAGTCGCGGAGGTTTGAAAAGAGCGGGAGCTGAGAGTCACGGAGGTTTGAAATGAGCGGGAGCTGAGAGTCGCGGAGGTTTGAAAAGAGCGGGTGCTGAGAGTCGGGGAGGTTATGAAAAGACCGGGAGCTAAGAGTCGCGGAGGTTTGAAAAGAGCGGGAGCTGAGAGTCGCGGAGGTTTGAAAACAGCGGGAGCTGAGAGTCGCGGAGGTTTGAAAAGAGCGGGAGCTGAGAGTCGCGGAGGTTTGAAAAGAGCGGGAGCTGAGAGTCGCGGAGGTTTGAAAAGAGCGGGAGCTGAGAGTCGCGGAGGTTTGAAAAGAGCGGGAGCTGAGAGTCGCGGAATTTTGAAAAGAGCGGGAGCTGAGAGTCGCGGAGGTTTGAAAAGAGCGGGACCTGAGAGTCCCGGAGGTTTGAAAAGAGCGGGAGCTGAGAGTGGCGGAGGTTTCAAAAGAGCGGGAGCTGAGGCTCGCGGAGGTTTGAAAAGAGCAGGACCTGAGAGTCGCGGAGGTTTGAAAAGAGCGGGAGCTGAGAGTCGCGGAGGTTTGAAAAGAGCGTGAGCTGAGAGTCGCGGAGGTGTGAAAATAGCAGGACCTGAGAGTCGCGGAGGTTTGAAAAGAGCGGGAGCTGAGAGTCGCGGAGGTTTGAAAAGAGCGTGAGCTGAGAGTCGCGGAGTTTTAAAAAGAGCTGGAGCTGAGAGTCGCGGAGTTTTGAAAAGAGCGGGAGCTGAGAGTCGCGGAGGTTTGCAAAGAGCGGGAGCTGAGAGTCGCGGAGGTTTTAAAAGAGCTGGACCTGAGAGTCGCGGAGGTTTGGAAAGAGCGGGAGCTGAGAGTCGCGGAGGTTTGAAAAGAGAGGGAGCTGAGTGTCGCGGAGGTTTGAAAAGAGCGGGAGCTGAGAGTCGCCGAGGTTTGAAAAGAGCGGGAGCTGAGAGTCGCGGAGGTTTGAAAAGAGCGGGAGCTGAGAGTCGCGGAGGTTTGAAAAGAGCTGGAGCTAAGAGTCACGGAGGTTTGAAAAGAGCGGGAGCTGAGAGTCGCGGAGGTTTGAAAAGAGCGGGAGCTGAGAGTCGCGGAGGATTGAAATGAGCGGGAGCTGAGAGTTGCGGAGGTTTGAAAAGAGCGGGAGCTAAGAGTCGCAGAGGTTTGAAAAAAGCGGGAGCTGAGAGCCGCGGAGGTTTGAAAATAGCGGGAGAAGAGAGTCGCGGAGGTTTGAAAAGAGCGGGAGCTTAGAGTCGCGGAGGTTTGAAAAGAGCGTGAGCTGAGAGTCGCGCATGTCTGAAAAGAGCGGGAGGTGAGAGTCGCGGAGGTTTGCAAAGAGCGGGAGCTGAGAGTCGCGGAGGATTGAAAAGAGCCGGAGCTGAGAGTCGCCGAGGTTTGAAAAGAGCGGGAGCTGAGAGTCGCGGAAGTTTGAAAAGAGCGGGAGCCGAGAGTCGCGGAGGTTTGAAAAGAGCGGGAGCTAAGAGTCGCGGAGGTTTGAAAAGAGCGGGAGCTGAGAGTCCCGGAGGTTTGAAAAGAGCGGGAGCTGAGAGTCGCGGTGGTTTGAAATGAGCGGGAGCTGAGAGTCGCGGAGGTTTGAAAAGAGCGGGTGCTGAGAGTCGGGGAGGTTATGAAAAAACCGGGAGCTAAGAGTCGCGGAGGTTTGAAAAGAGCGGGAGCTGAGAGTCGCGGAGGTTTGAAAACAGCGGGAGCTGAGAGTCGCGGAGGTTTGAAAAGAGCGGGAGCTGAGAGTCGCGGAGGTTTGAAAAGAGCGGGAGCTGAGAGTCGCGGAGGTTTGAAAAGAGCGGGAGCTGAGAGTCGCGGAGGTTTGAAAAGAGCGGGAGCTGGGAGTCGCGGAGTTTTGAAAAGAGCGGGAGCTGAGAGTCGCGGAGGTTTGAAAAGAGCGGGACCTGAGAGTCCCGGAGGTTTGAAAAGAGCGGGAGCTGAGAGTCCCGGAGGTTTGAAAAGAGCGGGAGCTGAGAGTGGCGGAGGTTTCAAAAGAGCGGGAGCTGAGGCTCGCGGAGGTTTGAAAAGAGCAGGACCTGAGAGTCGCGGAGGTTTGAAAAGAGCGGGAGCTGAGAGTCGCGGAGGTTTGAAAAGAGCGTGAGCTGAGAGTCGCGGAGGTTTGAAAAGAGCGGGACCTGAGTGTCCCGAAGGTTTGAAAAGAGCGGGTGCTGTGAGTCGCGGAGATTTGAAAAGAACGGGAGCTGAGAGTCGCGGAGGTTTGAAAATAGCGTGAGCTGAGAGTCGCGGAGGTGTGAAAATAGCAGGACCTGAGAGTCGCGGAGGTTTGAAAAGAGCGGGAGCTGAGAGTCGCGGAGGTTTGAAAAGAGCGTGAGCTGAGAGTCGCGGAGGTTTGAAAAGAGCTGGAGCTGAGAGTCGCGGAGTTTTGAAAAGAGCGGGAGCTGAGAGTCGCGGAGGTTTGCAAAGAGCGGGAGCTGAGAGTCGCGGAGGTTTGAAAAGAGCTGGACCTGAGAGTCGCGGAGCTTTGAAAAGAGCGGGAGCTGAGAGTCGCGGAGGTTTGAAAAGAGAGGGAGCTGAGAGTCGCGGAGGTTTGAAAGAGCGGGAGCTGAGAGTCGCCGAGGTTTGAAAAGAGCGGGAGCTGAGAGTCGCGGAGGTTTGAAAAGAGCGGGAGCTGAGAGTCGCGGAGGTTTGAAAAGACCTGGAGCTAAGAGTCACGGAGGTTTGAAAAGAGCGGGAGCTGAGAGTCGCGGAGGTTTGAAAAGAGCGGGAGCTGAGAGTCGCGGAGGATTGAAATGAGCGGGAGCTGAGAGTTGCGGAGGTTTGAAAAGAGCGGGAGCTAAGAGTCGCAGAGGTTTGAAAAAAGCGTGAGCTGAGAGCCGCGGAGGTTTGAAAATAGCGGGAGAAGAGTGTCGCGGAGGTTTGAAAAGAGCGGAAGCTTAGAGTCGCGGAGGTTTGAAAAGAGCGGGAGCTGAGAGTCGCGGAGGTTTGAAAAGAGCGGGAGCTGAGAGTCGCGGTGGTTTGAAATGAGCGGGAGCTGAGAGTCGCGGAGGTTTGAAAAGAGCGGGTGCTGAGAGTCGGGGAGGTTATGAAAAGACCGGGAGCTAAGAGTCGCGGAGATTTGAAAAGAGCGGGAGCTGAGAGTCGCGGAGGTTTGAAAACAGCGGGAGCTGAGAGTTGCGGAGGTTTGAAAAGAGCGGGAGCTGAGAGTCGCGGAAGTTTGAAAAGAGCGGGAGCTGAGAGTCGCGGAGGTTTGAAAAGAGCGGGAGCTGAGAGTCGCGGAGGTTTGAAAAGAGCGTGAGCTGAGAGTCGCGGAGTTTTGAAAAGAGCGGGAGCTGAGAGTCGCGGAGGTTTGAAAAGAGCGGGACCTGAGAGTCCCGGAGGTTTGAAAAGAGCGGGAGCTGAGAGTGGCGGAGGTTTCAAAAGAGCGGGAGCTGAGGCTCGCGGAGGTTTGAAAAGAGCAGGACCTGAGAGTCGCGGAGGTTTGAAAAGAGCGGGAGCTGAGAGTCGCGGAGGTTTGAAAAGAGCGTGAGCTGAGAGTCGCGGAGGTTTGAAAAGAGCGGGACCTGAGTGTCCCGGAGGTTTGAAAAGAGCGGGTGCTGTGAGTCGCGGAGATTTGAAAAGAACGTGAGCTGAGAGTCGCGGAGGTTTGAAAATAGCGTGAGCTGAGAGTCGCGGAGGTGTGAAAATAGCAGGACCTGAGAGTCGCGGAGGTTTGAAAAGAGCGGGAGCTGAGAGTCGCGGAGGTTTGAAAAGAGCGTGAGCTGAGAGTCGCGGAGGTTTGAAAAGAGCTGGAGCTGAGAGTCGCGGAGTTTTGAAAACAGCGGGAGCTGAGAGTCGCGGAGGTTTGAAAAGAGCGGGACCTGAGAGTCGCGGAGCTTTGAAAAGAGCGGGAGCTGAGAGTCGCGGAGGTTTGAAAAGAGCGGGAGCTGAGAGTCCCGGAGGTTTGAAAAGAGCGTGAGCTGAGAGTCGCGGAGGTTTCAAAAGAGCGGGAGCTGAGGCTCGCGGACGTTTGAAAAGAGCAGGACCGGAGAGTAGCGGAGGTTTGAAAAGAGCGGGAGCTGAGAGTCGCGGAGGTTTGAAAAGAGCGGGAGCTGAAAGTCGCGGAGATTTGAAAAGAGCAGGACCTGAGAGTCGCGGAGGTTTGAAAAGAGCGGGAGCTGAGAGTCGCGGAGGTTTGAAAAGAGCGGGAGGTGAGAGTTGCGGAGGTTTGAAAAGAGCGGGACCTGAGAGTCGCGGAGGTTTGAAGAGAGCGGGAGCTGAGAGTCGCGGAGGTTTGAAAAGAGCGGGAGCTGAGCGTCGCGGAGGTTTGAAAAGAGCGGGAGGTGAGAGTCGCGGAGGTTTGAAAAGAGCGGGAGGTGAGAGTTGCGGAGGTTTGAAAAGAGCGGGACCTGAGAGTCGCGGAGTTTTGAAAAGAGCGGGAGCTGAGAGTCGCGGAGGTTTGAAAAGAGCGGGACCTGAGAGTCCCGGAGGTTTGAAAAGAGCGGGAGCTGAGAGTCGCGGAGGTTTCAAAAGAGCGGGAGCTGAGGCTCGCGGAGGTTTGAAAAGAGCAGGACCTGAGAGTCGCGCAGGTTTGAAAAGAGCGGGAGCTGAGAGTCGCGGAGGTTTGAAAAGAGCGTGAGCGGAGAGTCGCGGAGGTTTGAAAAGAGCGGGACCTGAGTGTCCCGGAGGTTTGAAAAGAGCGGGTGCTGTGAGTCGCGGAGATTTGAAAAGAACGGGAGCTGAGAGTCGCGGAAGTTTGAAAATAGCGTGAGCTGAGAGTCGCGGAGGTGTGAAAATAGCAGGACCTGAGAGTCGCGGAGGTTTGAAAAGAGCGGGAGCTGAGAGTCGCGGAGGTTTGAAAAGAGCGTGAGCTGAGAGTCGCGGAGGTTTGAAAAGAGCTGGAGCTGAGAGTCGCGGAGTTTTGAAAACAGCGGGAGCTGAGAGTCACGGAGGTTTGAAAAGAGCGGGACCTGAGAGTCGCGGTGGTTTGAAAAGAGCGGGAGCTGAGAGTCGCGTAGGTTTGAAAAGAGCGGGAGCTGAGAGACCCGGAGGTTTGAAAAGAGCGGGAGCTGAGAGTCGCGGAGGTTTCAAAAGAGCGGGAGCTGAGGCTCGCGGACGTTTGAAAAGAGCAGGACCGGAGAGTCGCGGAGGTTTGAAAAGAGCGGGAGCTGAGAGTCGCGGAGGTTTGAAAAGAGCGGGAGCTGAAAGTCGCGGAGATTTGAAAAGAGCAGGACCTGAGAGTCGCGGAGGTTTGAAAAGAGCGGGAGCTGAGAGTCGCGGAGGTTTGAAAAGAGCGGGAGGTGAGAGTTGCGGAGGTTTGAAAAGAGCGGGACCTGAGAGTCGCGGAGGTTTGAAGAGAGCGGGAGCTGAGAGTCGCGGAGGTTTGAAAAGAGCGGGAGCTGAGCGTCGCGGAGGTTTGAAAAGAGCGGGAGCTGAGAGTCGCGGAGGTTTGAAAAGAGCGGGAGCTGAGAGTTCCGGAGGTTTGCAAAGAGCGGGAGCTGAGAGTCGCAGAGGTTTGAAAAGAGCAAGATCTGAGAGTCGCGGAGGTTTGAAAAGAGGGGGAGCCGAGAGTCGCGGAGGTTTGAAAAGAGTGGGAGCTGAGAGTCGCGGAGGATTGAAAAGAGCGGGAGCTGAGAGTTGCGGAGGTTTGAAAAGAGCGGGAGCTGAGAGTCGCGGAGGTTTGAAAAGAGCGAGAGCTGAGAGTTGCGGAGGTTTGAAAAGAGCGGGAGCTAAGAGTCGCAGAGGTTTGAAAAGAGCGGGAGCTGAGAGCCGCAGAGGTTTGAAAATAGCGGGAGAAGAGAGTCGCGGAGGTTTGAAAAGAGCGGGAGCTTAGAGTCGCGGAGGTTTGAAAAGAGCGGGAGCTGAGAGTCGCGCATGTCTGAAAAGAGCGGGAGGTGAGAGTTGCGGAGGTTTGCAAAGAGCGGGAGCTGAGAGTCGCGGAGGATTGAAAAGAGCCGGAGCTGAGAGTCGCCGAGGTTTGAAAAGAGCGGGAGCTGAGAGTCGCAGAGGTTTGAAAAGAGCGGGAGCTGAGAGTCGCGGAGGTTTGAAAAGAGCGGGAGCTAAGAGTCGCGGAGGTTTGAAAAGAGCGGGAGCTGAGAGTCGCGGAGGTTTGAAAAGAGCGGGAGCTGAGAGTCGCGGAGGTTTGAAATGAGCGGGAGCTGAGAGTAGCGGAGGTTTGAAAAGAGCGGGTGCTGAGAGTCGGGGAGGTTATGAAAAGACCGGGAGCTAAGAGTCACGGAGGTTTGAAAAGAGCGGGAGCTGAGAGTCGCGGAGGTTTGAAAACAGCGGGAGCTGAGAGTCGCGGAGGTTTGAAAAGAGCGGGAGCTGAGAGTCGCGGAGGTTTGAAAAGAGCGGGAGCTGAGAGTCGCGGAGTTTTGAAAAGAGCGGGAGCTGAGAGTCGCGGAGGTTTGAAAAGAGCGGGACGTGAGAGTCCCGGAGGTTTGAAAAGAGCGGGAGCTGAGAGTCGCGGAGGTTTCAAAAGAGCGGGAGCTGAGGCTCGCGGAGGTTTGAAAAGAGCAGGACCTGAGAGTCGCGGAGGTTTGAAAAGAGCGGGAGCTGATAGTCGCGGAGGTTTGAAAAGAGCGGGAGCTGAGCTTCGCGGAGGTTTGAAAAGAGCGGGAGCTGAGAGTCACGGAGGTTTGAAAAGAGCGGGAGCTGAAAGTCGCGGAGGTTTGCAAAGAGCGGGAGCTGAGAGTCGCGGAGGTTTGAAAAGAGCAGGACCTGAGAGTCGCGGAGGTTTGAAAAGAGGGGGAGCTTAGAGTCGCGGAGGTTTGAAAAGAGTGGGAGCTGAGAGTCGCGGAGGTTTGAAAAGAGCGGGAGATGAGAGTCGCGGAGGTTTGAAAAGAGCGGGAGCTGAGAGTCGCGGAGGTTTGAAAAGAGCGGGAGCTGAGAGTCGCGGAGGTTTCAAAAGGGCGGGAGCTGAGGCTCGCGGAGGTTTGAAAAGAGCAGGACCTGAGAGTCGCGGAGGTTTGAAAAGAGCGGGAGCTGAGAGTCGCGGAGGTTTGAAAAGAGCGGGAGCTGAGCATCGCGGAGGTTTGAAAAGAGCGGGAGCTGAGAGTCGCGGAGGTTTGAAAAGAGCGGGAGCTGAGAGTCGCGGAGGTTTGCAAAGAGCGGGAGCTGAGAGTCGCGGAGGTTTGAAAAGAGCAGTACCTGAGAGTCGCGGAGGTTTGAAAAGAGGGGGAGCTGAGAGTCGCGGAGGTTTGAAAAGAGTGGGAGCTGAGAGTCGTGGAGGTTTGAAAAGAGCGGGAGATGAGAGTCACGGAGGTTTGAAAAGAGCGGGAGCTCAGAGTCGCGGAGGTTTGAAAAGAGCGAGAGCTGAGAGTTGCGGAGGTTTGAAAAGAGCGGGAGCTAAGAGTCGCGGAGGTTTGAAAAGAGCGGCAGCTGAGAGTCGCGGAGGTTTGAAAAGAGCGGGAGCTGAGAGTCGCGGAGGTTTGAAATGAGCGGGAGCTGAGAGTCGCGGAGGTTTGAAAAGAGCGGGTGCTGAGAGTCGGGGAGGTTATGAAAAGACCGGGAGCTAAGAGTCGCGGAGGTTTGAAAAAATGGGAGCTGAGAGTCGCGGAGGTTTGAAAACAGCGGGAGCTGAGAGTCGCGGAGGTTTGAAAAGAGCGGGAGCTGAGAGTCGCGGAGGTTTGAAAAGAGCGGGAGCTGAGAGTCGCGGAGTTTTGAAAAGAGCGGGAGCTGAGAGTCGCGGAGGTTTGAAAAGAGCTGGACCTGAGAGTCCCGGAGGTTTGAAAAGAGCGGGAGCTGAGAGTCGCGGAGGTTTCAAAAGAGCGGGAGCTGAGGCTCGCGGAGGTTTGAAAAGAGCAGGACCTGAGAGTCGCGGAGGTTTGAAAAGAGCGGGAGCTGAGAGTCGCGGAGGTTTGAAAAGAGCGGGAGCTGAGCTTCGCGGAGGTTTGAAAAGAGCGGGAGCTGAGAGTCGCGGAGGTTTGAAAAGAGCGGGAGCTGAGAGTCGCGGAGGTTTGCAAAGAGCGGGAGCTGAGAGTCGCGGAGGTTTGAAAAGAGCAGGACCTGAGAGTCGCGGAGGTTTGAAAAGAGGGGGAGCTGAGAGTCGCGGAGGTTTGAAAAGAGTGGGAGCTGAGAGTCGCGGAGGATTGAAAAGAGCGGGAGATGAGAGTCGCGGAGGTTTGAAAAGAGCGGGAGCTGAGAGTCCCGGAGGTTTGAAAAGAGCGGGAGCTGAGAGTCGCGGAGGTTTCAAAAGAGCGGGAGCTGAGGCTCACGGAGGTTTGAAAAGAGCAGGACCTGAGAGTCGCGGAGGTTTGAAAAGAGCGGGAGCTGAGAGTCGCGGAGGTTTGAAAAGAGCGGGAGCTGAGCGTCGCGGAGGTTTGAAAAGAGCGGGAGCTGAGAGTCGCGGAGGTTTGAAAAGAGCGGGAGCTGAGAGTCGCGGAGGTTTGCAAAGAGCGGGAGCTGAGAGTCGCGGAGGTTTGAAAAGAGCAGTACCTGAGAGTCGCGGAGGTTTGAAAAGAGGGGGAGCTGAGAGTCGCGGAGGTTTGAAA
Organism: Scyliorhinus torazame; assembly: GCF_047496885.1. NCBI lineage: Eukaryota > Metazoa > Chordata > Chondrichthyes > Carcharhiniformes > Scyliorhinidae > Scyliorhinus > Scyliorhinus torazame. The sequence continues at coordinate 19,343,352 of NC_092711.1, forward strand.
AGAGTGGGAGCTGAGAGTCGCGGAGGTTTGAAAAGAGCGGGAGATGAGAGTCGCGGAGGTTAGAAAAGAGCGGGAGCTGAGAGTCGCGGAGGTTTGAAAAGAGCGAGAGCTGAGAGTTGCGGAGGTTTGAAAAGAGCGGGAGCTAAGATTCGCAGAGGTTTGAAAAGAGCGGGAGCTGAGAGCCGCGGAGTTTTGAAAAGAGCGGGAGATGAGAGTCGCGGAGGTTTGAAAAGAGCGGGAGCTTAGAGTCGCGGAGGTTTGAAAAGAGCGGGAGCTGAGAGTCGCGCATGTTTGAACTGAGCGGGAGCTGAGAGTCGCGGAGGTTTGCAAAGAGCGGGAGCTGAGACTCGCGGAGGATTGAAAAGAGCGGGAGCTGAGAGTCGCCGAGGTTTGAAAAGAGCGGGAGCTGAGAGTCGCGGAGGTTTGAAAAGAGCGGGAGCTGAGAGTCGCGGAGGTTTGAAAAGAGCTGGAGCTTAGAGTCACGGAGGTTTGAAAAGAGCGGGAGCTGAGAGTCGCGGAGGTTTGAAAAGAGCGGGAGCTGAGAGTCGCGGAGGATTGAAATGAGCGGGAGCTGAGAGTCGCGCAGTTTTGAAAAGAGCGGGTGCTGAGAGTTGGGGAGGTTTGAAAAGAGCGGGAGCTAAGAGTCGCGGAGGTTTGAAAAGAGCGGGAGCTGAGAGTCGCGGAGGTTTGAAAAGAGCGGGAGCTGAGAGTTGCGGAGTTTTGAAAAGAGCGGGAGCTGAGAGTCGCGGAGGTTTGAAATGAGCGGGAGCTGAGAGTCGCGGAGGTTTGAAAAGAGCGGGTGCTGAGAGTCGCGGAGGTTTGAAAAGACCGGGAGCTAAGAGTCACGGAGGTTTGAAAAGAGCGGGAGCTGAGAGTCGCGGAGGTTTGAAAACAGCGGGAGCTGAGAGTCGCGGAGTTTTGAAAAGAGCGGGAGCTGAGAGTCGCGGAGGTTTGAAAAGAGCGGGAGCTGAGAGTCGCGGAGTTTTGAAAAGAGCGGGAGCTGAGAGTCGCGGAGGTTTGAAAAGAGCGGGAGCTGAGAGTCCCGGAGATTTGAAAAGAGCGGGAGCTTAGAGTCGCGGAGGTTTGAAAAGAGCGGGAGCTGAGAGTCGCGGAGGTTTGAAAAGAGCGGGAGCTGAGAGTCGCGGATGTTTGAAAAGAGCGGAAGCTGAGAGTCGCGGAGGTTTGAAAAGAGCGGGTGCTAAGAGTCGCGGAGGTTTGAAAAGAGCGGGAGCTGAGAGTCGCGGAGGTTTGAAAAGAGCGGGACCTGAGAGTCCCGGAGGTTTGAAAAGAGCGGGAGCTGAGAGTCGCGGAGGTTACAAAAGAGCGGGAGCTGAGAGTCGCGGAGGTTTGAAAAGAGCGGGACCTGAGAGTCCCGGAGGTTTGAAAAGAGCGGGAGCTGAGAGTCGCGGAGGTTTCAAAAGAGCGGGAGCTGAGGCTCGCGGAGGTTTGAAAAGAGCAGGACCTGAGAGTCGCGGAGGTTTGAAAAGAGCGGGAGCTGAGAGTCGCGGAGGTTTGAAAAGAGCGGGAGCTGAGCGTCGCGGAGGTTTGAAAAGAGCGGGAGCTGAGAGTCGCGGAGGTTTGAAAAGAGCGGGAGCTGAGAGTCGCGGAGGTTTGCAAAGAGCGGGAGCTGAGAGTCGTGGAGGTTTGAAAAGAGCAGGACCTGAGAGTCGCGGAGGTTTGAAAAGAGGGGGAGCTGAGAGTCGCGGAGGTTTGAAAAGAGTGGGAGCTGAGAGTCGCGGAGGTTTTAAAAGAGCGGGAGATGAGAGTCGCGGAGGTTAGAAAAGAGCGGGAGCTGAGAGTCGCGGAGGTTTGAAAAGAGCGAGAGCTGAGAGTTGCGGAGGTTTGAAAAGAGCGGGAGCTAAGATTCGCAGAGGTTTGAAAAGAGCGGGAGCTGAGAGCCGCGGAGTTTTGAAAAGAGCGGGAGATGAGAGTCGCGGAGGTTTGAAAAGAGCGGGAGCTTAGAGTCGCGGAGGTTTGAAAAGAGCGGGAGCTGAGAGTCGCGCATGTTTGAAATGAGCGGGAGCTGAGAGTCGCGGAGGTTTGCAAAGAGCGGGAGCTGAGACTCGCGGAGGATTGAAAAGAGCGGGAGCTGAGAGTCGCCGAGGTTTGAAAAGAGCGGGAGCTGAGAGTCGCGGATGTTTGAAAAGAGCGGGAGCTGAGAGTCGCGGAGGTTTGAAAAGAGCTGGAGCTTAGAGTCACGGAGGTTTGAAAAGAGCGGGAGCTGAGAGTCGCGGAGGTTTGAAAAGAGCGGGAGCTGAGAGTCGCGGAGGATTGAAATGAGCGGGAGCTGAGAGTCGCGCAGGTTTGAAAAGAGCGGGTGCTGAGAGTTGGGGAGGTTTGAAAAGAGCGGGAGCTAAGAGTCGCGGAGGTTTGAAAAGAGCGGGAGCTGAGAGTCGCGGAGGTTTGAAAAGAGCGGGAGCTGAGAGTTGCGGAGTTTTGAAAAGAGCGGGAGCTGAGAGTCGCGGAGGTTTGAAATGAGCGGGAGCTGAGAGTCGCGGAGGTTTGAAAAGAGCGGGTGCTGAGAGTCGCGGAGGTTTGAAAAGACCGGGAGCTAAGAGTCGCGGAGGTTTGAAAAGAGCGGGAGCTGAGAGTCGCGGAGGTTTGAAAACAGCGGGAGCTGAGAGTCGCGGAGTTTTGAAAAGAGCGGGAGCTGAGAGTCGCGGAGGTTTGAAAAGAGCGGGAGCTGAGAGTCGCGGAGTTTTGAAAAGAGCGGGAGCTGAGAGTCGCGGAGGTTTGAAAAGAGCGGGAGCTGAGAGTCCCGGAGATTTGAAAAGAGCGGGAGCTTAGAGTCGCGGAGGTTTGAAAAGAGCGGGAGCTGAGAGTCGCGGAGGTTTGAAAAGAGCGGGAGCTGAGAGTTGCGGATGGTTGAAAAGAGCGGGAGCTGAGAGTCGCGGAGGTTTGAAAAGAGCGGGTGCTAAGAGTCGCGGAGGTTTGAAAAGAGCGGGAGCTGAGAGTCGCGGAGGTTTGAAAAGAGCGGGACCTGAGAGTCCCGGAGGTTTGAAAAGAGCGGGAGCTGAGAGTCGCGGAGGTTTCAAAAGAGCGGGAGCTGAGGCTCGCGGAGGTTTGAAAAGAGCAGGACCTGAGAGTCGCGGAGGTTTGAAAAGAGCGGGAGCTGAGGCTCGCGGAGGTTTGAAAAGAGCGGGAGCTGAGCGTCGCGGAGGTTTGAAAAGAGCGGGAGCTGAGAGTCGCGGAGGTTTGAAATGAGCGGGAGCTGAAAGTCGCGGAGGTTTGAAAAGAGCGGGTGCTGAGAGTCGGGGAGGTTATGAAAAGACCGGGAGCTAAGAGTCGCGGAGGTTTGAAAAGAGCGGGAGCTGAGAGTCGCGGAGGTTTGAAAAGAGCGGGAGCTGAGAGTCGCGGAGGATTGAAAAGAGCGGGAGCTGAGAGTCGCGGAGGTTTGAAAAGAGCGGGAGCTGAGAGTCGCGGAGGTTTGAAATGAGCGGGAGCTGAGAGTCGCGGAGGTTTGAAAAGAGCGGGTGCTGAGAGTCGGGGAGGTTATGAAAAGACCGGGAGCTAAGAGTCGCGGAGGTTTGAAAAGAGCGGGAGCTGAGAGTCGCGGAGGTTTGAAAAGAGCGGGAGCTGAGAGTCGCGGAGGTTTGAAAAGAGCGGGAGCTGAGAGTCGCGGAGGTTTGAAAAGAGCGGGAGCTGAGAGTCGCGGAGTTTTGAAAAGAGCGGGAGCTGAGAGTCCCGGAGGTTTGAAAAGAGCGGGAGCTGAGAGTCGCGGAGGTTTCAAAAGAGCGGGAGCTGAGGCTCGCGGAGGTTTGAAAAGAGCAGGACCTGAGAGTCGCGGAGGTTTGAAAAGAGCGGGAGCTGAGAGTCACGGAGGTTTGAAAAGAGCGGGAGCTGAGCGTCGCGGAGGTTTGAAAAGAGCGGGAGCTGAGAGTCGCGGAGGTTTGAAAAGAGCGGGAGCTGAGAGTCGCGGAGGTTTGAAAAGAGCGGGAGATGAGAGTCGCGGAGGTTAGAAAAGAGCGGGAGCTGAGAGTCGCGGAAGTTTGAAAAGAGCGAGAGCTGAGAGTTGCGGAGGTTTGAAAAGAGCGGGAGCTAAGATTCGCAGAGGTTTGAAAAGAGCGGGAGCTGAGAGCCGCGGAGTTTTGAAAAGAACGGGAAATGAGAGTCGCGGAGGTTTGAAAAGAGCGGGAGCTTAGAGTCGCGGAGGTTTGAAAAGAGCGGGAGCTGAGAGTCGCGCATGTTTGAAATGAGCGGGAGCTGAGAGTCGCGGAGGTTTGCAAAGAGCGGGAGCTGAGACTCGCGGAGGATTGAGAAGAGCGGGAGCTGAGAGTCGCCGAGGTTTGAAAAGAGCCGGAGCTGAGAGTCGCGGAGGTTTGAAAAGAGCGGGAGCTGAGAGTCGCGGAGGTTTGAAAAGAGCTGGAGCTAAGAGTCACGGAGGTTTGAAAAGAGCGGGAGCTGAGAGTCGCGGAGGTTTGAAAAGAGCGGGAGCTGAGAGTCGCGGAGGATTGAAATGAGCGGGAGCAGAGAGTCGCGCAGGTTTGAAAAGAGCGGGTGCTGAGAGTTGGGGAGGTTTGAAAAGAGCGGGAGCTAAGAGTCGCGGAGGTTTGAAAAGAGCGGGAGCTGAGAGTCGCGGAGGTTTGAAAACAGCGGGACCTGAGAGTCGCGGAGGTTTGAAAAGAGCGGGAGCTGAGAGTCGCGGAGGTTTGAAAAGAGCGGGAGCTAAGAGTTGCGGAGTTTTGAAAAGAGCGGGAGCTGAGAGTCGCGGAGGTTTGAAATGAGCGGGAGCTGAGAGTCGCGGAGGTTTGAAAAGAGCGGGTGCTGAGAGTCGCGGAGGTTTGAAAAGACCGGGAGCTGAGAGTCGCGGAGGTTTGAAAAGAGCGGGAGCTGAGAGTCGCGGAGGTTTGAAAAGAGCGGGAGCTGAGAGTCGCGGAGTTTTGAAAAGAGCGGGAGCTGAGAGTCGCGGAGGTTTGAAAAGAGCGGGAGCTGAGAGTCGCGGAGTTTTGAAAAGAGCGGGAGCTGAGAGTCGCGGAGGTTTGAAAAGAGCGGGAGCTGAGAGTCCCGGAGATTTGAAAAGAGCGGGAGCTTAGAGTCGCGGAGGTTTGAAAAGAGCGGGAGCTGAGAGTCGCGGAGGTTTGAAAAGAGCGGGAGCTGAGAGTCGCGGAGGTTTGCAAAGAGTGGGAGCTGAGAGTCGCGGAGGTTTGAAAAGAGCAGGACCTGAGAGTCGCGGAGGTTTGAAAAGAGGGGGAGCTGAGAGTCGCGGAGGTTTGAAAAGAGTGGGAGCTGAGAGTCGCGGAGGTTTGAAAAGAGCGGGAGATGAGAGTCGCGGAGGTTAGAAAAGAGCGGGAGCTGAGAGTCGCGGAGGTTTGAAAAGAGCGAGAGCTGAGAGTTGCGGAGGTTTGAAAAGAGCGGGAGCTAAGATTCGCAGAGGTTTGGAAAGAGCGGGAGCTGAGAGCCGCGGAGTTTTGAAAAGAGCGGGAGATGAGAGTCGCGGAGGTTTGAAAAGAGCGGGAGCTTAGAGTCGCGGAGGTTTGAAAAGAGCGGGAGCTGAGAGTCGCAAATGTTTGAAATGAGCGGGAGCTGAGAGTCGCGGAGGTTTGCAAAGAGCGGGAGCTGAGACTCGCGGAGGATTGAAAAGAGCGGGAGCTGAGAGTCGCCGAGGTTTGAAAAGAGCGGGAGCTGAGAGTCGCGGAGGTTTGAAAAGAGCGGGAGATGAGAGTCGCGGAGGATTGAAATGAGCGGGAGCTGAGAGTCGCGCAGGATTGAAAAGAGCGGGTGCTGAGAGTTGGGGAGGTTTGAAAAGAGCGGGAGCTAAGAGTCGCGGAGGTTTGAAAAGAGCGGGAGCTGAGAGTCGCGGAGGTTTGAAAAGAGCGGGAGCTGAGAGTCGCGGAGGTTTGAAAAGAGCGGGAGCTGAGAGTCCCGGAGATTTGAAAAGAGCGGGAGCTTAGAGTCGCGGAGGTTTGAAAAGAGCGGGAGCTGAGAGTCGCGGAGGTTTGAAAAGATCGGGAGCTGAGAGTCGCGGATGTTTGAAAAGAGCGGGAGCTGAGAGTCGCGGAGGTTTGAAAAGAGCGGGTGCTAAGAGTCGCGGAGGTTTGAAAAGAGCGGGAGCTGAGAGTCGCGGAACTTTGCAAAGAGCGGGAGCTGAGAGTCGCGGAGGTTTCAAAAGAGCGGGAGCTGAGAGTCGCTGAGGTTTGAAAAGAGCGGGAGCTGAGAGTCGCGGAGGTTTGAAAAGAGCAGGAGCTGAGAGTCGCGGAGATTTGAAAAGAGCGGGAGCTGAGAGTCGCGGAGGTTTGAAAAGAGCGGGAGCTGAGAGTCGCGGAGGTTTGAAATGAGCGGGACCTGAGAGTCGTGGAGGTTTGAAAAGAGTGGGAGCTGAGAGTCGCGGACGTTTACAAAAGAGCGGGAGCTGAGAGCCGCGTAGGTTTGAAAAGAGCGGGAGCTGAGAGTCGCGGAGGTTTGAAAAGAGCGGGAGCTGAGAGTCACGGAGGTTTAAAAAGAGCAGGAGCTGAGAGTCGCGGAGGTTTGAAAAGAGCGGGAGCTGCGAGTCGCGGAGGTATGAAAAGAGTGGGAGCTGAGAGTCGCAGAGGTTTGAAAACAGCGGGAGCTGAGAGTCGCGGAGGTTTGAAAAGAGCCGGAGCTGAGAGTCGCGGAGGTTTGAAAAGAGCGGGAGCTGAGAGTCGCGGAGTTTTGAAAAGAGCGGGAGCTGAGCGTCGCGGAGGTTTGAAATGAGCGGGAGCTGAGAGTCGCGGAGGTTTGAAAAGAGCGGGTGCTGAGAGTCGCGGAGGTTTGAAAAGACCGGGAGCTAAGAGTCGCGGAGGTTTGAAAAGAGCGGGAGCTGAGAGTCACGGAGGTTTGAAAACAGCGGGAGCTGAGAGTCGCCGAGGTTTGAAAAGAGCGGGAGCTGAGAGTCGCGGAGGTTTGAAAGGAGCGGGAGCTGAGAGTCGCGGAGGTTTGAAAAGAGCGGGAGCTGAGAGTCGCGGAGTTTTGAAAAGAGCGGGAGCTGAGAGTCACGGATGTTTGAAAAGAGCGGGAGCTGGGAGTCGCTGAGGTTTGAAAAGAGCGGGAGCTGAGAGTCGCGGAGGTTTGAAAAGAGCAGGAGTTAAGAGTCGTAGAGATATGAAAAGAGCGGGAGCTGAGAGTCGCGGAGGTTTGAAAAGAGCGGGAGCTTAGATTCGCGGAGATTTGAAAAGAGCGGGAGCTGAGAGTCGCGGAGGTTTGAAAAGAGCGGGAGCTGAGAGTCGCGGAGGTTTGAAATGAGCGGGACCTGAGAGTCGTGGAGGTTTGAAAAGAGTGGGAGCTGAGAGTCGCGGAGGTTTGAAAAGAGCGGGAGCTGAGAGTCGCGGAGGTTTGAAAAGAGCGGGAGCTGAGAGTCGCGGAGGTTTGAAAAGAGCGGGATCTGAGAGTCACGGAGGTTTGAAAAGAGCAGGAGCTGAGAGTCGCGGAGGTTTGAAAAGAGCGGGAGCTGCGAGTCGCGGAGGTTTGAAAAGAGTGGGAGCTGAGAGTCGCGGAGGTTTGAAAAGATCGGCAGCTGAGAGTCGCGGAGGTTTGAAAAGAGCAGGAGCTGAGAGTCGCAGAGATATGAAAAGAGCGGGAGCTGAGAGTCGCGGAGGTTTGAAAAGAGCGGGAGCTTAGAGTCGCGGAGATTTGAAAAGAGCGGGAGCTGAGAGTCGCGGAGGTTTGAAAAGAGCGGGAGCTGAGAGTCGCGGAGGTTTGAAATGAGCGGGACCTGAGAGTCGTGGAGGTTTGAAAAGAGTGGGAGCTGAGAGTCGCGGAGGTTTGAAAAGAGCGGGAGCTGAGAGTCGCGGAGGTTTGAAAAGAGCGGGAGCTGAGAGTCGCGGAGGTTTGAAAAGAGCGGGAGCTGAGAGTCACGGAGGTGTGAAAAGAGCAGGAGCTGAGAGTCGCGGAGGTTTGAAAAGAGCGGGAGCTGCGAGTCGCGGAGGTTTGAAAAGAGTGGGAGCTGAGAGTCGCGGAGTTTTGAAAAGATCGGGAGCTGAGAGTCGCGGATGTCTGAAATGAGCGGGAGCTGAGAATCGCGGTGGTTTGAAAAGAGCGGGAGCTGAGAGTCGCAGAGGTTTGAAAAGAGCGGGAGCTGAGAGTCTCGGAGGTTTAAAAATGGCGGGAGCTGAGAGTCGCGGAGGTTTGAAAAGGGCGGGAGCTGTTAGTCGCGGAGGTTTGAAAAGAGCGGGAGCTGAGAGTCGCGGAGGTTTGAAAAGAGCGGGAGCTGAGAGTCGCGGAGGTTTGCAAAGAGCGGGAGCTGAGAGTCGCGGAGGTTTGAAAAGAGCGAGAGCTGAGAGTCGCGGAGGTTTGATAAGAGCGGGAGCTGGGAGTCGCAGAGGTTTGAAAAGAGCGGAAGCTGAGAGCCGCGGAGGTTTGAAAAGAGCGGGAGCTGAGAGTCGCGGAGGTTTGAAAAGAGCGGAACCTCAGAGTCGCGGAGGTTTGAAAAGAGCGGGAGCTGAGTGTCGCGGAGGTTTGAAAAGAGCGGGAGCTGAGAGTCGCGGATGTTTGAAAAGAGCGGGAGCTGAGAGTCGCGGAGGTTTGAAAAGAGCGGGAGCTGAGATTCGCGGAGGTTTGAAAAGAGCTAGTAGCTGAGAGTCGCGGAGGTTTGAAAAGAGCGGGAGCTGAGCGTCGCGGAGGTTTGAAAAGAGCGGGAGCTGAGAGTCGCGGAGGTTTGAAAAGAGCGGGAGCTGAGAGTTCCGGAGGTTTGCAAAGAGCGGGAGCTGAGAGTCGCAGAGGTTTGAAAAGAGCAGGATCTGAGAGTCGCGGAGGTTTGAAAAGAGGGGGAGCTGAGAGTCGCGGAGGTTTTAAAGGAGTGCGAGCTGAGAGTCGCGGAGGTTTGAAAAGAGCGGGAGCTGAGAGTCGCGGAGGTTTGAAAAGAGCGGGAGCTGAGAGTCGCGGAGGTTTGAAAAGAGCGAGAGCTGAGAGTTGCGGAGGTTTGAAAAGAGCGGGAGCTAAGAGTCGCAGAGGTTTGAAAAGAGCGGGAGCTGAGAGCCGCGGAGGTTTAAAAATAGCGGGAGAAGAGAGTCGCGGAGGCTTGAAAAGAGCGGGAGCTTAGAGTCGCGGAGGTTTGAAAAGAGCGGGAGCTGAGAGTCGCGCATGTCTGAAAAGAGCGGGAGGTGAGAGTCGCGGAGGTTTGCAAAGAGCGGGAGCTGAGAGTCGCGGAGGATTGAAAAGAGCCGGAGCTGAGAGTCGCCGAGGTTTGAAAAGAGCGGGAGCTGAGAGTCGCGGAGGTTTGAAAGTAGCGTGAGCTGAGAGTCGCGGAGGTGTGAAAATAGCAGGACCTGAGAGTCGCGGAGGTTTGAAAAGAGCGGGAGCTGAGGCTCGCGGAGGTTTGAAAAGAGCAGGACCTGAGAGTCGCGGAGGTTTGAAAAGAGCGGGAGCTGAGAGTCGCGGAGGTTTGAAAAGAGCGGGAGCTGAGAGTCGCGGAGGTTTGAAAAGAGCGGGAGCTGAGAGTCGCGGAGGTTTGAAAAGAGCGAGAGCTGAGAGTTGCGGAGGTTTGAAAAGAGCGGGAGCTAAGAGTCGCAGAGGTTTGAAAAGAGCGGGAGCTGAGAGCCGCGGAGGTTTAAAAATAGCGGGAGAAGAGAGTCGCGGAGGCTTGAAAAGAGCGGGAGCTTAGAGTCGCGGAGGTTTGAAAAGAGCGGGAGCTGAGAGTCGCGCATGTCTGAAAAGAGCGGGAGGTGAGAGTCGCGGAGGTTTGCAAAGAGCGGGAGCTGAGAGTCGCGGAGGATTGAAAAGAGCCGGAGCTGAGAGTCGCCGAGGTTTGAAAAGAGCGGGAGCTGAGAGTCGCGGAGGTTTGAAAGTAGCGTGAGCTGAGAGTCGCGGAGGTGTGAAAATAGCAGGACCTGAGAGTCGCGGAGGTTTGAAAAGAGCGGGAGCTGAGGCTCGCGGAGGTTTGAAAAGAGCAGGACCTGAGAGTCGCGGAGGTTTGAAAAGAGCGGGAGCTGAGAGTCGCGGAGGTTTGAAAAGAGCGGGAGCTGAGAGTCGCGGAGGTTTGCAAAGAGCGGGAGCTGAGAGTCGCGGAGGTTTTAAAAGAGCTGGACCTGAGTGTCGCGGAGGTTTGAAAAGAGCGGGAGCTGAGAGTCGCGGAGGTTTGAAAAGAGAGGGAGCTGAGAGTCGCGGAGGTTTGAAAAGAGCGGGAGCTGAGAGTCGCCGAGGTTTGAAAAGAGCGGGAGCTGAGAGTCGCGGAAGTTTGAAAATAGCGTGAGCTGAGAGTCGCGGAGGTGTGAAAATAGCAGGACCTGAGAGTCGCGGAGGTTTGAAAAGAGCGGGAGCTGAGAGTCGCGGAGGTTTGAAAAGAGCGTGAGCTGAGAGTCGCGGAGGTTTGAAAAGAGCTGGAGCTGAGAGTCGCGGAGTTTTGAAAACAGCGGGAGCTGAGAGTCGCGGAGGTTTGAAAAGAGCGGGACCTGAGAGTCGCGGTGGTTTGAAAAGAGCGGGAGCTGAGAGTCGCGGAGGTTTGAAAAGAGCGGGAGCTGAGAGTCCCGGAGGTTTGAAAAGAGCGGGAGCTGAGAGTCGCGGAGGTTTGAAGAGAGCGGGAGCTGAGAGTCGCGGAGGTTTGAAAAGAGCGGGAGCTGAGCGTCGCGGAGGTTTGAAAAGAGCGGGAGCTGAGAGTCGCGGAGGTTTGAAAAGAGCGGGAGCTGAGAGTTCCGGAGGTTTGCAAAGAGCGGGAGCTGAGAGTCGCAGAGGTTTGAAAAGAGCAAGATCTGAGAGTCGCGGAGGTTTGAAAAGAGGGGGAGCTGAGAGTCGCGGAGGTTTGAAAAGAGTGGGAGCTGAGAGTCGCGGAGGATTGAAAAGAGCGGGAGCTGAGAGTTGCGGAGGTTTGAAAAGAGCGGGAGCTGAGAGTCGCGGAGGTTTGAAAAGAGCGAGAGCTGAGAGTTGCGGAGGTTTGAAAAGAGCGGGAGCTAAGAGTCGCAGAGGTTTGAAAAGAGCGGGAGCTGAGAGCCGCAGAGGTTTGAAAATAGCGGGAGAAGAGAGTCGCGGAGGTTTGAAAAGAGCGGGAGCTTAGAGTCGCGGAGGTTTGAAAAGAGCGGGAGCTGAGAGTCGCGCATGTCTGAAAAGAGCGGGAGGTGAGAGTTGCGGAGGTTTGCAAAGAGCGGGAGCTGAGAGTCGCGGAGGATTGAAAAGAGCCGGAGCTGAGAGTCGCCGAGGTTTGAAAAGAGCGGGAGCTGAGAGTCGCGGAGGTTTGAAAAGAGCGGGAGCTGAGAGTCGCGGAGGTTTGAAAAGAGCGGGAGCTAAGAGTCGCGGAGGTTTGAAAAGAGCGGGAGCTGAGAGTCGCGGAGGTTTGAAAAGAGCGGGAGCTGAGAGTCGCGGAGGTTTGAAATGAGCGGGAGCTGAGAGTAGCGGAGGTTTGAAAAGAGCGGGTGCTGAGAGTCGGGGAGGTTATGAAAAGACCGGGAGCTAAGAGTCACGGAGGTTTGAAAAGAGCGGGAGCTGAGAGTCGCGGAGGTTTGAAAACAGCGGGAGCTGAGAGTCGCGGAGGTTTGAAAAGAGCGGGAGCTGAGAGTCGCGGAGGTTTGAAAAGAGCGGGAGCTGAGAGTCGCGGAGGTTTGAAAAGAGCGGGACCTGAGAGTCCCGGAGGTTTGAAAAGAGCGGGAGCTGAGAGTCGCGGAGGTTTCAAAAGAGCGGGAGCTGAGGCTCGCGGAGGTTTGAAAAGAGCAGGACCTGAGAGTCGCGGAGGTTTGAAAAGAGCGGGAGCTGATAGTCGCGGAGGTTTGAAAAGAGCGGGAGCTGATCTTCGCGGAGGTTTGAAAAGAGCGGGAGCTGAGAGTCACGGAGGTTTGAAAAGAGCGGGAGCTGAGAGTCGCGGAGGTTTGCAAAGAGCGGGAGCTAAGAGTCGCGGAGGTTTGAAAAGAGCAGGACCTGAGAGTCGCGGAGGTTTGAAAAGAGGGGGAGCTTAGAGTCGCGGAGGTTTGAAAAGAGTGGGAGCTGAGAGTCGCGGAGGTTTGAAAAGAGCGGGAGATGAGAGTCGCGGAGGTTTGAAAAGAGCGGGAGCTGAGAGTCGCGGAGGTTTGAAAAGAGCGGGAGCTGAGAGTCGCGGAGGTTTCAAAAGGGCGGGAGCTGAGGCTCGCGGAGGTTTGAAAAGAGCAGGACCTGAGAGTCGCGGAGGTTTGAAAAGAGCGGGAGCTGAGAGTCGCGGAGGTTTGAAAAGAGCGGGAGCTGAGCATCGCGGAGGTTTGAAAAGAGCGGGAGCTGAGAGTCGCGGAGGTTTGAAAAGAGCGGGAGCTGAGAGTCGCGGAGGTTTGCAAAGAGCGGGAGCTGAGAGTCGCGGAGGTTTGAAAAGAGCAGTACCTGAGAGTCGCGGAGGTTTGAAAAGAGGGGGAGCTGAGAGTCGCGGAGGTTTGAAAATAGTGGGAGCTGAGAGTCGTGGAGGTTTGAAAAGAGCGGGAGATGAGAGTCACGGAGGTTTGAAAAGAGCGGGAGCTCAGAGTCGCGGAGGTTTGAAAAGAGCGAGAGCTGAGAGTTGCGGAGGTTTGAAAAGAGCGGGAGCTAAGAGTCGCGGAGGTTTGAAAAGAGCGGGAGCTGAGAGTCGCGGAGGTTTGAAAAGAGCGGGAGCTGAGAGTCGCGGAGGTTTGAAATGAGCGGGAGCTGAGAGTCGCGGAGGTTTGAAAAGAGCGGGTGCTGAGAGTCGGGGAGGTTATGAAAAGACCGGGAGCTAAGAGTCGCGGAGGTTTGAAAAAATGGGAGCTGAGAGTCGCGGAGGTTTGAAAACAGCGGGAGCTGAGAGTCGCGGAGGTTTGAAAAGAGCGGGAGCTGAGAGTCGCGGAGGTTTGAAAAGAGCGGGAGCTGAGAGTCGCGGAGTTTTGAAAAGAGCGGGAGCTGAGAGTCGCGGAGGTTTGAAAAGAGCGGGACCTGAGAGTCCCGGAGGTTTGAAAAGAGCGGGAGCTGAGAGTCGCGGAGGTTTCAAAAGAGCGGGAGCTGAGGCTCGCGGAGGTTTGAAAAGAGCAGGACCTGAGAGTCGCGGAGGTTTGAAAAGAGCGGGAGCTGAGAGTCGCGGAGGTTTGAAAAGAGCGGGAGCTGAGCTTCGCGGAGGTTTGAAAAGAGCGGGAGCTGAGAGTCGCGGAGGTTTGAAAAGAGCGGGAGCTGAGAGTCGCGGAGGTTTGCAAAGAGCGGGAGCTGAGAGTCGCGGAGGTTTGAAAAGAGCAGGACCTGAGAGTCGCGGAGGTTTGAAAAGAGGGGGAGCTGAGAGTCGCGGAGGTTTGAAAAGAGTGGGAGCTGAGAGTCGCGGAGGATTGAAAAGAGCGGGAGATGAGAGTCGCGGAGGTTTGAAAAGAGCGGGAGCTGAGAGTCCCGGAGGTTTGAAAAGAGCGGGAGCTGAGAGTCGCGGAGGTTTCAAAAGAGCGGGAGCTGAGGCTCACGGAGGTTTGAAAAGAGCAGGACCTGAGAGTCGCGGAGGTTTGAAAAGAGCGGGAGCTGAGAGTCGCGGAGGTTTGAAAAGAGCGGGAGCTGAGCGTCGCGGAGGTTTGAAAAAAGCGGGAGCTGAGAGTCGCGGAGGTTTGAAAAGAGCGGGAGCTGAGAGTCGCGGAGGTTTGCAAAGAGCGGGAGCTGAGAGTCGCGGAGGTTTGAAAAGAGCAGTACCTGAGAGTCGCGGAGGTTTGAAAAGAGGGGGAGCTGAGAGTCGCGGAGGTTTGAAAAGAGTGGGAGCTGAGAGTCGCGGAGGTTTGAAAAGAGCGGGAGATGAGAGTCGCGGAGGTTAGAAAAGAGCGGGAGCTGAGAGTCGCGGAGGTTTGAAAAGAGCGAGAGCTGAGAGTTGCGGAGGTTTGAAAAGAGCGGGAGCTAAGATTCGCAGAGGTTTGAAAAGAGCGGGAGCTGAGAGCCGCGGAGTTTTGAAAAGAGCGGGAGATGAGAGTCGCGGAGGTTTGAAAAGAGCGGGAGCTTAGAGTCGCGGAGGTTTGAAAAGAGCGGGAGCTGAGAGTCGCGCATGTTTGAAATGAGCGGGAGCTGAGAGTCGCGGAGGTTTGCAAAGAGCGGGAGCTGAGACTCGCGGAGGATTGAAAAGAGCGGGAGCTGAGAGTCGCCGAGGTTTGAAAAGAGCGGGAGCTGAGAGTCGCGGAGGTTTGAAAAGAGCGGGAGCTGAGAGTCGCGGAGGTTTGAAAAGAGCTGGAGCTTAGAGTCACGGAGGTTTGAAAAGAGCGGGAGCTGAGAGTCGCGGAGGTTTGAAAAGAGCGGGAGCTGAGAGTCGCGGAGGATTGAAATGAGCGGGAGCTGAGAGTCGCGCAGTTTTGAAAAGAGCGGGTGCTGAGAGTTGGGGAGGTTTGAAAAGAGCGGGAGCTAAGAGTCGCGGAGGTTTGAAAAGAGCGGGAGCTGAGAGTCGCGGAGGTTTGAAAAGAGCGGGAGCTGAGAGTTGCGGAGTTTTGAAAAGAGCGGGAGCTGAGAGTCGCGGAGGTTTGAAATGAGCGGGAGCTGAGAGTCGCGGAGGTTTGAAAAGAGCGGGTGCTGAGAGTCGCGGAGGTTTGAAAAGACCGGGAGCTAAGAGTCGCGGAGGTTTGAAAAGAGCGGGAGCTGAGAGTCGCGGAGGTTTGAAAACAGCGGGAGATGAGAGTCGCGGAGTTTTGAAAAGAGCGGGAGCTGAGAGTCGCGGAGGTTGGAAAAGAGCGGGAGCTGAGAGTCGCGGAGTTTTGAAAAGAGCGGGAGCTGAGAGTCGCGGAGGTTTGAAAAGAGCGGGAGCTGAGAGTCCCGGAGATTTGAAAAGAGCGGGAGCTTAGAGTCGCGGAGGTTTGAAAAGAGCGGGAGCTGAGAGTCGCGGAGGTTTGAAAAGAGCGGGAGCTGAGAGTCGCGGATGTTTGAAAAGAGCGGGAGCTGAGAGTCGCGGAGGTTTGAAAAGAGCGGGTGCTAAGAGTCGCGGAGGTTTGAAAAGAGCGGGAGCTGAGAGTCGCGGAGGTTTGAAAAGAGCGGGACCTGAGAGTCCCGGAGGTTTGAAAAGAGCGGGAGCTGAGAGTCGCGGAGGTTTCAAAAGAGCGGGAGCTGAGAGTCGCGGAGGTTTGAAAAGAGCGGGACCTGAGAGTCCCGGAGGTTTGAAAAGAGCGGGAGCTGAGAGTCGCGGAGGTTTCAAAAGAGCGGGAGCTGAGGCTCGCGGAGGTTTGAAAAGAGCAGGACCTGAGAGTCGCGGAGGTTTGAAAAGAGCGGGAGCTGAGAGTCGCGGAGGTTTGAAAAGAGCGGGAGCTGAGCGTCGCGGAGGTTTGAAAAGAGCGGGAGCTGAGAGTCGCGGAGGTTTGAAAAGAGCGGCAGCTGAGAGTCGCGGAGGTTTGCAAAGAGCGGGAGCTGAGAGTCGTGGAGGTTTGAAAAGAGCAGGACCTGGGAGTCGCGGAGGTTTGAAAAGAGGGGGAGCTGAGAGTCGCGGAGGTTTGAAAAGTGTGGGAGCTGAGAGTCGCGGAGGTTTTAAAAGAGCGGGAGATGAGAGTCGCGGAGGTTAGAAAAGAGCGGGAGCTGAGAGTCGCGGAGGTTTGAAAAGAGCGAGAGCTGAGAGTTGCGGAGGTTTGAAAAGAGCGGGAGCTAAGATTCGCAGAGGTTTGAAAAGAGCGGGAGCTGAGAGCCGCGGAGTTTTGAAAAGAGCGGGAGATGAGAGTCGCGGAGGTTTGAAAAGAGCGGGAGCTTAGAGTCGCGGAGGTTTGAAAAGAGCGGGAGCTGAGAGTCGCGCATGTTTGAAATGAGCGGGAGCTGAGAGTCGCGGAGGTTTGCAAAGAGCGGGAGCTGAGACTCGCGGAGGATTGAAAAGAGCGGGAGCTGAGAGTCGCCGAGGTTTGAAAAGAGCGGGAGCTGAGAGTCGCGGAGGTTTGAAAAGAGCGGGAGCTGAGTGTCGCGGAGGTTTGAAAAGAGCTGGAGCTTAGAGTCACGGAGGTTTGAAAAGAGCGGGAGCTGAGAGTCGCGGAGGTTTGAAAAGAGCAGGAGCTGAGAGTCGCGGAGGATTGAAATGAGCGGGAGCTGAGAGTCGCGCAGGTTTGAAAAGAGCGGGTGCTGAGAGTTGGGGAGGTTTGAAAAGAGCGGGAGCTAAGAGTCGCGGAGGTTTGAAAAGAGCGGGAGCTGAGAGTCGCGGAGGTTTGAAAAGAGCGAGAGCTGAGAGTTGCGGAGGTTTGAAAAGAGCGGGAGCTAAGATTCGCAGAGGTTTGAAAAGAGCGGGAGCTGAGAGCCGCGGAGTTTTGAAAAGAGCGGGAGATGAGAGTCGCGGAGGTTTGAAAAGAGCGGGAGCTTAGAGTCGCGGAGGTTTGAAAAGAGCGGGAGCTGAGAGTCGCGCATGTTTGAAATGAGCGGGAGCTGAGAGTCGCGGAGGTTTGCAAAGAGCGGGAGCTGAGACTCGCGGAGGATTGAAAAGAGCGGGAGCTGAGAGTCGCCGAGGTTTGAAAAGAGCGGGAGCTGAGAGTCGCGGAGGTTTGAAAAGAGCGGGAGCTGAGAGTCGCGGAGGTTTGAAAAGAGCTGGAGCTTAGAGTCACGGAGGTTTGAAAAGAGCGGGAGCTGAGAGTCGCGGAGGTTTGAAAAGAGCGGGAGCTGAGAGTCGCGGAGGATTGAAATGAGCGGGAGCTGAGAGTCGCGCAGTTTTGAAAAGAGCGGGTGCTGAGAGTTGGGGAGGTTTGAAAAGAGCGGGAGCTAAGAGTCGCGGAGGTTTGAAAAGAGCGGGAGCTGAGAGTCGCGGAGGTTTGAAAAGAGCGGGAGCTGAGAGTTGCGGAGTTTTGAAAATAGCGGGAGCTGAGAGTCGCGGAGGTTTGAAATGAGCGGGAGCTGAGAGTCGCGGAGGTTTGAAAAGAGCGGGTGCTGAGAGTCGCGGAGGTTTGAAAAGACCGGGAGCTAAGAGTCGCGGAGGTTTGAAAAGAGCGGGAGCTGAGAGTCGCGGAGGTTTGAAAACAGCGGGAGCTGAGAGTCGCGGAGTTTTGAAAAGAGCGGGAGCTGAGAGTCGCGGAGGTTGGAAAAGAGCGGGAGCTGAGAGTCGCGGAGTTTTGAAAAGAGCGGGAGCTGAGAGTCGCGGAGGTTTGAAAAGAGCGGGAGCTGAGAGTCCCGGAGATTTGAAAAGAGCGGGAGCTTAGAGTCGCGGAGGTTTGAAAAGAGCGGGAGCTGAGAGTCGCGGAGGTTTGAAAAGAGCGGGAGCTGAGAGTCGCGGATGTTTGAAAAGAGCGGGAGCTGAGAGTCGCGGAGGTTTGAAAAGAGCGGGTGCTAAGAGTCGCGGAGGTTTGAAAAGAGCGGGAGCTGAGAGTCGCGGAGGTTTGAAAAGAGCGGGACCTGAGAGTCCCGGAGGTTTGAAAAGAGCGGGAGCTGAGAGTCGCGGAGGTTTCAAAAGAGCGGGAGCTGAGAGTCGCGGAGGTTTGAAAAGAGCGGGACCTGAGAGTCCCGGAGGTTTCAAAAGAGCGGGAGCTGAGAGTCGCGGAGGTTTCAAAAGAGCGGGAGCTGAGGCTCGCGCAGGTTTGAAAAGAGCAGGACCTGAGAGTCGCGGAGGTTTGAAAAGAGCGGGAGCTGAGAGTCGCGGAGGTTTGAAAAGAGCGGGAGCTGAGCGTCGCGGAGGTTTGAAAAGAGCGGGAGCTGAGAGTCGCGGAGGTTTGAAAAGAGCGGGAGCTGAGAGTCGCGGAGGTTTGCAAAGAGCGGGAGCTGAGAGTCGTGGAGGTTTGAAAAGAGCAGGACCTGAGAGTCGCGGAGGTTTGAAAAGAGGGGGAGCTGAGAGTCGCGGAGGTTTGAAAAGAGTGGGAGCTGAGAGTCGCGGAGGTTTTAAAAGAGCGGGAGATGAGAGTCGCGGAGGTTAGAAAAGAGCGGGAGCTGAGAGTCGCGGAGGTTTGAAAAGAGCGAGAGCTGAGAGTTGCGGAGGTTTGAAAAGAGCGGGAGCTAAGATTCGCAGAGGTTTGAAAAGAGCGGGAGCTGAGAGCCGCGGAGTTTTGAAAAGAGCGGGAGATGAGAGTCGCGGAGGTTTGAAAAGAGCGGGAGCTTAGAGTCGCGGAGGTTTGAAAAGAGCGGGAGCTGAGAGTCGCGCATGTTTGAAATGAGCGGGAGCTGAGAGTCGCGGAGGTTTGCAAAGAGCGGGAGCTGAGACTCGCGGAGGATTGAAAAGAGCGGGAGCTGAGAGTCGCCGAGGTTTGAAAAGAGCGGGAGCTGAGAGTCGCGGAGGTTTGAAAAGAGCGGGAGCTGAGAGTCGCGGAGGTTTGAAAAGAGCTGGAGCTTAGAGTCACGGAGGTTTGAAAAGAGCGGGAGCTGAGAGTCGCGGAGGTTTGAAAAGAGCGGGAGCTGAGAGTCGCGGAGGATTGAAATGAGCGGGAGCTGAGAGTCGCGCAGGTTTGAAAAGAGCGGGTGCTGAGAGTTGGGGAGGTTTGAAAAGAGCGGGAGCTAAGAGTCGCGGAGGTTTGAAAAGAGCGGGAGCTGAGAGTCGCGGAGGTTTGAAAAGAGCGGGAGCTGAGAGTTGCGGAGTTTTGAAAAGAGCGGGAGCTGAGAGTCGCGGAGGTTTGAAATGAGCGGGAGCTGAGAGTCGCGGAGGTTTGAAAAGAGCGGGTGCTGAGAGTCGCCGAGGTTTGAAAAGACCGGGAGCTAAGAGTCGCGGAGGTTTGAAAAGAGCGGGAGCTGAGAGTCGCGGAGGTTTGAAAACAGCGGGAGCTGAGAGTCGCGGAGTTTTGAAAAGAGCGGGAGCTGAGAGTCGCGGAGGTTTGAAAAGAGCGGGAGCTGAGAGTCGCGGAGTTTTGAAAAGAGCGGGAGCTGAGAGTCGCGGAGGTTTGAAAAGAGCGGGAGCTGAGAGTCCCGGAGATTTGAAAAGAGCGGGAGCTTAGAGTCGCGGAGGTTTGAAAAGAGCGGGAGCTGAGAGTCGCGGAGGTTTGAAAAGAGCGGGAGCTGAGAGTTGCGGATGTTTGAAAAGAGCGGGAGCTGAGAGTCGCGGAGGTTTGAAAAGAGCGGGTGCTAAGAGTCGCGGAGGTTTGAAAAGAGCGGGAGCTGAGAGTCGCGGAGGTTTGAAAAGAGCGGGACCTGAGAGTCCCGGAGGTTTGAAAAGAGCGGGAGCTGAGAGTCGCGGAGGTTTCAAAAGAGCGGGAGCTGAGGCTCGCGGAGGTTTGAAAAGAGCAGGACCTGAGAGTCGCGGAGGTTTGAAAAGAGCGGGAGCTGAGGCTCGCGGAGGTTTGAAAAGAGCGGGAGCTGAGCGTCGCGGAGGTTTGAAAAGAGCGGGAGCTGAGAGTCGCGGAGGTTTGAAATGATCGGGAGCTGAAAGTCGCGGAGGTTTGAAAAGAGCGGGTGCTGAGAGTCGGGGAGGTTATGAAAAGACCGGGAGCTAAGAGTCGCGGAGGTTTGAAAAGAGCGGGAGCTGAGAGTCGCGGAGGTTTGAAAAGAGCGGGAGCTGAGAGTCGCGGAGGTTTGAAAAGAGCGGGAGCTGAGAGTCGCGTAGGTTTGAAAAGAGCGGGAGCTGAGAGTCGCGGAGGTTTGAAATGAGCGGGAGCTGAGAGTCGCGGAGTTTTGAAAAGAGCGGGTGCTGAGAGTCGGGGAGGTTATGAAAAGACCGGGAGCTAAGAGTCGCGGAGGTTTGAAAAGAGCGGGAGCTGAGAGTCGCGGAGGTTTGAAAAGAGCGGGAGCTGAGAGTCGCGGAGGTTTGAAAAGAGCGGGAGCTGAGAGTCGCGGAGGTTTGAAAAGAGCGGGAGCTGAGAGTCGCGGAGTTTTGAAAAGAGCGGGAGCTGAGAGTCCCGGAGGTTTGAAAAGAGCGGGAGCTGAGAGTCGCGGAGGTTTCAAAAGAGCGGGAGCTGAGGCTCGCGGAGGTTTGAAAAGAGCAGGACCTGAGAGTCGCGGAGGTTTGAAAAGAGCGGGAGCTGAGAGTCGCGGAGGTTTGAAAAGAGCGGGAGCTGAGCGTCGCGGAGGTTTGAAAAGAGCGGGAGCTGAGAGTCGCGGAGGTTTGAAAAGAGCGGGAGCTGAGAGTCGCGGAGGTTTGCAAAGAGCGGCAGCTGAGAGTCGTGGAGGTATGAAAAGAGCAGGACCTGAGAGTCGCGGATGTTTGAAAAGAGGGGGAGCTGAGAGTCGCGGAGGTTTGAAAAGAGTGGGAGCTGAGAGTCGCGGAGGTTTGAAAAGAGCGGGAGATGAGAGTCGCGGAGGTTAGAAAAGAGCGGGAGCTGAGAGTCGCGGAAGTTTGAAAAGAGCGAGAGCTGAGAGTTGCGGAGGTTTGAAAAGAGCGGGAGCTAAGATTCGCAGAGGTTTGAAAAGAGCGGGAGCTGAGAGCCGCGGAGTTTTGAAAAGAACGGGAAATGAGAGTCGCGGAGGTTTGAAAAGAGCGGGAGCTTAGAGTCGCGGAGGTTTGAAAAGAGCGGGAGCTGAGAGTCGCGCATGTTTGAAATGAGCGGGAGCTGAGAGTCGCGGAGGTTTGCAAAGAGCGGGAGCTGAGACTCGCGGAGGATTGAAAAGAGCGGGAGCTGAGAGTCGCCGAGGTTTGAAAAGAGCCGGAGCTGAGAGTCGCGGAGGTTTGAAAAGAGCGGGAGCTGAGAGTCGCGGAGGTTTGAAAAGAGCTGGAGCTAAGAGTCACGGAGGTTTGAAAAGAGCGGGAGCTGAGAGTCGCGGAGGTTTGAAAAGAGCGGGAGCTGAGAGTCGCGGAGGATTGAAATGAGCGGGAGCAGAGAGTCGCGCAGGTTTGAAAAGAGCGGGTGCTGAGAGTTGGGGAGGTTTGAAAAGAGCGGGAGCTAAGAGTCGCGGAGGTTTGAAAAGAGCGGGAGCTGAGAGTTGCGGAGGTTTGAAAACAGCGGGAGCTGAGAGTCGCAGAGGTTTGAAAAGAGCGGGAGCTGAGAGTCGCGGAGGTTTGAAAAGAGCGGCAGCTGAGAGTTGCGGAGTTTTGAAAAGAGCGGGAGCTGAGAGTCGCGGAGGTTTGAAATGAGCGGGAGCTGAGAGTCGCGGAGGTTTGAAAAGAGCGGGTGCTGAGAGTCGCGGAGGTTTGAAAAGACCGGGAGCTGAGAGTCGCGGAGGTTTGAAAAGAGCGGGAGCTGAGAGTCGCGGAGGTTTGAAAAGAGCGGGAGCTGAGAGTCGCGGAGTTTTGAAAAGAGCGGGAGCTGAGAGTCGCGGAGGTTTGAAAAGAGCGGGAGCTGAGAGTCGCGGAGTTTTGAAAAGAGCGGGAGCTGAGAGTCGCGGAGGTTTGAAAAGAGCGGGAGCTGAGAGTCCCGGAGATTTGAAAAGAGCGGGAGCTTAGAGTCGCGGAGGTTTGAAAAGAGCGGGAGCTGAGAGTCGCGGAGGTTTGAAAAGAGCGGGAGCTGAGAGTCGCGGATGTTTGAAAAGAGCGGGAGCTGAGAGTCGCGGAGGTTTGAAAAGAGCGGGTGCTAAGAGTCGCGGAGGTTTGAAAAGAGCGGGAGCTGAGAGTCGCGGAGGTTTGAAAAGAGCGGGACCTGAGAGTCCCGGAGGTTTGAAAAGAGCGGGAGCTGAGAGTCGCGGAGGTTTCAAAAGAGCGGGAGCTGAGGCTCGCGGAGGTTTGAAAAGAGCAGGACCTGAGAGTCGCGGACGTTTGAAAAGAGCGGGAGCTGAGAGTCGCGGAGGTTTGAAAAGATCGGGAGCTGAGCGTCGCGGAGGTTTGAAAAGAGTGGGAGCTGAGAGTCGCGGAGGTTTGAAAAGAGCGGGAGCTGAGAGTCGCGGAGGTTTGCAAAGAGTGGGAGCTGAGAGTCGCGGAGGTTTGAAAAGAGCAGGACCTGAGAGTCGCGGAGGTTTGAAAAGAGGGGGAGCTGAGAGTCGCGGAGGTTTGAAAAGAGTGGGAGCTGAAAGTCGCGGAGGTTTGAAAAGAGCGGGAGATGAGAGTCGCGGAGGTTAGAAAAGAGCGGGAGCTGAGAGTCGCGGAGGTTTGAAAAGAGCGAGAGCTGAGAGTTGCGGAGGTTTGAAAAGAGCGGGAGCTAAGATTCGCAGAGGTTTGGAAAGAGCGGGAGCTGAGAGCCGCGGAGTTTTGAAAAGAGCGGGAGATGAGAGTCGCGGAGGTTTGAAAAGAGCGGGAGCTTAGAGTCGCGGAGGTTTGAAAAGAGCGGGAGCTGAGAGTCGCGCATGTTTGAAATGAGCGGGAGCTGAGAGTCGCGGAGGTTTGCAAAGAGCGGGAGCTGAGACTCGCGGAGGATTGAAAAGAGCGGGAGCTGAGAGTCGCCGAGGTTTGAAAAGAGCGGGAGCTGAGAGTCGCGGAGGTTTGAAAAGAGCGGGAGATGAGAGTCGCGGAGGATTGAAATGAGCGGGAGCTGAGAGTCGCGCAGGATTGAAAAGAGCGGGTGCTGAGAGTTGGGGAGGTTTGAAAAGAGCGGGAGCTAAGAGTCGCGGAGGTTTGAAAAGAGCGGGAGCTGAGAGTCGCGGAGGTTTGAAAAGAGCGGGAGCTGAGAGTCGCGGAGGTTTGAAAAGAGCGGGAGCTGAGAGTCCCGGAGATTTGAAAAGAGCGGGAGCTTAGAGTCGCGGAGGTTTGAAAAGAGCGGGAGCTGAGAGTCGCGGAGGTTTGAAAAGATCGGGAGCTGAGAGTCGCGGATGTTTGAAAAGAGCGGGAGCTGAGAGTCGCGGAGGTTTGAAAAGAGCGGGTGCTAAGAGTCGCGGAGGTTTGAAAAGAGCGGGAGCTGAGAGTCGCGGAACTTTGCAAAGAGCGGGAGCTGAGAGTCGCGGAGGTTTGAAAAGAGCGGGAGCTGAGAGTCGCTGAGGTTTGAAAAGAGCGGGAGCTGAGAGTCGCGGAGGTTTGAAAAGAGCAGGAGCTGAGAGTCGCAGAGATATGAAAACAGCGGGAGCTGAGAGTCGCGGAGTTTTGAAAAGAGCGGGTGCTGAGAGTCGGGGAGGTTATGAAAAGACCGGGAGCTAAGAGTCGCGGAGGTTTGAAAAGAGCGGGAGCTGAGAGTCGCGGAGGTTTGAAAAGAGCGGGAGCTGAGAGTCGCGGAGGTTTGAAAAGAGCGGGAGCTGAGAGTCGCGGAGGTTTGAAAAGAGCGGGAGCTGAGAGTCGCGGAGTTTTGAAAAGAGCGGGAGCTGAGAGTCCCGGAGGTTTGAAAAGAGCGGGAGCTGAGAGTCGCGGAGGTTTCAAAAGAGCGGGAGCTGAGGCTCGCGGAGGTTTGAAAAGAGCAGGACCTGTGAGTCGCGGAGGTTTGAAAAGAGCGGGAGCTGAGAGTCGCGGAGGTTTGAAAAGAGCGGGAGCTGAGCGTCGCGGAGGTTTGAAAAGAGCGGGAGCTGAGAGTCGCGGAGGTTTGAAAAGAGCGGGAGCTGAGAGTCGCGGAGGTTTGCAAAGAGCGGCAGCTGAGAGTCGTGGAGGTATGAAAAGAGCAGGACCTGAGAGTCGCGGATGTTTGAAAAGAGCGGGAGCTGAGAGTCGCGGAGGTTTGAAAAGAGTGGGAGCTGAGAGTCGCGGAGGTTTGAAAAGAGCGGGAGATGAGAGTCGCGGAGGTTAGAAAAGAGCGGGAGCTGAGAGTCGCGGAAGTTTGAAAAGAGCGAGAGCTGAGAGTTGCGGAGGTTTGAAAAGAGCGGGAGCTAAGATTCGCAGAGGTTTGAAAAGAGCGGGAGCTGAGAGCCGCGGAGTTTTGAAAAGAACGGGAAATGAGAGTCGCGGAGGTTTGAAAAGAGCGGGAGCTTAGAGTCGCGGAGGTTTGAAAAGAGCGGGAGCTGAGAGTCGCGCATGTTTGAAATGAGCGGGAGCTGAGAGTCGCGGAGGTTTGCAAAGAGCGGGAGCTGAGACTCGCGGAGGATTGAAAAGAGCGGGAGCTGAGAGTCGCCGAGGTTTGAAAAGAGCCGGAGCTGAGAGTCGCGGAGGTTTGAAAAGAGCGGGAGCTGAGAGTCGCGGAGGTTTGAATAGAGCTGGAGCTAAGAGTCACGGAGGTTTGAAAAGAGCGGGAGCTGAGAGTCGCGGAGGTTTGAAAAGAGCGGGAGCTGAGAGTCGCGGAGGATTGAAATGAGCGGGAGCAGAGAGTCGCGCAGGTTTGAAAAGAGCGGGTGCTGAGAGTTGGGGAGGTTTGAAAAGAGCGGGAGCTAAGAGTCGCGGAGGTTTGAAAAGAGCGGGAGCTGAGAGTTGCGGAGGTTTGAAAACAGCGGGAGCTGAGAGTCGCAGAGGTTTGAAAAGAGCGGGAGCTGAGAGTCGCGGAGGTTTGAAAAGAGCGGCAGCTGAGAGTTGCGGAGTTTTGAAAAGAGCGGGAGCTGAGAGTCGCGGAGGTTTGAAATGAGCGGGAGCTGAGAGTCGCGGAGGTTTGAAAAGAGCGGGTGCTGAGAGTCGCGGAGGTTTGAAAAGACCGGGAGCTGAGAGTTGCGGAGGTTTGAAAAGAGCGGGAGCTGAGAGTCGCGGAGGTTTGAAAAGAGCGGGAGCTGAGAGTCGCGGAGTTTTGAAAAGAGCGGGAGCTGAGAGTCGCGGAGGTTTGAAAAGAGCGGGAGCTGAGAGTCGCGGAGTTTTGAAAAGAGCGGGAGCTGAGAGTCGCGGATGTTTGAAAAGAGCGGGAGCTGAGAGTCCCGGAGATTTGAAAAGAGCGGGAGCTTAGAGTCGCGGAGGTTTGAAAAGAGCGGGAGCTGAGAGTCGCGGAGGTTTGAAAAGAGCGGGAGCTGAGAGTCGCGGATGTTTGAAAAGAGCGGGAGCTGAGAGTCGCGGAGGTTTGAAAAGAGCGGGTGCTAAGAGTCGCGGAGGTTTGAAAAGAGCGGGAGCTGAGAGTCGCGGAGGTTTGAAAAGAGCGGGACCTGAGAGTCCCGGAGGTTTGAAAAGAGCGGGAGCTGAGAGTCGCGGAGGTTTCAAAAGAGCGGGAGCTGAGGCTCGCGGAGGTTTGAAAAGAGCAGGACCTGAGAGTCGCGGACGTTTGAAAAGAGCGGGAGCTGAGAGTCGCGGAGGTTTGAAAAGATCGGGAGCTGAGCGTCGCGGAGGTTTGAAAAGAGCGGGAGCTGAGAGTCGCGGAGGTTTGAAAAGAGCGGGAGCTGAGAGTCGCGGAGGTTTGCAAAGAGTGGGAGCTGAGAGTCGCGGAGGTTTGAAAAGAGCAGGACCTGAGAGTCGCGGAGGTTTGAAAAGAGGGGGAGCTGAGAGTCGCGGAGGTTTGAAAAGAGTGGGAGCTGAAAGTCGCGGAGGTTTGAAAAGAGCGGGAGATGAGAGTCGCGGAGGTTAGAAAAGAGCGGGAGCTGAGAGTCGCGGAGGTTTGAAAAGAGCGAGAGCTGAGAGTTGCGGAGGTTTGAAAAGAGCGGGAGCTAAGATTCGCAGAGGTTTGGAAAGAGCGGGAGCTGAGAGCCGCGGAGTTTTGAAAAGAGCGGGAGATGAGAGTCGCGGAGGTTTGAAAAGAGCGGGAGCTTAGAGTCGCGGAGGTTTGAAAAGAGCGGGAGCTGAGAGTCGCGCATGTTTGAAATGAGCGGGAGCTGAGAGTCGCGGAGGTTTGCAAAGAGCGGGAGCTGAGACTCGCGGAGGATTTAAAAGAGCGGGAGCTGAGAGTCGCCGAGGTTTGAAAAGAGCGGGAGCTGAGAGTCGCGGAGGTTTGAAAAGAGCGGGAGATGAGAGTCGCGGAGGATTGAAATGAGCGGGAGCTGAGAGTCGCGCAGGATTGAAAAGAGCGGGTGCTGAGAGTTGGGGAGGTTTGAAAAGAGCGGGAGCTAAGAGTCGCGGAGGTTTGAAAAGAGCGGGAGCTGAGAGTCGCGGAGGTTTGAAAAGAGCGGGAGCTGAGAGTCGCGGAGGTTTGAAAAGAGCGGGAGCTGAGAGTCCCGGAGATTTGAAAAGAGCGGGAGCTTAGAGTCGCGGAGGTTTGAAAAGAGCGGGAGCTGAGAGTCGCGGAGGTTTGAAAAGATCGGGAGCTGAGAGTCGCGGATGTTTGAAAAGAGCGGGAGCTGAGAGTCGCGGAGGTTTGAAAAGAGCGGGTGCTAAGAGTCGCGGAGGTTTGAAAAGAGCGGGAGCTGAGAGTCGCGGAACTTTGCAAAGAGCGGGAGCTGAGAGTCGCGGAGGTTTGAAAAGAGCGGGAGCTGAGAGTCGCTGAGGTTTGAAAAGAGCGGGAGCTGAGAGTCGCGGAGGTTTGAAAAGAGCAGGAGCTGAGAGTCGCAGAGATATGAAAACAGCGGGAGCTGAGAGTCGCGGAGGTTTGAAAAGAGCGGGAGCTTAGAGTCGCGGAGATTTGAAAAGAGCGGGAGCTGAGAGTCGCGGAGGTTTCAAAAGAGCGGGAGCTGAGAGTCGCGGAGGTTTGAAATGAGCGGGACCTGAGAGTCGTGGAGGTTTGAAAAGAGTGGGAGCTGAGAGTCGCGGACGTTTACAAAAGAGCGGGAGCTGAGAGTCGCGGAGGTTTGAAAAGAGCGGGAGCTGAGAGTCGCGGAGGTTTGAAAAGAGCGGGAGCTGAGAGTCACGGAGGTTTAAAAAGAGCAGGAGCTGAGAGTCGCGGAGGTTTGAAAAGAGCGGGAGCTGCGAGTCGCGGAGGTATGAAAAGAGTGGGAGCTGAGAGTCGCAGAGGTTTGAAAACAGCGGGAGCTGAGAGTCGCGGAGGTTTGAAAAGAGCCGGAGCTGAGAGTCGCGGAGGTTTGAAAAGAGCGGGAGCTGAGAGTCGCGGAGTTTTGAAAAGAGCGGGAGCTGAGCGTCGCGGAGGTTTGAAATGAGCGGGAGCTGAGAGTCGCGGAGGTTTGAAAAGAGCGGGTGCTGAGAGTCGCGGAGGTTTGAAAAGACCGGGAGCTAAGAGTCGCGGAGGTTTGAAAAGAGCGGGAGCTGAGAGTCACGGAGGTTTGAAAACAGCGGGAGCTGAGAGTCGCCGAGGTTTGAAAAGAGCGGGAGCTGAGAGTCGCGGAGGTTTGAAAGGAGCGGGAGCTGAGAGTCGCGGAGGTTTGAAAAGAGCGGGAGCTGAGAGTCGCGGAGTTTTGAAAAGAGCGGGAGCTGAGAGTCACGGATGTTTGAAAAGAGCGGGAGCTGAGAGTCGCTGAGGTTTGAAAAGAGCGGGAGCTGAGAGTCGCGGAGGTTTGAAAAGAGCAGGAGCTGAGAGTCGTAGAGATATGAAAAGAGCGGGAGCTGAGAGTCGCGGAGGTTTGAAAAGAGCGGGAGCTGAGAGTCGCGGAGGTTTGAAATGAGCGGGACCTGAGAGTCGTGGAGGTTTGAAAAGAGTGGGAGCTGAGAGTCACGGAGGTTTGAAAAGAGCGGGAGCTGAGAGTCGCGGAGGTTTGAAAAGAGCGGGAGCTGAGAGTCGCGGAGGTTTGAAAAGAGCGGGATCTGAGAGTCACGGAGGTTTGAAAAGAGCAGGAGCTGAGAGTCGCGGAGGTTTGAAAAGAGCGGGAGCTGCGAGTCGCGGAGGTTTGAAAAGAGTGGGAGCTGAGAGTCGCGGAGGTTTGAAAAGATCGGCAGCTGAGAGTCGCGGAGGTTTGAAAAGAGCAGGAGCTGAGAGTCGCAGAGATATGAAAAGAGCGGGAGCTGAGAGTCGCGGAGGTTTGAAACGAGCGGGAGCTTAGAGTCGCGGAGATTTGAAAAGAGCGGGAGCTGAGAGTCGCGGAGGTTTGAAAAGAGCGGGAGCTGAGAGTCGCGGAGGTTTGAAATGAGCGGGACCTGAGAGTCGTGGAGGTTTGAAAAGAGTGGGAGCTGAGAGTCGCGGAGGTTTGAAAAGAGCGGGAGCTGAGAGTCGCGGAGGTTTGAAAAGAGCGGGAGCTGAGAGTCGCGGAGGTTTGAAAAGAGCGGGAGCTGAGAGTCACGGAGGCGTGAAAAGAGCAGGAGCTGAGAGTCGCGGAGGTTTGAAAAGAGCGGGAGCTGCGAGTCGCGGAGGTTTGAAAAGAGTGGGAGCTGAGAGTCGCGGAGTTTTGAAAAGATCGGGAGCTGAGAGTCGCGGATGTCTGAAATGAGCGGGAGCTGAGAATCGCGGTGGTTTGAAAAGAGCGGGAGCTGAGAGTCGCAGAGGTTTGAAAAGAGCGGGAGCTGAGAGTCTCGGAGGTTTAAAAATGGCGGGAGCTGAGAGTCGCGGAGGTTTGAAAAGGGCGGGAGCTGTTAGTCGCGGAGGTTTGAAAAGAGCGGGAGCTGAGAGTCGCTGAGGTTTGAAAAGAGCGGGAGCTGAGAGTCGCGGAGGTTTGAAAAGAGCAGGAGCTGAGAGTCGTAGAGATATGAAAAGAGCGAGAGCTGAGAGTCGCGGAGGTTTGAAAAGCGCGGGAGCTTAGATTCGCGGAGATTTGAAAAGAGCGGGAGCTGAGAGTCGCGGAGGTTTGAAAAGAGCGGGAGCTGAGAGTCGCGGAGGTTTGAAATGAGCGGGACCTGAGAGTCGTGGAGGTTTGAAAAGAGTGGGAGCTGAGAGTCGCTGAGGTTTGAAAAGAGCGGGAGCTGAGAGTCGCGGAGGTTTGAAAAGAGCGGGAGCTGAGAGTCGCGGAGGTTTGAAAAGAGCGGGATCTGAGAGTCACGGAGGTTTGAAAAGAGCAGGAGCTGAGAGTCGCGGAGGTTTGAAAAGAGCGGGAGCTGCGAGTCGCGGAGGTTTGAAAAGAGTGGGAGCTGAGAGTCGCGGAGGTTTGAAAAGATCGGCAGCTGAGAGTCGCGGAGGTTTGAAAAGAGCAGGAGCTGAGAGTCGCAGAGATATGAAAAGAGCGGGAGCTGAGAGTCGCGGAGGTTTGAAAAGAGCGGGAGCTTAGAGTCGCGGAGATTTGAAAAGAGCGGGAGCTGAGAGTCGCGGAGGTTTGAAAAGAGCGGGAGCTGAGAGTCGCGGAGGTTTGAAATGAGCGGGACCTGAGAGTCGTGGAGGTTTGAAAAGAGTGGGAGCTGAGAGTCGCGGAGGTTTGAAAAGAGCGGGAGCTGAGAGTCGCGGAGGTTTGAAAAGAGCGGGAGCTGAGAGTCGCGGTGGTTTGAAAAGAGCGGGAGCTGAGAGTCACGGAGGTGTGAAAAGAGCAGGAGCTGAGAGTCGCGGAGGTTTGAAAAGAGCGGGAGCTGCGAGTCGCGGAGGTTTGAAAAGAGTGGGAGCTGAGAGTCGCGGAGTTTTGAAAAGATCGGGAGCTGAGAGTCGCGGATGTCTGAAATGAGCGGGAGCTGAGAATCGCGGTGGTTTGAAAAGAGCGGGAGCTGAGAGTCGCAGAGGTTTGAAAAGAGCGGGAGCTGAGAGTCTCGGAGGTTTAAAAATGGCGGGAGCTGAGAGTCGCGGAGGTTTGAAAAGGGCGGGAGCTGTTAGTCGCGGAGGTTTGAAAAGAGCGGGAGCTGAGAGTCGCGGAGGTTTGAAAAGAGCGGGAGCTGAGAGTCGCGGAGGTTTGCAAAGAGCGGGAGCTGAGAGTCGCGGAGGTTTGAAAAGAGCGAGAGCTGAGAGTCGCGGAGGTTTGATAAGAGCGGGAGCTGGGAGTCGCAGAGGTTTGAAAAGAGCAGAAGCTGAGAGCCGCGGAGGTTTGAAAAGAGCGGGAGCTGAGAGTCGCGGAGGTTTGAAAAGAGCGGAACCTCAGAGTCGCGGAGGTTTGAAAAGAGCGGGAGCTGAGTGTCGCGGAGGTTTGAAAAGAGCGGGAGCTGAGAGTCGCGGATGTTTGAAAAGAGCGGGAGCTGAGAGTCGCGGAGGTTTGAAAAGTGCGGGAGCTGAGATTCGCGGAGGTTTGAAAAGAGCTAGTAGCTGAGAGTCGCGGAGGTTTGAAAAGAGCGGGAGCTGAGCGTCGCGGAGGTTTGAAAAGAGCGGGAGCTGAGAGTCGCGGAGGTTTGAAAAGAGCGGGAGCTGAGAGTTCCGGAGGTTTGCAAAGAGCGGGAGCTGAGAGTCGCAGAGGTTTGAAAAGAGCAGGATCTGAGAGTCGCGGAGGTTTGAAAAGAGGGGGAGCTGAGAGTCGCGGAGGTTTTAAAGGAGTGCGAGCTGAGAGTCGCGGAGGTTTGAAAAGAGCGGGAGCTGAGAGTCGCGGAGGTTTGAAAAGAGCGGGAGCTGAGAGTCGCGGAGGTTTGAAAAGAGCGAGAGCTGAGAGTTGCGGAGGTTTGAAAAGAGCGGGAGCTAAGAGTCGCAGAGGTTTGAAAAGAGCGGGAGCTGAGAGCCGCGGAGGTTTAAAAATAGCGGGAGAAGAGAGTCGCGGAGGCTTGAAAAGAGCGGGAGCTTAGAGTCGCGGAGGTTTGAAAAGAGCGGGAGCTGAGAGTCGCGCATGTCTGAAAAGAGCGGGAGGTGAGAGTCGCGGAGGTTTGCAAAGAGCGGGAGCTGAGAGTCGCGGAGGATTGAAAAGAGCCGGAGCTGAGAGTCGCCGAGGTTTGAAAAGAGCGGGAGCTGAGAGTCGCGGAGGTTTGAAAGTAGCGTGAGCTGAGAGTCGCGGAGGTGTGTAAATAGCAGGACCTAAGAGTCGCGGAGGTTTGAAAAGAGCAGGAGCTGAGGCTCGCGGAGGTTTGAAAAGAGCAGGACCTGAGAGTCGCGGAGGTTTGAAAAGAGCGGGAGCTGAGAGTCGCGGAGGTTTGAAAAGAGCGGGAGCTGAGAGTCGCGGAGGTTTGCAAAGAGCGGGAGCTGAGAGTCGCGGAGGTTTTAAAAGAGCTGGACCTGAGAGTCGCGGAGGTTTGAAAAGAGCGGGAGCTGAGAGTCGCGGAGGTTTGAAAAGAGAGGGAGCTGAGAGTCGCGGAGGTTTGAAAAGAGCGGGAGCTGAGAGTCGCCGAGGTTTGAAAAGAGCGGGAGCTGAGAGTCGCGGAGGTATGAAAAGAGCGGGAGCTGAGAGTCGCGGAGGTTTGAAAAGAGCTGGAGCTAAGAGTCACGGAGGTTTGAAAAGAGCGGGAGCTGAGAGTCGCGGAGGTTTGAAAAGAGCGGGAGCTGAGAGTCGCGGAGGATTGAAATGAGCGGGAGCTGAGAGTTGCGGAGGTTTGAAAAGAGCGGGAGCTAAGAGTCGCAGAGGTTTGAAAAAAGCGGGAGCTGAGAGCCGCGGAGGTTTGAAAATAGCGGGAGAAGAGAGTCGCGGAGGTTTGAAAAGAGCGGGAGCTTAGAGTCGCGGAGGTTTGAAAAGAGCGGGAGCTGAGAGTCGCGGAGGATTGAAAAGAGCCGGAGCTGAGAGTCGCCGAGGTTTGAAAAGAGCGGGAGCTGAGAGTCGCGGAGGTTTGAAAAGAGCGGGAGCCGAGAGTTGCGGAGGTTTGAAACGAGCGGGAGCTAAGAGTCGCGGAGGTTTGAAAAGAGCGGGAGCTGAGAGTCGCGGAGGTTTGAAAAGAGCGGGAGCTGAGAGTCGCGGTGGTTTGAAATGAGCGGGAGCTGAGAGTCGCGGAGGTTTGAAAAGAGCGGGTGCTGAGAGTCGGGGAGGTTATGAAAAAACCGGGAGCTAAGAGTCGCGGAGGTTTGAAAAGAGCGGGAGCTGAGAGTCGCGGAGGTTTGAAAACAGCGGGAGCTGAGAGTCGCGGAGGTTTGAAAAGAGCGGGAGCTGAGAGTCGCGGAGGTTTGAAAAGTGCGGGAGCTGAGAGTAGCGGAGGTTTGAAAAGAGCGGGAGCTGAGAGTCGCGGAGGTTTGAAAAGAGCGGGAGCTGGGAGTCGCGGAGTTTTGAAAAGAGCGGGAGCTGAGAGTCGCGGAGGTTTCAAAAGAGCGGGACCTGAGAATCCCGGAGGTTTGAAAAGAGCGGGAGCTGAGAGTCCCGGAGGTTTGAAAAGAGCGGGAGCTGAGAGTGGCGGAGGTTTCAAAAGAGCGGGAGCTGAGGCTCGCGGAGGTTTGAAAAGAGCAGGACCTGAGAGTCGCGGAGGTTTGAAAAGAGCGGGAGCTGAGAGTCGCGGAGGTTTGAAAAGAGCGTGAGCTGAGAGTCGCGGAGGTTTGAAAAGAGCGGGACCTGAGTGTCCCGAAGGTTTGAAAAGAGCGGGTGCTGTGAGTCGCGGAGATTTGAAAAGAACGGGAGCTGAGAGTCGCGGAGGTTTGAAAATAGCGTGAGCTGAGAGTCGCGGAGGTGTGAAAATAGCAGGACCTGAGAGTCGCGGAGGTTTGAAAAAGCGGGAGCTGAGAGTCGCGGAGGTTTGAAAAGAGCGTGAGCTGAGAGTCGCGGAGGTTTGAAAAGAGCTGGAGCTGAGAGTCGCGGAGTTTTGAAAAGAGCGGGAGCTGAGAGTCGCGGAGGTTTGCAAAGAGCGGGAGCTGAGAGTCGCGGAGGTTTGAAAAGAGCTGGACCTGAGAGTCGCGGAGCTTTGAAAAGAGCGGGAGCTGAGAGTCGCGGAGGTTTGAAAAGAGAGGGAGCTGAGAGTCGCGGAGGTTTGAAAAGAGCGGGAGCTGAGAGTCGCCGAGGTTTGAAAAGACCTGGAGCTAAGAGTCACGGAGGTTTGAAAAGAGCGGGAGCTGAGAGTCGCGGAGGTTTGAAAAGAGCGGGAGCTGAGAGTCGCGGAGGATTGAAATGAGCGGGAGCTGAGAGTTGCGGAGGTTTGAAAAGAGCGGGAGCTAAGAGTCGCAGAGGTTTGAAAAAAGCGGGAGCTGAGAGTCGCGGAAGTTTGAAAAGAGCGGGAGCTGAGAGTCGCGAAGGTTTGAAAAGAGCGGGAGCTGAGAGTCGCGGAGGTTTGAAAAGAGCGGGAGCTGAGAGCCGCGGAGGTTTGAAAATAGCGGGAGAAGAGTGTCGCGGAGGTTTGAAAAGAGCGGGAGCTTAGAGTCGCGGAGGTTTGAAAAGAGCGGGAGCTGAGAGCCGCGGAGGTTTGAAAATAGCGGGAGAAGAGTGTCGCGGAGGTTTGAAAAGAGCGGGAGCTTAGAGTCGCGGAGGTTTGAAAAGAGCGGGAGCTGAGAGTCGCGGAGGTTTGAAAAGAGCGGGAGCTGAGAGTCGCGGTGGTTTGAAATGAGCGGGAGCTGAGAGTCGCGGAGGTTTGAAAAGAGCGGGTGCTGAGAGTCGGGGAGGTTATGAAAATACCGGGAGCTGAGAGTCGCGGAGGTTTGAAAAGAGCGGGAGCTGAGAGTCGCGGAGGTTTGAAAAGAGCGGGACCTGAGTGTCCCGGAGGTTTGAAAAGAGCGGGAGCTGAGAGTGGCGGAGGTTTCAAAAGAGCGGGAGCTGAGGCTCGCGGAGGTTTGAAAAGAGCAGGACCTGAGAGTCGCGGAGGTTTGAAAAGAGCGGGAGCTGAGAGTCGCGGAGGTTTGAAAAGAGCGTGAGCTGAGAGTCGCGGAGGTTTGAAAAGAGCGGGACCTGAGTGTCCCGGAGGTTTGAAAAGAGCGGTTGCTGTGAGTCGCGGAGATTTGAAAAGAACGGGAGCTGAGAGTCGCGGAGGTTTGAAAATAGCGTGAGCTGAGAGTCGCGGAGGTGTGAAAATAGCAGGACCTGAGAGTCGCGGAGGTTTGAAAAGAGCGGGAGCTGAGAGTCGCGGAGGTTTGAAAAGAGCGTGAGGTGAGAGTCGCGGAGGTTTGAAAAGAGCTGGAGCTGAGAGTCGCGGAGTTTTGAAAACAGCGGGAGCTGAGAGTCGCGGAGGTTTGAAAAGAGCGGGACCTGAGAGTCGCGGAGGTTTGAAAAGAGCGGGAGCTGAGAGTCGCGGAGGTTTGAAAAGAGCGGGAGCTGAGAGTCCCGGAGGTTTGAAAAGAGCGGGAGCTGAGAGTCGCGGAGGTTTCAAAAGAGCGGGAGCTGAGGCTCGCGGACGTTTGAAAAGAGCAGGACCGGAGAGTCGCGGAGGTTTGAAAAGAGCGGGAGCTGAGAGTCGCGGAGGTTTGAAAAGAGCGGGAGCTGAGAGTCGCGGAGGTTTGAAAAGAGCGGGAGGTGAGAGTTGCGGAGGTTTGAAAAGAGCGGGACCTGAGAGTCGCGGAGTTTTGAAAAGAGCGGGAGCTGAGAGTCGCGGAGGTTTGAAAAGAGCGGGACCTGAGAGTCCCGGAGGTTTGAAAAGAGCGGGAGCTGAGAGTCGCGGAGGTTTCAAAAGAGCGGGAGCTGAGGCTCGCGGAGGTTTGAAAAGAGCAGGACCTGAGAGTCGCGCAGGTTTGAAAAGAGCGGGAGCTGAGAGTCGCGGAGGTTTGAAAAGAGCGTGAGCGGAGAGTCGCGGAGGTTTGAAAAGAGCGGGACCTGAGTGTCCCGGAGGTTTGAAAAGAGCGGGTGCTGTGAGTCGCGGAGATTTGAAAAGAACGGGAGCTGAGAGTCGTGGAAGTTTGAAAATAGCGTGAGCTGAGAGTCGCGGAGGTGTGAAAATAGCAGGACCTGAGAGTCGCGGAGGTTTGAAAAGAGCTGGAGCTGAGAGTCGCGGAGTTTTGAAAACAGCGGGAGCTGAGAGTCGCGGAGGTTTGAAAAGAGCGGGACCTGAGAGTCGCGGTGGTTTGAAAAGAGCGGGAGCTGAGAGTCGCGGAGGTTTGAAAAGAGCGGGAGCTGAGAGTCCCGGAGGTTTGAAATGAGCGGGAGCTGAGAGTTGCGGAGGTTTGAAAAGAGCGGGAGCTAAGAGTCGCAGAGGTTTGAAAAAAGCGGGAGCTGAGAGCCGCGGAGGTTTGAAAATAGCGGGAGAAGAGAGTCGCGGAGGTTTGAAAAGAGCGGGAGCTTAGAGTCGCGGAGGTTTGAAAAGAGCGGGAGCTGAGAGTCGCGGAGGATTGAAAAGAGCCGGAGCTGAGAGTCGCCGAGGTTTGAAAAGAGCGGGAGCTGAGAGTCGCGGAGGTTTGAAAAGAGCGGGAGCCGAGAGTTGCGGAGGTTTGAAAAGAGCGGGAGCTAAGAGTCGCGGAGGTTTGAAAAGAGCGGGAGCTGAGAGTCGCGGAGGTTTGAAAAGAGCGGGAGCTGAGAGTCGCGGTGGTTTGAAATGAGCGGGAGCTGAGAGTCGCGGAGGTTTGAAAAGAGCGGGTGCTGAGAGTCGGGGAGGTTATGAAAAAACCGGGAGCTAAGAGTCGCGGAGGTTTGAAAAGAGCGGGAGGTGAGAGTCGCGGAGGTTTGAAAACAGCGGGAGCTGAGAGTCGCGGAGGTTTGAAAAGAGCGGGAGCTGAGAGTCGCGGAGGTTTGAAAAGTGCGGGAGCTGAGAGTAGCGGAGGTTTGAAAAGAGCGGGAGCTGAGAGTCGCGGAGGTTTGAAAAGAGCGGGAGCTGGGAGTCGCGGAGTTTTGAAAAGAGCGGGAGCTGAGAGTCGCGGAGGTTTCAAAAGAGCGGGACCTGAGAGTCCCGGAGGTTTGAAAAGAGCGGGAGCTGAGAGTCCCGGAGGTTTGAAAAGAGCGGGAGCTGAGAGTGGCGGAGGTTTCAAAAGAGCGGGAGCTGAGGCTCGCGGAGGTTTGAAAAGAGCAGGACCTGAGAGTCGCGGAGGTTTGAAAAGAGCGGGAGCTGAGAGTCGCGGAGGTTTGAAAAGAGCGTGAGCTGAGAGTCGCGGAGGTTTGAAAAGAGCGGGACCTGAGTGTCCCGAAGGTTTGAAAAGAGCGGGTGCTGTGAGTCGCGGAGATTTGAAAAGAACGGGAGCTGAGAGTCGCGGAGGTTTGAAAATAGCGTGAGCTGAGAGTCGCGGAGGTGTGAAAATAGCAGGACCTGAGAGTCGCGGAGGTTTGAAAAAGCGGGAGCTGAGAGTCGCGGAGGTTTGAAAAGAGCGTGAGCTGAGAGTCGCGGAGGTTTGAAAAGAGCTGGAGCTGAGAGTCGCGGAGTTTTGAAAAGAGCGGGAGCTGAGAGATGCGGAGGTTTGCAAAGAGCGGGAGCTGAGAGTCGCGGAGGTTTGAAAAGAGCTGGACCTGAGAGTCGCGGAGCTTTGAAAAGAGCGGGAGCTGAGAGTCGCGGAGGTTTGAAAAGAGAGGGAGCTGAGAGTCGCGGAGGTTTGAAAAGAGCGGGAGCTGAGAGTCGCCGAGGTTTGAAAAGAGCGGGAGCTGAGAGTCGCGGAGGTTTGAAAAGAGCGGGAGCTGAGAGTCGCGGAGGTTTGAAAAGACTTGGAGCTAAGAGTCACGGAGGTTTGAAAAGAGCGGGAGCTGAGAGTCGCGGAGGTTTGAAAAGAGCGGGAGCTGAGAGTCGCGGAGGATTGAAATGAGCGGGAGCTGAGAGTTGCGGAGGTTTGAAAAGAGCGGGAGCTAAGAGTCGCAGAGGTTTGAAAAAAGCGGGAGCTGAGAGCCGCGGAGGTTTGAAAATAGCGGGAGAAGAGTGTCGCGGAGGTTTGAAAAGAGCGGGAGCTTAGAGTCGCGGAGGTTTGAAAAGAGCGGGAGCTGAGAGTCGCGGAGGTTTGAAAAGAGCGGGAGCTGAGAGTCGCGGTGGTTTGAAATGAGCGGGAGCTGAGAGTCGCGGAGGTTTGAAAAGAGCGGGTGCTGAGAGTCGGGGAGGTTATGAAAAGACCGGGAGCTAAGAGTCGCGGAGATTTGAAAAGAGCGGGAGCTGAGAGTCGCGGAGGTTTGAAAACAGCGGGAGCTGAGAGTCGCGGAGGTTTGAAAAGAGCGGGAGCTGAGAGTCGCGGAAGTTTGAAAAGAGCGGGAGCTGAGAGTCGCGAAGGTTTGAAAAGAGCGGGAGCTGAGAGTCGCGGAGGTTTGAAAAGAGCGGGAGCTGAGAGCCGCGGAGGTTTGAAAATAGCGGGAGAAGAGTGTCGCGGAGGTTTGAAAAGAGCGGGAGCTTAGAGTCGCGGAGGTTTGAAAAGAGCGGGAGCTGAGAGCCGCGGAGGTTTGAAAATAGCGGGAGAAGAGTGTCGCGGAGGTTTGAAAAGAGCGGGAGCTTAGTGTCGCGGAGGTTTGAAAAGAGCGGGAGCTGAGAGTCGCGGAGGTTTGAAAAGAGCGGGAGCTGAGAGTCGCGGTGGTTTGAAATGAGCGGGAGCTGAGAGTCGCGGAGGTTTGAAAAGAGCGGGTGCTGAGAGTCGGGGAGGTTATGAAAAGACCGGGAGCTAAGAGTCGCGGAGATTTGAAAAGAGCGGGAGCTGAGAGTCGCGGAGGTTTGAAAACAGCGGGAGCTGAGAGTCGCGGAGGTTTGAAAAGAGCGGGAGCTGAGAGTCGCGGAGGTTTGAAAAGAGCGGGACCTGAGAGTCCCGGAGGTTTGAAAAGAGCGGGAGCTGAGAGTGGCGGAGGTTTCAAAAGAGCGGGAGCTGAGGCTCGCGGCGGTTTGAAAAGAGCAGGACCTGAGAGTCGCGGAGGTTTGAAAAGAGCGGGAGCTGAGAGTCGCGGAGGTTTGAAAAGAGCGTGAGCTGAGAGTCGCGGAGGTTTGAAAAGAGCGGGACCTGAGTGTCCCGGAGGTTTGAAAAGAGCGGGTGCTGTCAGTCGCGGAGATTTGAAAAGAACGGGAGCTGAGAGTCGCGGAGGTTTGAAAATAGCGTGAGCTGAGAGTCGCGGAGGTGTGAAAATAGCAGGACCTGAGAGTCGCGGAGGTTTGAAAAGAGCGGGAGCTGAGAGTCGCGGAGGTTTGAAAAGAGCGTGAGGTGAGAGTCGCGGAGGTTTGAAAAGAGCTGGAGCTGAGAGTCGCGGAGTTTTGAAAACAGCGGGAGCTGAGAGTCGCGGAGGTTAGAAAAGAGAGGGACCTGAGAGTCGCGGAGGTTTGAAAAGAGCGGGAGCTGAGAGTCGCGGAGGTTTGAAAAGAGCGGGAGCTGAGAGTCCCGGAGGTTTGAAAAGAGCGGGAGCTGAGAGTCGCGGAGGTTTCAAAAGAGCGGGAGCTGAGGCTCGCGGACGTTTGAAAAGAGCAGGACCGGAGAGTCGCGGAGGTTTGAAAAGAGCGGGAGCTGAGAGTCGCGGAGGTTTGAAAAGAGCGGGAGCTGAGAGTCGCGGAGGTTTGAAAAGAGCGGGAGGTGAGAGTTGCGGAGGTTTGAAAAGAGCGGGACCTGAGAGTCGCGGAGTTTTGAAAAGAGCGGGAGCTGAGAGTCGCGGAGGTTTGAAAAGAGCGGGACCTGAGAGTCCCGGAGGTTTGAAAAGAGCGGGAGCTGAGAGTCGCGGAGGTTTCAAAAGAGCGGGAGCTGAGGCTCGCGGAGGTTTGAAAAGAGCAGGACCTGAGAGTCGCGCAGGTTTGAAAAGAGCGGGAGCTGAGAGTCGCGGAGGTTTGAAAAGAGCGTGAGCGGAGAGTCGCGGAGGTTTGAAAAGAGCGGGACCTGAGTGTCCCGGAGGTTTGAAAAGAGCGGGTGCTGTGAGTCGCGGAGATTTGAAAAGAACGGGAGCTGAGAGTCGCGGAAGTTTGAAAATAGCGTGAGCTGAGAGTCGCGGAGGTGTGAAAATAGCAGGACCTGAGAGTCGCGGAGGTTTGAAAAGAGCTGGAGCTGAGAGTCGCGGAGTTTTGAAAACAGCGGGAGCTGAGAGTCGCGGAGGTTTGAAAAGAGCGGGACCTGAGAGTCGCGGTGGTTTGAAAAGAGCGGGAGCTGAGAGTCGCGGAGGTTTGAAAAGAGCGGGAGCTGAGAGTCCCGGAGGTTTGAAAAGAGCGGGAGCTGAGAGTCGCGGAGGTTTCAAAAGAGCGGGAGCTGAGGCTCGCGGACGTTTGAAAAGAGCAGGACCGGAGAGTCGCGGAGGTTTGAAAAGAGCGGGAGCTGAGAGTCGCGGAGGTTTGAAAAGAGCGGGAGCTGAAAGTCGCGGAGATTTGAAAAGAGCAGGACCTGAGAGTCGCGGAGGTTTGAAAAGAGTGGGAGCTGAGAGTCGCGGAGGTTTGAAAAGAGCGGGAGGTGAGAGTTGCGGAGGTTTGAAAAGAGCGGGACCTGAGAGTCGCGGAGGTTTGAAGAGAGCGGGAGCTGATGGTCGCGGAGGTTTGAAAAGAGCGGGAGCTGAGCGTCGCGGAGGTTTGAAAAGAGCGGGAGCTGAGAGTCGCGGAGGTTTGAAAAGAGCGGGAGCTGAGAGTTCCGGAGGTTTGCAAAGAGCGGGAGCTGAGAGTCGCAGAGGTTTGAAAAGAGCAAGATCTGAGAGTCGCGGAGGTTTGAAAAGAGGGGGAGCTGAGAGTCGCGGAGGTTTGAAAAGAGTGGGAGCTGAGAGTCGCGGAGGTTTGAAAAGAGCGGGAGCTGAGAGTTGCGGAGGTTTGAAAAGAGCAGGAGCTGAGAGTCGCGGAGGTTTGAAAAGAGCGAGAGCTGAGAGTTGCGGAGGTTTGAAAAGAGCGGGAGCTAAGAGTCGCAGAGGTTTGAAAATAGCGGGAGAAGAGAGTCGCGGAGGTTTGAAAAGAGCGGGAGCTTAGAGTCGCGGAGGTTTGAAAAGAGCGGGAGCTGAGAGTCGCGCATGTCTGAAAAGAGCGGGAGGTGAGAGTTGCGGAGGTTTGCAAAGAGCGGCAGCTGAGAGTCGCGGAGGATTGAAAAGAGCCGGAGCTGAGAGTCGCGGAGGTTTGAAAAGAGCGGGAGCTGAGAGTTGCGGAGGTTTGAAAAGAGCAGGAGCTGAGAGTCGCGGAGGTTTGAAAAGAGCGAGAGCTGAGAGTTGCGGAGGTATGAAAAGAGCGGGAGCTGAGAGCCGCAGAGGTTTGAAAATAGCGGGAGAAGAGAGTCGCGGAGGTTTGAAAAGAGCGGGAGCTTAGAGTCGCGGAGGTTTGAAAAGAGCGGGAGCTGAGAGTCGCGCATGTCTGAAAAGAGCGGGAGGTGACAGTTGCGGAGGTTTGCAAAGAGCGGCAGCTGAGAGTCGCGGAGGATTGAAAAGAGCCGGAGCTGAGAGTCGCCGAGGTTTGAAAAGAGCGGGAGCTGAGAGTCGCGGAGGTTTGAAAAGAGCGGGAGCTGAGAGTCGCGGAGGTTTGAAAAGAGCGGGAGCTAAGAGTCGCGGAGGTTTGAAAAGAGCAGGAGCTGAGAGTCGCAGAGATATGAAAAGAGCGGGAGCTGAGAGTCGCGGAGGTTTGAAAAGAGCGGGAGCTTAGAGTCGCGGAGATTTGAAAAGAGCGGGAGCTGAGAGTCGCGGAGGTTTGAAAAGAGCGGGAGCTGAGAGTCGCGGAGGTTTGAAATGAGCGGGACCTGAGAGTCGTGGAGGTTTGAAAAGAGTGGGAGCTGAGAGTCGCGGAGGTTTGAAAAGAGCGGGAGCTGAGAGTTGCGGAGGTTTGAAAAGAGCGGGACCTGAGAGTCGCGGAGGTTTGAAGAGAGCGGGAGCTGATGGTCGCGGAGGTTTGAAAAGAGCGGGAGCTGAGCGTCGCGGAGGTTTGAAAAGAGCGGGAGCTGAGAGTCGCGGAGGTTTGAAAAGAGCGGGAGCTGAGAGTTCCGGAGGTTTGCAAAGAGCGGGAGCTGAGAGTCGCAGAGGTTTGAAAAGAGCAAGATCTGAGAGTCGCGGAGGTTTGAAAAGAGGGGGAGCTGAGAGTCGCGGAGGTTTGAAAAGAGTGGGAGCTGAGAGTCGCGGAGGTTTGAAAAGAGCGGGAGCTGAGAGTTGCGGAGGTTTGAAAAGAGCAGGAGCTGAGAGTCGCGGAGGTTTGAAAAGAGCGAGAGCTGAGAGTTGCGGAGGTTTGAAAAGAGCGGGAGCTAAGAGTCGCAGAGGTTTGAAAATAGCGGGAGAAGAGAGTCGCGGAGGTTTGAAAAGAGCGGGAGCTTAGAGTCGCGGAGGTTTGAAAAGAGCGGGAGCTGAGAGTCGCGCATGTCTGAAAAGAGCGGGAGGTGAGAGTTGCGGAGGTTTGCAAAGAGCGGCAGCTGAGAGTCGCGGAGGATTGAAAAGAGCCGGAGCTGAGAGTCGCGGAGGTTTGAAAAGAGCGGGAGCTGAGAGTTGCGGAGGTTTGAAAAGAGCAGGAGCTGAGAGTCGCGGAGGTTTGAAAAGAGCGAGAGCTGAGAGTTGCGGAGGTATGAAAAGAGCGGGAGCTGAGAGCCGCAGAGGTTTGAAAATAGCGGGAGAAGAGAGTCGCGGAGGTTTGAAAAGAGCGGGAGATTAGAGTCGCGGAGGTTTGAAAAGAGCGGGAGCTGAGAGTCGCGCATGTCTGAAAAGAGCGGGAGGTGACAGTTGCGGAGGTTTGCAAAGAGCGGCAGCTGAGAGTCGCGGAGGATTGAAAAGAGCCGGAGCTGAGAGTCGCCGAGGTTTGAAAAGAGCGGGAGCTGAGAGTCGCGGAGGTTTGAAAAGAGCGGGAGCTGAGAGTCGCGGAGGTTTGAAAAGAGCGGGAGCTAAGAGTCGCGGAGGTTTGAAAAGAGCAGGAGCTGAGAGTCGCAGAGATATGAAAAGAGCGGGAGCTGAGAGTCGCGGAGGTTTGAAAAGAGCGGGAGCTTAGAGTCGCGGAGATTTGAAAAGAGCGGGAGCTGAGAGTCGCGGAGGTTTGAAAAGAGCGGGAGCTGAGAGTCGCGGAGGTTTGAAATGAGCGGGACCTGAGAGTCGTGGAGGTTTGAAAAGAGTGGGAGCTGAGAGTCGCGGAGGTTTGAAAAGAGCGGGAGCTGAGAGTCGCGGAGGTTTGAAAAGAGCGGGAGCTGAGAGTCGCGGAGGTTTGAAAAGAGCGGGAGCTGAGAGTCACGGAGGTGTGAAAAGAGCAGGAGCTGAGAGTCGCGGAGGTTTGAAAAGAGCGGGAGCTGCGAGTCGCGGAGGTTTGAAAAGAGTGGGAGCTGAGAGTCGCGGAGTTTTGAAAAGATCGGGAGCTGAGAGTCGCGGATGTCTGAAATGAGCGGGAGCTGAGAATCGCGGTGGTTTGAAAAGAGCGGGAGCTGAGAGTCGCAGAGGTTTGAAAAGAGCGGGAGCTGAGAGTCTCGGAGGTTTAAAAATGGCGGGAGCTGAGAGTCGCGGAGGTTTGAAAAGGGCGGGAGCTGTTAGTCGCGGAGGTTTGAAAAGAGCGGGAGCTGAGAGTCGCGGAGGTTTGAAAAGAGCGGGAGCTGAGAGTCGCGGAGGTTTGCAAAGAGCGGGAGCTGAGAGTCGCGGAGGTTTGAAAAGAGCGAGAGCTGAGAGTCGCGGAGGTTTGATAAGAGCGGGAGCTGGGAGTCGCAGAGGTTTGAAAAGAGCGGAAGCTGAGAGCCGCGGAGGTTTGAAAAGAGCGGGAGCTGAGAGTCGCGGAGGTTTGAAAAGAGCGGAACCTCAGAGTCGCGGAGGTTTGAAAAGAGCGGGAGCTGAGTGTCGCGGAGGTTTGAAAAGAGCGGGAGCTGAGAGTCGCGGATGTTTGAAAAGAGCGGGAGCTGAGAGTCGCGGAGGTTTGAAAAGAGCGGGAGCTGAGATTCGCGGAGGTTTGAAAAGAGCTAGTAGCTGAGAGTCGCGGAGGTTTGAAAAGAGCGGGAGCTGAGCGTCGCGGAGGTTTGAAAAGAGCGGGAGCTGAGAGTCGCGGAGGTTTGAAAAGAGCGGGAGCTGAGAGTTCCGGAGGTTTGCAAAGAGCGGGAGCTGAGAGTCGCAGAGGTTTGAAAAGAGCAGGATCTGAGAGTCGCGGAGGTTTGAAAAGAGGGGGAGCTGAGAGTCGCGGAGGTTTTAAAGGAGTGCGAGCTGAGAGTCGCGGAGGTTTGAAAAGAGCGGGAGCTGAGAGTCGCGGAGGTTTGAAAATAGCGGGAGAAGAGAGTCGCGGAGGCTTGAAAAGAGCGGGAGCTTAGAGTCGCGGAGGTTTGAAAAGAGCGGGAGCTGAGAGTCGCGCATGTCTGAAAAGAGCGGGAGGTGAGAGTCGCGGAGGTTTGCAAAGAGCGGGAGCTGAGAGTCGCGGAGGATTGAAAAGAGCCGGAGCTGAGAGTCGCCGAGGTTTGAAAAGAGCGGGAGCTGAGAGTCGCGGAGGTTTGAAAGTAGCGTGAGCTGAGAGTCGCGGAGGTGTGAAAATAGCAGGACCTGAGAGTCGCGGAGGTTTGAAAAGAGCGGGACCTGAGAGTCGCGGAGGTTTGAAAAGAGCAGGACCTGAGAGTCGCGGAGGTTTGAAAAGAGCGGGAGCTGAGAGTCGCGGAGGTTTGAAAAGAGCGGGAGCTGAG
Organism: Scyliorhinus torazame; assembly: GCF_047496885.1. Taxonomy (NCBI): domain Eukaryota; kingdom Metazoa; phylum Chordata; class Chondrichthyes; order Carcharhiniformes; family Scyliorhinidae; genus Scyliorhinus; species Scyliorhinus torazame. Next base: position 19,385,621 of record NC_092711.1, read on the forward strand.
AGTCGCGGAGATTTGCAAAGAGCGGGAGCTGAGAGTCGCGGAGGTTTTAAAAGAGCTGGACCTGAGAGTCGCGGAGGTTTGAAAAGAGCGGGAGCTGAGAGTCGCGGAGGTTTGAAAAGAGAGGGAGCTGAGAGTCGCGGAGGTTTGAAAAGAGCGGGAGCTGAGAGTCGCCGAGGTTTGAAAAGAGCGGGAGCTGAGAGTCGCGGAGGTATGAAAAGAGCGGGAGCTGAGAGTCGCGGAGGTTTGAAAAGAGCTGGAGCTAAGAGTCACGGAGGTTTGAAAAGAGCGGGAGCTGAGAGTCGCGGAGGTTTGAAAAGAGCGGGAGCTGAGAGTCGCGGAGGATTGAAATGAGCGGGAGCTGAGAGTTGCGGAGTTTTGAAAAGAGCGGGAGCTAAGAGTCGCAGAGGTTTGAAAAAAGCGGGAGCTGAGAGCCGCGGAGGTTTGAAAATAGCGGGAGAAGAGAGTCGCGGAGGTTTGAAAAGAGCGGGAGCTTAGAGTCGCGGAGGTTTGAAAAGAGCGGGAGCTGAGAGTCGCGGAGGATTGAAAAGAGCCGGAGCTGAGAGTCGCCGAGGTTTGAAAAGAGCGGGAGCTGAGAGTCGCGGAGGTTTGAAAAGAGCGGGAGCCGAGAGTCGCGGAGGTTTGAAAAGAGCGGGAGCTAAGAGTCGCGGAGGTTTGAAAAGAGCGGGAGCTGAGAGTCGCGGAGGTTTGAAAAGAGCGGGAGCTGAGAGTCGCGGTGGTTTGAAATGAGCGGGAGCTGAGAGTCGCGGAGGTTTGAAAAGAGCGGGTGCTGAGAGTCGGGGAGGTTATGAAAAAACCGGGAGCTAAGAGTCGCGGAGGTTTGAAAAGAGCGGGAGCTGAGAGTCGCGGAGGTTTGAAAACAGCGGGAGCTGAGAGTCGCGGAGGTTTGAAAAGAGCGGGAGCTGAGAGTCACGGAGGTTTGAAAAGTGCGGGAGCTGAGAGTAGCGGAGGTTTGAAAAGAGCGGGAGCTGAGAGTCGCGGAGGTTTGAAAAGAGCGGGAGCTGGGAGTCGCGGAGTTTTGAAAAGAGCGGGAGCTGAGAGTCGCGGAGGTTTCAAAAGAGCGGGACCTGAGAGTCCCGGAGGTTTGAAAAGAGCGGGAGCTGAGAGTCCCGGAGGTTTGAAAAGAGCGGGAGCTGAGAGTGGCGGAGGTTTCAAAAGAGCGGGAGCTGAGGCTCGCGGAGGTTTGAAAAGAGCAGGACCTGAGAGTCGCGGAGGTTTGAAAAGAGCGGGAGCTGAGAGTCGCGGAGGTTTGAAAAGAGCGTGAGCTGAGAGTCGCGGAGGTTTGAAAAGAGCGGGACCTGAGTGTCCCGAAGGTTTGAAAAGAGCGGGTGCTGTGAGTCGCGGAGATTTGAAAAGAACGGGAGCTGAGAGTCGCGGAGGTTTGAAAATAGCGTGAGCTGAGAGTCGCGGAGGTGTGAAAATAGCAGGACCTGAGAGTCGCGGAGGTTTGAAAAAGCGGGAGCTGAGAGTCGCGGAGGTTTGAAAAGAGCGTGAGCTGAGAGTCGCGGAGGTTTGAAAAGAGCTGGAGCTGAGAGTCGCGGAGTTTTGAAAAGAGCGGGAGCTGAGAGTCGCGGAGGTTTGCAAAGAGCGGGAGCTGAGAGTCGCGGAGGTTTGAAAAGAGCTGGACCTGAGAGTCGCGGAGCTTTGAAAAGAGCGGGAGCTGAGAGTCGCGGAGGTTTGAAAAGAGAGGGAGCTGAGAGTCGCGGAGGTTTGAAAAGAGCGGGAGCTGAGAGTCGCCGAGGTTTGAAAAGAGCGGGAGCTGAGAGTCGCGGAGGTTTGAAAAGAGCGGGAGCTGAGAGTCGCGGAGGTTTGAAAAGACCTGGAGCTAAGAGTCACGGAGGTTTGAAAAGAGCGGGAGCTGAGAGTCGCGGAGGTTTGAAAAGAGCGGGAGCTGAGAGTCGCGGAAGATTGAAATGAGCGGGAGCTGAGAGTTGCGGAGGTTTGAAAAGAGCGGGAGCTAAGAGTCGCAGAGGTTTGAAAAAAGCGGGAGCTGAGAGCCGCGGAGGTTTGAAAATAGCGGGAGAAGAGTGTCGCGGAGGTTTGAAAAGAGCGGGAGCTTAGAGTCGCGGAGGTTTGAAAAGAGCGGGAGCTGAGAGTCGCGGAGGTTTGAAAAGAGCGGGAGCTGAGAGTCGCGGTGGTTTGAAATGAGCGGGAGCTGAGAGTCGCAGAGGTTTGAAAAGAGCGGGTGCTGAGAGTCGGGGAGGTTATGAAAAGACCGGGAGCTAAGAGTCGCTGAGATTTGAAAAGAGCGGGAGCTGAGAGTCGCGGAGGTTTGAAAACAGCGGGAGCTGAGAGTCGCGGAGGTTTGAAAAGAGCGGGAGCTGAGAGTCGCGGAAGTTTGAAAAGAGCGGGAGCTGAGAGTCGCGAAGGTTTGAAAAGAGCGGGAGCTGAGAGTCGCGGAGGTTTGAAAAGAGCGGGAGCTGAGAGTCGCGGAGTTTTGAAAAGAGCGGGAGCTGAGAGTCGCGGAGGTTTGAAAAGAGCGGGACCTGAGAGTCCCGGAGGTTTGAAAAGAGCGGGAGCTGAGAGTGGCGGAGGTTTCAAAAGAGCGGGAGCTGAGGCTCGCGGAGGTTTGAAAAGAGCAGGACCTGAGAGTCGCGGAGGTTTGAAAAGAGCGGGAGCTGAGAGTCGCGGAGGTTTGAAAAGAGCGTGAGCTGAGAGTCGCGGAGGTTTGAAAAGAGCGGGACCTGAGTGTCCCGGAGGTTTGAAAAGAGCGGGTGCTGTGAGTCGCGGAGATTTGAAAAGAACGGGAGCTGAGAGTCGCGGAGGTTTGAAAATAGCGTGAGCTGAGAGTCGCGGAGGTGTGAAAATAGCAGGACCTGAGAGTCGCGGAGGTTTGAAAAGAGCGGGAGCTGAGAGTCGCGGAGGTTTGAAAAGAGCGTGAGGTGAGAGTCGCGGAGGTTTGAAAAGAGCTGGAGCTGAGAGTCGCGGAGTTTTGAAAACAGCGGGAGCTGAGAGTCGCGGAGGTTTGAAAAGAGCGGGACCTGAGAGTCGCGGAGGTTTGAAAAGAGCGGGAGCTGAGAGTCGCGGAGGTTTGAAAAGAGCGGGAGCTGAGAGTCCCGGAGGTTTGAAAAGAGCGGGAGCTGAGAGTCGCGGAGGTTTCAAAAGAGCGGGAGCTGAGGCTCGCGGACGTTTGAAAAGAGCAGGACCGGAGAGTCGCGGAGGTTTGAAAAGAGCGGGAGCTGAGAGTCGCGGAGGTTTGAAAAGAGCGGGAGCTGAGAGTCGCGGAGGTTTGAAAAGAGCGGGAGGTGAGAGTTGCGGAGGTTTGAAAAGAGCGGGACCTGAGAGTCGCGGAGTTTTGAAAAGAGCGGGAGCTGAGAGTCGCGGAGGTTTGAAAAGAGCGGGACCTGAGAGTCCCGGAGGTTTGAAAAGAGCGGGAGCTGATAGTCGCGGAGGTTTCAAAAGAGCGGGAGCTGAGGCTCGCGGAGGTTTGATAAGAGCAGGACCTGAGAGTCGCGCAGGTTTGAAAAGAGCGGGAGCTGAGAGTCGCGGAGGTTTGAAAAGAGCGTGAGCGGAGAGTCGCGGAGGTTTGAAAAGAGCGGGACCTGAGTGTCCCGGAGGTTTGAAAAGAGCGGGTGCTGTGAGTCGCGGAGATTTGAAAAGAACGGGAGCTGAGAGTCGCGGAAGTTTGAAAATAGCGTGAGCTGAGAGTCACGGAGGTGTGAAAATAGCAGGACCTGAGAGTCGCGGAGGTTTGAAAAGAGCTGGAGCTGAGAGTCGCGGAGTTTTGAAAACAGCGGGAGCTGAGAGTCGCGGAGGTTTGAAAAGAGCGGGACCTGAGAGTCGCGGTGGTTTGAAAAGAGCGGGAGCTGAGAGTCGCGGAGGTTTGAAAAGAGCGGGAGCTGAGAGTCCCGGAGGTTTGAAAAGAGCGGGAGCTGAGAGTCGCGGAGGTTTCAAAAGAGCGGGAGCTGAGGCTCGCGGACGTTTGAAAAGAGCAGGACCGGAGAGTCGCGGAGGTTTGAAAAGAGCGGGAGCTGAGAGTCGCGGAGGTTTGAAAAGAGCGGGAGCTGAAAGTCGCGGAGATTTGAAAAGAGCAGGACCTGAGAGTCGCGGAGGTTTGAAAAGAGCGGGAGCTGAGAGTCGCGGAGGTTTGAAAAGAGCGGGAGGTGAGAGTTGCGGAGGTTTGAAAAGAGCGGGACCTGAGAGTCGCGGAGGTTTGAAGAGAGCGGGAGCTGATGGTCGCGGAGGTTTGAAAAGAGCGGGAGCTGAGCGTCGCGGAGGTTTGAAAAGAGCGGGAGCTGAGAGTCGCGGAGGTTTGAAAAGAGCGGGAGCTGAGAGTTCCGGAGGTTTGCAAAGAGCGGGAGCTGAGAGTCGCAGAGGTTTGAAAAGAGCAAGATCTGAGAGCCGCGGAGGTTTGAAAAGAGGGGGAGCTGAGAGTCGCGGAGGTTTGAAAAGAGTGGGAGCTGAGAGTCGCGGAGGTTTGAAAAGAGCGGGAGCTGAGAGTTGCGGAGGTTTGAAAAGAGCAGGAGCTGAGAGTCGCGGAGGTTTGAAAAGAGCGAGAGCTGAGAGATGCGGAGGTTTGAAAAGAGCGGGAGCTAAGAGTCGCAGAGGTTTGAAAAGAGCGGGAGCTGAGAGCCGCAGAGGTTTGAAAATAGCGGGAGAAGAGAGTCGCGGAGGTTTGAAAAGAGCGGGAGCTTAGAGTCGCGGAGGTTTGAAAAGAGCGGGAGCTGAGAGTCGCGCATGTCTGAAAAGAGCGGGAGGTGAGAGTTGCGGAGGTTTGCAAAGAGCGGCAGCTGAGAGTCGCGGAGGATTGAAAAGAGCCAGAGCTGAGAGTCGCCGAGGTTTGAAAAGATCGGGAGCTGAGAGTCGCGGAGGTTTGAAAAGAGCGGGAGCTGAGAGTCGCGGAGGTTTGAAAAGAGCGGGAGCTGAAAGTCGCGGAGATTTGAAAAGAGCAGGACCTGAGAGTCGCGGAGGTTTGAAAAGAGCGGGAGCTGAGAGTCGCGGAGGTTTGAAAAGAGCGGGAGGTGAGAGTTGCGGAGGTTTGAAAAGAGCGGGACCTGAGAGTCGCGGAGGTTTGAAGAGAGCGGGAGCTGATGGTCGCGGAGGTTTGAAAAGAGCGGGAGCTGAGCGTCGCGGAGGTTTGAAAAGAGCGGGAGCTGAGAGTCGCGGAGGTTTGAAAAGAGCGGGAGCTGAGAGTTCCGGAGGTTTGCAAAGAGCGGGAGCTGAGAGTCGCAGAGGTTTGAAAAGAGCAAGATCTGAGAGCCGCGGAGGTTTGAAAAGAGGGGGAGCTGAGAGTCGCGGAGGTTTGAAAAGAGTGGGAGCTGAGAGTCGCGGAGGTTTGAAAAGAGCGGGAGCTGAGAGTTGCGGAGGTTTGAAAAGAGCAGGAGCTGAGAGTCGCGGAGGTTTGAAAAGAGCGAGAGCTGAGAGTTGCGGAGGTTTGAAAAGAGCGGGAGCTAAGAGTCGCAGAGGTTTGAAAAGAGCGGGAGCTGAGAGCCGCAGAGGTTTGAAAATAGCGGGAGAAGAGAGTCGCGGAGGTTTGAAAAGAGCGGGAGCTTAGAGTCGCGGAGGTTTGAAAAGAGCGGGAGCTGAGAGTCGCGCATGTCTGAAAAGAGCGGGAGGTGAGAGTTGCGGAGGTTTGCAAAGAGCGGCAGCTGAGAGTCGCGGAGGATTGTAAAGAGCCAGAGCTGAGAGTCGCCGAGGTTTGAAAAGAGCGGGAGCTGAGAGTCGCGGAGGTTTGAAAAGAGCGGGAGCTGAGAGTCGCGGAGGTTTGAAAAGAGCGGGAGCTAAGAGTCGCGGAGGTTTGAAAAGAGCGGGAGCTGAGAGTCGCGGAGGTTTGAAAAGAGCGGGAGCTGAGAGTCGCGGAGGTTTGAAATGAGCGGGAGCTGAGAGTAGCGGAGGTTTGAAAAGAGCGGGTGCTGAGAGTCGGGGAGGTTATGAAAAGACCGGGAGCTAAGAATCACGGAGGTTTGAAAAGAGCGGGAGCTGAGAGTCGCGGAGGTTTGAAAACAGCGGGAGCTGAGAGTCGCGGGGTTTGAAAAGAGCGGGAGCTGAGTGTCGCGGAGGTTTGAAAAGAGCGGGAGCTGAGAGTCGCGGAGTTTTGAAATGAGCGGGAGCTGAGAGTCGCGGAGGTTTGAAAAGAGCGGGAGCTGAGAGTCGCGGAGGTTTCAAAAGAGCGGGAGCTGAGGCTCGCGGAGGTTTGAAAAGAGCAGGACCTGAGAGTCGCGGAGGTTTGAAAAGAGCGGGAGCTGATAGTCGCGGAGGTTTGAAAAGAGCGGGAGCTGAGCTTCGCGGAGGTTTGAAAAGAGCGGGAGCTGCGTGTCACGGAGGTTTGAAAAGAGCGGGAGCTGAGAGTCGCGGAGGTTTGCAAAGAGCGGGAGCTGAGAGTCGCGGAGGTTTGAAAAGAGCAGGACCTGAGAGTAGCGGAGGTTTGAAAAGAGGGGGAGCTTAGAGTCGCGGAGGTTTGAAAAGAGTGGGAGCTGAGAGTCGCGGAGGTTTGAAAAGAGCGGGAGATGAGAGTCGCGGAGGTTTGAAAAGAGCGGGAGCTGAGAGTCGCGGAGGTTTGAAAAGAGCGGGAGCTGAGAGTCGCGGAGGTTTCAAAAGAGCGGGAGCTGAGGCTCGCGGAGGTTTGAAAAGAGCAGGACCTGAGAGTCGCGGAGGTTTGAAAAGAGCGGGAGCTGAGAGTCGCGGAGGTTTGAAAAGAGCGGGAGCTGAGCATCGCGGAGCTTTGAAAAGAGCGGGAGCTGAGAGTCGCGGAGGTTTGAAAAGAGCGGGAGCTGAGAGTCGCGGAGGTTTGCAAAGAGCGGGAGCTGAGAGTCGCGGAGGTTTGAAAAGAGCAGTACCTGAGAGTCGCGGAGGTTTGAAAAGAGGGGGAGCTGAGAGTCGCGGAGGTTTGAAAAGAGTGGGAGCTGAGAGTCGCGGAGGTTTGAAAAGAGCGGGAGATGAGAGTCACGGAGGTTTGAAAAGAGCGGGAGCTCAGAGTCGCGGAGGTTTGAAAAGAGCGAGAGCTGAGAGTTGCGGAGGTTTGAAAAGAGCGGGAGCTGAGATTCGCGGAGGTTTGAAAAGAGCGGGAGATGAGAGTCACGGAGGTTTGAAAAGAGCGGGAGCTCAGAGTCGCGGAGGTTTGAAAAGAGCGGGAGCTGAGCGTCGCGGAGGTTTGAAAAGAGCGGGAGCTGAGAGTCGCGGAGGTTTGAAAAGAGCGGGAGCTGAGAGTCGCGGAGGTTTGCAAAGAGCGGGAGCTGAGAGTCGCGGAGGTTTGAAAAGAGCAGTACCTGAGAGTCGCGGAGGTTTGAAAAGAGGGGGAGCTGAGAGTCGCGGAGGTTTGAAAAGAGTGGGAGCTGAGAGTCGCGGAGGTTTGAAAAGAGCGGGAGATGAGAGTCGCGGAGATTTGAAAAGAGCGGGAGCTCAGAGTCGCGGAGGTTTGAAAAGAGCGAGAGCTGAGAGTTGCGGAGGTTTGAAAAGAGCGGGAGCTGAGAGTCGCGGAGGTTTGAAAAGAGCGGGAGCTGAGAGTCGCGGAGTTTTGAAAAGAGCGGGAGCTGAGAGTCGCGGAGGTTTGAAAAGAGCGGGACCTGAGAGTCGCGGAGGTTTGAAAAGAGCGGGAGCTGAGAGTCGCGGAGGTTTCAAAAGAGCGGGAGCTGAGGCTCGCGGAGGTTTGAAAAGAGCAGGACCTGAGAGTCGCGGAGGTTTGAAAAGAGCGGGAGCTGAGAGTCGCGGAGGTTTGAAAAGAGCGGGAGCTGAGCTTCGCGGAGGTTTGAAAAGAGCGGGAGCTGAGAGTCGCGGAGGTTTGAAAAGAGCGGGAGCTGAGAGTCGCGGAGGTTTGCAAAGAGCGGGAGCTGAGAGTCGCGGAGGTTTGAAAAGAGCAGGACCTGAGAGTCGCGGAGGTTTGAAAAGAGCGGGAGCTGAGAGTCGCGGAGGTTTGAAAAGAGCGGGAGCTGAGAGCCGCGGAGGTTTGAAAATAGCGGGAGAAGAGAGTAGCGGAGGTTTGAAAAGAGCGGGAGCTTAGAGTCGCGGAGGTTTGAAAAGAGCGGGAGCTGAGAGTCGAGCATGTCTGAAAAGAGCGGGAGGTGAGAGTCGCGGAGGTTTGCAAAGAGCGGGAGCTGAGAGTCGCGGAGGATTGAAAAGAGCCGGAGCTGAGAGTCGCCGAGGTTTGAAAAGAGCGGGAGCTGAGAGTCGCGGAGGTTTGAAAAGAGCGGGAGCTGAGAGTCGCGGAGGTTTGAAAAGAGCAGGAGCTAAGAGTCGCGGAGGTTTGAAAAGAGCGGGAGCTGAGAGTCGCGGAGGTTTGAAAAGAGCGGGAGCTGAGAGTCGCGGAGGTTTGAAATGAGCGGGAGCTGAGAGTCGCGGAGGTTTGAAAAGAGCGGGTGCTGAGAGTCGGGGAGGTTATGAAAAGACCGGGAGCTAAGAGTCGCGGAGGTTTGAAAAGAGCGGGAGCTGAGAGTCACGGAGGTTTGAAAACAGCGGGAGCTGAGAGTCGCGGAGGTTTGAAAAGAGCGGGAGCTGAGAGTCGCGGAGGTTTGAAAAGAGCGGGAGCTGAGATTCGCGGAGGTTTGAAAAGAGCGAGAGCTGAGAGTTGCGGAGGTTTGAAAAGAGCGGGAGCTGAGAGTCGCGGAGGTTTGAAAAGAGCGGGAGCTGAGAGTCGCGGAGGTTTGCAAAGAGCGGGAGCTGAGAGTCGCGGAGGTTTGAAAAGAGCGGGAGCTGAGAGTCGCGGAGGTTTGCAAAGAGCGGGAGCTGAGAGTCGCGGAGGTTTGAAAAGAGCAGTACCTGAGAGTCGCGGAGGTTTGAAAAGAGGGGGAGCTGAGAGTCGCGGAGGTTTGAAAAGAGTGGGAGCTGAGAGTCGCGGAGGTTTGAAAAGAGCGGGAGATGAGAGTCGCGGAGATTTGAAAAGAGCGGGAGCTCAGAGTCGCGGAGGTTTGAAAAGAGCGAGAGCTGAGAGTTGCGGAGGTTTGAAAAGAGCGGGAGCTGAGAGTCGCGGAGGTTTGAAAAGAGCGGGAGCTGAGAGTCGCGGAGTTTTGAAAAGAGCGGGAGCTGAGAGTCGCGGAGGTTTGAAAAGAGCGGGACCTGAGAGTCGCGGAGGTTTGAAAAGAGCGGGAGCTGAGAGTCGCGGAGGTTTCAAAAGAGCGGGAGCTGAGGCTCGCGGAGGTTTGAAAAGAGCAGGACCTGAGAGTCGCGGAGGTTTGAAAAGAGCGGGAGCTGAGAGTCGCGGAGGTTTGAAAAGAGCGGGAGCTGAGCTTCGCGGAGGTTTGAAAAGAGCGGGAGCTGAGAGTCGCGGAGGTTTGAAAAGAGCGGGAGCTGAGAGTCGCGGAGGTTTGCAAAGAGCGGGAGCTGAGAGTCGCGGAGGTTTGAAAAGAGCAGGACCTGAGAGTCGCGGAGGTTTGAAAAGAGCGGGAGCTGAGAGTCGCGGAGGTTTGAAAAGAGCGGGAGCTGAGAGCCGCGGAGGTTTGAAAATAGCGGGAGAAGAGAGTAGCGGAGGTTTGAAAAGAGCGGGAGCTTAGAGTCGCGGAGGTTTGAAAAGAGCGGGAGCTGAGAGTCGAGCATGTCTGAAAAGAGCGGGAGGTGAGAGTCGCGGAGGTTTGCAAAGAGCGGGAGCTGAGAGTCGCGGAGGATTGAAAAGAGCCGGAGCTGAGAGTCGCCGAGGTTTGAAAAGAGCGGGAGCTGAGAGTCGCGGAGGTTTGAAAAGAGCGGGAGCTGAGAGTCGCGGAGGTTTGAAAAGAGCAGGAGCTAAGAGTCGCGGAGGTTTGAAAAGAGCGGGAGCTGAGAGTCGCGGAGGTTTGAAAAGAGCGGGAGCTGAGAGTCGCGGAGGTTTGAAATGAGCGGGAGCTGAGAGTCGCGGAGGTTTGAAAAGAGCGGGTGCTGAGAGTCGGGGAGGTTATGAAAAGACCGGGAGCTAAGAGTCGCGGAGGTTTGAAAAGAGCGGGAGCTGAGAGTCACGGAGGTTTGAAAACAGCGGGAGCTGAGAGTCGCGGAGGTTTGAAAAGAGCGGGAGCTGAGAGTCGCGGAGGTTTGAAAAGAGCGGGAGCTGAGATTCGCGGAGGTTTGAAAAGAGCGAGAGCTGAGAGTTGCGGAGGTTTGAAAAGACCGGGAGCTAAGAGTCGCAGAGGTTTGAAAAGTGCGGGAGCTGAGAGCCGCGGAGGTTTGAAAATAGCGGGAGAAGAGAGTCGCGGAGGTTTGAAAAGAGCGGGAGCTTAGAGTCGCGGAGGTTTGAAAAGAGCGGGAGCTGAGAGTCGAGCATGTCTGAAAAGAGCGGGAGGTGAGAGTCGCGGAGGTTTGCAAAGAGCGGGAGCTGAGAGTCGCGGAGGATTGAAAAGAGCCGGAGCTGAGAGTCGCCGAGGTTTGAAAAGAGCGGGAGCTGAGAGTCGCGGAGGTTTGAAAAGAGCGGGAGCTAAGAGTCGCGGAGGTTTGAAAAGAGCGGGAGCTAAGAGTCGCGGAGGTTTGAAAAGAGCGGGAGCTGAGAGTCGCGGAGGTTTGAAAAGAGCGGGAGCTGAGAGTCGCGGAGGTTTGAAATGAGCGGGAGCTGAGAGTCGCGGAGGTTTGAAAAGAGCGGGTGCTGAGAGTCGGGGAGGTTATGAAAAGACCGGGAGCTAAGAGTCGCGGAGGTTTGAAAAGAGCGGGAGCTGAGAGTCACGGAGGTTTGAAAACAGCGGGAGCTGAGAGTCGCGGAGGTTTGAAAAGAGCGGGAGCTGAGAGTCGCGGAGGTTTGATAAGAGCGGGAGCAGAGGCTCGCGGAGGTTTGAAAAGAGCAGGACCTGAGAGTCGCGGAGGTTTGAAAAGAGCGGGAGCTGAGAGTCGCGGAGGTTTGAAAAGAGCGGGAGCTGAGCTTCGCGGAGGTTTGAAAAGAGCGGGAGCTGAGAGTCGCGGAGGTTTGAAAAGAGCGGGAGCTGAGAGTCGCGGAGGTTTGCAAAGAGCGGGAGCTGAGAGTCGCGGAGGTTTGAAAAGAGCAGGACCTGAGAGTCGCGGAGGTTTGAAAAGAGGGGGAGCTGAGAGTCGCGGAGGTTTGAAAATAGTGGGAGCTGAGAGTCGCGGAGGTTTGAAAAGAGCGGGAGCTAAGAGTCGCGGAGGTTTGAAAAGAGCGGGAGCTGAGCGTCGCGGAGGTTTGAAAAGAGCGGGAGCTGAGAGTCGCGGAGGTTTGAAAAGAGCGGGAGCTGAGAGTCGCGGAGGTTTGCAAAGAGCGGGAGCTGAGAGTCGCGGAGGTTTGAAAAGAGCAGTACCTGAGAGTCGCGGAGGTTTGAAAAGAGGGGGAGCTGAGAGTCGCGGAGGTTTGAAAAGAGTGGGAGCTGAGAGACGCGGAGGTTTGAAAAGAGCGGGAGATGAGAGTCGCGGAGATTTGAAAAGAGCGGGAGCTCAGAGTCGCGGAGGTTTGAAAAGAGCGAGAGCTGAGAGTTGCGGAGGTTTGAAAAGAGCGGGAGCTAAGAGTCGCGGAGGTTTGAAAAGAGCGGGAGCTGAGAGTCGCGGAGGTTTGAAAAGAGCGGGAGCTGAGAGTCGCGGAGGTTTGAAATGAGCGGGAGCTGAGAGTCGCGGAGGTTTGAAAAGAGTGGGTGCTGAGAGTCGGGGAGGTTATGAAAAGACCGGGAGCTAAGAGTCGCGGAGGTTTGAAAAGAGCGGGAGCTGAGAGTCGCGGAGGTTTGAAAACAGCGGGAGCTGAGAGTCGCGGAGGTTTGAAAAGAGCGGGAGCTGAGAGTCGCGGAGGTTTGAAAAGAGCGGGAGCTGAGAGTCGCGGAGTTTTGAAAACAGCGGGAGCTGAGAGTCGCGGAGGTTTGAAAAGAGCGGGACCTGAGAGTCGCGGAGGTTTGAAAAGAGCGGGAGCTGAGAGTCGCGGAGGTTTCAAAAGAGCGGGAGCTGAGGCTCGCGGAGGTTTGAAAAGAGCAGGACCTGAGAGTCGCGGAGGTTTGAAAAGAGCGGGAGCTGAGAGTCGCGGAGGTTTGAAAAGAGCGGGAGCTGAGCTTCGCGGAGGTTTGAAAAGAGCGGGAGCTGAGAGTCGCGGAGGTTTGAAAAGAGCGGGAGCTGAGAGTCGCGGAGGTTTGCAAAGAGCGGGAGCTGAGAGTCGCGGAGGTTTGAAAAGAGCAGGACCTGAGAGTCGCGGAGGTTTGAAAAGAGGGGGAGCTGAGAGTCGCGGAGGTTTGAAAAGAGTGGGAGCTGAGAGTCGCGGAGGTTTGAAAAGAGCGGGAGATGAGAGTCGCGGAGGTTTGAAAATTGCGGGAGCTGAGAGTCGCGGAGGTTTGAAAAGAGCGGGAGCTGAGAGTCGCGGAGGTTTCAAAAGAGCGGGAGCTGAGGCTCACGGAGGTTTGAAAAGAGCAGGACCTGAGAGTCGCGGAGGTTTGAAAAGAGCGGGAGCTGAGAGTCGCGGAGGTTTGAAAAGAGCGGGAGCTGAGCGTCGCGGAGGTTTGAAAAGAGCGGGAGCTGAGAGTCGCGGAGGTTTGAAAAGAGCGGGAGCTGAGAGTCGCGGAGGTTTGCAAAGAGCGGGAGCTGAGAGTCGCGGAGGTTTGAAAAGAGCAGTACCTGAGAGTCGTGGAGGTTTGAAAAGATGGGGAGCTGAGAGTCGCGGAGGTTTGAAAAGAGTGGGAGCTGAGAGTCGCGGAGGTTTGAAAAGAGCGGGAGATGAGAGTCGCGGAGGTTTGAAAAGAGCGGGAGCTCAGAGTCGCGGAGGTTTGAAAAGAGCGAGAGCTGAGAGTTGCAGAGGTTTGAAAAGAGCGGGAGCTAAGATTCGCAGAGGTTTGAAAAGAGCGGGAGCTGAGAGCCGCGGAGGTTTGAAAAGAGCGGGAGCTGAGAGTCGCGGAGGTTTGAAATGAGCGGGAGCTGAGAGTCGCGGAGGTTTGAAAAGAGCGGGTGCTGAGAGTCGGGGAGGTTATGAAAAGACCGGGAGCTAAGAGTCTCGGAGGTTTGAAAAGAGCGGGAGCTGAGAGTCACGGAGGTTTGAAAACAGCGGGAGCTGAGAGTCGCGGAGGTTTGAAAAGAGCGGGAGCTGAGAGTCGCGGAGGTTTGATAAGAGCGGGAGCTGAGGCTCGCGGAGGTTTGAAAAGAGCAGGACCTGAGAGTCGCGGAGGTTTGAAAAGAGCGGGAGCTGAGAGTCGCGGAGGTTTGAAAAGAGCGGGAGCTGAGCTTCGCGGAGGTTTGAAAAGAGCGGGAGCTGAGAGTCGCGGAGGTTTGAAAAGAGCGGGAGCTGAGAGTCGCGGAGGTTTGCAAAGAGCGGGAGCTGAGAGTCGCGGAGGTTTGAAAAGAGCAGGACCTGAGAGTCGCGGAGGTTTGAAAAGAGGGGGAGCTGAGAGTCGCGGAGGTTTGAAAAGAGTGGGAGCTGAGAGTCGCGGAGGTTTGAAAAGAGCGGGAGCTAAGAGTCGCGGAGGTTTGAAAAGAGCGGGAGCTGAGCGTCGCGGAGGTTTGAAAAGAGCGGGAGCTGAGAGTCGCGGAGGTTTGAAAAGAGCGGGAGCTGAGAGTCGCGGAGGTTTGCAAAGAGCGGGAGCTGAGAGTCGCGGAGGTTTGAAAAGAGCAGTACCTGAGAGTCGCGGAGGTTTGAAAAGAGGGGGAGCTGAGAGTCGCGGAGGTTTGAAAAGAGTGGGAGCTGAGAGACGCGGAGGTTTGAAAAGAGCGGGAGATGAGAGTCGCGGAGATTTGAAAAGAGCGGGAGCTCAGAGTCGCGGAGGTTTGAAAAGAGCGAGAGCTGAGAGTTGCGGAGGTTTGAAAAGAGCGGGAGCTACGAGTCGCGGAGGTTTGAAAAGAGCGGGAGCTGAGAGTCGCGGAGGTTTGAAAAGAGCGGGAGCTGAGAGTCGCGGAGGTTTGAAATGAGCGGGAGCTGAAAGTCGCGGAGGTTTGAAAAGAGTGGGTGCTGAGAGTCGGGGAGGTTATGAAAAGACCGGGAGCTAAGAGTCGCGGAGGTTTGAAAAGAGCGGGAGCTGAGAGTCGCGGAGGTTTGAAAACAGCGGGAGCTGAGAGTCGCGGAGGTTTGAAAAGAGCGGGAGCTGAGAGTCGCGGAGGTTTGAAAAGAGCGGGAGCTGAGAGTCGCGGAGTTTTGAAAACAGCGGGAGCTGAGAGTCGCGGAGGTTTGAAAAGAGCGGGACCTGAGAGTCGCGGAGGTTTGAAAAGAGCGGGAGCTGAGAGTCGCGGAGGTTTCAAAAGAGCGGGAGCTGAGGCTCGCGGAGGTTTGAAAAGAGCAGGACCTGAGAGTCGCGGAGGTTTGAAAAGAGCGGGAGCTGAGAGTCGCGGAGGTTTGAAAAGAGCGGGAGCTGAGCTTCGCGGAGGTTTGAAAAGAGCGGGAGCTGAGAGTCACGGAGGTTTGAAAAGAGCGGGAGCTGAGAGTCGCGGAGGTTTGCAAAGAGCGGGAGCTGAGAGTCGCGGAGGTTTGAAAAGAGCAGGACCTGAGAGTCGCGGAGGTTTGAAAAGAGGGGGAGCTGAGAGTCGCGGAGGTTTGAAAAGAGTGGGAGCTGAGAGTCGCGGAGGTTTGAAAAGAGCGGGAGCTGAGAGTCGCGGAGGTTTGAAAAGAGCAGTACCTGAGAGTCGCGGAGGTTTGAAAAGAGGGGGAGCTGAGAGTCGCGGAGGTTTGAAAAGAGTGGGAGCTGAGAGACGCGGAGGTTTGAAAAGAGCGGGAGATGAGAGTCGCGGAGATTTGAAAAGAGCGGGAGCTCAGAGTCGCGGAGGTTTGAAAAGAGCGAGAGCTGAGAGTTGCGGAGGTTTGAAAAGAGCGGGAGCTAAGAGTCGCGGAGGTTTGAAAAGAGCGGGAGCTGAGAGTCGCGGAGGTTTGAAAAGAGCGGGAGCTGAGAGTCGCGGAGGTTTGAAATGAGCGGGAGCTGAGAGTCGCGGAGGTTTGAAAAGAGTGGGTGCTGAGAGTCGGGGAGGTTATGAAAAGACCGGGAGCTAAGAGTCGCGGAGGTTTGAAAAGAGCGGGAGCTGAGAGGCGCGGAGGTTTGAAAACAGCGGGAGCTGAGAGTCGCGGAGGTTTGAAAAGAGCGGGAGCTGAGAGTCGCGGAGGTTTGAAAAGAGCGGGAGCTGAGAGTCGCGGAGTTTTGAAAACAGCGGGAGCTGAGAGTCGCGGAGGTTTGAAAAGAGCGGGACCTGAGAGTCGCGGAGGTTTGAAAAGAGCGGGAGCTGAGAGTCGCGGAGGTTTCAAAAGAGCGGGAGCTGAGGCTCGCGGAGGTTTGAAAAGAGCAGGACCTGAGAGTCGCGGAGGTTTGAAAAGAGCGGGAGCTGAGAGTCGCGGAGGTTTGAAAAGAGCGGGAGCTGAGCTTCGCGGAGGTTTGAAAAGAGCGGGAGCTGAGAGTCGCGGAGGTTTGAAAAGAGCGGGAGCTGAGAGTCGCGGAGGTTTGCAAAGAGCGGGAGCTGAGAGTCGCGGAGGTTTGAAAAGAGCAGGACCTGAGAGTCGCGGAGGTTTGAAAAGAGGGGGAGCTGAGAGTCGCGGAGGTTTGAAAAGAGTGGGAGCTGAGAGTCGCGGAGGTTTGAAAAGAGCGGGAGATGAGAGTCGCGGAGGTTTGAAAAGAGCGGGAGCTGAGAGTCGCGGAGGTTTGAAAAGAGCGGGAGCTGAGAGTCGCGGAGGTTTCAAAAGAGCGGGAGCTGAGGCTCACGGAGGTTTGAAAAGAGCAGGACCTGAGAGTCGCGGAGGTTTGAAAAGAGCGGGAGCTGAGAGTCGCGGAGGTTCGAAAAGAGCGGGAGCTGAGCGTCGCGGAGGTTTGAAAAGAGCGGGAGCTGAGAGTCGCGGAGGTTTGAAAAGAGCGGGAGCTGAGAGTCGCGGAGGTTTGCAAAGAGCGGGAGCTGAGAGTCGCGGAGGTTTGAAAAGAGCAGTACCTGAGAGTCGCGGAGGTTTGAAAAGAGGGGGAGCTGAGAGTCGCGGAGGTTTGAAAAGAGTGGGAGCTGAGAGTCGCGGAGGTTTGGAAAGAGCGGGAGATGAGAGTCGCGGAGGTTTGAAAAGAGCGGGAGCTCAGAGTCGCGGAGGTTTGAAAAGAGCGAGAGCTGAGAGTTGCGGAGGTTTGAAAAGAGCGGGAGCTAAGATTCGCAGAGGTTTGAAAAGAGCGGGAGCTGAGAGCCGCGGAGTTTTGAAAAGAGCGGGAGATGAGAGTCGCGGAGGTTTGAAAAGAGCGTGAGCTTAGAGTCGCGGAGGTTTGAAAAGAGCGGGAGCTGAGAGTCGCGCATGTTTGAAATGAGCGGGAGCTGAGAGTCGCGGAGGTTTGCAAAGAGCGGGAGTTGAGAGTCGCGGAGGATTGAAAAGAGCGGGAGCTGAGAGTCGCGGAGGTTTGAAAAGAGCGAGAGCTGAGAGTTGCGGAGGTTTGAAAAGAGCGGGAGCTAAGATTCGCAGAGGTTTGAAAAGAGCGGGAGCTGAGAGCCGCAGAGTTTTGAAAAGAGCGGGAGATGAGAGTCGCGGAGGTTTGAAAAGAGCGGGAGCTTAGAGTCGCGGAGGTTTGAAAAGAGCGGGAGCTGAGAGTCGCGCATGTTTGAAATGAGCGGGAGCTGAGAGTCGCGGAGGTTTGCAAGAGCGGGAGTTGAGAGTCGCGGAGGATTGAAAAGAGCGGGAGCTGAGAGTCGCCGAGGTTTGAAAAGAGCGGGAGCTGAGAGTCGCGGAGGTTTGAAAAGAGCGGGAGCTGAGAGTCGCGGAGGTTTGAAAAGAGCTGGAGCTAAGAGTCACGGGGGTTTGAAAAGAGCGGGAGCTGAGAGTCGCGCATGTCTGAAAAGAGCAGGAGGTGAGAGTCGCGGAGGTTTGCAAAGAGCGGGAGCTGAGAGTCGCGGAGGATTGAAAAGAGCCGGAGCTGAGAGTCGCCGAGGTTTGAAAAGAGCGGGAGCTGAGAGTCGCGGAGGTTTGAAAAGAGCGGGAGCTAAGAGTCGCGGAGGTTTGAAAAGAGCGGGAGCTGAGAGTCGCGGAGGTTTGAAAACAGCGGGAGCTGAGAGTCGCGGAGGTTTGAAAAGAGCGGGAGCTGAGAGTCGCGGAGGTTTGAAAAGAGCGGGAGCTGAGAGTCGCGGAGTTTTGAAAAGAGCGTGAGCTGTGAGTCGCGGAGGTTTGAAAAGAGCGGGACCTGAGAGTCCCGGAGGTTTGAAAAGAGCGGGAGCTGAGAGTCGCGGAGGTTTCAAAAGAGCGGGAGCTGAGGCTTGCGGAGGTTTGAAAAGAGCAGGACCTGAGAGTCGCGGAGAATTGAAAAGAGCGGGAGCTGAGAGTCGCGGAGGTTTGAAAAGAGCGGGAGCTGAGCTTCGCGGAGGTTTGAAAAGAGCGGGAGCTGAGAGTCGCAGAGGTTTGAAAAGAGCGGGAGCTGAGAGTCGCGGAGGTTTGCAAAGAGCGGGAGCTGAGAGTCGCGGAGGTTTGAAAAGAGCAGGACCTGAGAGTCGCGGAGGTTTGAAAAGAGGGGGAGCTGAGAGTCGCGGAGGTTTGAAAAGAGTGGGAGCTGAGAGTCGCGGAGGTTTGAAAAGAGCGGGAGATGAGAGTCGCGGAGGTTTGAAAAGAGCGGGAGCTGAGAGTCGCGGAGGTTTGAAAAGAGCGGGAGCTGAGAGTCGCGGAGGTTTCAAAAGAGCGGGAGCTGAGGCTCGCGGAGGTTTGAAAAGAGCAGGACCTGAGAGTCGCGGAGGTTTGAAAAGAGCGGGAGCTGAGAGTCGCGGAGGTTTGAAAAGAGCGGGAGCTGAGCATCGCGGAGGTTTGAAAAGAGCGGGAGCTGAGA
The DNA here is from genome assembly GCF_047496885.1 of Scyliorhinus torazame. NCBI lineage: Eukaryota > Metazoa > Chordata > Chondrichthyes > Carcharhiniformes > Scyliorhinidae > Scyliorhinus > Scyliorhinus torazame. The sequence continues at coordinate 19,403,185 of NC_092711.1, forward strand.
GTCGTGGAGGTTTGAAAAGAGCGGGAGCTGAGAGTCGCGGAGGTTTGCAAAGAGCGGGAGCTGAGAGTCGCGGAGGTTTGAAAAGAGCAGTACCTGAGAGTCGCGGAGGTTTGAAAAGAGGGGGAGCTGAGAGTCGCGGAGGTTTGAAAAGAGTGGGAGCTGAGAGTTGCGGAGGTTTGAAAAGAGCGGGAGATGAGAGTCGCGGAGGTTTGAAAAGAGCGGGAGCTCAGAGTCGCGGAGGTTTGAAAAGAGCGAGAGCTGAGAGTTGCGGAGGTTTGAAAAGAGCGGGAACTAAGATTCGCAGAGGTTTGAAAAGAGCGGGAGCTGAGAGCCGCGGAGTTTTGACAAGACCGGGAGATGAGAGTCGCGGAGGTTTGAAAAGAGCGGGAGCTTAGAGTCGCGCATGTTTGAAATGAGCGGGAGCTGACAGTCGCGGAGGTTTGCAAAGAGCGGGAGCTGAGAGTCGCCGAGGATTGAAAAGAGCGGGAGCTGAGAGTCGCCGAGGTTTGAAAAGAGCGGGAGCTGAGAGTCGCGGAGGTTTGAAAAGAGCGGGAGCTGAGAGTCGCGGAGGTTTGAAAAGAGCTGGAGCTAAGAGTCACGGAGGTTTGAAAAGAGCGGGAGCTGAGAGTCGCGGAGGTTTGAAAAGAGCGGGAGCTGAGAGTCGCGGAGGATTGAAATGAGCGGGAGCTGAGAGTTGCGGAGGTTTGAAAAGAGCGGGAGCTAAGAGTCGCAGAGGTTTGAAAAGAGCGGGAGCTGAGAGCCGCGGAGGTTTGAAAATAGCGGGAGAAGAGAGTCGCGGAGGTTTGAAAAGAGCGGGAGCTTAGAGTCGCGGAGGTTTGAAAAGAGCGGGAGCTGAGAGTCGCGCATGTCTGAAAAGAGCGGGAGGTGAGAGTCGCGGAGGTTTGCAAAGAGCGGGAGCTGATAGTCGCGGAGGATTGAAAAGAGACGGAGCTGAGAGTCGCCGAGGTTTGAAAATAGCGGGAGCTGAGAGTCGCGGAGGTTTGAAAAGAGCGGGAGCTGAGAGCCGCGGAGGTTTGAAAAGAGCGGGAGCTAAGAGTCGCGGAGGTTTGAAAAGAGCGGGAGCTGGGAGTCGCGGAGGTTTGAAAAGAGCGGGAGCTGAGAGTCGCGGAGGTTTGAAATGAGCGGGAGCTGAGAGTCGCGGAGGTTTGAAAAGAGCGGGTGCTGAGAGTCGGGGTGGTTATGAAAAGACCGGGAGCTAAGAGTCGCGGAGGTTTGAAAAGAGTGGGAGCTGAGAGTCGCGGAGGTTTGAAAACAGCGGGAGCTGAGAGTCGCGGAGGTTTGAAAAGAGCGGGAGCTGAGAGTCGCGGAGGTTTGAAAAGAGCGGGAGCTGAGAGTCGCGGAGGTTTGAAAAGAGCGGGAGCTGAGAGTCGCGGAGGTTTGAAAAGAGCGGGAGCTGAGAGTCGCGGAGGTTTGAAAAGAGCGGGACCTGAGACTCCCGGAGGTTTGAAAAGAGCGGGAGCTGAGAGTCATGGAGGTTTCAAAAGAGCGGCAGCTGAGGCTCGCGGAGGTTTGAAAAGAGCAGGACCTGAGAGTCGCGGAGGTTTGAAAAGAGCGGGACCTGAGTGTCCCGGAGGTTTGAAAAGAGCGGGTGCTGTGAGTCGCGGAGATTTGAAAAGAACGGGAGCTGAGAGTCGCGGAGGTTTGAAAATAGCGTGAGCTGAGAGTCGCGGAGGTGTGAAAATAGCAGGACCTGAGAGTCGCGGAGGTTTGAAAAGAGCGGGAGCTGAGAGTCGCGGAGGTTTGAAAAGAGCGTGAGCTGAGAGTCGCGGAGGTTTGAAAAGAGCTGGAGCTGAGAGTCGCGGAGTTTTGAAAAGAGCGGGAGCTGAGAGTCGCGGAGGTTTGCAAAGAGCGGGAGCTGAGAGTCGCGGAGGTTTGAAAAGAGCTGGACCTGAGAGTCGCGGAGGTTTGAAAAGAGCGGGAGCTGTGAGTCGCGGAGGTTTGAAAAGAGAGGGAGCTGAGAGTCGCGGAGGTTTGAAAAGAGCGGGAGCTGAGAGTCGCCGAGGTTTGAAAAGAGCGGGAGCTGAGAGTCGCGACGGTTTGAAAAGAGCGGGAGCTGAGAGTCGCGGAGGTTTGAAAAGAGCTGGAGCTAAGAGTCACGGAGGTTTGAAAAGAGCGGGAGCTGAGAGTCGCGGAGGTTTGAAAAGAGCGGGAGCTGAGAGTCGCGGAGGATTGAAATGAGCGGGAGCTGAGAGTTGCGGAGGTTTGAAAAGAGCGGGAGCTAAGAGTCGCAGAGGTTTGAAAAGAGCGGGAGCTGAGAGCCGCGGAGGTTTGAAAATAGCGGGAGAAGAGAGTCGCGGAGGTATGAAAAGAGCGGGAGCTTAGAGTCGCGGAGGTTTGAAAAGAGCGGGAGCTGAGAGTCGCGCATGTCTGAAAAGAGCGGGAGGCGAGAGTCGCGGAGGTTTGCAAAGAGCGGGAGCTGAGAGTCGCGGAGGTTTGAAAAGAGCTGGACCTGAGAGTCGCGGAGGTTTGAAAAGAGCGGGAGCTGAGAGTCGCGGAGGTTTGAAAAGAGAGGGAGCTGAGAGTCGCGGAGGTTTGAAAAGAGCGGGAGCTGAGAGTCGCCGAGGTTTGAAAAGAGCGGGAGCTGAGAGTCGCGGCGGTTTGAAAAGAGCGGGAGCTGAGAGTCGCGGAGGTTTGAAAAGAGCGGGAGCTGAGAGTCGCGGAGGATTGAAATGAGCGGGAGCTGAGAGTTGCGGAGGTTTGAAAAGAGCGGGAGCTAAGAGTCGCAGAGGTTTGAAAAGAGCGGGAGCTGAGAGCCGCGGAGGTTTGAAAATAGCGGGAGAAGAGAGTCGCGGAGGTATGAAAAGAGCGGGAGCTTAGAGTCGCGGAGGTTTGAAAAGAGCGGGAGCTGAGAGTCGCGCATGTCTGAAAAGAGCGGGAGGCGAGAGTCGCGGAGGTTTGCAAAGAGCGGGAGCTGAGAGTTGCGGAGGATTGAAAAGAGCCGGAGCTGAGAGTCGCCGAGGTTTGAAAAGAGCGGGAGCTGAGAGTCGCGGATGTTTGAAAAGAGCGGGAGCTGAGAGTCGCGGAGGTTTGAAAAGAGCGGGAGCTAAGAGTCGCGGAGGTTTGAAAAGAGCGGGAGCTGAGAGTCGCGGAGGTTTGAAAAGAGCGGGAGCTGAGAGTCGCGGAGGTTTGAATTGAGCGGGAGCTGAGAGTCGCGGAGGTTTGAAAAGAGCGGGTGCTGAGAGTCGGGGAGGTTATGAAAAGACGGGGAGCTAAGAGTCGCGGAGGTTTGAAAAGAGCGGGAGCTGAGAGTCGCGGAGGTTTGAAAACAGCGGGAGCTGAGAGTCGCGGAGGTTTGAAAAGAGCGGGAGCTGAGAGTCGCGGAGGTTTGAAAAGAGCGGGAGCTGAGAGTCGCGGAGGTTTGAAAAGAGCGGGAGCTGAGAGTCGCGGAGGTTTGAAAAGAGCGGGAGCTGAGAGTCACTGAGTTTTGAAAAGAGCGGGAGCTGAGAGTCGCGGAGGTTTGAAAAGAGCAGGACCTGAGAGTCCCGGAGGTTTGAAAAGAGCGGGAGCTAAGAGTCGCAGTGGTTTGAAAAGAGCGGGAGCTGAGGCTCGCGGAGGTTTGAAAAGAGCAGGACCTGAGAGTCGCGGAGGTTTGAAAAGAGCGGGAGCTGAGAGTCGCGGAGGTTTGAAAAGAGCGTGAGCTGAGAGTCGCGGAGGTTTGAAAAGAGCGGGACCTGAGTGTCCCGGAGGTTTGAAAAGATCGTGTGCTGTGAGTCGCGGAGATTTGAAAAGAACGGGAGCTGAGAGTCGCGGAGGTTTGAAAAGAGCGGGAGCTGAGAGTCGCGGAGGTTTGAAAAGAGCGTGAGCTGAGAGTCGCGGAGGTTTGAAAAGAGCTGGAGCTGAGAGTCGCGGAGTTTTGAAAAGAGCGGGAGCTGAGAGTTGCGGAGGTTTGCAAAGAGCGGGAGCTGAGAGTCGCGGAGGTTTGAAAAGAGCTGGACCTGAGAGTCGCGGAGGTTTGAAAAGAGCGGGAGCTGAGAGTCGCGGAGGTTTGAAAAGAGAGGGAGCTGAGAGTCGCGGAGGTTTGAAAAGAGCGGGACCTGAGAGTCCCGGAGGTTTGAAAAGAGCGGGAGCTGAGAGTCGCGGAGGTTTCAAAAGAGCGGGAGCTGAGGCTCGCGGACGTTTGAAAAGAGCAGGACCTGAGAGTCGCGGAGGTTTGAAAAGCGCGGGAGCTGAGAGTCGCGGAGGTTTGAAAAGAGCGGGAGCTGAAAGTCGCGGAGATTTGAAAAGAGCAGGACCTGAGAGTCGCGGAGGTTTGAAAAGAGCGGGAGCTGAGAGTCGCGGAGGATTGAAATGAGCGGGAGCTGAGAGTTGCGGAGGTTTGAAAAGAGCGGGAGCTAAGAGTCGCAGAGGTTTGAAAAGAGCGGGAGCTGAGAGCCGCGGAGGTTTGAAAATAGCGGGAGAAGAGAGTCGCGGAGGTATGAAAAGAGCGGGAGCTTAGAGTCGCGGAGGTTTGAAAAGAGCGGGAGCTGAGAGTCGCGCATGTCTGAAAAGAGCGGGAGGCGAGAGTCGCGGAGGTTTGCAAAGAGCGGGAGCTGAGAGTTGCGGAGGATTGAAAAGAGCCGGAGATGAGAGTCGCCGAGGTTTGAAAAGAGCGGGAGCTGAGAGTCGCGGAGGTTTGAAAAGAGCGGGAGCTGAGAGTCGCGGAGGTTTGAAAAGAGCGGGAGCTGAGAGTCGCGGAGGTTTGAATTGAGCGGGAGCTGAGAGTCGCGGAGGTTTGAAAAGAGCGGGTGCTGAGAGTCGGGGAGGTTATGAAAAGACCGGGAGCTAAGAGTCGCGGAGGTTTGAAAAGAGCGGGAGCTGAGAGTCGCGGAGGTTTGAAAACAGCGGGAGCTGAGAGTCGCGGAGGTTTGAAAAGAGCGGGAGCTGAGAGTCGCGGAGGTTTGAAAAGAGCGGGAGCTGAGAGTCGCGGAGGTTTGAAAACAGCGGGAGCTGAGAGTCGCGGAGGTTTGAAAAGAGCGGGAGCTGAGAGTCGCGGAGTTTTGAAAAGAGCGGGAGCTGAGAGTCGCGGAGGTTTGAAAAGAGCGGGACCAGAGAGTCCCGGAGGTTTGAAAAGAGCGGGAGCTAAGAGTCGCAGTGGTTTGAAAAGAGCGGGAGCTGAGGCTCGCGGAGGTTTGAAAAGAGCAGGACCTGAGAGTCGCGGAGGTTTGAAAAGAGCGGGAGCTGAGAGTCGCGGAGGTTTGAAAAGAGCGTGAGCTGAGAGTCGCGGAGGTTTGAAAAGAGCGGGACCTGAGTGTCCCGGAGGTTTGAAAAGAGCGGGTGCTGTGAGTCGCGGAGATTTGAAAAGAACGGGAGCTGAGAGTCGCGGAGGTTTGAAAATAGCGTGAGCTGAGAGTCGCGGAGGTGTGAAAATAGCAATACCTGAGAGTCGCGGAGGTTTGAAAAGAGCGGGAGCTGAGAGTCGCGGAGGTTTGAAAAGAGCGTGAGCTGAGAGTCGCGGAGGTTTGAAAAGAGCTGGAGCTGAGAGTCGCGGAGTTTTGAAAAGAGCGGGAGCTGAGAGTCGCGGAGGTTTGCAAAGAGCGGGAGCTGAGAGTCGCGGAGGTTTGAAAAGAGCTGGACCTGAGAGTCGCTGAGGTTTGAAAAGAGCGGGAGCTGAGAGTCGCGGAGGTTTGAAAAGAGAGGCAGCTGAGAGTCGCGGAGGTTTGAAAAGAGAGGGACCTGAGAGTCCCGGAGGTTTGAAAAGAGCGGGAGCTGAGAGTCGCGGAGGTTTCAAAAGAGCGGGAGCTGAGGCTCGCGGACGTTTGAAAAGAGCAGGACCTGAGAGTCGCGGAGGTTTGAAAAGAGCGGGAGCTGAGAGTCGCGGAGGTTTGAAAAGAGCGAGAGCTGAAAGTCGCGGAGATTTGAAAAGAGCAGGACGTGAGAGTCGCGGAGGTTTGAAAAGAGCGGGAGCTGAGAGTCACGGAGGTTTGAAAAGAGCGGGAGGTGAGAGTTGCGGAGGTTTGAAAAGAGCGGGACCTGAGAGTCGCGGAGGTTTGAAGAGAGCAGGAGCTGAGAGTCGCGGAGGTTTGAAAAGAGCGGGAGCTGAGCGTCGCGGAGGTTTGAAAAGAGCAGGAGCTGAGAGTCGCGGAGGTTTGAAAAGAGCGGGAGCTGAGAGTTCCGGAGGTTTGCAAAGGGCGGGAGCTGAGAGTCGCAGAGGTTTGAAAAGAGCAGTATCTGAGAGTCGCGGAGGTTTGAAAAGAGGGGGAGCTGAGAGTCGCGGAGGTTTGAAAAGAGTGGGAGCTGAGAGTCGCAAAGGTTTGAAAAGAGCGGGAGCTAAGAGTCGCAGAGGTTTGAAAAGAGCGGGAGCTGAGAGCCGCGGAGGTTTGAAAATAGCGGGAGAAGAGAGTCGCGGAGGTTTGAAAAGAGCGGGAGCTTAGAGTCGCGGAGGTTTGAAAAGAGCGGGAGCTGAGAGTCGCGCATGTCTGAAAAGAGCGGGAGGTGAGAGTCGCGGAGGTTTGAAAAGAGCGGGAGCTGAGAGTCGCGGAGGTTTCAAAAGAGCGGGAGGTGAGAGTTGCGGAGGTTTGAAAAGAGCGGGACCTGAGAGTCGCGGAGGTTTGAAGAGAGCGGGAGCTGAGAGTCGCGGAGGTTTGAAAAGAGCGGGAGCTGAGCGTCGTGGAGGTTTGAAAAGAACGGGAGCTGAGACTCGCGGAGGTTTCAAAAGAGCGGGAGCTGAGGCTCGCGGAGGTTTGAAAAGAGCAGGACCTGAGAGTCGCGGAGGTTTGAAAAGAGCGGGAGCTGAGAGTCGCGGAGGTTTGAAAAGAGCGGGACCTGAGTGTCCCGGAGGTTTGAAAAGAGCGGGTGCTGTGAGTCGCGGAGATTTGAAAAGAACGGGAGCTGAGAGTCGCGGAGGTTTGAAAATAGCGTGAGCTGAGAGTCGCGGAGGTGTGAAAATAGCAGGACCTGAGAGTCGCGGAGGTTTGAAAAGAGCGGGAGCTGAGAGTCGCGGAGGTTTGAAAAGAGCGTGAGCTGAGAGTCGCGGAGGTTTGAAAAGAGCGGGAGCTGAGAGTCGCGGAGGTTTGAAAAGAGCTGGAGGTGAGAGTTGCGGAGGTTTGACAAGAGCGGGACCTGAGAGTCGCGGAGGTTTGAAAAGAGCGGGAGCTGAGAGTCGCGGAGGATTGAAATGAGCGGGAGCTGAGAGTTGCGGAGGTTTGAAAAGAGCGGGAGCTAAGAGTCGCAGAGGTTTGAAAAGAGCGGGAGCTGAAAGCCGCGGAGGTTTGAAAATAGCGGGAGAAGAGAGTCGCGGAGGTATGAAAAGAGCGGGAGCTTAGAGTCGCGGAGGTTTGAAAAGAGCGGGAGCTGAGAGTCGCGCATGTCTGAAAAGAGCGGGAGGCGAGAGTCGCGGAGGTTTGCAAAGAGCGGGAGCTGAGAGTTGCGGAGGATTGAAAAGAGCCGGAGCTGAGAGTCGCCGAGGTTTGAAAAGAGCGGGAGCTGAGAGTCGCGGAGGTTTGAAAAGAGCGGGAGCTGAGAGTCGCGGAGGTTTGAAAAGAGCGGGAGCTGAGAGTCGCGGAGGTTTGAATTGAGCGGGAGCTGAGAGTCGCGGAGGTTTGAAAAGAGCGGGTGCTGAGAGTCGGGGAGGTTATGAAAAGACCGGGAGCTAAGAGTCGCGGAGGTTTGAAAAGAGCGGGAGCTGAGAGTCGCGGAGGTTTAAAAACAGCGGGAGCTGAGAGTCGCGGAGGTTTGAAAAGAGCGGGAGCTGAGAGTCGCGGAGGTTTGAAAAGAGCGGGAGCTGAGAGTCGCGGAGGTTTGAAAACAGCGGGAGCTGAGAGTCGCGGAGGTTTGAAATGAGCGGGAGCTGAGAGTCGCGGAGTTTTGAAAAGAGCGGGAGCTGAGAGTCGCGGAGGTTTGAAAAGAGCGGGACCTGAGAGTCCCGGAGGTTTGAAAAGAGCGGGAGCTAAGAGTCGCAGTGGTTTGAAAAGAGCGGGAGCTGAGGCTCGCGGAGGTTTGAAAAGAGCAGGACCTGAGAGTCGCGGAGGTTTGAAAAGAGCGGGAGCTGAGAGTCGCGGAGGTTTGAAAAGAGCGTGAGCTGAGAGTCGCGGAGGTTTGAAAAGAGCGGGACCTGAGTGTCCCGGAGGTTTGAAAAGAGCGGGTGCTGTGAGTCGCGGAGATTTGAAAAGAACGGGAGCTGAGAGTCCCGGAGCTTTGAAAATAGCGTGAGCTGAGAGTCGCGGAGGTGTGAAAATAGCAATACCTGAGAGTCGCGGAGGTTTGAAAAGAGCGGGAGCTGAGAGTCGCGGAGGTTTGAAAAGAGCGTGAGCTGAGAGTCGCGGAGGTTTGAAAAGAGCTGGAGCTGAGAGTCGCGGAGTTTTGAAAAGAGCGGGAGCTGAGAGTCGCGGAGGTTTGCAAAGAGCGGGAGCTGAGAGTCGCGGAGGTTTGAAAAGAGCTGGACCTGAGAGTCGCTGAGGTTTGAAAAGAGCGGGAGCTGAGAGTCGCGGAGGTTTGAAAAGAGAGGGAGCTGAGAGTCGCGGAGGTTTGAAAAGAGCGGGACCTGAGAGTTCCGGAGGTTTGAAAAGAGCGGGAGCTGAGAGTCGCGGAGGTTTCAAAAGAGCGGGAGCTGAGGCTCGCGGACGTTTGAAAAGAGCAGGACCTGAGAGTCGCGGAGGTTTGAAAAGAGCGGGAGCTGAGAGTCGCGGAGGTTTGAAAAGAGCGAGAGCTGAAAGTCGCGGAGATTTGAAAAGAGCAGGACGTGAGAGTCGCGGAGGTTTGAAAAGAGCGGGAGCTGAGAGTCACGGAGGTTTGAAAAGAGCGGGAGGTGAGAGTTGCGGAGGTTTGAAAAGAGCGGGACCCGAGAGTCGCGGAGTTTTGAAGAGAGAAGGAGCTGAGAGTCGCGGAGGTTTGAAAAGAGCGGGAGCTGAGCGTCGCGGAGGTTTGAAAAGAGCGGGAGCTGAGAGTCGCGGAGGTTTGAAAAGAGCGGGAGCTGAGAGTTCCGGAGGTTTGCAAAGAGCGGGAGCTGAGAGTCGCAGAGGTTTGAAAAGAGAAGGATCTGAGAGTCGCGGAGGTTTGAAAAGAGGGGGAGCTGAGAGTCGCGGAGGTTTGAAAAGAGTGGGAGCTGAGAGTCGCGAAGGTTTGAAAAGAGCGGGAGCTAAGAGTCGCAGAGGTTTGAAAAGAGCGGGAGCTGAGAGCCGCGGAGGTTTGAAAATAGCGGGAGAAGAGAGTCGCGGAGGTTTGAAAAGAGCGGGAGCTTAGAGTCGCGGAGGTTTGAAAAGAGCGGGAGCTGAGAGTCGCGCATGTCTGAAAAGAGCGGGAGTTAAGAGTCGCGGAGGTTTGAAAAGAGCGGGAGCTGAGAGTCGCGGAGGTTTCAAAAGAGCGGGAGGTGAGAGTTGCGGAGGTTTTAAAAGAGCGGGACCTGAGAGTCGCGGAGGTTTGAAGAGAGCGGGAGCTGAGAGTCGCGGAGGTTTGAAAAGAGCGGGAGCTGAGCGTCGCGGAGGTTTGAAAAGAGCGGGAGCTGAGAGTCGCGGAGGTTTGAAAAGAGCGGGAGCTGAGAGTCGCGGAGGTTTGAAAAGAGCGGGAGCTGAGAGTCGCGGAGTTTTGAAAAGAGCGGGAGCTGAGAGTCGCGGAGGTTTGAAAAGAGCGGGACCTGAGAGTCCCGGAGGTTTGAAAAGAGCGGGAGCTGAGAGTCGCGGAGGTTTCAAAAGAGCGGGAGCTGAGGCTCGCGGAGGTTTGAAAAGAGCAGGACCTGAGAGTCGCGGAGGTTTGAAAAGAGCGGGAGCTGAGAGTCGCGGAGGTTTGAAAAGAGCGGGACCTGAGTGTCCCGGAGGTTTGAAAAGAGCGGGTGCTGTGAGTCGCGGAGATTTGAAAAGAACGGGAGCTGAGAGTCGCGGAGGTTTGAAAATAGCGTGAGCTGAGAGTCGCGGAGGTGTGAAAATAGCAGGACCTGAGAGTCGCGGAGGTTTGAAAAGAGCGGGAGCTAAGAGTCGCGGAGGTTTGAAAAGAGCGTGAGCTGAGAGTCGCGGAGGTTTGAAAAGAGCTGGAGCTGAGAGTCGCGGAGTTTTGAAAAGAGCGGGAGCTGAGAGTCGCGGAGGTATGCAAAGAGCGGGAGCTGAGAGTCGCGGAGGTTTGAAAAGAGCTGGACCTGAGAGTCGCGGAGGTTTGAAAAGAGCGGGAGCTGAGAGTCGCGGAGGTTTGAAAAGAGAGGGAGCTGAGAGTCGCGGAGGTTTGAAAAGAGCGGGACCTGAGAGTCCCGGAGGTTTGAAAAGAGCGGGAGCTGAGACTCACGGAGGTTTCAAAAGAGCGGGAGCTGAGGCTCGCGGACGTTTGAAAAGAGCAGGACCTGAGAGTCGCGGAGGTTTGAAAAGAGCGGGAGCTGTGAGTCGCGGAGGTTTGAAAAGAGCGGGAGCTGAGAGTCGCGGAGGTTTGAAAAGAGCGGGAGGTGAGAGTTGTGGAGGTTTGAAAAGAGCGGGACCTGAGAGTCGCGGAGGTTTGAAGAGAGCAGGAGCTGAGAGTCGCGGAGGTTTGAAAAGAGCGGGAGCTGAGCGTCGCGGAGGTTTGAAAAGAGCGGGAGCTGAGAGTCGCGGAGGTTTGAAAAGAGCGGGAGCTGAGAGTTCCGGAGGTTTGCAAAGAGCGGGAGCTGAGAGTCGCAGAGGTTTGAAAAGAGCAGGATCTGAGAGTCGCGGAGGTTTGAAAAGAGGGGGAGCTGAGAGTCGCGGAGGTTTGAAAAGAGTGGGAGCTGAGAGTCGCGGAGGTTTGAAAAGAGCGGGAGCTAAGAGTCGCAGAGGTTTGAAAAGAGCGGGAGCTGAGAGCCGCGGAGGTTTGAAAATAGCGGGAGAAGAGAGTCGCGGAGGTTTGAAAAGAGCGGGAGCTTAGAGTCGCGGAGGTTTGAAAAGAGCGGGAGCTGAGAGTCGCGCATGTCTGAAAAGAGCGGGAGGTGAGAGTCGCGGAGGTTTGAAAAGAGCGGGAGCTGAGAGTCGCGGAGGTTTCAAAAGAGCGGGAGGTGAGAGTTGCGGAGGTTTGAAAAGAGCGGGACCTGAGAGTCGCGGAGGTTTGAAGAGAGCGGGAGCTGATAGTAGCAGAGGTTTGAAAAGAGCGGGAGCTGAGCGTCGCGGAGGTTTGAAAAGAGCGGGAGCTGAGAGTCGCGGAGGTTTGAAAAGAGCGGGAGCTGAGAGTCGCGGAGGTTTGAAAAGAGCGGGAGCTGAGAGTCGCGGAGTTTTGAAAAGAGCGGGAGCTGAGAGTCGAGGATGTTTGAAAAGAGCGGGACCTGAGAGTCCCGGAGGTTTGAAAAGAGCGGGAGCTGAGAGTCGCGGAGGTTTCAAAAGAGCGGGAGCTGAGGCTCGCGGAGGTTTGAAAAGAGCAGGACCTGAGAGTCGCGGAGGTTTGAAAAGAGCGGGAGCTGAGAGACGCGGAGGTTTGAAAAGAGCGGGAGCTGAGCTTCGCGGAGGTTTGAAAAGAGCGGGAGCTGAGAGTCGCGGAGGTTTGAAAAGAGCGGGAGCTGAGAGTCGCGGAGGTTTGCAAAGAGCGGGAGCTGAGAGTCGCGGAGGTTTGAAAAGAGCAGGACCTGAGAGTCGCGGAGGTTTGAAAAGAGCGGGAGATGAGAGTCGCGGAGGTTTGAAAAGAGCGGGAGCTGAGAGTCGCGGAGGTTTGAAAAGAGCGAGAGCTGAGAGTTGCGGAGGTTTGAAAAGAGCGGGAGCTAAGATTCGCAGAGGTTTAAAAAGAGCGGGAGCTGAGAGCCGCGGAGTTTTGAAAAGAGCTGGAGATGAGAGTCGCGGAGGTTTGAAAAGTGCGGGAGCTTAGAGTCGCGGAGGTTTGAAAAGAGCGGGAGCTGAGAGTCGCGCATGTTTGAAATGAGCGGGAGCTGAGAGTCGCGGAGGTTTGCAAAGAGCGGGAGCTGAGAGTCGCGGAGGATTGAAAAGAGCGGGAGCTGAGAGTCGCCGAGGTTTGAAAAGAGTGGGAGCTGAGAGTCGCGGAGGTTTGAAAAGAGCGGGAGCTGAGAGTCGCGGAGGTTTGAAAAGAGCTGGAGCTAAGAGTCACGGAGGTTTGAAAAGAGCGGGAGCTGAGAGTCGCGGAGGTTTGAAAAGAGCGGGAGCTGAGAGTCGCGGAGGATTGAAATGAGCGGGAGCTGAGAGTTGCGGAGGTTTGAAAAGAGCGGGAGCTAAGAGTCGCAGAGGTTTGAAAAGAGCGCGAGCTGAGAGCCGCGGAGGTTTGAAAATAACGGGAGAAGAGAGTCGCGGAGGTTTGAAAAGAGCGGGAGCTTAGAGTCGCGGAGGTTTGAAAAGAGCGGGAGCATAGTGTCGCGCATGTCTGAAAAGAGCGGGAGGTGAGAGTCGCGGAGGTTTGCAAAGAGCGGGAGCTGAGAGTCGCGGAGGATTGAAAAGAGCCGGAGCTGAGAGTCGCCGAGGTTTGAAAAGAGCGGGAGCTGAGAGTCGCGGAGGTTTGAAAAGAGAGTGAGCTGAGAGTCGCGGAGGTTTGAAAAGAGCGGGAGCTAAGAGTCGCGGAGGTTTGAAAAGAGCGGGAGCTGAGAGTCGCGGAGGTTTGAAAAGAGCGGGAGCTGAGAGTCGCGGAGGTTTGAAATGAGCGGGAGCTGAGAGTCGCGGAGGTTTGAAAAGAGCGGGTGCTGAGAGTCGGGGAGGTTATGAAAAGACCGGAAGCTAAGAGTCGCGGAGGTTTGAAAAGAGCGGGAGCTGAGAGTCGCGGAGGTTTGAAAACAGCGGGAGCTGAGAGTCGCGGAGGTTTGAAAAGAGCGGGAGCTGAGAGTCGCGGAGGTTTGAAAAGAGCGGGAGCTGAGAGTGGCGGAGGTTTGAAAAGAGCGGGAGCTGAGAGTCGCGGAGGTTTGAAAAGAGCGGGAGCTGAGAGTCGCGGAGTTTTGAAAAGAGCGGGAGCTGAGAGTCGCGGAGGTTTGAAAAGAGCGGGAGCTGAGAGTCGCGGAGGTTTGAAATGAGCGGGAGCTGAGAGTCGCGGAGGTTTGAAAAGAGCGGGTGCTGAGAGTCGGGGAGGTTATGAAAAGACCGGAAGCTAAGAGTCGCGGAGGTTTGAAAAGAGCGGGAGCTGAGAGTCGCGGAGGTTTGAAAACAGCGTGAGCTGAGAGTCGCGGAGGTTTGAAAAGAGCGGGTGCTGAGAGTCGGGGAGGTTATGAAAAGACCGGAAGCTAAGAGTCGCGGAGGTTTGAAAAGAGCGGGAGCTGAGAGTCGCGGAGGTTTGAAAACAGCGGGAGCTGAGAGTCGCGGAGGTTTGAAAAGAGCGGGAGCTGAGAGTCGCGGAGGTTTGAAAAGAGCGGGAGCTGAGAGTGGCGGAGGTTTGAAAAGAGCGGGAGCTGAGAGTCGCGGAGGTTTGAAAAGAGCGGGAGCTGAGAGTCGCGGAGTTTTGAAAAGAGCGGGAGCTGAGAGTCGCGGAGGTTTGAAAAGAGCGGGACCTGAGAGTCCCGGAGGTTTGAAAAGAGCGGGAGCTGAGAGTCGCGGAGGTTTCAAAAGAGCGGGAGCTGAGGCTCGCGGAGGTTTGAAAAGAGCAGGACCTGAGAATCGCGGAGGTTTGAAAAGAGCGGGAGCTGAGAGTCGTGGAGGTTTGAAAAGAGCGGGAGCTGAGCGTCGCGGAGGTTTGAAAAGAGAGGGAGCTGAGAGTCGCGGAGGTTTGAAAAGAGCGGGACCTGAGAGTCCCGGAGGTTTGAAAAGAGCGGGAGCTGAGAGTCGCGGAGGTTTGAAAAGAGCGGGAGGTGAGAGTTGCGGAGGTTTGAAAAGAGCAGGACCTGAGAGTCGCGGAGGTTTGAAGAGAGCGGGAGCTGAGAGTCGCGGAGGTTTGAAAAGAGCGGGAGCTGAGCGTCGCGGAGGTTTGAAAAGAGCGGGAGCTGAGAGTCGCGGAGGTTTGAAAAGAGCGGGAGCTGAGAGTTCCGGAGGTTTGCAAAGAGCGGGAGCTGAGAGTCGCGGAGGTTTGAAAACAGCGGGAGCTGAGAGTCGCGGAGGTTTGAAATGAGCGGGAGCTGAGAGTCGCGGAGTTTTGAAAAGAGCGGGAGCTGAGAGTCGCGGAGGTTTGAAAAGAGCGGGACCTGAGAGTCCCGGAGGTTTGAAAAGAGCGGGAGCTAAGAGTCGCAGTGGTTTGAAAAGAGCGGGAGCTGAGGCTCGCGGAGGTTTGAAAAGAGCAGGACCTGAGAGTCGCGGAGGTTTGAAAAGAGCGGGAGCTGAGAGTCGCGGAGGTTTGAAAAGAGCGTGAGCTGAGAGTCGCGGAGGTTTGAAAAGAGCGGGACCTGAGTGTCCCGGAGGTTTGAAAAGAGCGGGTGCTGTGAGTCGCGGAGATTTGAAAAGAACGGGAGCTGAGAGTCCCGGAGCTTTGAAAATAGCGTGAGCTGAGAGTCGCGGAGGTGTGAAAATAGCAATACCTGAGAGTCGCGGAGGTTTGAAAAGAGCGGGAGCTGAGAGTCGCGGAGGTTTGAAAAGAGCGTGAGCTGAGAGTCGCGGAGGTTTGAAAAGAGCTGGAGCTGAGAGTCGCGGAGTTTTGAAAAGAGCGGGAGCTGAGAGTCGCGGAGGTTTGCAAAGAGCGGGAGCTGAGAGTCGCGGAGGTTTGAAAAGAGCTGGACCTGAGAGTCGCTGAGGTTTGAAAAGAGCGGGAGCTGAGAGTCGCGGAGGTTTGAAAAGAGAGGGAGCTGAGAGTCGCGGAGGTTTGAAAAGAGCGGGACCTGAGAGTTCCGGAGGTTTGAAAAGAGCGGGAGCTGAGAGTCGCGGAGGTTTCAAAAGAGCGGGAGCTGAGGCTCGCGGACGTTTGAAAAGAGCAGGACCTGAGAGTCGCGGAGGTTTGAAAAGAGCGGGAGCTGAGAGTCGCGGAGGTTTGAAAAGAGCGAGAGCTGAAAGTCGCGGAGATTTGAAAAGAGCAGGACGTGAGAGTCGCGGAGGTTTGAAAAGAGCGGGAGCTGAGAGTCACGGAGGTTTGAAAAGAGCGGGAGGTGAGAGTTGCGGAGGTTTGAAAAGAGCGGGACCCGAGAGTCGCGGAGTTTTGAAGAGAGAAGGAGCTGAGAGTCGCGGAGGTTTGAAAAGAGCGGGAGCTGAGCGTCGCGGAGGTTTGAAAAGAGCGGGAGCTGAGAGTCGCGGAGGTTTGAAAAGAGCGGGAGCTGAGAGTTCCGGAGGTTTGCAAAGAGCGGGAGCTGAGAGTCGCAGAGGTTTGAAAAGAGAAGGATCTGAGAGTCGCGGAGGTTTGAAAAGAGGGGGAGCTGAGAGTCGCGGAGGTTTGAAAAGAGTGGGAGCTGAGAGTCGCGAAGGTTTGAAAAGAGCGGGAGCTAAGAGTCGCAGAGGTTTGAAAAGAGCGGGAGCTGAGAGCCGCGGAGGTTTGAAAATAGCGGGAGAAGAGAGTCGCGGAGGTTTGAAAAGAGCGGGAGCTTAGAGTCGCGGAGGTTTGAAAAGAGCGGGAGCTGAGAGTCGCGCATGTCTGAAAAGAGCGGGAGTTAAGAGTCGCGGAGGTTTGAAAAGAGCGGGAGCTGAGAGTCGCGGAGGTTTCAAAAGAGCGGGAGGTGAGAGTTGCGGAGGTTTTAAAAGAGCGGGACCTGAGAGTCGCGGAGGTTTGAAGAGAGCGGGAGCTGAGAGTCGCGGAGGTTTGAAAAGAGCGGGAGCTGAGCGTCGCGGAGGTTTGAAAAGAGCGGGAGCTGAGAGTCGCGGAGGTTTGAAAAGAGCGGGAGCTGAGAGTCGCGGAGGTTTGAAAAGAGCGGGAGCTGAGAGTCGCGGAGTTTTGAAAAGAGCGGGAGCTGAGAGTCGCGGAGGTTTGAAAAGAGCGGGACCTGAGAGTCCCGGAGGTTTGAAAAGAGCGGGAGCTGAGAGTCGCGGAGGTTTCAAAAGAGCGGGAGCTGAGGCTCGCGGAGGTTTGAAAAGAGCAGGACCTGAGAGTCGCGGAGGTTTGAAAAGAGCGGGAGCTGAGAGTCGCGGAGGTTTGAAAAGAGCGGGACCTGAGTGTCCCGGAGGTTTGAAAAGAGCGGGTGCTGTGAGTCGCGGAGATTTGAAAAGAACGGGAGCTGAGAGTCGCGGAGGTTTGAAAATAGCGTGAGCTGAGAGTCGCGGAGGTGTGAAAATAGCAGGACCTGAGAGTCGCGGAGGTTTGAAAAGAGCGGGAGCTAAGAGTCGCGGAGGTTTGAAAAGAGCGTGAGCTGAGAGTCGCGGAGGTTTGAAAAGAGCTGGAGCTGAGAGTCGCGGAGTTTTGAAAAGAGCGGGAGCTGAGAGTCGCGGAGGTATGCAAAGAGCGGGAGCTGAGAGTCGCGGAGGTTTGAAAAGAGCTGGACCTGAGAGTCGCGGAGGTTTGAAAAGAGCGGGAGCTGAGAGTCGCGGAGGTTTGAAAAGAGAGGGAGCTGAGAGTCGCGGAGGTTTGAAAAGAGCGGGACCTGAGAGTCCCGGAGGTTTGAAAAGAGCGGGAGCTGAGACTCACGGAGGTTTCAAAAGAGCGGGAGCTGAGGCTCGCAGACGTTTGAAAAGAGCAGGACCTGAGAGTCGCGGAGGTTTGAAAAGAGCGGGAGCTGTGAGTCGCGGAGGTTTGAAAAGAGCGGGAGCTGAGAGTCGCGGAGGTTTGAAAAGAGCGGGAGGTGAGAGTTGTGGAGGTTTGAAAAGAGCGGGACCTGAGAGTCGCGGAGGTTTGAAGAGAGCAGGAGCTGAGAGTCGCGGAGGTTTGAAAAGAGCGGGAGCTGAGCGTCGCGGAGGTTTGAAAAGAGCGGGAGCTGAGAGTCGCGGAGGTTTGAAAAGAGCGGGAGCTGAGAGTTCCGGAGGTTTGCAAAGAGCGGGAGCTGAGAGTCGCAGAGGTTTGAAAAGAGCAGGATCTGAGAGTCGCGGAGGTTTGAAAAGAGGGGGAGCTGAGAGTCGCGGAGGTTTGAAAAGAGTGGGAGCTGAGAGTCGCGGAGGTTTGAAAAGAGCGGGAGCTAAGAGTCGCAGAGGTTTGAAAAGAGCGGGAGCTGAGAGCCGCGGAGGTTTGAAAATAGCGGGAGAAGAGAGTCGCGGAGGTTTGAAAAGAGCGGGAGCTTAGAGTCGCGGAGGTTTGAAAAGAGCGGGAGCTGAGAGTCGCGCATGTCTGAAAAGAGCGGGAGGTGAGAGTCGCGGAGGTTTGAAAAGAGCGGGAGCTGAGAGTCGCGGAGGTTTCAAAAGAGCGGGAGGTGAGAGTTGCGGAGGTTTGAAAAGAGCGGGACCTGAGAGTCGCGGAGGTTTGAAGAGAGCGGGAGCTGATAGTAGCAGAGGTTTGAAAAGAGCGGGAGCTGAGCGTCGCGGAGGTTTGAAAAGAGCGGGAGCTGAGAGTCGCGGAGGTTTGAAAAGAGCGGGAGCTGAGAGTCGCGGAGGTTTGAAAAGAGCGGGAGCTGAGAGTCGCGGAGTTTTGAAAAGAGCGGGAGCTGAGAGTCGAGGATGTTTGAAAAGAGCGGGACCTGAGAGTCCCGGAGGTTTGAAAAGAGCGGGAGCTGAGAGTCGCGGAGGTTTCAAAAGAGCGGGAGCTGAGGCTCGCGGAGGTTTGAAAAGAGCAGGACCTGAGAGTCGCGGAGGTTTGAAAAGAGCGGGAGCTGAGAGACGCGGAGGTTTGAAAAGAGCGGGAGCTGAGCTTCGCGGAGGTTTGAAAAGAGCGGGAGCTGAGAGTCGCGGAGGTTTGAAAAGAGCGGGAGCTGAGAGTCGCGGAGGTTTGCAAAGAGCGGGAGCTGAGAGTCGCGGAGGTTTGAAAAGAGCAGGACCTGAGAGTCGCGGAGGTTTGAAAAGAGCGGGAGATGAGAGTCGCGGAGGTTTGAAAAGAGCGGGAGCTGAGAGTCGCGGAGGTTTGAAAAGAGCGAGAGCTGAGAGTTGCGGAGGTTTGAAAAGAGCGGGAGCTAAGATTCGCAGAGGTTTAAAAAGAGCGGGAGCTGAGAGCCGCGGAGTTTTGAAAAGAGCTGGAGATGAGAGTCGCGGAGGTTTGAAAAGTGCGGGAGCTTAGAGTCGCGGAGGTTTGAAAAGAGCGGGAGCTGAGAGTCGCGCATGTTTGAAATGAGCGGGAGCTGAGAGTCGCGGAGGTTTGCAAAGAGCGGGAGCTGAGAGTCGCGGAGGATTGAAAAGAGCGGGAGCTGAGAGTCGCCGAGGTTTGAAAAGAGTGGGAGCTGAGAGTCGCGGAGGTTTGAAAAGAGCGGGAGCTGAGAGTCGCGGAGGTTTGAAAAGAGCTGGAGCTAAGAGTCACGGAGGTTTGAAAAGAGCGGGAGCTGAGAGTCGCGGAGGTTTGAAAAGAGCGGGAGCTGAGAGTCGCGGAGGATTGAAATGAGCGGGAGCTGAGAGTTGCGGAGGTTTGAAAAGAGCGGGAGCTAAGAGTCGCAGAGGTTTGAAAAGAGCGCGAGCTGAGAGCCGCGGAGGTTTGAAAATAACGGGAGAAGAGAGTCGCGGAGGTTTGAAAAGAGCGGGAGCTTAGAGTCGCGGAGGTTTGAAAAGAGCGGGAGCATAGTGTCGCGCATGTCTGAAAAGAGCGGGAGGTGAGAGTCGCGGAGGTTTGCAAAGAGCGGGAGCTGAGAGTCGCGGAGGATTGAAAAGAGCCGGAGCTGAGAGTCGCCGAGGTTTGAAAAGAGCGGGAGCTGAGAGTCGCGGAGGTTTGAAAAGAGAGTGAGCTGAGAGTCGCGGAGGTTTGAAAAGAGCGGGAGCTAAGAGTCGCGGAGGTTTGAAAAGAGCGGGAGCTGAGAGTCGCGGAGGTTTGAAAAGAGCGGGAGCTGAGAGTCGCGGAGGTTTGAAATGAGCGGGAGCTGAGAGTCGCGGAGGTTTGAAAAGAGCGGGTGCTGAGAGTCGGGGAGGTTATGAAAAGACCGGAAGCTAAGAGTCGCGGAGGTTTGAAAAGAGCGGGAGCTGAGAGTCGCGGAGGTTTGAAAACAGCGGGAGCTGAGAGTCGCGGAGGTTTGAAAAGAGCGGGAGCTGAGAGTCGCGGAGGTTTGAAAAGAGCGGGAGCTGAGAGTGGCGGAGGTTTGAAAAGAGCGGGAGCTGAGAGTCGCGGAGGTTTGAAAAGAGCGGGTGCTGAGAGTCGGGGAGGTTATGAAAAGACCGGAAGCTAAGAGTCGCGGAGGTTTGAAAAGAGCGGGAGCTGAGAGTCGCGGAGGTTTGAAAACAGCGTGAGCTGAGAGTCGCGGAGGTTTGAAAAGAGCGGGTGCTGAGAGTCGGGGAGGTTATGAAAAGACCGGAAGCTAAGAGTCGCGGAGGTTTGAAAAGAGCGGGAGCTGAGAGTCGCGGAGGTTTGAAAACAGCGGGAGCTGAGAGTCGCGGAGGTTTGAAAAGAGCGGGAGCTGAGAGTCGCGGAGGTTTGAAAAGAGCGGGAGCTGAGAGTGGCGGAGGTTTGAAAAGAGCGGGAGCTGAGAGTCGCGGAGGTTTGAAAAGAGCGGGAGCTGAGAGTCGCGGAGTTTTGAAAAGAGCGGGAGCTGAGAGTCGCGGAGGTTTGAAAAGAGCGGGACCTGAGAGTCCCGGAGGTTTGAAAAGAGCGGGAGCTGAGAGTCGCGGAGGTTTCAAAAGAGCGGGAGCTGAGGCTCGCGGAGGTTTGAAAAGAGCAGGACCTGAGAATCGCGGAGGTTTGAAAAGAGCGGGAGCTGAGAGTCGTGGAGGTTTGAAAAGAGCGGGAGCTGAGCGTCGCGGAGGTTTGAAAAGAGAGGGAGCTGAGAGTCGCGGAGGTTTGAAAAGAGCGGGACCTGAGAGTCCCGGAGGTTTGAAAAGAGCGGGAGCTGAGAGTCGCGGAGGTTTGAAAAGAGCGGGAGGTGAGAGTTGCGGAGGTTTGAAAAGAGCAGGACCTGAGAGTCGCGGAGGTTTGAAGAGAGCGGGAGCTGAGAGTCGCGGAGGTTTGAAAAGAGCGGGAGCTGAGCGTCGCGGAGGTTTGAAAAGAGCGGGAGCTGAGAGTCGCGGAGGTTTGAAAAGAGCGGGAGCTGAGAGTTCCGGAGGTTTGCAAAGAGCGGGAGCTGAGAGTCGCAGAGGTTTGAAAAGAGCAGGATCTGAGAGTCGCGGAGGTTTGAAAAGAGGGGGAGCTGAGAGTCGCGGAGGTTTGAAAAGAGTGGGAGCTGAGAGTCGCGGAGGTTTGAAAAGAGCGGGAGCTAAGAGTCGCAGAGGTTTGAAAAGAGCGGGAGCTGAGAGCCGCGGAGGTTTGAAAATAGCGGGAGAAGAGAGTCGCGGAGGTTTGAAAAGAGCGGGAGCTTAGAGTCGCGGAGGTTTGAAAAGAGTGGGAGCTGAGAGTCGCGCATGTCTGAAAAGAGCGGGAGGTGAGAGTCGCGGAGGTTTGAAAAGAGCGGGAGCTGAGAGTCGCGGAGGTTTCAAAAGAGCGGGAGGTGAGAGTTGCGGAGGTTTGAAAAGAGCGGGACCTGAGAGTCGCGGAGGTTTGAAGAGAGCGGGAGCTGAGAGTCGCGGAGGTTTGAAATGAGCGGGAGCTGAGCGTCGCGGAGGTTTGAAAAGAGCGTGAGCTGAGAGTCGCGGAGGTTTGAAAAGAGCGGGAGCTGAGAGTCGCGGAGGTTTGAAAAGAGCGGGAGCTGAGAGTCGCGGAGTTTTAAAAAGAGCGGGAGCTGAGAGTCGCGGAGGTTTGAAAAGAGAGGGAGCTGAGAGTCGCGGAGGTTTGAAAAGAGCGGGAGCTGAGAGTCGCGGAGTTTTGAAAAGAGCGGGACCTGAGAGTCCCGGAGGTTTGAAAAGAGCGGGAGCTGAGAGTCGCGGAGGTTTCAAAAGAGCGGGAGCTGAGGCTCGCGGAGGTTTGAAAAGAGCAGGACCTGAGAGTCGCGGAGGTTTGAAAAGAGCGGGAGCTGAGAGTCGCGGAGGTTTGAAAAGAGCGGGAGCTGAGCATCGCGGAGGTTTGAAAAGAGAGGGAGCTGAGAGTCGCGGAGGTTTGAAAAGAGCGGGACCTGAGAGTCCCGGAGGTTTGAAAAGAGCGGGAGCTGAGAGTCGCGGAGGTTTCAAAAGAGCGGGAGCTGAGGCTCGCGGGCGTTTGAAAAGAGCAGGACCTGAGAGTCGCGGAGGTTTGAAAAGAGCGGGAGCTGAGAGTCGCGGAGGTTTGAAAAGAGCGGGAGCTGAAAGTCGCGGAGATTTGAAAAGAGCAGGACCTGAGAGTCGCGGAGGTTTGAAAAGAGCGGGAGCTGAGAGTCGCGGAGGTTTGAAAAGAGCGGGAGGTGAGAGTTGCGGAGGTTTGAAAAGAGCGGGACCTGAGAGTCGCGGAGGTTTGAAGAGAGCGGGAGCTGAGAGTCGCGGAGATTTTGAAAAGAGCGGGAGCTGAGAGTCGCGGAGGTTTGAAAAGAGCGGGAGCTGAGAGTTCCGCAGGTTTGCAAAGAGCGGGAGCTGTGAGTCGCAGAGGGTTGAAAAGAGCAGGATCTGAGAGTCGCGGAGGTTTGAAAAGAGGGGGAGCTGAGAGTCGCGGAGGTTTGAAAAGAGTGGGAGCTGAGAGTCGCGGAGGTTTGAAAAGAGAGGGAGCTAAGAGTCGCAGAGGTTTGAAAAGAGCGGGAGCTGAGAGCCGCGGAGGTTTGAAAAGAGCGGGAGCTTAGAGTCGCGGAGGTTTGAAAAGAGCGGGAGCTGAGAGTCGTGCATGTCTGAAAAGAGCGGGAGGTGAGAGTCGCGGAGGTTTGAAAAGAGCGGGAGCTGAGAGTCGTGGAGGTTTCAAAAGAGCGGGAGGTGAGAGTTGCGGAGGTTTGAAAAGAGCGGGACCTGAGAGTCGCGGAGGTTTGAAGAGAGCGGGAGCTGAGAGTCGCGGAGGTTTGAAAAGAGCGGGAGCTGAGCGTCGCGGAGGTTTGAAAAGAGCGGGAGCTGAGAGTCGCGGAGGTTTGAAAAGAGCGGGAGCTGAGAGTCGCGGAGGTTTGAAAAGAGCGGGAGCTGAGAGTCGCGGAGTTTTGAAAAGAGCGGGAGCTGAGAGTCGCGGAGGTTTGAAAAGAGCGGGACCTGAGAGTCCCGGAGGTTTGAAAAGAGCGGGAGCTGAGAGTCGCGGAGGTTTCAAAAGAGCGGGAGCTGAGGCTCGCGGAGGTTTGAAAAGAGCAGGACCTGAGAGTCGCGGAGGTTTGAAAAGAGCGGGAGCTGAGAGTCGCGGAGGTTTGAAAAGAGCGGGAGCTGAGCTTCGCGGAGGTTTGAAAAGAGCGGGAGCTGAGAGTCGCGGAGGTTTGAAAAGAGCGGGAGCGGAGAGTCGCGGAGGTTTGCAAAGAGCGGGAGCTGAGAGTCGCGGAGGTTTGAAAAGTGCAGGACCTGAGAGTCGCGGAGGTTTGAAAAGAGGGGGAGCTGAGAGTCGCGGAGATTTAAAAAGAGCGGGAGATGAGAGTCGCGGAGGTTTGAAAAGAGCGGGAGCTGAGAGTCGCGGAGGTTTGAAAAGAGCGAGAGCTGAGAGTTGCGGAGGTTTGAAAAGAGCGGGAGCTAAGATTGGCAGAGGTTTGAAAAGAGCGGGAGCTGAGAGCCGCGGAGTTTTGAAAAGAGCGGGAGATGAGAGTCGCGGAGGTTTGAAAAGAGCGGGAGCTTACAGTCGCGGAGGTTTGAAAAGAGCGGGAGCTGAGAGTCGCGCATGTTTGAAATGAGCGGGAGCTGAGAGTCGCGGAGGTTTGCAAAGAGCGGGAGCTGAGAGTCGCGGAGGATTGAAAAGAGCGGGAGCTGAGAGTCGCCGAGGTTTGAAAAGAGCGGGAGCTGAGAGTCGCGGAGGTTTGAAAAGAGCGTGAGCTGAGAGTCGCGGAGGTTTGAAAAGAGCTGGAGCTAAGAGTCACGGAGGTTTGAAAAGAGCGGGAGCTGAGAGTCGCGGAGGTTTGAAATGAGCGGGAGCTGAGAGTTGCGGAGGTTTGAAAAGAGCGGGAGCTAAGAGTCGCAGAGGTTTGAAAAGAGCGGGAGCTGAGAGCCGCGGAGGTTTGAAAATAGCGGGAGAAGAGAGTCGCGGAGGTTTGAAAAGAGCGGGAGCTTAGAGTCGCGGAGGTTTGAAAAGAGCGGGAGCTGAGAGTCGCGCATGTCTGAAAAGAGCGGGAGGTGAGAGTCGCGGAGGTTTGCAAAGAGCGGGAGCTGAGAGTCGCGGAGGATTGAAAAGAGCCGGAGCTGAGAGTCGCAGAGGTTTGAAAAGAGTGGGAGCTGAGAGTCGCGGAGGTTTGAAAAGAGCGGGAGCTGAGAGTCGCGGAGGTTTGAAAAGAGCGGGAGCTAAGAGTCGCGGAGGTTTGAAAAGAGCGGGAGCTGAGAGTCGCGGAGGTTTGAAAAGAGCGGGAGCTGAGAGTCGCGGAGGTTTGAAATGAGCGGGAGCTGAGAGTCGCGGAGGTTTGAAAAGAGCGGGAGCTGAGAGTCGCGGAGGTTTGAAAAGAACGGGAGCTGAGAGTCGCGGAGGTTTGAAAAGAGCGGGAGCTGAGAGTCGCGGAGGTTTGAAAAGAGCGGGAGCTGAGGGTCGCGGAGGTTTCAAAAGAGCGGGAGCTGAGGCTCGCGGAGGTTTGAAAAGAGCAGGACCTGAGAGTCGCGGAGGTTTGAAAAGAGCGGGAGCTGAGAGTCGCGGAGGTTTGAAAAGAGCGGGAGCTGAGCGTCGCGGAGGTTTGAAAAGAGCGGGAGCTGAGAGTCGCGGAGGTTTGAAAAGAGCGGGAGCTGAGAGTCGCGGAGGTTTGCAAAGAGCCGGAGCTGAGAGTCGCGGAGGTTTGAAAAGAGCAGGACCTGAGAGTCGCGGAGGTTTGAAAAGAGGGGGAGCTGAGAGTCGCGGAGGCTTGAAAATAGTGGGAGCTGAGAGTCGCGGAGGTTTGAAAAGAGCGGGAGATGAGAGTCGCGGAGGTTTGAAAAGAGCGGGAGCTGAGAGTCGCGGAGGTTTGAAAAGAGCGAGAGCTGAGAGTTGCGGAGGTTTGAAAAGAGCGGGAGCTAAGATTCGCAGAGGTTTGAAAAGAGCGCGAGCTGAGAGCCGCGGAGTTTTGAAAAGAGCGGGAGATGAGAGTCGCGGAGGTTTGAAAAGAGCGGGAGCTTAGAGTCGCGGAGGTTTGAAAAGAGCGGGAGCTGAGAGTCGCGCATGTTTGAAATGAGCGGGAGATGAGAGTCGCGGAGGTTTGCAAAGAGCGGGAGCTGAGAGTCGCGTAGGATTGAAAAGAGCGGGAGCTCAGAGTCGCCGAGGTTTGAAAAGAGCGGGAGCTGAGAGTCGCGGAGGTTTGAAAAGAGCGGGAGCTGAGAGTCGCGGAGGTTTGAAAAGAGCTGGAGCTAAGAGTCACGGAGGTTTGAAAAGAGCGGGAGCTGAGAGTCGCGGAGGATTGAAATGAGCGGGAGCTGAGAGTTGCGGAGGTTTGAAAAGAGCGGGAGCTAAGAGTCGCAGAGGTTTGAAAAGAGCGGGAGCTGAGAGCCGCGTAGGTTTGAAAATAGCGGGAGAAGAGACTCGCGGAGGTTTGAAAAGAGCGGGAGCTTAGAGTCGCGGAGGTTTGAAAAGAGCGGGAGCTGAGAGTCGCGCATGTCTGAAAAGAGCGGGAGGTGAGAGTCGCGGAGGTTTGCAAAGAGCGGGAGCTGAGAGTCGCGGAGGATTGAAAAGAGCCGGAGCTGAGAGTCGCCGAGGTTTGAAAAGAGCGGGAGCTGAGAGTCGCGGAGGTTTGAAAAGAGCGGGAGCTGAGAGTCGCGGATGTTTGAAAAGAGCGGGAGCTAAGAGTCGTGGAGGTTTGAAAAGAGCGGGAGCTGAGAGTCGCGGAGGTTTGAAAAGAGCGGGAGCTGAGAGTCGCGGAGGTTTGAAATGAGCGGGAGCTGAGAGTCGCGGAGGTTTGAAAAGAGCGGGTGCTGAGAGTCGGGGAGGTTATGAAAAGACCGGGAGCTAAGAGTCGCGGAGGTTTGAAAAGAGCGGGAGCTGAGAGTCGCGGGGGTTTGAAAAGAGCGGGAGCTGAGAGTCGCGGAGGTTTGAAAAGAGCGGGAGCTGAGAGTCGCGGAGGTTTGAAAAGAGCGGGAGCTGAGAGTCGCGGAGTTTTGAAAAGAGCGGGAGCTGAGAGTCGCGGAGGTTTGAAAAGAGCGGGACCTGAGAGTCCCGGAGGTTTGAAAAGAGCGGGAGCTGAGAGTCGCGGAGGTTTCAAAAGATCGGGAGCTGAGGCTCGCGGAGGTTTGAAAAGAGCATGACCTGAGAGTCGCGGAGGTTTGAAAAGGGCGGGAGCTGAGAGTCGCGGAGGTTTGAAAAGAGCGGGAGCTGAGCGTCGCGGAGGTTTGAAAAGAGCGGGAGCTGAGAGTCGCGGAGGTTTGAAAAGAGCGGGAGCTGAGAGTCGCGGAGGTTTGCAAAGAGCGGGAGCTGAGAGTCGCGGAGGTTTGAAAAGAGCAGGACCTGAGAGTCCCGGAGGTTTGAAAAGAGGGGGAGCTGAGAGTCGCGGAGGTTTGAAAAGAGTGGGAGCTGAGAGTCGCGGAGGTTTGAAAGGAGCGGGAGATGAGAGTCGCGGAGGTTAGAAAAGAGCGGGAGCTGAGAGTCGCGGAGGTTTGAAAAGAGCGAGAGCTGAGAGTTGCGGAGGTTTGAAAAGAGCGGGAGCTAAGATTCGCAGAGGTTTGAAAAGAGCGGGTGCTGAGAGCCGCGGAGTTTTGAAAAGAGCGGGAGATGAGAGTCGCGGAGGTTTGAAAAGAGCGGGAGCTTAGAGTCGCGGAGGTTTTAAAAGAGCGGGAGCTGAGAGTCGCGCATGTTTGAAATGAGCGGGAGCTGAGAGTCGCGGAGGTTTGCAAAGAGCGGCAGCTGAGACTCGCGGAGGATTGAAAAGAGCGGGAGCTGAGAGTCGCCGAGGTTTGAAAAGAGCGGGAGCTGAGAGTCGCGGAGGTTTGAAAAGAGCGGGAGCTGAGAGTCGCGGAGGTTTGAAAAGAGCTGGAGCTAAGGGTCACGGAGGTTTGAAAAGAGCGGGAGCTGAGAGTCGCGGAGGTTTGAAAAGAGCGGGAGCTGAGAGTCGCGGAGGATTGAAATGAACGGGAGCTGAGAGTCGCGCAGGTTTGAAAAGAGCGGGTGCTGAGAGTCGGGGAGGTTTGAAAAGAGCGGGAGCTAAGAGTCTCGGAGGTTTAAAAAGAGCGGGAGCTGAGAGTCGCGGAGGTTTGAAAACAGCGGGAGCTGAGAGTCGCGGAGGTTTGAAAAGAGCGGGAGCTGAGAGTCGCGGAGGTTTGAAAAGAGCGGGAGCTGAGAGTTGCGGAGTTTTGAAAAGAGCGGGAGCTGAGAGTCGCGGAGGTTTGAAATGAGCGGGAGCTGAGAGTCGCGGAGGTTTGAAAAGAGTGGGTGCTGAGAGTCGCTGAGGTTTGAAAAGACCGGGAGCTAAGAGTCGCGGAGGTTTGAAAAGAGCGGGAGCTGAGAGTCGCGGAGGTTTGAAAACAGCGGGAGCTGAGAGTCGCGGAGGTTTGAAAAGAGCGGGAGCTGAGAGTCGCGGAGGTTTGAAAAGAGCGGGAGCTGAGAGTCGCGGAGTTTTGAAAAGAGCGGGAGCTGAGAGTCGCGGAGGTTTGAAAAGAGCTGGAGCTTAGAGTCCCGGAGATTTGAAAAGAGCGGGAGCTTAGAGTCGCGGAGGTTTGAAAAGAGCGGGAGCTGAGAGTCGCGAAGGTTTGAAAAGAGCGGGAGCTGAGAGTCGCGGATGTTTGAAAAGAGCGGGAGCTGAGAGTCGCGGAGGTTTGAAAAGAGCGGGTGCTAAGAGTCGCGGAGGTTTGAAAAGAGCGGGAGCTGAGAGTCGCGGAAGTTTGCAAAGAGCGGGAGCTGAGAGTCGCGGAGGTTTGAAAAGAGCGGGAGCTGAGAGTCGCTGAGGTTTGAAAAGAGCGGGAGCTGAGAGTCGCGGAGGTTTGAAAAGAGCAGGAGCTGAGAGTCGCAGAGATATGAAAAGAGCGGGAGCTGAGAGTCGCGGAGGTTTGAAAAGAGCGGGAGCTGAGGGTCGCGGAGGTTTCAAAAGAGCGGGAGCTGAGGCTCGCGGAGGTTTGAAAAGAGCAGGACCTGAGAGTCGCGGAGGTTTGAAAAGAGCGGGAGCTGAGAGTCGCAGATGTTTGAAAAGAGCGGGAGCTGAGCGTCGCGGAGGTTTGAAAAGAGCGGGAGCTGAGAGTCGCGGAGGTTTGAAAAGAGCGGGAGCTGAGAGTCGCGGAGGTTTGCAAAGAGCCGGAGCTGAGAGTCGCGGAGGTTTGAAAAGAGCAGGACCTGAGAGTCGCGGAGGTTTGAAAAGAGGGGGAGCTGAGAGTCGCGGAGGTTTGAAAAGAGTGGGAGCTGAGAGTCGCGGAGGTTTGAAAAGAGCGGGAGATGAGAGTCGCGGAGGTTTGAAAAGAGCGGGAGCTGAGAGTCGCGGAGGTTTGAAAAGAGCGAGAGCTGAGAGTTGCGGAGGTTTGAAAAGAGCGGGAGCTAAGATTCGCAGAGGTTTGAAAAGAGCGCGAGCTGAGAGCCGCGGAGTTTTGAAAAGAGCGGGAGATGAGAGTCGCGGAGGTTTGAAAAGAGCGGGAGCTTAGAGTCGCGGAGGTTTGAAAAGAGTGGGAGCTGAGAGTCGCGCATGTTTGAAATGAGCGGGAGATGAGAGTCGCGGAGGTTTGCAAAGAGCGGGAGCTGAGAGTCGCGTAGGATTGAAAAGAGCGGGAGCTCAGAGTCGCCGAGGTTTGAAAAGAGCGGGAGCTGAGAGTCGCGGAGGTTTGAAAAGAGCGGGAGCTGAGAGTCGCGGAGGTTTGAAAAGAGCTGTAGCTAAGAGTCACGGAGGTTTGAAAAGAGCGGGAGCTGAGAGTCGCGGAGGTTTGAAAAGAGCGGGAGCTGAGAGTCGCGGAGGATTGAAATGAGCGGGAGCTGAGAGTTGCGGAGGTTTGAAAAGAGCGGGAGCTAAGAGTCGCAGAGGTTTGAAAAGAGCGGGAGCTGAGAGCCGCGTAGGTTTGAAAATAGCGGGAGAAGAGACTCGCGGAGGTTTGAAAAGAGCGGGAGCTTAGAGTCGCGGAGGTTTGAAAAGAGCGGGAGCTGAGAGTCGCGCATGTCTGAAAAGAGCGGGAGGTGAGAGTCGCGGAGGTTTGCAAAGAGCGGGAGCTGAGAGTCGCGGAGGATTGAAAAGAGCCGGAGCTGAGAGTCGCCGAGGTTTGAAAAGAGCGGGAGCTGAGAGTCGCGGAGGTTTGAAAAGAGCGGGAGCTGAGAGTCGCGTATGTTTGAAAAGAGCGGGAGCTAAGAGTCGTGGAGGTTTGAAAAGAGCGGGAGCTGAGAGTCGCGGAGGTTTGAAAAGAGCGGGAGCTGAGAGTCGCGGAGGTTTGAAATGAGCGGGAGCTGAGAGTCGCGGAGGTTTGAAAAGAGCGGGTGCTGAGAGTCGGGGAGGTTATGAAAAGACCGGGAGCTAAGAGTCGCGGAGGTTTGAAAAGAGCGGGAGCTGAGAGTCGCGGGGGTTTGAAAAGAGCGGGAGCTGAGAGTCGCGGAGGTTTGAAAAGAGCGGGAGCTGAGAGTCGCGGAGGTTTGAAAAGAGCGGGAGCTGAGAGTCGCGGAGTTTTGAAAAGAGCGGGAGCTGAGAGTCGCGGAAGTTTGAAAAGAGCGGGACCTGAGAGTCCCGGAGGTTTGAAAAGAGCATGACCTGAGAGTCGCGGAGGTTTGAAAAGGGCGGGAGCTGAGAGTCGCGGAGGTTTGAAAAGAGCGGGAGCTGAGCGTCGCGGAGGTTTGAAAAGAGCGGGAGCTGAGAGTCGCGGAGGTTTGAAAAGAGCGGGAGCTGAGAGTCGCGGAGGTTTGAAAAGAGCGGGAGCTGAGCGTCGCGGAGGTTTGAAAAGAGCGGTAGCTGAGAGTCGCGGAGGTTTGAAAAGAGCGGGAGCTGAGAGTCGCGGAGGTTTGCAAAGAGCGGGAGCTGAGAGTCGCGGAGGTTTGAAAAGAGCAGGACCTGAGAGACCCGGAGGTTTGAAAAGAGGGGGAGGTGAGAGTCGCGGAGGTTTGAAAAGAGTGGGAGCTGAGAGTCGCGGAGGTTTGAAAAGAGCGGGAGATGAGAGTCGCGGAGGTTAGAAAAGAGCGGGAGCTGAGAGTCGCGGAGGTTTGAAAAGAGCGAGAGCTGAGAGTTGCGGAGGTTTGAAAAGAGCGGGAGCTAAGATTCGCAGAGGTTTGAAAAGAGCGGGTGCTGAGAGCCGCGGAGTTTTGAAAAGAGCGGGAGATGAGAGTCGCGGAGGTTTGAAAAGAGCGGGAGCTTAGAGTCGCGGAGGTTTGAAAAGAGCGGGAGCTGAGAGTCGCGCATGTTTGAAATGAGCGGGAGCTGAGAGTCGCGGAGGTTTGCAAAGAGCGGCAGTTGAGACTCGCGGAGGATTGAAAAGAGCGGGAGCTGAGAGTCGCCGAGGTTTGAAAAGAGCGGGAGCTGAGAGTCGCGGAGGTTTGAAAAGAGCGGGAGCTGAGAGTCGCGGAGGTTTGAAAAGAGCTGGAGCTAAGGGTCACGGAGCTTTGAAAAGAGCGGGAGCTGAGAGTCGCGGAGGTTTGAAAAGAGCGGGAGCTGAGAGTCGCGGAGGATTGAAATGAACGGGAGCTGAGAGTCGCGCAGGTTTGAAAAGAGCGGGTGCTGAGAGTCGGGGAGGTTTGAAAAGAGCGGGAGCTAAGAGTCTCGGAGGTTTAAAAAGAGCGGGAGCTGAGAGTCGCGGAGGTTTGAAAACAGCGGGAGCTGAGAGTCGCGGAGGTTTGAAAAGAGCGGGAGCTGAGAGTCGCGGAGGTTTGAAAAGAGCGGGAGCTGAGAGTTGCGGAGTTTTGAAAAGAGCGGGAGCTGAGAGTCGCGGAGGTTTGAAATGAGCGGGAGCTGAGAGTCGCGGAGGTTTGAAAAGAGTGGGTGCTGAGAGTCGCTGAGGTTTGAAAAGACCGGGAGCTAAGAGTCGCGGAGGTTTGAAAAGAGCGGGAGCTGAGAGTCGCGGAGGTTTGAAAACAGCGGGAGCTGAGAGTCGCGGAGGTTTGAAAAGAGCGGGAGCTGAGAGTCGCGGAGGTTTGAAAAGAGCGGGAGCTGAGAGTCGCGGAGTTTTGAAAAGAGCGGGAGCTGAGAGTCGCGGAGGTTTGAAAAGAGCTGGAGCTTAGAGTCCCGGAGATTTGAAAAGAGCGGGAGCTTAGAGTCGCGGAGGTTTGAAAAGAGCGGGAGCTGAGAGTCGCGAAGGTTTGAAAAGAGCGGGAGCTGAGAGTCGCGGATGTTTGAAAAGAGCGGGAGCTGAGAGTCGCGGAGGTTTGAAAAGAGCGGGTGCTAAGAGTCGCGGAGGTTTGAAAAGAGCGGGAGCTGAGAGTCGCGGAAGTTTGCAAAGAGCGGGAGCTGAGAGTCGCGGAGGTTTGAAAAGAGCGGGAGCTGAGAGTCGCTGAGGTTTGAAAAGAGCGGGAGCTGAGAGTCGCGGAGGTTTGAAAAGAGCAGGAGCTGAGTGTCGCAGAGATATGAAAAGAGCGGGAGCTGAGAGTCGCGGAGGTTTGAAAAGAGCGGGAGCTTAGAGTCGCGGAGATTTGAAAAGAGCGGGAGCTGAGAGTCGCGGAGGTTTGAAAAGAGCGGGAGCTGAGAGTCGCGGAGGTTTGAAATGAGCTGGACATGAGAGTCGTGGAGGTTTGAAAAGAGTGGGAGCTGAGAGTCGCGGAGGTTTACAAAAGAGCGGGAGCTGAGAGTCGCGGAGGTTTGAAAAGAGCGGGAGCTGAGAGTCGCGGAGGTTTGAATAGAGCGGGAGCTGAGAGTCACGGAGGTTTGAAAAGAGGAGGAGCTGAGAGTCGCGGAGGTTTGAAAAGAGCGGGAGCTGCGAGTCGCGGAGGTTTGAAAAGAGTGGGAGCTGAGAGTCGCAGAGGTTTGAAAACAGCGGGAGCTGAGAGTCGCGGAGATTTGAAAAGAGCGGGAGCTGAGAGTCGCGGAGGTTTGAAAAGAGCGGGAGCTGAGAGTCGCGGAGTTTTGAAAAGAGCGGGAGCTGAGCGTCGCGGAGGTTTGAAATGAGCGGGAGCTGAGAGTCGCGGAGGTTTGAAAAGAGCGGGTGCTGAGAGTCGCGGAGGTTTGAAAAGACCGGGAGCTAAGAGTCGCGGAGGTTTGAAAAGAGCGGGAGCTGAGAATCACGGAAGTTTGAAAACAGCGGGAGCTGAGAGTCGCCGAGGTTTGAAAAGAGCCGGAGCTGAGAGTCGCGGAGGTTTGAAAGGAGCGGGAGCTGAGAGTCGCGGAGGTTTGAAAAGAGCAGGAGCTGAGAGTCGCGGAGTTTTGAAAAGAGCGGGAGCTGAGAGTCGCGGAGGTTTGAAAAGAGCGGGAGCTGAGAGTCGCTGAGGTTTGAAAAGAGCAGGAGCTGAGAGTCGCGGAGGTTTGAAAAGAGCAGGAGCTGAGAGTCGTAGAGATATGAAAAGAGCGGGAGCTGAGAGTCTCGGAGGTTTAAAAAGAGCGGGAGCTGAGAGTCGCGGAGGTTTGAAAACAGCGGGAGCTGAGAGTCGCGGAGGTTTGAAAAGAGCGGGAGCTGAGAGTCGCGGAGGTTTGAAAAGAGCGGGAGCTGAGAGTTGCGGAGGTTTGAAAAGAGTGGGTGCTGAGAGTCGCTGAGGTTTGAAAAGACCGGGAGCTAAGAGTCGCGGAGGTTTGAAAAGAGCGGGAGCTGAGAGTCGCGGAGGTTTGAAAAGAGCTGGAGCTTAGAGTCCCGGAGATTTGAAAAGAGCGGGAGCTTAGAGTCGCGGAGGTTTGAAAAGAGCGGGAGCTGAGAGTCGCGAAGGTTTGAAAAGAGCGGGAGCTGAGAGTCGCGGATGTTTGAAAAGAGCGGGAGCTGAGAGTCGCGGAGGTTTGAAAAGAGCGGGTGCTAAGAGTCGCGGAGGTTTGAAAAGAGCGGGAGCTGAGAGTCGCGGAAGTTTGCAAAGAGCGGGAGCTGAGAGTCGCGGAGGTTTGAAAAGAGCGGGAGCTGAGAGTCGCTGAGGTTTGAAAAGAGCGGGAGCTGAGAGTCGCGGAGGTTTGAAAAGAGCAGGAGCTGAGTGTCGCAGAGATATGAAAAGAGCGGGAGCTGAGAGTCGCGGAGGTTTGAAAAGAGCGGGAGCTTAGAGTCGCGGAGATTTGAAAAGAGCGGGAGCTGAGAGTCGCGGAGGTTTGAAAAGAGCGGGAGCTGAGAGTCGCGGAGGTTTGAAATGAGCTGGACATGAGAGTCGTGGAGGTTTGAAAAGAGTGGGAGCTGAGAGTCGCGGAGGTTTACAAAAGAGCGGGAGCTGAGAGTCGCGGAGGTTTGAAAAGAGCGGGAGCTGAGAGTCGCGGAGGTTTGAATAGAGCGGGAGCTGAGAGTCACGGAGGTTTGAAAAGAGGAGGAGCTGAGAGTCGCGGAGGTTTGAAAAGAGCGGGAGCTGCGAGTCGCGGAGGTTTGAAAAGAGTGGGAGCTGAGAGTCGCAGAGGTTTGAAAACAGCGGGAGCTGAGAGTCGCGGAGGTTTGAAAAGAGCGGGAGCTGAGAGTCGCGGAGGTTTGAAAAGAGCGGGAGCTGAGAGTCGCGGAGTTTTGAAAAGAGCGGGAGCTGAGCGTCGCGGAGGTTTGAAATGAGCGGGAGCTGAGAGTCGCGGAGGTTTGAAAAGAGCGGGTGCTGAGAGTCGCGGAGGTTTGAAAAGACCGGGAGCTAAGAGTCGCGGAGGTTTGAAAAGAGCGGGAGCTGAGAATCACGGAAGTTTGAAAACAGCGGGAGCTGAGAGTCGCCGAGGTTTGAAAAGAGCCGGAGCTGAGAGTCGCGGAGGTTTGAAAGGAGCGGGAGCTGAGAGTCGCGGAGGTTTGAAAAGAGCAGGAGCTGAGAGTCGCGGAGTTTTGAAAAGAGCGGGAGCTGAGAGTCGCGGATGTTTGAAAAGAGCGGGAGCTGAGAGTCGCTGAGGTTTGAAAAGAGCGGGAGCTGAGAGTCGCGGAGGTTTGAAAAGAGCAGGAGCTGAGAGTCGTAGAGATATGAAAAGAGCGGGAGCTGAGAGTCTCGGAGGTTTAAAAAGAGCGGGAGCTGAGAGTCGCGGAGGTTTGAAAACAGCGGGAGCTGAGAGTCGCGGAGGTTTGAAAAGAGCGGGAGCTGAGAGTCGCGGAGGTTTGAAAAGAGCGGGAGCTGAGAGTTGCGGAGGTTTGAAAAGAGTGGGTGCTGAGAGTCGCTGAGGTTTGAAAAGACCGGGAGCTAAGAGTCGCGGAGGTTTGAAAAGAGCGGGAGCTGAGAGTCGCGGAGATTTGAAAACAGCGGGAGCTGAGAGTCGCGGAGGTTTGAAAAGAGCGGGAGCTGAGAGTCGCGGAGGTTTGAAAAGAGCGGGAGCTGAGAGTCGCGGAGTTTTGAAAAGAGCGGGAGCTGAGAGTCGCGGAGGTTTGAAAAGAGCTGGAGCTTAGAGTCCCGGAGATTTGAAAAGAGCGGGAGCTTAGAGTCGCGGAGGTTTGAAAAGAGCGGGAGCTGAGAGTCGCGAAGGTTTGAAAAGAGCGGGAGCTGAGAGTCGCGGATGTTTGAAAAGAGCGGGAGCTGAGAGTCGCGGAGGTTTGAAAAGAGCGGGTGCTAAGAGTCGCGGAGGTTTGAAAAGAGCGGGAGCTGAGAGTCGCGGAAGTTTGCAAAGAGCGGGAGCTGAGAGTCGCGGAGGTTTGAAAAGAGCGGGAGCTGAGAGTCGCTGAGGTTTGAAAAGAGCGGGAGCTGAGAGTCGCGGAGGTTTGAAAAGAGCAGGAGCTGAGAGTCGCAGAGATATGAAAAGAGCGGGAGCTGAGAGTCGCGGAGGTTTGAAAAGAGCGGGAGCTTAGAGTCGCGGAGATTTGAAAAGAGCGGGAGCTGAGAGTCGCGGAGGTTTGAAAAGAGCGGGAGCTGAGAGTCGCGGAGGTTTGAAATGAGCGGGACATGAGAGTCGTGGAGGTTTGAAAAGAGTGGAAGCTGAGAGTCGCGGAGGTTTACAAAAGAGCGGGAGCTGAGAGTCGCGGAGGTTTGAAAAGAGCGGGAGCTGAGAGTCGCGGAGGTTTGAATAGAGCGGGAGCTGAGTGTCACGGAGGTTTGAAAAGAGCAGGAGCTGAGAGTCGCGGAGGTTTGAAAAGAGCGGGAGCTGCGAGTCGCGGAGGTTTGAAAAGAGTGGGAGCTGAGAGTCGCGGAGGTTTGAAAAGAGCGGGAGCTGAGAGTCGCGGAGGTTTGAAAAGAGCGGGAGCTGAGAGTTGCGGAGTTTTGAAAAGAGCGGGAGCTGAGAGTCGCGGAGGTTTGAAATGAGCGGGAGCTGAGAGTCGCGGAGGTTTGAAAAGAGTGGGTGCTGAGAGTCGCTGAGGTTTGAAAAGACCGGGAGCTAAGAGTCGCGGAGGTTTGAAAAGAGCGGGAGCTGAGAGTCGCGGAGATTTGAAAACAGCGGGAGCTGAGAGTCGCGGAGGTTTGAAAAGAGCGGGAGCTGAGAGTCGCGGAGGTTTGAAAAGAGCGGGAGCTGAGAGTCGCGGAGTTTTGAAAAGAGCGGGAGCTGAGAGTCGCGGAGGTTTGAAAAGAGCTGGAGCTTAGAGTCCCGGAGATTTGAAAAGAGCGGGAGCTTAGAGTCGCGGAGGTTTGAAAAGAGCGGGAGCTGAGAGTCCCGGAGATTTGAAAAGAGCGGGAGCTTAGAGTCGCGGAGGTTTGAAAAGAGCGGGAGCTGAGAGTCGCGAAGGTTTGAAAAGAGCGGGAGCTGAGAGTCGCGGATGTTTGAAAAGAGCGGGAGCTGAGAGTCGCGGAGGTTTGAAAAGAGCGGGTGCTAAGAGTCGCGGAGGTTTGAAAAGAGCGGGAGCTGAGAGTCGCGGAAGTTTGCAAAGAGCGGGAGCTGAGAGTCGCGGAGGTTTGAAAAGAGCGGGAGCTGAGAGTCGCTGAGGTTTGAAAAGAGCGGGAGCTGAGAGTCGCGGAGGTTTGAAAAGAGCAGGAGCTGAGAGTCGCAGAGATATGAACAGAGCGGGAGCTGAGAGTCGCGGAGGTTTGAAAAGAGCGGGAGCTTAGAGTCGCGGAGATTTGAAAAGAGCGGGAGCTGAGAGTCGCGGAGGTTTGAAAAGAGCGGGAGCTGAGAGTCGCGGAGGTTTGAAATGAGCGGGACATGAGAGTCGTGGAGGTTTGAAAAGAGTGGAAGCTGAGAGTCGCGGAGGTTTACAAAAGAGCGGGAGCTGAGAGTCGCGGAGGTTTGAAAAGAGCGGGAGCTGAGAGTCGCGGAGGTTTGAATAGAGCGGGAGCTGAGAGTCACGGAGGTTTGAAAAGAGCAGGAGCTGAGAGTCGCGGAGGTTTGAAAAGAGCGGGAGCTGCGAGTCGCGGAGGTTTGAAAAGAGTGGGAGCTGAGAGTCGCAGAGGTTTGAAAACAGCGGGAGCTGAGAGTCGCGGAGGTTTGAAAAGTGCGGGAGCTGAGAGTCGCGGAGGTTTGAAAAGAGCGGGAGCTGAGAGTCGCGGAGTTTTGAAAAGAGCGGGAGCTGAGCGTCGCGGAGGTTTGAAATGAGCGGGAGCTGAGAGTCGCGGAGGTTTGAAAAGAGCGGGTGCTGAGAGTCGCGGAGGTTTGAAAAGACCGGGAGCTAAGAGTCGCGGAGGTTTGAAAAGAGCGGGAGCTGAGAATCACGGAAGTTTGAAAACAGCGGGAGCTGAGAGTCGCCGAGGTTTGAAAAGAGCCGGAGCTGAGAGTCGCGGAGGTTTGAAAGGAGCGGGAGCTGAGAGTCGCGGAGGTTTGAAAAGAGCAGGAGCTGAGAGTCGCGGAGTTTTGAAAAGAGCGGGAGCTGAGAGTCGCGGATGTTTGAAAAGAGCGGGAGCTGAGAGTCGCTGAGGTTTGAAAAGAGCGGGAGCTGAGAGTCGCGGAGGTTTGAAAAGAGCAGGAGCTGAGAGTCGTAGAGATATGAAAAGAGCGGGAGCTGAGAGTCGCGGAGGTTTGAAAAGAGCGGGAGCTTAGAGTCGCGGAGATTTGAAAAGAGCGGGAGCTGAGAGTCGCGGAGGTTTGAAAAGAGCGGGAGCTGAGAGTCGCGGAGGTTTGAAATGAGCGGGACCTGAGAGTCGTGGAGGTTTGAAAAGAGTGGGAGCTGAGAGTCGCGGAGGTTTGAAAAGAGCGGGAGCTGAGAGTCGCGGAGGTTTGAAAAGAGCGGGAGCTGAGAGTCGCGGAGGTTTGAAAAGAGCGGGAGCTGAGAGTCACGGAGGTTTGAAAAGATCGGTAGCTGAGAGTCGCGGAGGTTTGAAAAGAGCAGGAGCTGAGAGTCGCAGAGATATGAAAAGAGCGGGAGCTGAGAGTCGCGGAGGTTTGAAAAGAGCGGGAGCCTAGAGTCGCGGA
Organism: Scyliorhinus torazame; assembly: GCF_047496885.1. Lineage (NCBI taxonomy): Eukaryota > Metazoa > Chordata > Chondrichthyes > Carcharhiniformes > Scyliorhinidae > Scyliorhinus > Scyliorhinus torazame. Next base: position 19,439,048 of record NC_092711.1, read on the forward strand.
GATTTGAAAAGAGCGGGAGCTGAGAGTCGCGGAGGTTTGAAAAGAGCGGGAGCTGAAAGTTGCGGAGGTTTGAAATGAGCGGGACCTGAGAGTCGTGGAGGTTTGAAAAGAGTGGGAGCTGAGAGTCGCGGAGGTTTGAAAAGAGCGGGAGCTGAGAGTCGCGGAGGTTTGAAAAGAGCGGGAGCTGAGAGTCGCGGAGGTTTGAAAACAGCGGGAGCTGAGAGTCACGGAGGTTTGAAAAGAGCAGGAGCTGAGAGTCGCGGAGGTTTGAAAAGAGCGGGAGCTGCGAGTCGTGGAGGTTTGAAAAGAGTGGGAGCTGAGAGTCGCGGAGGTTTGAAAAGATCGGGAGCTGAGAGTCGCGGATGTCTGAAATGAGCGGGAGCTGAGAATCGCGGTGGTTTGAAAAGAGCGGGAGCTGAGAGTCACAGAGGTTTGAAAAGAGCGGGAGCTGAGAGTCTCGGAGGTTTAAAAATGGCGGGAGCTGAGAGTCGCGGAGGTTTGAAAAGGGCGGGAGCTGTTAGTCGCGGAGGTTTGAAAAGAGCGGGATCTGAGAGTCGCGGAGGTTTGAAAAGAGCGGGAGCTGAGAGTCGCGGAGGTTTGCAAAGAGCGGGGGCTGAGAGTCGCGGAGGTTTGAAAAGAGCGAGAGCTGAGAGTCGCGGAGTGTTTGACAAGAGCGGGAGCTGGGAGTCGCAGAGGTTTGAAAAGAGCGGAAGCTGAGAGCCGCGGAGGTTTGAAAAGAGCTGGAGCTGAGAGTCGCGGAGGTTTGAAAAGAGCGGAACCTCAGAGTCGCGGAGATTTGAAAAGAGCGGGAGCTGAGTGTCGCGGAGGTTTGATAAGAGCGTGAGCTGAGAGTCGCGGATGTTTGAAAAGAGCGGGATCTGAGAGTCGCGGAGGTTTGAAAAGGAAGGGAGCTGTTAGTCGCGGAGGTTTGAAAAGAGCGGGAGCTGAGAGTCGCGGAGGTTTGAAAAGAGCGGGAGCTGAGAGTCGCGGAGTTTTGCAAAGAGTGGGAGCTGAGAGTCGCGGAGTTTTGAAAAGAGCGGGAGCTGAGAGTCGCGGAGGTTTGCAAAGAGCGGGAGCTGAGAGTCGCGGAGGTTTGAAAAGAGCGAGAGCTGAGAGTCGCGGAGGTTTGACAAGAGCGGGAGCTGGGAGTCGCAGAGGTTTGAAAAGAGCGGAAGCTGAGAGCCGCGGAGGTTTGAAAAGAGCGGGAGCTGAGAGTCGCGGAGGTTTGAAAAGAGCGGAACCTCAGAGTCGCGGAGATTTGAAAAGAGCGGGTGCTGAGTGTCGCGGAGGTTTGATAAGAGCGTGAGCTGAGAGTCGCAGATGTTTGAAAAGAGCGGGATCTGAGAGTCGCGGAGGTTTGAAAAGAGCGGGAGCTGAGATTCGCGGAGGGTTGAAAAGAGCGGGAGCTGAAAGTCGCGGAGATTTGAAAAGAGCATGACCTGAGAGTCGCGGAGGTTTGAAAAGAGCGGGAGCTGAGAGTCGCGGAGGTTTGAAAAGAGCTGGAGCTGAGAGTCGCGGAGGTTGGAAACGAGCGATAGCTGAGAGGCGCGGAGGTTCGAAAAGAGCGCGAGTTGATAGTCGCGGAGGCTTGAAAAGAGCGGGAGCTGAGAGTCACGGAGGTTTGAAAAGAGCGGGAGCTGAGAATCGCGGTGGTTTGAAAAGAGAGGGAGCTGAGAGTCGCAGAGGTTTGAAAAGAGCGGGAGCTGAGAGTCTCGGAGGTTTAAAAATGGCGGGAGCTGAGAGTCGCGGAGGTTTGAAAAGGAAGGGAGCTGTTAGTCGCGGAGGTTTGAAAAGAGCGGGAGCTGAGAGTCGCGGAGGTTTGAAAAGAGCGGGAGCTGAGAGTCGCGGAGTTTTGCAAAGAGCGGGAGCTGAGAGTCGCGGAGGTTTGAAAAGAGCGAGAGCTGAGAGTCGCGGAGGTTTGACAAGAGCGGGAGCTGGGAGTCGCAGAGGTTTGAAAAGAGCGGAAGCTGAGAGCCGCGGAGGTTTGAAAAGAGCGGGAGCTGAGAGTCGCGGAGGTTTGAAAAGTGCGGAACCTCAGAGTCGCGGAGGTTTGAAAAGAGCGGGAGCTGAGAGTCGCGGAGGTTTGAAAAGAGCGGGAGCTGAGAGTCGCGGATGTTTGAAAAGAGCGGGAGCTGGGAGTCGCGGAGGTCTGAAAAGAGCGGGAGCTGAGATTCGCGGAGGTTTGAAAAAAGCGGGAGCTGATAGTCGCGGTGGTTTGAAAAGAGCTGGAGCTGAGAGTCGCGGTGGTTTGAAAAGAGCGGGAGCTGAGAGTCGCGGAGGCTTGAAAAGAGCGGGAGCTGAGAGTCGCGGAGGTTTGAAAAGAGCGGGAGCTGAGAGTCGCGGAGGTTTGAAAAGAGCGGGAGCTGAGAGTCGCGGAGATTTGAAAAGAGCGGGAGCTGAGAGTCGTGGAGGTTTGAAAAGAGCGGGAGCTGTTAGTCACGGAGGTTTGAAAAGAGCGGGAGCTGAGAGTCGCGGAAGTTTGAAAAGAACTGGAGCTGAGAGTCGCGGAGGTTTGAAAAGAGCGGGAGCTGAGAGTCGCGGAGGTTTGAAAAGGAAGGGAGCTGTTAGTCGCGGAGGTTTGAAAAGAGCGGGAGCTGAGAGTCGCGGAGGTTTGAAAAGAGCGGGAGCTGAGAGTCGCGGAGTTTTGCAAAGAGCGGGAGCTGAGAGTCGCGGAGGTTTGAAAAGAGCGAGAGCTGAGAGTCGCGGAGGTTTGACAAGAGCGGGAGCTGGGAGTCGCAGAGGTTTGAAAAGAGCGGGAGCTGAGAGTCGCGGAGGTTTGAAAAGAGCGGGAGCTGAGAGTCGCGGAGGTTTGAAAAGAGCGGGAGCTGAGAGTCGCGGAGATTTGAAAAGAGCGGGAGCTGAGAGTCGTGGAGGTTTGAAAAGAGCGGGAGCTGTTAGTCACGGAGGTTTGAAAAGAGCGGGAGCTGAGAGTCGCGGAGGTTTGAAAAGAGCGGGAGCTGAGAGTCGTGGAGTTTTGAAAAGAGCGGGAGCTGAGCGTCGCGGAGGTTTGAAATGAGCGGGAGCTGAGAGTCGCGGAGGTTTGAAAAGAGCGGGTGCTGAGAGTTGCGGAGGTTTGAAAAGACCGGGAGCTAAGAGTCGCGGAGGTTTGAAAAGAGCGGGAGCTGAGAATCACGGAAGTTTGAAAACAGCGGGAGCTGAGAGTCGCCGAGGTTTGAAAAGAGCCGGAGCTGAGAGTCGCGGAGGTTTGAAAGGAGCGGGAGCTGAGAGTCGCGGAGGTTTGAAAAGAGCAGGAGCTGAGAGTCGCGGAGTTTTGAAAAGAGCGGGAGCTGAGAGTCGCGGATGTTTGAAAAGAGCGGGAGCTGAGAGTCGCTGAGGTTTGAAAAGAGCGGGAGCTGAGAGTCGCGGAGGTTTGAAAAGAGCAGGAGCTGAGAGTCGTAGAGATATGAAAAGAGCGGGAGCTGAGAGTCGCGGAGGTTTGAAAAGAGCGGGAGCTTAGAGTCGCGGAGATTTGAAAAGAGCGGGAGCTGAGAGTCGCGGAGGTTTGAAAAGAGCGGGAGCTGAGAGTCGCGGAGGTTTGAAATGAGCGGGACCTGAGAGTCGTGGAGGTTTGAAAAGAGTGGGAGCTGAGAGTCGCGGAGGTTTGAAAAGAGCGGGAGCTGAGAGTCGCGGAGGTTTGAAAAGAGCGGGAGCTGAGAGTCGCGGAGGTTTGAAAAGAGCGGGAGCTGAGAGTCACGGAGGTTTGAAAAGATCGGTAGCTGAGAGTCGCGGAGGTTTGAAAAGAGCAGGAGCTGAGAGTCGCAGAGATATGAAAAGAGCGGGAGCTGAGAGTCGCGGAGGTTTGAAAAGAGCGGGAGCTTAGAGTCGCGGAGATTTGAAAAGAGCGGGAGCTGAGAGTCGCGGAGGTTTGAAAAGAGCGCGAGCTGAAAGTTGCGGAGGTTTGAAATGAGCGGGACCTGAGAGTCGTGGAGGTTTGAAAAGAGTGGGAGCTGAGAGTCGCGGAGGTTTGAAAAGAGCGCGAGCTGAAAGTTGCGGAGGTTTGAAATGAGCGGGACCTGAGAGTCGTGGAGGTTTGAAAAGAGTGGGAGCTGAGAGTCGCGGAGGTTTGAAAAGAGCGGGAGCTGAGAGTCGCGGAGGTTTGAAAAGAGCGGGAGCTGAGAGTCGCGGAGGTTTGAAAACAGCGGGAGCTGAGAGTCACGGAGGTTTGAAAAGAGCAGGAGCTGAGAGTCGCGGAGGTTTGAAAAGAGCGGGAGCTGCGAGTCGTGGAGGTTTGAAAAGAGTGGGAGCTGAGAGTCGCGGAGGTTTGAAAAGATCGGGAGCTGAGAGTCGCGGATGTCTGAAATGAGCGGGAGCTGAGAATCGCGGTGGTTTGAAAAGAGCGGGAGCTGAGAGTCACAGAGGTTTGAAAAGAGCGGGAGCTGAGAGTCTCGGAGGTTTAAAAATAGCGGGAGCTGAGAGTCGCGGAGGTTTGAAAAGGGCGGGAGCTGTTAGTCGCGGAGGTTTGAAAAGAGCGGGATCTGAGAGTCGCGGAGTGTTTGACAAGAGCGGGAGCTGGGAGTCGCAGAGGTTTGAAAAGAGCGGAAGCTGAGAGCCGCGGAGGTTTGAAAAGAGCTGGAGCTGAGAGTCGCGGAGGTTTGAAAAGAGCGGAACCTCAGAGTCGCGGAGATTTGAAAAGAGCGGGAGCTGAGTGTCGCGGAGGTTTGATAAGAGCGTGAGCTGAGAGTCGCGGATGTTTGAAAAGAGCGGGATCTGAGAGTCGCGGAGGTTTGAAAAGGAAGGGAGCTGTTAGTCGCGGAGGTTTGAAAAGAGCGGGAGCTGAGAGTCGCGGAGGTTTGAAAAGAGCGGGAGCTGAGAGTCGCGGAGTTTTGCAAAGAGCGGGAGCTGAGAGTCGCGGAGTTTTGAAAAGAGCGGGAGCTGAGAGTCGCGGAGGTTTGCAAAGAGCGGGAGCTGAGAGTCGCGGAGGTTTGAAAAGAGCGAGAGCTGAGAGTCGCGGAGGTTTGACAAGAGCGGGAGCTGGGAGTCGCAGAGGTTTGAAAAGAGCGGAAGCTGAGAGCCGCGGAGGTTTGAAAAGAGCGGGAGCTGAGAGTCGCGGAGGTTTGAAAAGAGCGGAACCTCAGAGTCGCGGAGATTTGAAAAGAGCGGGTGCTGAGTGTCGCGGAGGTTTGATAAGAGCGTGAGCTGAGAGTCGCAGATGTTTGAAAAGAGCGGGATCTGAGAGTGGCGGAGGTTTGAAAAGAGCGGGAGCTGAGATTCGCGGAGGTTTGAAAAGAGCGGGAGCTGAAAGTCGCGGAGATTTGAAAAGAGCATGACCTGAGAGTCGCGGAGGTTTGAAAAGAGCGGGAGCTGAGAGTCGTGGAGGTTTGAAAAGAGCTGGAGCTGAGAGTCGCGGAGGTTGGAAACGAGCGATAGCTGAGAGGCGCGGAGGTTCGAAAAGAGCGCGAGTTGATAGTCGCGGAGGCTTGAAAAGAGCGGGAGCTGAGAGTCACGGAGGTTTGAAAAGAGCGGGAGCTGAGAATCGCGGTGGTTTGAAAAGAGCGGGAGCTGAGAGTCGCAGAGGTTTGAAAAGAGCGGGAGCTGAGAGTCTCGGAGGTTTAAAAATGGCGGGAGCTGAGAGTCGCGGAGGTTTGAAAAGGAAGGGAGCTGTTAGTCGCGGAGGTTTGAAAAGAGCGGGAGCTGAGAGTCGCGGAGGTTTGAAAAGAGCGGGAGCTGAGAGTCGCGGAGTTTTGCAAAGAGCGGGAGCTGAGAGTCGCGGAGGTTTGAAAAGAGCGAGAGCTGAGAGTCGCGGAGGTTTGACAAGAGCGGGAGCTGGGAGTCGCAGAGGTTTGAAAAGAGCGGAAGCTGAGAGCCGCGGAGGTTTGAAAAGAGCGGGAGCTGAGAGTCGCGGAGGTTTGAAAAGTGCGGAACCTCAGAGTCGCGGTGGTTCGAAAAGAGCGGGAGCTGAGAGTCGCGGAGGTTTCAAAGCAGCGGGAGCTGAGGCTCACGGAGGTTTGAAAAGAGCGGGAGCTGGGAGTCGCGGAGGTCTGAAAAGAGCGGGAGCTGAGAGTCGCGGAGGTTTGAAAAGAGCGGGAGCTGAGAGTCGCGGAGGTTTGAAAAGAGCGGTAGCTGAGAGTCGCGGAGGTTTGAAAAGAGCGGGAGCTGAGAGTCGCGGAGGTTTGAAAAGAGCGGGAGCTGAGAGTCGCGGAGGTTTGAAAAGAGCGGGACCTGAGAGTCGCGGAGGTTTGAAGAGAGCGGGAGCTGAGAGTCGCGGAGGTTTGAAAAGATCGGGAGCTGAGAGTCGCGGAGGTTTGAAAAGGGCGGGAGCTGAGAGTCGCGGAGGTTTGAAAAGAGCGAGAGCTGAGAGTCGCGGAGGTTTGACAAGAGCGGGAGCTGGGAGTCGCAGAGGTTTGAAAAGAGCGGGAGCTGAGAGTCGCGGAGGTTTGAAAAGAGCGGGAGCTGAGAGTCGCGGAGGTTTGAAAAGAGCGGGAGCTGAGAGTCGCGGAGATTTGAAAAGAGCGGGTGCTGAGAGTCGTGGAGGTTTGAAAAGAGCGGGAGCTGTTAGTCACGGAGGTTTGAAAAGAGCGGGAGCTGAGAGTCGCGGAGGTTTGAAAAGAGCGGGAGCTGAGAGTCGCGGAGTTTTGAAAAGAGCGGGAGCTGAGCGTCGCGGAGGTTTGAAATGAGCGGGAGCTGAGAGTCGCGGAGGTTTGAAAAGAGCGGGTGCTGAGAGTCGCGGAGGTTTGAAAAGACCGGGAGCTAAGAGTCGCGGAGGTTTGAAAAGAGCGGGAGCTGAGAATCACGGAAGTTTGAAAACAGCGGGAGCTGAGAGTCGCCGAGGTTTGAAAAGAGCCGGAGCTGAGAGTCGCGGTGGTTTGAAAGGAGCGGGAGCTGAGAGTCGCGGAGGTTTGAAAAGAGCAGGAGCTGAGAGTCGCGGAGTTTTGAAAAGAGCGGGAGCTGAGAGTCTTGGATGTTTGAAAAGAGCGGGAGCTGAGAGTCGCTGAGGTTTGAAAAGAGCGGGAGCTGAGAGTCGCGGAGGTTTGAAAAGAGCAGGAGCTGAGAGTCGTAGAGATATGAAAAGAGCGGGAGCTGAGAGTCGCGGAGGTTTGAAAAGAGCGGGAGCTTAGAGTCGCGGAGATTTGAAAAGAGCGGGAGCTGAGAGTCGCGGAGGTTTGAAAAGAGCGGGAGCTGAGAGTCGCGGAGGTTTGAAATGAGCGGGACCTGAGAGTCGTGGAGGTTTGAAAAGAGTGGGAGCTGAGAGTCGCGGAGGTTTGAAAAGAGCGGGAGCTGAGAGTCGCGGAGGTTTGAAAAGAGCGGGAGCTGAGAGTCGCGGAGGTTTGAAAAGAGCGGGAGCTGAGAGTCACGGAGGTTTGAAAAGATCGGTAGCTGAGAGTCGCGGAGGTTTGAAAAGAGCAGGAGCTGAGAGTCGCAGAGATATGAAAAGAGCGGGAGCTGAGAGTCGCGGAGGTTTGAAAAGAGCGGGAGCTTAGAGTCGCGGAGATTTGAAAAGAGCGGGAGCTGAGAGTCGCGGAGGTTTGAAAAGAGCGGGAGCTGAAAGTTGCGGAGGTTTGAAATGAGCGGGACCTGAGAGTCGTGGAGGTTTGAAAAGAGTGGGAGCTGAGAGTCGCGGAGGTTTGAAAAGAGCGGGAGCTGAGAGTCGCGGAGGTTTGAAAAGAGCGGGAGCTGAGAGACGCGGAGGTTTGAAAACAGCGGGAGCTGAGAGTCACGGAGGTTTGAAAAGAGCAGGAGCTGAGAGTCGCGGAGGTTTGAAAAGAGCGGGAGCTGCGAGTCGTGGAGGTTTGAAAAGAGTGGGAGCTGAGAGTCGCGGAGGTTTGAAAAGATCGGGAGCTGAGAGTCGCGGATGTCTGAAATGAGCGGGAGCTGAGAATCGCGGTGGTTTGAAAAGAGCGGGAGCTGAGAGTCACAGAGGTTTGAAAAGAGCGGGAGCTGAGAGTCTCGGAGGTTTAAAAATGGCGGGAGCTGAGAGTCGCGGAGGTTTGAAAAGGGCGGGAGCTGTTAGTCGCGGAGGTTTGAAAAGAGCGGGATCTGAGAGTCGCGGAGGTTTGAAAAGAGCGGGAGCTGAGAGTCGCGGAGGTTTGCAAAGAGCGGGGGCTGAGAGTCGCGGAGGTTTGAAAAGAGCGAGAGCTGAGAGTCGCGGAGTGTTTGACAAGAGCGGGAGCTGGGAGTCGCAGAGGTTTGAAAAGAGCGGAAGCTGAGAGCCGCGGAGGTTTGAAAAGAGCTGGAGCTGAGAGTCGCAGAGGTTTGAAAAGAGCGGAACCTCAGAGTCGCGGAGATTTGAAAAGAGCGGGAGCTGAGTGTCGCGGAGGTTTGATAAGAGCGTGAGCTGAGAGTCGCGGATGTTTGAAAAGAGCGGGATCTGAGAGTCGCGGAGGTTTGAAAAGGAAGGGAGCTGTTAGTCGCGGAGGTTTGAAAAGAGCGGCAGCTGAGAGTCGCGGAGGTTTGAAAAGAGCGGGAGCTGAGAGTCGCGGAGTTTTGCAAAGAGCGGGAGCTGAGAGTCGCGGAGTTTTGAAAAGAGCGGGAGCTGAGAGTCGCGGAGGTTTGCAAAGAGCGGGAGCTGAGAGTCGCGGAGGTTTGAAAAGAGCAAGAGCTGAGAGTCGCGGAGGTTTGACAAGAGCGGGAGCTGGGAGTCGCAGAGGTTTGAAAAGAGCGGAAGCTGAGAGCCGCGGAGGTTTGAAAAGAGCGGGAGCTGAGAGTCGCGGAGGTTTGAAAAGAGCGGAACCTCAGAGTCGCGGAGATTTGAAAAGAGCGGGTGCTGAGTGTCGCGGAGGTTTGATAAGAGCGTGAGCTGAGAGTCGCAGATGTTTGAAAAGAGCGGGATCTGAGAGTCGCGGAGGTTTGAAAAGAGCGGGAGCTGAGATTCGCGGAGGTTTGAAAAGAGCGGGAGCTGAAAGTCGCGGAGATTTGAAAAGAGCATGACCTGAGAGTCGCGGAGGTTTGAAAAGAGCGGGAGCTGAGAGTCGCGGAGGTTTCAAAAGAGCTGGAGCTGAGAGTCACGGAGGTTGGAAACGAGCGATAGCTGAGAGGCGCGGAGGTTCGAAAAGAGCGCGAGTTGATAGTCGCGGAGGCTTGAAAAGAGCGGGAGCTGAGAGTCACGGAGGTTTGAAAAGAGCGGGAGCTGAGAATCGCGGTGGTTTGAAAAGAGCGGGAGCTGAGAGTCGCAGAGGTTTGAAAAGAGCGGGAGCTGAGAGTCTCGGAGGTTTAAAAATGGCGGGAGCTGAGATTCGCGGAGGTTTGAAAAGGAAGGGAGCTGTTAGTCGCGGAGGTTTGAAAAGAGCGGGAGCTGAGAGTCGCGGAGGTTTGAAAAGAGCGGGAGCTGAGAGTCGCGGAGTTTTGCAAAGAGCGGGAGCTGAGAGTTGCGGAGGTTTGAAAAGAGCGAGAGCTGAGAGTCGCGGAGGTTTGACAAGAGCGGGAGCTGGGAGTCGCAGAGGTTTGAAAAGAGCGGAAGCTGAGAGCCGCGGAGGTTTGAAAAGAGCGGGAGCTGAGAGTCGCGGAGGTTTGAAAAGTGCGGAACCTCAGAGTCGCGGAGGTTCGAAAAGAGCGGGAGCTGAGAGTCGCGGAGGTTTCAAAGCAGCGGGAGCTGAGGCTCGCGGAGGTTTGAAAAGAGCGGGAGCTGGGAGTCGCGGAGGTCTGAAAAGAGCGGGAGCTGAGAGTCGCGGAGGTTTGAAAAGAGCGGGAGCTGAGAGTCGCGGAGGTTTGAAAAGAGCGGGAGCTGAGAGTCGCGGAGGTTTGAAAAGAGCGGGAGCTGAGAGTCGCGGAGGTTTGAAAAGAGCGGGAGCTGAGAGTCGCGGAGGTTTGAAAAGAGCGGGACCTGAGAGTCGCGGAGGTTTGAAGAGAGCGGGAGCTGAGAGTCGCGGAGGTTTGAAAAGAGCGGGAGCTGAGAGTCGCGGAGGTTTGAAAAGGGCGGGAGCTGAGAGTCGCGGAGGTTTGAAAAGAGCGGGAGCTGAGAGTCGCGGAGGTTTGAAAAGAGAGGGAGCTGAGAGTCGCGGAGGTTTGAAAAGAGCGGGACCTGAGAGTCCCGGAGGTTTGAAAAGAGCGGGAGCTGAGAGTCGCGGAGGTTTGAAAAGAGCGGGAGCTGAGAGTCGCGGAGGTTTGAAAAGAGCGGGACCTGAGAGTCGCGGAGGTTTGAAGAGAGCGGGAGCTGAGAGTCGCGGAGGTTTGAAAAGAGCGGGAGCTGAGAGTCGCGGAGGTTTGAAAAGGGCGGGAGCTGAGAGTCGCGGAGGTTTAAAAAGAGCGGGAGCTGAGAGTCGCGGAGGTTTGAAAAGAGAGGGAGCTGAGAGTCGCGGAGGTTTGAAAAGAGCGGGACCTGAGAGTCCCGCAGGTTTGAAAAGAGCGGGAGCTGAGAGTCGCGGAGGTTTCAAAAGAGCGGGAGCTGAGGCTCGCGGAGGTTTGTAAAGAGCAGGACCTGAGAGTCGCGGAGGTTTGAAAAGAGCGGGAGCTGAGAGTCACGGAGGTTTGAAAAGAGCGGGAGCTGAGAGTCGCGGAGGTTTGAAAAGAGCGGGAGCTGAGAGTCGCGGAGGTTTGAAAAGAGCGGGAGCTGAGAGTCGCGGAGGTTTGAAAAGAGCGGGAGCTGAGAGTCATGGAGGTTTGAAAAGAGCGGGACCTGAGAGTCGCGGAGGTTTGAAGAGAGCGGGAGCTGAGAGTCGCGGAGGTTTGAAAAGAGCGCGAGCTGAGAGTCCCGGAGGTTTGAAAAGAGCGGGAGCTGAGAGTCGCGGAGGTTTGAAAAGAGCGGGAGCTGAGAGTCGCGGAGGTTTGCAAAGAGCGGGAGCTGAGAGTCGCGGAGGTTTGAAAAGAGCAGGACCTGAGAGTCGCGGAGGTTTGAAAAGAGCGGGAGCTGAGAGTCACGGAGGTCTGAAAAGAGCAGGAGCTGAGAGTCGCGGAGGTTTGAAAAGAGCGGGAGCTGCGATTCGCGGAGGTTTGAAAAGAGTGGGAGCTGAGAGTCGTGGAGGTTTGAAAAGATCGGGAGCTGAGAGACGCGGATGTTTGAAATGAGCGGGAGCTGAGAATCGCGGTGGTTTCAAAAGAGCGGGAGCTGAGAGTCGCAGAGGTTTGAAAAGAGCGGGAGCTGAGAGTCTCGGAGGTTTAAAAATGGCCGGAGCTGAGAGTCTCGGAGGTTTAAAAATGGCCGGAGCTGAGAGTCGCGGAGGTTTGAAAAGGGCGGGAGCTGTTAGTCGCGGAGGTTTGAAAAGAGCGGGACCTGAGAGTCCCGCAGGTTTGAAAAGAGCGGGAGCTGAGAGTCGCGGAGGTTTCAAAAGAGCAGGAGCTGAGAGTCGCGGAGGTTTGTAAAGAGCAGGACCTGAGAGTCGCGGAGGTTTGAAAAGAGCGGGAGCTGAGAGTCACGGAGGTTTGAAAAGAGCGGGAGCTGAGAGTCGCGGAGGTTTGAAAAGAGCGGGAGCTGAGAGTCGCGGAGGTTTGAAAAGAGCGGGAGCTGAGAGTCGCGGAGGTTTGAAAAGAGCGGGAGCTGAGAGTCATGGAGGTTTGAAAAGAGCGGGACCTGAGAGTCGCGGAGGTTTGAAGAGAGCGGGAGCTGAGAGTCGCGGAGGTTTGATAAGAGCGCGAGCTGAGAGTCCCGGAGGTTTGAAAAGAGCGGGAGCTGAGAGTCGCGGAGGTTTGAAAAGAGCGGGAGCTGAGAGTCGCGGAGGTTTGCAAAGAGCGGGAGCTGAGAGTCGCGGAGGTTTGAAAAGAGCAGGACCTGAGAGTCGCGGAGGTTTGAAAAGAGCGGGAGCTGAGAGTCACGGAGGTCTGAAAAGAGCAGGAGCTGAGAGTCGCGGAGGTTTGAAAAGAGCGGGAGCTGCGATTCGCGGAGGTTTGAAAAGAGTGGGAGCTGAGAGTCGTGGAGGTTTGAAAAGATCGGGAGCTGAGAGACGCGGATGTTTGAAATGAGCGGGAGCTGAGAATCGCGGTGGTTTCAAAAGAGCGGGAGCTGAGAGTCGCAGAGGTTTGAAAAGAGCGGGAGCTGAGAGTCTCGGAGGTTTAAAAATGGCCGGAGCTGAGAGTCTCGGAGGTTTAAAAATGGCCGGAGCTGAGAGTCGCGGAGGTTTGAAAAGGGCGGGAGCTGTTAGTCGCGGAGGTTTGAAAAGAGCGGGAGCTGAGAGTCGCGGAGGTTTGAAAAGAGCGGGAGCTGAGAGTCGCGGAGGTTTGCAAAGAGCGGGAGCTGAGAGTCGCGGAGGTTTGAAAAGAGCGAGAGCTGAGAGTCGCGGACGTTTGACAAGAGCGGGAGCTGGGAGTCGCAGAGGTTTGAAAAGAGCGGAAGCTGAGAGCCGCGGAGGTTTGAAAAGAGCGGGAGCTGAGAGTCGCGGAGGTTTGAAAAGAGCGGAACCTCAGAGTCGCGGAGGTTTGAAAAGAGCGGGAGCTGAGAGTCGCGGAGGTTTGAAAAGAGCGGGAGCTGAGAGTCGCGGATGTTTGAAAAGAGCGGGAGCTGAGAGTCGCGGAGGTTTGAAAAGAGCGGGAGCTGAGATTCGCGGAGGTTTGAAAAGAGCTGGAGCTGAGAGTCGCGGTGGTTTGAAAAGAGCGGGAGCTGAGAGTCGCGGAGGCTTGAAAAGAGCGGGAGCTAAGAGTCGCGGAGGTTTGAAAAGAGCGGGAGCTGAGAGTCGCGGAGGTTTGAAAAGAGCGGGAGCTGAGAGTCGCAGAGATTTGAAAAGAGCGGGAGCTGAGAGTCGCGGTGGTTTGAAAAGAGCGGGAGCTGAGAGTCGTGGAGGTTTGAAAAGAGCGGGAGCTGTTAGTCACGGAGGTTTGAAAAAAGCGGGAGCTGAGAGTCGCAGTGGTTTGAAAAGAGCGGGAGCTGAGAGTCGCGGAGGCTTGAAAAGAGCGGGAGCTGAGAGTCGCGGAGGTTTGAAAAGAGCGGGAGCTGAGAGTCGCGGAGGTTTGAAAAGAGCGGGAGCTGAGAGTCGCGGAGATTTGAAAAGAGCGGGAGCTGAGAGTCGTGGACGTTTGAAAAGAGCGGGAGCTGTTAGTCACGGAGGTTTGAAAAGAGCGGGAGCTGAGAGTCGCGGAAGTTTGTAAAGAACTGGAGCTGAGAGTCGCGGAGGTTTGAAAAGAGCGGGAGCTGAGAGTCGCGGAGGTTTGCAAAGAGCGGGAGCTGAGATTCGCGGAGGTTTGAAAAGAGCGGGACCTGAGAGTCGCGGAGATTTGAAAAGAGCGGGAGCTGAGAGTCGCGGAGGTTTGAAAAGAGCGGGAGCTGAGAGTCACGGAGGTTTGAAAAGAGCGGGACCTGAGAGTCCCGGAGGTTTGAAAAGAGCGGGAGTTGAGAGTCGCGGAGATTTGAGAAGAGCCGGAGCTGAGAGTCGCGGAGGCTTGAAAAGAGCGGGAGCTGAGAGTCGCGTAGGATTGAAAAGAGCAGGACCTGAGAGTCGCGGAGGTTGGAAAAGAGCGGGAGCTGAGAGTGGCGGAGGTTTGAAAAGAGCGGGGCTTGAGAGTCGCGGAGGTTTGAAAAGAGTGGGAGCTGAGAGTCGCAGAGCTTTGAAAACAGCGGGAGCTGAGAGTCGCGGAGGTTTGAAAAGAGCGGGAGCTGAGAGTCGCGGAGGTTTGAAAAGAGCGGGAGCTGAGAGTCGCGGAGTTTTGAAAAGAGCGGGAGCTGAGCGTCGCGGAGGTTTGACATGAGCGGGAGCTGAGAGTCGCGGAGGTTTGAAAAGAGCGGGTGCTGAGAGTCGCGGAGGTTTGAAAAGACCGGGAGCTAAGAGTCGCGGAGGTTTGAAAAGAGCGGGAGCTGAGAATCACGGAGGTTTGAAAACAGCGGGAGCTGAGAGTCGCCGAGGTTTGAAAAGAGCCGGAGCTGAGAGTCGCGGAGGTTTGAAAGGAGCGGGAGCTGAGAGTCGCGGAGGTTGGAAAAGAGCAGGAGCTGAGAGTCGCGGAGTTTTGAAAAGAGCGGGAGCTGAGAGTCGCGGATGTTTGAAAAGAGCGGGAGCTGAGAGTCGCTGAGGTTTGAAAAGAGCGGGAGCTGAGAGTCGCGGAGGTTTGAAAAGAGCGGGAGCTGAGAGTCGCGGAGGTTTGAAAAGAGCGGGAGCTGAGAGTCGCGGAGGTTTGAAAAGAGCGGGAGCTGAGAGTCGCGGAGGTTTGAAAAGAGCGGGAGCTGAGAGTCATGGAGGTTTGAAAAGAGCGGGACCTGAGAGTCGCGGAGGTTTGAAGAGAGCGGGAGCTGAGAGTCGCGGAGGTTTGAAAAGAGCGCGAGCTGAGAGTCCCGGAGGTTTGAAAAGAGCGGGAGCTGAGAGTCGCGGAGGTTTGAAAAGAGCGGGAGCTGAGAGTCGCGGAGGTTTGCAAAGAGCGGGAGCTGAGAGTCGCGGAGGTTTGAAAAGAGCAGGACCTGAGAGTCGCGGAGGTTTGAAAAGAGCGGGAGCTGAGAGTCACGGAGGTCTGAAAAGAGCAGGAGCTGAGAGTCGCGGAGGTTTGAAAAGAGCGGGAGCTGCGATTCGCGGAGGTTTGAAAAGAGTGGGAGCTGAGAGTCGTGGAGGTTTGAAAAGATCGGGAGCTGAGAGTCGCGGATGTTTGAAATGAGCGGGAGCTGAGAATCGCGGTGGTTTCAAAAGAGCGGGAGCTGAGAGTCGCAGAGGTTTGAAAAGAGCGGGAGCTGAGAGTCTCGGAGGTTTAAAAATGGCCGGAGCTGAGAGTCGCGGAGGTTTGAAAAGGGCGGGAGCTGTTAGTCGCGGAGGTTTGAAAAGAGCGGGAGCTGAGAGTCGCGGAGGTTTGAAAAGAGCGGGATCTGAGAGTCGCGGAGGTTTGCAAAGAGCGGGAGCTGAGAGTCGCGGAGGTTTGAAAAGAGCGAGAGCTGAGAGTCGCGGACGTTTGACAAGAGCGGGAGCTGGGAGTCGCAGAGGTTTGAAAAGAGCGGAAGCTGAGAGCCGCGGAGGTTTGAAAAGAGCGGGAGCTGAGAGTCGCGGAGGTTTGAAAAGAGCGGGAGCTGAGAGTCGCGGAGGTTTGAAAAGAGCAGGAGCTGAGAGTCGCGGATGTTTGAAAAGAGCGGGAGCTGAGAGTCGCGGAGGTTTGAAAAGAGCGGGAGCTGAGATTCGCGGAGGATTGAAAAGAGCGGGAGCTGAAAGTCGCGGAGATTTGAAAAGAGCACGACCTGAGAGTCGCGGAGGTTTGAAACGAGCGGGAGCTGAGAGGCGCGGAGGTTTGAAAAGAGCTGGAGCTGATAGTCGCGGTGGTTTGAAAAGAGCTGGAGCTGAGAGTCGCGGTGGTTTGAAAAGAGCGGGAGCTGAGAGTCGCGGAGGCTTGAAAAGAGCGGGAGCTAAGAGTCGCGGAGGTTTGAAAAGAGCGGGAGCTGAGAGTCGCGGAGGTTTGAAAAGAGCGGGAGCTGAGAGTCGCGGAGATTTGAAAAGAGCGGGAGCTGAGAGTCGCGGTGGTTTGAAAAGAGCGGGAGCTGAGAGTCGTGGAGGTTTGAAAAGAGCGGGAGCTGTTAGTCACGGAGGTTTGAAAAAAGCGGGAGCTGAGAGTCGCAGTGGTTTGAAAAGAGCGGGAGCTGAGAGTCGCGGAGGCTTGAAAAGAGCGGGAGCTGAGAGTCGCGGAGGTTTGAAAAGAGCGGGAGCTGAGAGTCGCGGAGGTTTGAAAAGAGCGGGAGCTGAGAGTCGTGGAGATTTGAAAAGAGCGGGAGCTGAGAGTCGTGGACGTTTGAAAAGAGCGGGAGCTGTTAGTCACGGAGGTTTGAAAAGAGCGGGAGCTGAGAGTCGCGGAAGTTTGTAAAGAACTGGAGCTGAGAGTCGCGGAGGTTTGAAAAGAGCGGGAGCTGAGAGTCGCGGAGGTTTGCAAAGAGCGGGAGCTGAGATTCGCGGAGGTTTGAAAAGAGCGGGACCTGAGAGTCGCGGAGATTTGAAAAGAGCGGGAGCTGAGAGTCGCGGAGGTTTGAAAAGAGCGGGAGCTGAGAGTCACAGAGGTTTGAAAAGAGCGGGACCTGAGAGTCCCGGAGGTTTGAAAAGAGCGGGAGTTGAGAGTCGCGGAGATTTGAGAAGAGCCGGAGCTGAGAGTCGCGGAGGCTTGAAAAGAGCGGGAGCTGAGAGTCGCGTAGGATTGAAAAGAGCAGGACCTGAGAGTCGCGGAGGTTGGAAAAGAGCGGGAGCTGAGAGTGGCGGAGGTTTGAAAAGAGCGGGGCTTGAGAGTCGCGGAGGTTTGAAAAGAGTGGGAGCTGAGAGTCGCAGAGCTTTGAAAACAGCGGGAGCTGAGAGTCGCGGAGGTTTGAAAAGAGCGGGAGCTGAGAGTCGCGGAGGTTTGAAAAGAGCGGGAGCTGAGAGTCGCGGAGTTTTGAAAAGAGCGGGAGCTGAGCGTCGCGGAGGTTTGAAATGAGCGGGAGCTGAGAGTCGCGGAGGTTTGAAAAGAGCGGGTGCTGAGAGTCGCGGAGGTTTGAAAAGACCGGGAGCTAAGAGTCGCGGAGGTTTGAAAAGAGCGGGAGCTGAGAATCACGGAGGTTTGAAAACAGCGGGAGCTGAGAGTCGCCGAGGTTTGAAAAGAGCCGGAGCTGAGAGTCGCGGAGGTTTGAAAGGAGCGGGAGCTGAGAGTCGCGGAGGTTGGAAAAGAGCAGGAGCTGAGAGTCGCGGAGTTTTGAAAAGAGCGGGAGCTGAGAGTCGCGGATGTTTGAAAAGAGCGGGAGCTGAGAGTCGCTGAGGTTTGAAAAGAGCGGGAGCTGAGAGTCGCGGAGGTTTGAAAAGAGCAGGAGCTGAGAGTCGTAGAGATAGGAAAAGAGCGGGAGCTGAGAGTCGCGGAGGTTTGAAAAGAGCGGGAGCTTAGAGTCGCGGAGATTTGAAAAGAGCGGGAGCTGAGAGTCGCGGAGGTTTGAAAAGAGCGGGAGCTGAGTGTCGCGGAGGTTTGAAAAGAGCGGGAGCTGAGAGTCGCGGAGGTTTGAAAACAGCGGGAGCTGAGAGTCACAGAGGTTTGAAAAGAGCAGGAGCTGAGAGTCGCGGAGGTTTGAAAAGAGCGGGAGCTGCGAGTCGCGGAGGTTTGAAAAGAGTGGGAGCTGAGAGTCGCGGAGGTTTGAAAAGATCGGGAGCTGAGAGTCGCGGATGTCTGAAATGAGCGGGTGCTGAGAATCGCGGTGGTTTGAAAAGAGCGGGAGCTGAGAGTCGCAAAGGTTTGAAAAGAGCGGGAGCTGAGAGTCTCGGAGGTTTAAAAATGGCGGGAGCTGAGAGTCGCGGAGGTTTGAAAAGGGCAGGAGCTGTTAGTCGCGGAGGTTTGAAAAGAGCGGGAGCTGAGAGTCGCGGAGGTTTGAAAAGAGCGGGAGCTGAGAGTCGCGGAGGTTTGCAAAGAGCGGGAGCTGAGAGTCGCGGAGGTTTGAAAAGAGCGAGAGCTGAGAGTCGCGGAGGTTTGACAAGAGCGGGAGCTGGGAGTCGCAGAGGTTTGAAAAGAGCGGGAGCTGTTAGTCGCGGAGGTTTGAAAAGAGTGGGAGCTGAGAGTCGCGGAGGTTTGAAAAGAGCGGGAGCTGAGAGTCGCGGAGGTTTGCAAAGAGCGGGAGCTGAGAGTCGCGGAGGTTTGAAAAGAGCGAGAGCTGAGAGTCGCGGAGGTTTGACAAGAGCGGGAGCTGGGAGTCGCAGAGGTTTGAAAAGAGTGGAAGCTGAGAGCCGCGGAGGTTTGAAAAGAGCGGGAGCTGAGAGTCGCGGAGGTTTGAAAAGAGCGGAACCTCAGAGTCGCGGAGATTTGAAAAGAGCGGGAGCTGAGTGTCGCGGAGGTTTGATAAGAGCGTGAGCTGAGAGTCGCGGATGTTTGAAAAGAGCGGGATCTGAGAGTCGCGGAGGATTGAAAAGAGCGGGAGCTGAGATTCGCGGAGGTTTGAAAAGAGCGGGAGCTGAAAGTCGCGGAGATTTGAAAAGAGCATGACCTGAGAGTCGCGGAGGTTTGAAAAGAGCGGGAGCTGAGAGTCGCGGAGGTTTGAAAAGAGCTGGAGCTGAGAGTCGCGGAGGTTTGAAACGAGCGGGAGTTGAGAGGCGCGGAGGTTCGAAAAGAGCGCGAGTTGATATTCGCGGAGACTTGAAAAGAGCTGGAGCTGAGAGTCGCGGAGGTTTGAAAAGAGCGGGAGCTGAGAGTCGCAGAGGTTTGAAAAGAGCGGGAGCTGAGAGTCTCGGAGGTTTAAAAATGGCGGGAGCTGAGAGTCGCGGAGGTTTGAAAAGGAAGGGAGCTGTTAGTCGCGGAGGTTTGAAAAGAGCGGGAGCTGAGAGTCGCGGAGGTTTGAAAAGAGCGGGAGCTGAGAGTCGTGGAGTTTTGCAAAGAGCGGGAGCTGAGAGTCGTGGAGGTTTGAAAAGAGCGAGAGCTGAGAGTCGCGGAGGTTTGACAAGAGCGGGAGCTGGGAGTCGCAGAGGTTTGAAAAGAGCGGAAGCTGAGAGCCGCGGAGGTTTGAAAAGAGCGGGAGCTGAGAGTCGCGGAGGTTTGAAAAGTGCGGAACCTCAGAGTCGCGGAGGTTTGAAAAGAGCGGGAGCTGATAGTCGCGGAGGTTTGAAAAGAGCGGGAGCTGAGAGTCGCGGATGTTTGAAAAGAGCGGGAGCTGGGAGTCGCGGAGGTTTGAAAAGAGCGGGAGCTGAGATTCGCGGAGATTTGAAAAAAGCGGGAGCTGATAGTCGCGGTGGTTTGAAAAGAGCTGGAGCTGAGAGTCGCGGTGGTTTGAAAAGAGCGGGAGCTGAGAGTCGCGGAGGCTTGAAAAGAGCGGGAGCTGAGAGTCGCGGAGGTTTGAAAAGAGCGGGAGCTGAGAGTCGCGGAGGTTTGAAAAGAGCGGGAGCTGAGAGTCGCGGAGATTTGAAAAGAGCGGGAGCTGAGAGTCGTGGAGGTTTGAAAAGTGCGGGAGCTGTTAGTCACGGAGGTTTGAAAAGAGCGGGAGCTGAGAGTCGCGGAAGTTTGAAAAGAACTGGAGCTGAGAGTCGCGGCGGTTTGAAAAGAGCGGGAGCTGAGAGTCGCGGAGGTTTGCAAAGAGCGGGAGCTGAGAGTCGCGGAGGTTTGAAAAGAGCGGGACCTGAGAGTCGCCGAGATTTGAAAAGAGCGGGAGCTGAGAGTCGCGGAGGTTTGAAAAGAGCGGGAGCCGAAAGTCGCGGAGGTTTGAAAAGAGCGGGACCTGAGAGTCCCGGAGGTTTGAAAAGAGCGGGAGTTGAGAGTCGCGGAGATTTGAAAAGAGCCGGAGCTGAGAGTCGCGGAGGTTTGAAAAGAGCGGGAGCTGAGAGTCGCGTAGGATTGAAAAGAGCAGGACCTGAGAGTCGCGGAGGTTGGAAAAGAGCGTGAGCTGAGAGTCGCGGTGATTTGAAAAGAGCGGGGCTTGAGAGTCGCGGAGGTTTGAAAAGAGCAGGAGTTGTGAGTCGCGGAGGTTTGAAAAGAGCGTGAGCTGAGAATCGCGGAGATTTGAAAAGAGCGGGACCTGAGTGTCCCGGAGATTTGAAAAGATCGGGTGCTGTGAGTCGCGGAGATTTGAAAAGAACGGGAGCTGAGAGTCGCGGAGGTTTGAAAATAGCGTGAGCTGAGAGTCGCGGAGGTGTGAATATAGCAGGACCTGAGAGTCGCGGAGGTTTGAAAAGGGCGGGAGATGAGAGTCGCGGAGGTTTGAAAAGAGCGTGAGCTGAGAGTCGCGGAGGTTTGAAAAGAGCGGGACCTGAGAGTCGCGGAGGTTTGAAAAGAGCGGGAGCTGAGAGTCGCGGAGGTTTGCAAAGAGCGGGAGCTGAGAGTCGCGGAGGTTTGAAAAGAGCTGGACCTGAGAGTCGCGGAGGTTTGAAAAGAGCGGGAGCTGAGAGTCAAGGAGGTTTGAAAAGAGAGGGAGCTGAGAGTCGCGGAGGTTTGAAAAGAGCGGGACCTGAGAGTCCCGGAGGTTTGAAAAGAGCGGGAGCTGAGAGTCGCGGAGGTTTCAAAGCAGCGGGAGCTGAGGCTCGCGGAGGTTTGAAAAGAGCAGGGCCTGAGAGTCGCGGAGGTTTGAAAAGAGCGGGAGCTGAGAGTCGCGGAGGTTTGAAAAGAGGGGGAGCTGAGAGTCGCGGAGGTTTGAAAAGAGCGGGAGCTGAGAGTCGCGGAGGTTTGAAAAGAGCGGGAGCTGAGAGTCGCGGAGGTTTGAAAAGAGCGGGAGCTGAGAGTCGCGGAGGTTTGAAAAGAGCGGGACCTGAAAGTCGCGGAGGTTTGAAGAGAGCGGGAGCTGAGAGTCGCGGAGGTTTGAAAAGAGCGGGAGCTGAGAGTCGCGGAGGTTTGAAAAGAGCGGGAGCTGAGAGTCGCGGAGGTTTGAAAAGAGCGGGAGCTGAGAGTCGCGGAGGTTTGCAAAGAGCGGGAGCTGAGAGTCGCGGAGGTTTGAAAAGAGCAGGACCTGAGAGTCGCGGAGGTTTGAAAAGAGGGGGAGCTGAGAGTCGCGGAGGTTTGAAAAGAGTGGGAGCTGAGAGTCGCGGAGGTTTGAAAAGAGCGGGAGCTGAGAGTCGCGGATGTTTGAAAAGAGCGGGAGCTGAGAGTCGCGCAGGTTTGAAAAGAGCGGGAGCTGAGAGTCGCGGAGGTTTGAAAAGAGCGGGAGCTGAGAGTCGCGGAGGTTTGCAAAGAGCGGGAGCTGAGAGTCGCGGAGGTTTGAAAAGAGCGGGAGCTGAGAGTCGCGGAGGTTTGAAAAGATCGGGAGCTGAGAGTCGCGGAGGTTTGAAAAGAGAGGGAGCTGAGAGTCGCGGAGGTTTGAAAAGAGCGGGACCTGAGAGTCCCGGAGGTTTGAAAAGAGCGGGAGCTGAGAGTCGCGGAGGTTTCAAAAGAGCGGGAGCTGAGGCTCGTGGAGGTTTGTAAAGAGCAGGACCTGAGAGTCGCGGAGGTTTGAAAAGAGCGGGAGCTGAGAGTCACGGAGGTTTGAAAAGAGCGGGAGCTGAGAGTCGCGGAGGTTTGAAAAGAGCGGGAGCTGAGAGTCGCGGAGGTTTGAAAAGAGCGGGAGCTGAGAGTCGCGGAGGTTTGAAAAGAGCGGGAGCTGAGAGTCACGGAGGTTTGGAAAGAGCGGGACCTGAGAGTCGCGGAGGTTTGAAGAGAGCGGGAGTTGAGAGTCGCGGAGGTTTGCAAAGAGCGGGAGCTGAGAGTCGCGGAGGTTTGAAAAGAGCAGGACCTGAGAGTCGCGGAGGTTTGAAAAGAGCGGGAGCTGAGAGTCACGGAGGTCTGAAAAGAGCAGGAGCTGAGAGTCGCGGAGGTTTGAAAAGAGCGGGAGCTGCGATTCGCGGAGGTTTGAAAAGAGTGGGAGCTGAGAGTCGCGGAGGTTTGAAAAGATCGGGAGCTGAGAGTCGCGGATGTTTGAAATGAGCGGGAGCTGAGAATCGCGGTGGTTTGAAAAGAGCGGGAGCTGAGAGTCGCAGAGGTTTGAAAAGAGCGGGAGCTGAGAGTCTCGGAGGTTTAAAAATGGCCGGAGCTGAGAGTCGCGGAGGTTTGAAAAGGGCGGGAGCTGTTAGTCGCGGAGGTTTGAAAAGAGCGGGAGATGAGAGTCGCGGAGGTTTGAAAAGAGCGGGAGCTGAGAGTCGCGGAGGTTTGCAAAGAGCGGGAGCTGAGAGTCGCGGAGGTTTGAAAAGAGCGAGAGCTGAGAGTCGCGGAGGTTTGACAAGAGCGGGAGCTTGGAGTCGCAGAGGTTTGAAAAGAGCGGAAGCTGAGAGCCGCGGAGGTTTGAAAAGAGCGGGAGCTGAGAGTCGCGGAGGTTTGAAAAGAGCGGAACCTCAGAGTCGCGGAGGTTTGAGAAGAGCGGGAGCTGAGAGTCGCGGAGGTTTGCAAAGAGCGGGAGCTGAGAGTCGCGGAGGTTTGAAAAGAGCAGGACCTGAGAGTCGCGGAGGTTTGAAAAGAGGGGGAGCTGAGAGTCGCGGAGGTTTGAAAAGAGTGGGAGCTGAGAGTCGCGGAGGTTTGAAAAGAGCGGGAGCTGAGAGTCGCGGATGTTTGAAAAGAGCGGGAGCTGAGAGTCGCGCAGGTTTGAAAAGAGCGGGAGCTGAGAGTCGCGGAGGTTTGAAAAGAGCGGGAGCTGAGAGTCGCGGAGGTTTGCAAAGAGCGGGAGCTGAGAGTCGCGGAGGTTTGAAAAGAGCTGGACCTGAGAGTCGCGGAGGTTTGAAAAGATCGGGAGCTGAGAGTCGCGGAGGTTTGAAAAGAGAGGGAGCTGAGAGTCACGGAGGTTTGAAAAGAGCGGGACCTGAGAGTCCCGGAGGTTTGAAAAGAGCGGGAGCTGAGAGTCGCGGAGGTTTCAAAAGAGCGGGAGCTGAGGCTCGTGGAGGTTTGTAAAGAGCAGGACCTGAGAGTCGCGGAGGTTTGAAAAGAGCGGGAGCTGAGAGTCACGGAGGTTTGAAAAGAGCGGGAGCTGAGAGTCGCGGAGGTTTGAAAAGAGCGGGAGCTGAGAGTCGCGGAGGTTTGAAAAGAGCGGGAGCTGAGAGTCGCGGAGGTTTGAAAAGAGGGGGAGCTGAGAGTCGCGGAGGTTTGAAAAGAGCGGGAGCTGAGAGTCGCGGAGGTTTGAAAAGAGCGGGAGCTGAGAGTCGCGGAGGTTTGAAAAGAGCGGGAGCTGAGAGTCGCGGAGGTTTGAAAAGAGCGGGACCTGAAAGTCGCGGAGGTTTGAAGAGAGCGGGAGCTGAGAGTCGCGGAGGTTTGAAAAGAGCGGGAGCTGAGAGTCGCGGAGGTTTGAAAAGAGCGGGAGCTGAGAGTCGCGGAGGTTTGAAAAGAGCGGGAGCTGAGAGTCGCGGAGGTTTGCAAAGAGCGGGAGCTGAGAGTCGCGGAGGTTTGAAAAGAGCAGGACCTGAGAGTCGCGGAGGTTTGAAAAGAGGGGGAGCTGAGAGTCGCGGAGGTTTGAAAAGAGTGGGAGCTGAGAGTCGCGGAGGTTTGAAAAGAGCGGGAGCTGAGAGTCGCGGATGTTTGAAAAGAGCGGGAGCTGAGAGTCGCGCAGGTTTGAAAAGAGCGGGAGCTGAGAGTCGCGGAGGTTTGAAAAGAGCGGGAGCTGAGAGTCGCGGAGGTTTGCAAAGAGCGGGAGCTGAGAGTCGCGGAGGTTTGAAAAGAGCGGGAGCTGAGAGTCGCGGAGGTTTGAAAAGATCGGGAGCTGAGAGTCGCGGAGGTTTGAAAAGAGAGGGAGCTGAGAGTCGCGGAGGTTTGAAAAGAGCGGGACCTGAGAGTCCCGGAGGTTTGAAAAGAGCGGGAGCTGAGAGTCGCGGAGGTTTCAAAAGAGCGGGAGCTGAGGCTCGTGGAGGTTTGTAAAGAGCAGGACCTGAGAGTCGCGGAGGTTTGAAAAGAGCGGGAGCTGAGAGTCACGGAGGTTTGAAAAGAGCGGGAGCTGAGAGTCGCGGAGGTTTGAAAAGAGCGGGAGCTGAGAATCGCGGTGGTTTGAAAAGAGCGGGAGCTGAGAGTCGCAGAGGTTTGAAAAGAGCGGGAGCTGAGAGTCTCGGAGGTTTAAAAATGGCCGGAGCTGAGAGTCGCGGAGGTTTGAAAAGGGCGGGAGCTGTTAGTCGCGGAGGTTTGAAAAGAGCGGGAGATGAGAGTCGCGGAGGTTTGAAAAGAGCGGGAGCTGAGAGTCACGGAGGTTTGCAAAGAGCGGGAGCTGAGAGTCGCGGAGGTTTGAAAAGAGCGAGAGCTGAGAATCGCGGAGGTTTGACAAGAGCGGGAGCTTGGAGTCGCAGAGGTTTGAATAGAGCGGAAGCTGAGAGCCGCGGAGGTTTGAAAAGAGCGGGAGCTGAGAGTCGCGGAGGTTTGAAAAGAGCGGAACCTCAGAGTCGCGGAGGTTTGAGAAGAGCGGGAGCTGAGAGTCGCGGAGGTTTGCAAAGAGCGGGAGCTGAGAGTCGCGGAGGTTTGAAAAGAGCAGGACCTGAGAGTCGCGGAGGTTTGAAAAGAGGGGGAGCTGAGAGTCGCGGAGGTTTGAAAAGAGGGGGAGCTGAGAGTCGCGGAGGTTTGAAAAGAGCGGGAGCTGAGAGTCGCGGATGTTTGAAAAGAGCGGGAGCTGAGAGTCGCGCAGGTTTGAAAAGAGCGGGAGCTGAGAGTCGCGGAGGTTTGAAAAGAGCGGGAGCTGAGAGTCGCGGAGGTTTGCAAAGAGCGGGAGCTGAGAGTCGCGGAGGTTTGAAAAGAGCTGGACCTGAGAGTCGCGGAGGTTTGAAAAGATCGGGAGCTGAGAGTCGCGGAGGTTTGAAAAGAGAGGGAGCTGAGAGTCACGGAGGTTTGAAAAGAGCGGGACCTGAGAGTCCCGGAGGTTTGAAAAGAGCGGGAGCTGAGAGTCGCGGAGGTTTCAAAAGAGCGGGAGCTGAGGCTCGTGGAGGTTTGTAAAGAGCAGGACCTGAGAGTCGCGGAGGTTTGAAAAGAGCGGGAGCTGAGAGTCAAGGAGGTTTGAAAAGAGCGGGAGCTGAGAGTCGCGGAGGTTTGAAAAGAGCGGGAGCTGAGAGTCGCGGAGGTTTGAAAAGAGCGGGAGCTGAGAGTCGCGGAGGTTTGAAAAGAGCGGGAGCTGAGAGTCACGGAGGTTTGAAAAGAGCGGGTCCTGAGAGTCGCGGAGGTTTGAAGAGAGCGGGAGCTGAGAGTCGCGGAGGTTTGCAAAGAGCGGGAGCTGAGAGTCGCGGAGGTTTGAAAAGAGCAGGACCTGAGAGTCGTGGAGGTTTGAAAAGAGCGGGAGCTGAGAGTCACGGAGGTTTGAAAAGATCGGGAGCTGAGAGTCGCGGATGTTTGAAATGAGCGGGAGCTGAGAATCGCGGTGGTTTGAAAAGAGCGGGAGCTGAGAGTCGCAGAGGTTTGAAAAGAGCGGGAGCTGAGAGTCTCGGAGGTTTAAAAATGGCCGGAGCTGAGAGTCGCGGAGGTTTGAAAAGGGCGGGAGCTGTTAGTCGCGGAGGTTTGAAAAGAGCGGGAGCTGAGAGTCGCGGAGGTTTGAAAAGAGCGGGAGCTGAGAGTCGCGGAGGTTTGCAAAGAGCGGGAGCTGAGAGTCGCGGAGGTTTGAAAAGAGCGAGAGCTGAGAGTCGCGGAGGTTTGACAAGAGCGGGAGCTGGGAGTCGCAGAGGTTTGAAAAGAGCGGAAGCTCAGAGCCGCGAAGGTTTGAAAAGAGCGGGAGTTGAGAGTCGCGGAGGTTTGAAAAGAGCGGGAGCTGAGAGTCGCGGAGGTTTGAAAAGAGCGGGAGCTGAGAGTCGCGGAGGTTTGAAAAGAGCTGGAGCTGATAGTCGCGGTGGTTTGAAAAGAGCTGGAGCTGAGAGTCGCGGTGGTTTGAAAAGAGCGGGAGCTGAGAGTCGCGGAGGCTTGAAAAGAGCGGGAGCTGAGATTCGCGGAGGTTTGAAAAGAGCGTGAGCTGAGAGTCGCGGAGGTTTGAAAAGAGCGGGAGCTGAGAGTCGCGGAGATTTGAAAAGAGCGGGAGCTGAGAGTCGCGGTGGTTTGAAAAGAGCGGGAGCTGAGAGTCGTGGAGGTTTGAAAAGAGCGGGAGCTGTTAGTCACGGAGGTTTGAAAAGAGCGGGAGCTGAGAGTCGCGGTGGTTTGAAAAGAGCGGGAGCTGAGAGTCGATGAGGCTTGAAAAGAGCGGGAGCTGAGAGTCGTGGACGTTTGAAAAGAGCGGGAGCTGTTAGTCACGGAGGTTTGAAAAGAGCGGTAGCTGAGAGTCGCGGAAGTTTGTAAAGAACTGGAGCTGAGAGTCGCGGAGGTTTGATAAGAGCGGGAGCTGAGAGTCGCGGAGGATTGCAAAGAGCGGGAGCTGAGAGTCGCGGAGGTTTGAAAAGAGCGGGACCTGAGAGTCGCGGAGATTTGAAAAGAGCGGGAGCTGAGAGTCGCGGAGGTTTGAAAAGAGCGGGAGCTGAGAGTCGCGGAGGTTTGAAAAGAGCGGGACCTGAGAGTCGCGGAGGTTTGAAAAGAGCGGGAGCTGAGAGTCGCGGAGGTTTGCAAAGAGCGGGAGCTGAGAGTCGCGGAGGTTTGAAAAGAGCTGGACCTGAGAGTCGCGGAGGTTTGAAAAGAGCGGGAGCTGAGAGTCAAGGAGGTTTGAAAAGAGAGGGAGCTGAGAGTCGCGGAGGTTTGAAAAGAGCGGGACCTGAGAGTCCCGGAGGTTTGAAAAGAGCGGGAGCTGAGAGTCGCGGAGGTTTCAAAGCAGCGGGAGCTGAGGCTCGCGGAGGTTTGAAAAGAGCAGGGCCTGAGAGTCGCGGAGGTTTGAAAAGAGCGGGAGCTGAGAGTCGCGGAGGTTTGAAAAGAGGGGGAGCTGAGAGTCGCGGAGGTTTGAAAAGAGCGGGAGCTGAGAGTCGCGGAGGTTTGAAAAGAGCGGGAGCTGAGAGTCGCGGAGGTTTGAAAAGAGCGGGAGCTGAGAGTCGCGGAGGTTTGAAAAGAGCGGTACCTGAAAGTCGCGGAGGTTTGAAGAGAGCGGGAGCTGAGAGTCGCGGAGGTTTGAAAAGAGCGGGAGCTGAGAGTCGCGGAGGTTTGAAAAGAGCGGGAGCTGAGAGTCGCGGAGGTTTGAAAAGAGCGGGAGCTGAGAGTCGCGGAGGTTTGCAAAGAGCGGGAGCTGAGAGTCGCGGAGGTTTGAAAAGAGCAGGACCTGAGAGTCGCGGAGGTTTGAAAAGAGGGGGAGCTGAGAGTCGCGGAGGTTTGAAAAGAGTGGGAGCTGAGAGTCGCGGAGGTTTGAAAAGAGCGGGAGCTGAGAGTCGCGGATGTTTGAAAAGAGCGGGAGCTGAGAGTCGCGCAGGTTTGAAAAGAGCGGGAGCTGAGAGTCGCGGAGGTTTGAAAAGAGCGGGAGCTGAGAGTCGCGGAGGTTTGCAAAGAGCGGGAGCTGAGAGTCGCGGAGGTTTGAAAAGAGCGGGAGCTGAGAGTCGCGGAGGTTTGAAAAGATCGGGAGCTGAGAGTCGCGGAGGTTTGAAAAGAGAGGGAGCTGAGAGTCGCGGAGGTTTGAAAAGAGCGGGACCTGAGAGTCCCGGAGGTTTGAAAAGAGCGGGAGCTGAGAGTCGCGGAGGTTTCAAAAGAGCGGGAGCTGAGGCTCGTGGAGGTTTGTAAAGAGCAGGACCTGAGAGTCGCGGAGGTTTGAAAAGAGCGGGAGCTGAGAGTCACGGAGGTTTGAAAAGAGCGGGAGCTGAGAGTCGCGGAGGTTTGAAAAGAGCGGGAGCTGAGAGTCGCGGAGGTTTGAAAAGAGCGGGAGCTGAGAGTCGCGGAGGTTTGAAAAGAGCGGGAGCTGAGAGTCACGGAGGTTTGGAAAGAGCGGGACCTGAGAGTCGCGGAGGTTTGAAGAGAGCGGGAGTTGAGAGTCGCGGAGGTTTGCAAAGAGCGGGAGCTGAGAGTCGCGGAGGTTTGAAAAGAGCAGGACCTGAGAGTCGCGGAGGTTTGAAAAGAGCGGGAGCTGAGAGTCACGGAGGTCTGAAAAGAGCAGGAGCTGAGAGTCGCGGAGGTTTGAAAAGAGCGGGAGCTGCGATTCGCGGAGGTTTGAAAAGAGTGGGAGCTGAGAGTCGCGGAGGTTTGAAAAGATCGGGAGCTGAGAGTCGCGGATGTTTGAAATGAGCGGGAGCTGAGAATCGCGGTGGTTTGAAAAGAGCGGGAGCTGAGAGTCGCAGAGGTTTGAAAAGAGCGGGAGCTGAGAGTCTCGGAGGTTTAAAAATGGCCGGAGCTGAGAGTCGCGGAGGTTTGAAAAGGGCGGGAGCTGTTAGTCGCGGAGGTTTGAAAAGAGCGGGAGATGAGAGTCGCGGAGGTTTGAAAAGAGCGGGAGCTGAGAGTCGCGGAGGTTTGCAAAGAGCGGGAGCTGAGAGTCGCGGAGGTTTGAAAAGAGCGAGAGCTGAGAGTCGCGGAGGTTTGACAAGAGCGGGAGCTTGGAGTCGCAGAGGTTTGAAAAGAGCGGAAGCTGAGAGCCGCGGAGGTTTGAAAAGAGCGGGAGCTGAGAGTCGCGGAGGTTTGAAAAGAGCGGAACCTCAGAGTCGCGGAGGTTTGAGAAGAGCGGGAGCTGAGAGTCGCGGAGGTTTGCAAAGAGCGGGAGCTGAGAGTCGCGGAGGTTTGAAAAGAGCAGGACCTGAGAGTCGCGGAGGTTTGAAAAGAGGGGGAGCTGAGAGTCGCGGAGGTTTGAAAAGAGTGGGAGCTGAGAGTCGCGGAGGTTTGAAAAGAGCGGGAGCTGAGAGTCGCGGATGTTTGAAAAGAGCGGGAGCTGAGAGTCGCGCAGGTTTGAAAAGAGCGGGAGCTGAGAGTCGCGGAGGTTTGAAAAGAGCGGGAGCTGAGAGTCGCGGAGGTTTGCAAAGAGCGGGAGCTGAGAGTCGCGGAGGTTTGAAAAGAGCTGGACCTGAGAGTCGCGGAGGTTTGAAAAGATCGGGAGCTGAGAGTCGCGGAGGTTTGAAAAGAGAGGGAGCTGAGAGTCACGGAGGTTTGAAAAGAGCGGGACCTGAGAGTCCCGGAGGTTTGAAAAGAGCGGGAGCTGAGAGTCGCGGAGGTTTCAAAAGAGCGGGAGCTGAGGCTCGTGGAGGTTTGTAAAGAGCAGGACCTGAGAGTCGCGGAGGTTTGAAAAGAGCGGGAGCTGAGAGTCACGGAGGTTTGAAAAGAGCGGGAGCTGAGAGTCGCGGAGGTTTGAAAAGAGCGGGAGCTGAGAGTCGCGGAGGTTTGAAAAGAGCGGGAGCTGAGAGTCGCGGAGGTTTGAAAAGAGGGGGAGCTGAGAGTCGCGGAGGTTTGAAAAGAGCGGGAGCTGAGAGTCGCGGAGGTTTGAAAAGAGCGGGAGCTGAGAGTCGCGGAGGTTTGAAAAGAGCGGGAGCTGAGAGTCGCGGAGGTTTGAAAAGAGCGGGACCTGAAAGTCGCGGAGGTTTGAAGAGAGCGGGAGCTGAGAGTCGCGGAGGTTTGAAAAGAGCGGGAGCTGAGAGTCGCGGAGGTTTGAAAAGAGCGGGAGCTGAGAGTCGCGGAGGTTTGAAAAGAGCGGGAGCTGAGAGTCGCGGAGGTTTGCAAAGAGCGGGAGCTGAGAGTCGCGGAGGTTTGAAAAGAGCAGGACCTGAGAGTCGCGGAGGTTTGAAAAGAGGGGGAGCTGAGAGTCGCGGAGGTTTGAAAAGAGTGGGAGCTGAGAGTCGCGGAGGTTTGAAAAGAGCGGGAGCTGAGAGTCGCGGATGTTTGAAAAGAGCGGGAGCTGAGAGTCGCGCAGGTTTGAAAAGAGCGGGAGCTGAGAGTCGCGGAGGTTTGAAAAGAGCGGGAGCTGAGAGTCGCGGAGGTTTGCAAAGAGCGGGAGCTGAGAGTCGCGGAGGTTTGAAAAGAGCGGGAGCTGAGAGTCGCGGAGGTTTGAAAAGATCGGGAGCTGAGAGTCGCGGAGGTTTGAAAAGAGAGGGAG
The DNA here is from genome assembly GCF_047496885.1 of Scyliorhinus torazame. Lineage (NCBI taxonomy): Eukaryota > Metazoa > Chordata > Chondrichthyes > Carcharhiniformes > Scyliorhinidae > Scyliorhinus > Scyliorhinus torazame. Next base: position 19,468,110 of record NC_092711.1, read on the forward strand.
CTGAGAGTCGCGGAGGTTTGAAAAGAGCGGGACCTGAGAGTCCCGGAGGTTTGAAAAGAGCGGGAGCTGAGAGTCGCGGAGGTTTCAAAAGAGCGGGAGCTGAGGCTCGTGGAGGTTTGTAAAGAGCAGGACCTGAGAGTCGCGGAGGTTTGAAAAGAGCGGGAGCTGAGAGTCACGGAGGTTTGAAAAGAGCGGGAGCTGAGAGTCGCGGAGGTTTGAAAAGAGCGGGAGCTGAGAATCGCGGTGGTTTGAAAAGAGCGGGAGCTGAGAGTCGCAGAGGTTTGAAAAGAGCGGGAGCTGAGAGTCTCGGAGGTTTAAAAATGGCCGGAGCTGAGAGTCGCGGAGGTTTGAAAAGGGCGGGAGCTGTTAGTCGCGGAGGTTTGAAAAGAGCGGGAGATGAGAGTCGCGGAGGTTTGAAAAGAGCGGGAGCTGAGAGTCACGGAGGTTTGCAAAGAGCGGGAGCTGAGAGTCGCGGAGGTTTGAAAAGAGCGAGAGCTGAGAATCGCGGAGGTTTGACAAGAGCGGGAGCTTGGAGTCGCAGAGGTTTGAATAGAGCGGAAGCTGAGAGCCGCGGAGGTTTGAAAAGAGCGGGAGCTGAGAGTCGCGGAGGTTTGAAAAGAGCGGAACCTCAGAGTCGCGGAGGTTTGAGAAGAGCGGGAGCTGAGAGTCGCGGAGGTTTGCAAAGAGCGGGAGCTGAGAGTCGCGGAGGTTTGAAAAGAGCAGGACCTGAGAGTCGCGGAGGTTTGAAAAGAGGGGGAGCTGAGAGTCGCGGAGGTTTGAAAAGAGGGGGAGCTGAGAGTCGCGGAGGTTTGAAAAGAGCGGGAGCTGAGAGTCGCGGATGTTTGAAAAGAGCGGGAGCTGAGAGTCGCGCAGGTTTGAAAAGAGCGGGAGCTGAGAGTCGCGGAGGTTTGAAAAGAGCGGGAGCTGAGAGTCGCGGAGGTTTGCAAAGAGCGGGAGCTGAGAGTCGCGGAGGTTTGAAAAGAGCTGGACCTGAGAGTCGCGGAGGTTTGAAAAGATCGGGAGCTGAGAGTCGCGGAGGTTTGAAAAGAGAGGGAGCTGAGAGTCACGGAGGTTTGAAAAGAGCGGGACCTGAGAGTCCCGGAGGTTTGAAAAGAGCGGGAGCTGAGAGTCGCGGAGGTTTCAAAAGAGAGGGAGCTGAGGCTCGTGGAGGTTTGTAAAGAGCAGGACCTGAGAGTCGCGGAGGTTTGAAAAGAGCGGGAGCTGAGAGTCAAGGAGGTTTGAAAAGAGCGGGAGCTGAGAGTCGCGGAGGTTTGAAAAGAGCGGGAGCTGAGAGTCGCGGAGGTTTGAAAAGAGCGGGAGCTGAGAGTCGCGGAGGTTTGAAAAGAGCGGGAGCTGAGAGTCACGGAGGTTTGAAAAGAGCGGGTCCTGAGAGTCGCGGAGGTTTGAAGAGAGCGGGAGCTGAGAGTCGCGGAGGTTTGCAAAGAGCGGGAGCTGAGAGTCGCGGAGGTTTGAAAAGAGCAGGACCTGAGAGTCGTGGAGGTTTGAAAAGAGCGGGAGCTGAGAGTCACGGAGGTTTGAAAAGATCGGGAGCTGAGAGTCGCGGATGTTTGAAATGAGCGGGAGCTGAGAATCGCGGTGGTTTGAAAAGAGCGGGAGCTGAGAGTCGCAGAGGTTTGAAAAGAGCGGGAGCTGAGAGTCTCGGAGGTTTAAAAATGGCCGGAGCTGAGAGTCGCGGAGGTTTGAAAAGGGCGGGAGCTGTTAGTCGCGGAGGTTTGAAAAGAGCGGGAGCTGAGAGTCGCGGAGGTTTGAAAAGAGCGGGAGCTGAGAGTCGCGGAGGTTTGCAAAGAGCGGGAGCTGAGAGTCGCGGAGGTTTGAAAAGAGCGAGAGCTGAGAGTCGCGGAGGTTTGACAAGAGCGGGAGCTGGGAGTCGCAGAGGTTTGAAAAGAGCGGAAGCTCAGAGCCGCGAAGGTTTGAAAAGAGCGGGAGTTGAGAGTCGCGGAGGTTTGAAAAGAGCGGGAGCTGAGAGTCGCGGAGGTTTGAAAAGAGCGGGAGCTGAGAGTCGCGGAGGTTTGAAAAGAGCTGGAGCTGATAGTCGCGGTGGTTTGAAAAGAGCTGGAGCTGAGAGTCGCGGTGGTTTGAAAAGAGCGGGAGCTGAGAGTCGCGGAGGCTTGAAAAGAGCGGGAGCTGAGATTCGCGGAGGTTTGAAAAGAGCGTGAGCTGAGAGTCGCGGAGGTTTGAAAAGAGCGGGAGCTGAGAGTCGCGGAGATTTGAAAAGAGCGGGAGCTGAGAGTCGCGGTGGTTTGAAAAGAGCGGGAGCTGAGAGTCGTGGAGGTTTGAAAAGAGCGGGAGCTGTTAGTCACGGAGGTTTGAAAAGAGCGGGAGCTGAGAGTCGCGGTGGTTTGAAAAGAGCGGGAGCTGAGAGTCGATGAGGCTTGAAAAGAGCGGGAGCTGAGAGTCGTGGACGTTTGAAAAGAGCGGGAGCTGTTAGTCACGGAGGTTTGAAAAGAGCGGTAGCTGAGAGTCGCGGAAGTTTGTAAAGAACTGGAGCTGAGAGTCGCGGAGGTTTGATAAGAGCGGGAGCTGAGAGTCGCGGAGGATTGCAAAGAGCGGGAGCTGAGAGTCGCGGAGGTTTGAAAAGAGCGGGACCTGAGAGTCGCGGAGATTTGAAAAGAGCGGGAGCTGAGAGTCGCGGAGGTTTGAAAAGAGCGGGAGCTGAGAGTCACGGAGGTTTGAAAAGAGCGGGACCAGAGAGTCCCGGAGGTTTGAAAAGAGCGGGAGTTGAGAGTCGCGGAGATTTGAGAAGAGCCGGAGCTGAGAGTCGCGGAGGCTTGAAAAGAGCGGGGGCTGAGAGTCGCTTAGGATTGAAAAGAGCAGGATCTGAGAGTCGCGGAGGTTGGAAAAGAGTGGGAGCTGAGAGTGGCGGAGGTTTGAAAAGAGCGGGGCTTGAGAGTCGCGGAGGTTTGAAAAGAGCGGGAGTTGTGAGTCGCGGAGGTTTGAAAAGAGCGTGAGCTGAGAGTCGCGGAGGTTTGAAAAGAGCGGGACCTGAGTGTCCCGGAGGTTTGAAAAGAGCGGGTGCTGTGAGTCGCGGAGATTTGAAAAGAACGGGAGCTGAGAGTCGCGGAGGTTTGAAAATAGCGTGAGCTGAAGTCGCGGAGTTGTGAAAATAGCAGGACCTGAGAGTCGTGGAGGTTTGAAAAGAGCGGGAGATGAGAGTCGCGGAGGTTTGAAAAGAGCGTGAGCTGAGAGTCGCGGAGGTTTGAAAAGAGCTGGAGCTGAGAGTCGAGGAGGTTTGAAAAGAGCGGGAGCTGAGGCTCGCGGAGGTTTGAAAAGAGCAGGAACTGAGAGTCGCGGAGGTTTGAAAAGAGCGGGAGCTGAGAGTCGCGGAGGTTTGAAAAGAACGGGAGCTGAGAGTCGCGGAGGTTTGAAAATAGCGTGAGCTGAGAGTCGCGGAGTTGTGAAAATAGCAGGACCTGAGAGTCGTGGAGGTTTGAAAAGAGCGGGAGATGAGAGTCGCGGAGGTTTGAAAAGAGCTGGAGCTGAGAGTCCCGGAGGTTTGAAAAGAGCGGGAGCTGAGAGTCGCGGAGGTTTCAAAGCAGCGGGAGCTGAGGCTCGCGGAGGTTTGAAAAGAGCAGGGCCTGAGAGTCGCGGAGGTTTGAAAAGAGCGGGAGCTGAGAGTCGCGGAGGTTTGAAACGAGCGGGAGCTGAGAGGCGCGGAGGTTCGAAAAGAGCGCGAGTTGATATTCGCGGAGGCTTGAAAAGAGCGGGAGCTGAGAGTCGCGGAGGTTTGAAAAGAGCGGGAGCTGAGAGTCGCAGAGGTTTGAAAAGAGCGGGAGCTGAGAGTCTCGGAGGTTTAAAAATGGCGGGAGCTGAGAGTCGCGGAGGTTTGAAAAGGAAGGGAGCTGTTAGTCGCGGAGGTTTGAAAAGAGCGGGAGCTGAGAGTCGCGGAGGTTTGAAAAGAGCGGGAGCTGAGAGTCGTGGAGTTTTGCAAAGAGCGGGAGCTGAGAGTCGTGGAGGTTTGAAAAGAGCGAGAGCTGAGAGTCGCGGAGGTTTGACAAGAGCGGGAGCTGGGAGTCGCAGAGGTTTGAAAAGAGCGGAAGCTGAGAGCCGCGGAGGTTTGAAAAGAGCGGGAGCTGAGAGTCGCGGAGGTTTGAAAAGTGCGGAACCTCAGAGTCGCGGAGGTTTGAAAAGAGCGGGAGCTGATAGTCGCGGAGGTTTGAAAAGAGCGGGAGCTGAGAGTCGCGGATGTTTGAAAAGAGCGGGAGCTGGGAGTCGCGGAGGTTTGAAAAGAGCGGGAGCTGAGATTCGCGGAGGTTTGAAAAAAGCGGGAGCTGATAGTCGCGGTGGTTTGAAAAGAGCTGGAGCTGAGAGTCGCGGTGGTTTGAAAAGAGCGGGAGCTGAGAGTCGCGGAGGCTTGAAAAGAGCGGGAGCTGAGAGTCGCGGAGGTTTGAAAAGAGCGGGAGCTGAGATTCGCGGAGGTTTGAAAAGAGAGGGAGCTGAGAGTCGCGGAGATTTGAAAAGAGCGGGAGCTGAGAGTCGTGGAGGTTTGAAAAGAGCGGGAGCTGTTAGTCACGGAGGTTTGAAAAGAGCGGGAGCTGAGAGTCGCGGAAGTTTGAAAAGAACTGGAGCTGAGAGTCGCGGCGGTTTGAAAAGAGCGGGAGCTGAGAGTCGCGGAGGTTTGCAAAGAGCGGGAGCTGAGAGTCGCGGAGGTTTGAAAAGAGCGGGACCTGAGAGTCGCCGAGATTTGAAAAGAGCGGGAGCTGAGAGTCGCGGAGGTTTGAAAAGAGCGGGAGCCAAAAGTCGCGGAGGTTTGAAAAGAGCGGGACCTGAGAGTCCCGGAGGTTTGAAAAGAGCGGGAGTTGAGAGTCGCGGAGATTTGAAAAGAGCCGGAGCTGAGAGTCGCGGAGGTTTGAAAAGAGCGGGAGCTGAGAGTCGCGTAGGATTGAAAAGAGCAGGACCTGAGAGTCGCGGAGGTTGGAAAAGAGCGTGAGCTGAGAGTCGCGGTGATTTGAAAAGAGCGGGGCTTGAGAGTCGCGGAGGTTTGAAAAGAGCAGGAGTTGTGAGTCGCGGAGGTTTGAAAAGAGCGTGAGCTGAGAATCGCGGAGATTTGAAAAGAGCGGGACCTGAGTGTCCCGGAGATTTGAAAAGAGCGGGTGCTGTGAGTCGCGGAGATTTGAAAAGAACGGGAGCTGAGAGTCGCGGAGGTTTGAAAATAGCGTGAGCTGAGAGTCGCGGAGGTGTGAATATAGCAGGACCTGAGAGTCGCGGAGGTTTGAAAAGGGCGGGAGATGAGAGTCGCGGAGGTTTGAAAAGAGCGTGAGCTGAGAGTCGCGGAGGTTTGAAAAGAGCGGGACCTGAGAGTCGCGGAGGTTTGAAAAGAGCGGGAGCTGAGAGTCGCGGAGGTTTGCAAAGAGCGGGAGCTGAGAGTCGCGGAGGTTTGAAAAGAGCTGGACCTGAGAGTCGCGGAGGTTTGAAAAGAGCGGGAGCTGAGAGTCGCGGAGGTTTGAAAAGAGAGGGAGCTGAGAGTCGCGGAGGTTTGAAAAGAGCGGGACCTGAGAGTCCCGGAGGTTTGAAAAGAGCGGGAGCTGAGAGTCGCGGAGGTTTCAAAGCAGCGGGAGCTGAGGCTCACGGAGGTTTGAAAAGAGCAGGGCCTGAGAGTCGCGGAGGTTTGAAAAGAGCGGGAGCTGAGAGTCGCGGAGGTTTGAAAAGAGGGGGAGCTGAGAGTCGCGGAGGTTTGAAAAGAGCGGGAGCTGAGAGTCGCGGAGGTTTGAAAAGAGCGGGAGCTGAGAGTCGCGGAGGTTTGAAAAGAGCGGGACCTGAAAGTCGCGGAGGTTTGAAGAGAGCGGGAGCTGAGAGTCGCGGAGGTTTGAAAAGAGCGGGAGCTGAGAGTCGCGGAGGTTTGAAAAGAGTGGGAGCTGAGAGTCGCGGAGGTTTGAAAAGAGCGGGAGCTGAGAGTCGCGGACGTTTGCAAAGAGCGGGAGCTGAGAGTCGCGGAGGTTTGAAAAGAGCAGGACCTGAGAGTCGCGGAGGTTTGAAAAGAGGGGGAGCTGAGAGTCGCGGAGGTTTGAAAAGAGTGGGAGCTGAGAGTCGCGGAGGTTTGAAAAGAGCGGGAGCTGAGAGTCGCGGATGTTTGAAAAGAGCGGGAGCTGAGAGTCGCGCAGGTTTGAAAAGAGCGGGAGCTGAGAGTCGCGGAGGTTTGAAAAGAGCGGGAGCTGAGAGTCGCGGAGGTTTGCAAAGAGCGGGAGCTGAGAGTCGCGGAGGTTTGAAAAGAGCGGGAGCTGAGAGTCGCGGAGGTTTGAAAAGATCGGGAGCTGAGAGTCGCGGAGGTTTGAAAAGAGAGGGAGCTGAGAGTCGCGGAGGTTTGAAAAGAGCGGGACCTGAGAGTCCCGGAGGTTTGAAAAGAGCGGGAGCTGAGAGTCGCGGAGGTTTCAAAAGAGCGGGAGCTGAGGCTCGTGGAGGTTTGTAAAGAGCAGGACCTGAGAGTCGCGGAGGTTTGAAAAGAGCGGGAGCTGAGAGTCGCGGAGGTATGAAAAGAGCGGGAGCTGAGAGTCGCGGAGGTTTGAAAAGAGCGGGAGCTGAGAGTCGCGGAGGTTTGAAAAGAGCGGGAGCTGAGAGTCACGGAGGTTTGAAAAGAGCGGGACCTGAGAGTCGCGGAGGTTTGAAGAGAGCGGGAGCTGAGAGTCGCGGAGGTTTGAAAAGAGCAGGACCTGAGAGTCGCGGAGGTTTGAAAAGAGCGGGAGCTGAGAGTCACGGAGGTCTGAAAAGAGCAGGAGCTAAGAGTCGCGGAGGTTTGAAAAGAGCGGGAGCTGCGATTCGCGGAGGTTTGAAAAGAGTGGGAGCTGAGAGTCGCGGAGGTTTGAAAAGATCGGGAGCTGAGAGTCGCGGATGTTTGAAATGAGCGGGAGCTGAGAATCGCGGTGGTTTGAAAAGAGCGGGAGCTGAGAGTCGCAGAGGTTTGAAAAGAGCGGGAGCTGAGAGTCTCGGAGGTTTAAAAATGGCCGGAGCTGAGAGTCGCGGAGGTTTGAAAAGGGCGGGAGCTGTTAGTCGCGGAGGTTTGAAAAGAGCGGGAGATGAGAGTCGCGGAGGTTTGAAAAAAGCGGGAGCTGAGAGTCGCGGAGGTTTGCAAAGAGCGGGAGCTGAGAGTCGCGGAGGTTTGAAAAGAGCGAGAGCTGAGAGTCGCGGAGGTTTGACAAGAGCGGGAGCTGGGAGTCGCAGAGGTTTGAAAAGAGCGGAAGCTGAGAGCCGCGGAGGTTTGAAAAGAGCGGGAGCTGAGAGTCGCGGAGGTTTGAAAAGAGCGGAACCTCAGAGTCGCGGAGGTTTGAAAAGAGCGGGAGCTGAGAGTCGCGGAGGTTTGCAAAGAGCGGGAGCTGAGAGTCGCGGAGGTTTGAAAAGAGCAGGACCTGAGAGTCGCGGAGGTTTGAAAAGAGGGGGAGCTGAGAGTCGCGGAGGTTTGAAAAGATTGGGAGCTGAGAGTCGCGGAGGTTTGAAAAGAGCGGGAGCTGAGAGTCGCGGATGTTTGAAAAGAGCGGGAGCTGAGAGTCGCGCAGGTTTGAAAAGAGCGGGAGCTGAGAGTCGCGGAGGTTTGAAAAGAGCGGGAGCTGAGAGTCGCGGAGGTTTGCAAAGAGCGGGAGCTGAGAGTCGCGGAGGTTTGAAAAGAGCTGGACCTGAGAGTTGCGGAGGTTTGAAAAGATCGGGAGCTGAGAGTCGCGGAGGTTTGAAAAGAGAGGGAGCTGAGAGTCACGGAGGTTTGAAAAGAGCGGGACCTGAGAGTCCCGGAGGTTTGAAAATAGCGGGAGCTGAGAGTCGCGGAGGTTTCAAAAGAGCGGGAGCTGAGGCTCGTGGAGGTTTGTAAAGAGCAGGACCTGAGAGTCGCGGAGGTTTGAAAAGAGCGGGAGCTGAGAGTCACGGAGGTTTGAAAAGAGCGGGAGCTGAGAGTCGCGGAGGTTTGAAAAGAGCGGGAGCTGAGAGTCGCGGAGGTTTGAAAAGAGCGGGAGCTGAGAGTCGCGGAGGTTTGAAAAGAGCGGGAGCTGAGAGTCATGGAGGTTTGAAAAGAGCGGGTCCTGAGAGGCGCGGAGGTTTGAAGAGAGCGGGAGCTGAGAGTCGCGGAGGTTTGCAAAGAGCGGGAGCTGAGAGTCGCGGAGGTTTGAAAAGAGCAGGACCTGAGAGTCGCGGAGGTTTGAAAAGAGCGGGAGCTGAGAGTCACGGAGGTTTGAAAAGATCGGGAGCTGAGAGTCGCGGATGTTTGAAATGAGCGGGAGCTGAGAATCGCGGTGGTTTGAAAAGAGCGGGAGCTGAGAGTCGCAGAGGTTTGAAAAGAGCGGGAGCTGAGAGTCTCGGAGGTTTAAAAATGGCCGGAGCTGAGAGTCGCGGAGGTTTGAAAAGGGCGGGAGCTGTTAGTCGCGGAGGTTTGAAAAGAGCGGGAGCTGAGAGTCGCGGAGGTTTGAAAAGAGCGGGAGCTGAGAGTCGCGGAGGTTTGCAAAGAGCGGGAGCTGAGAGTCGCGGAGGTTTGAAAAGAGCGAGAGCTGAGAGTCGCGGAGGTTTGACAAGAGCGGGAGCTGGGAGTCGCAGAGGTTTGAAAAGAGCGGAAGCTGAGAGCCGCGAAGGTTTGAAAAGAGCGGGAGCTGAGAGTCGCGGAGGTTTGAAAAGAGCGGAACCTCAGAGTCGCGGAGGTTTGAAAAGAGCGGGAGCTGAGAGTCGCGGAGGTTTGAAAAGAGCGGGAGCTGAGAGTCGCGGATGTTTGAAAAGAGCGGGAGCTGAGAGTCGCGGAGGTTTGAAAAGAGCGGGAGCTGAGATTCGCGGAGGTTTGAAAAGAGCGGGAGCTGAAAGTCGCGGAGATTTGAAAAGAGCATGACCTGAGAGTCGCGGAGGTTTGAAACGAGCGGGAGCTGAGAGGCGCGGAGGTTTGAAAAGAGCTGGAGCTGATAGTCGCGGTGGTTTGAAAAGAGCTGGAGCTGAGAGTCGCGGTGGTTTGAAAAGAGCGGGAGCTGAGAGTCGCGGAGGCTTGAAAAGAGCGGGAGCTGAGATTCGCGGAGGTTTGAAAAGAGCGGGAGCTGAGAGTCGCGGAGGTTTGAAAAGAGCGGGAGCTGAGAGTCGCGGAGATTTGAAAAGAGCGGGAGCTGAGAGTCGCGGTGGTTTGAAAAGAGCGGGAGCTGAGAGTCGTGGAGGTTTGAAAAGAGCGGGAGCTGTTAGTCACGGAGGTTTGAAAAGAGCGGGAGCTGAGAGTCGCGGTGGTTTGAAAAGAGCGGGAGCTGAGAGTCGCGGAGGCTTGAAAAGAGCGGGAGCTGAGAGTCGTGGACGTTTGTAAGAGCGGGAGCTGTTAGTCACCGAGGTTTGAAAAGAGCGGTAGCTGAGAGTCGCGGAAGTTTGTAAAGAACTGGAGCTGAGAGTCGCGGAGGTTTGATAAGAGCGGGAGCTGAGAGTCGCGGAGGATTGCAAAGAGCGGGAGCTGAGAGTCGCGGAGGTTTGAAAAGAGCGGGACCTGAGAGTCGCGGAGATTTGAAAAGAGCGGGAGCTGAGAGTCGCGGAGGTTTGAAAAGAGCGGGAGCTGAGAGTCACGGAGGTTTGAAAAGAGCGGGACCAGAGAGTCCCGGAGGTTTGAAAAGAGCGGGAGTTGAGAGTCGCGGAGATTTGAGAAGAGCCGGAGCTGAGAGTCGCGGCGGCTTGAAAAGAGCGGGGGCTGAGAGTCGCTTAGGATTGAAAAGAGCAGGATCTGAGAGTCGCGGAGGTTGGAAAAGAGCGGGAGCTGAGAGTGGCGGAGGTTTGAAAAGAGCGGGGCTTGAGAGTCGCGGAGGTTTGAAAAGAGCGGGAGTTGTGAGTCGCGGAGGTTTGAAAAGAGCGTGAGCTGAGAGTCGCGGAGGTTTGAAAAGAGCGGGACCTGAGTGTCCCGGAGGTTTGAAAAGAGCGGGTGCTGTGAGTCGCGGAGATTTGAAAAGAACGGGAGCTGAGAGTCGCGGACGTTTGAAAATAGCGTGAGCTGAGAGTCGCGGAGTTGTGAAAATAGCAGGACCTGAGAGTCGTGGAGGTTTGAAAAGAGCGGGAGATGAGAGTCGCGGAGGTTTGAAAAGAGCGTGAGCTGAGAGTCGCGGAGGTTTGAAAAGAGCTGGAGCTGAGAGTCGAGCAGGTTTGAAAAGAGCGGGAGCTGAGGCTCGCGGAGGTTTGAAAAGAGCAGGAACTGAGAGTCGCGGAGGTTTGAAAAGAGCGGGAGCTGAGAGTCGCGGAGGTTTGAAAAGAACGGGAGCTGAGAGTCGCGGAGGTTTGAAAATAGCGTGAGCTGAGAGTCGCGGAGTTGTGAAAATAGCAGGACCTGAGAGTCGTGGAGGTTTGAAAAGAGCGGGAGATGAGAGTCGCGGAGGTTTGAAAAGAGCTGGAGCTGAGAGTCGCGGAGGTTTGAAAAGAGCGGGAACTGAGGCTCGCGGAGGTTTGAAAAGAGCAGGACCTGAGAGTCGCGGAGGATTGAAAAGAGCGGGAGCTGAGAGTCACGGAGGTTTGAAAAGAGCGGGAGCTGAGAGTCGCGGAGGTTTGAAAAGAGCGGGAGATGAGAGTCGCGGAGGTTTGAAAAGAGCTGGAGCTGAGATTCGCGGAGGTTTGAAAAGAGCGGGAGCTAAGAGTCGCAGAGGTTTGAAAAGAGCGGGAGCTGAGAGCCGCGGAGGTTTGAAAAGAGCTGGAGATGAGAGTCGCGGAGTTTTGAAAAGAGCGGGAGCTTAGAGTCGCGGAGGTTTGAAAAGAGCGGGAGCTGACAGTCGCGCAGGTTTGAAAAGATAGGGAGCTGAGAGTCATGGAGGTTTTTAAAGAGCGGGAGCTGAGAGTCGCGGAGGTTTGAAAAGAGCGGGAGCTGAGAGTCGCCGAGGTTTGAAAAGAGCGGGAGCTGAGAGTCGCGGAGGTTTGAAAAGAGCGGGAGCTGAGAGTCGCGCAGGTTTGAAAAGAGCGGGAGCTAAGAGTCGCGGAGGTTTGAAAAGAGCGGGAGCTGAGAGTCGCGGAGGTTGGAAAAGAGCGGGAGCTGAGAGTCGCGGAGGTTTGAAAAGAGCGGGAGCTGAGAGTCGCGGAGGTTTGAAAAGAGCTGGAGCTACGAGTCAAAGAGGTTTGAAAAGAGCGGGAGCTGAGAGACGCGGAGGTTTGAAAAGAGCGGGAGATGAGAGTCGCGGAGGTTTGAAAAGAGCGGGAGCTTAGAGTCGCGGAGGTTTGAAAAGAGCGGGAGCTGAGAGTCGCGCAGGTTTGAAAAGAGCGGGAGCTGAGAGTCATGGAGGTTTGTAAAGAGCGGGAGCTGAGAGTCGCAGAGGTTTGAAAAGAGCGGGAGCTGAGAGTCGCGGAGGTTTGAAAAGAGCGGGAGCTGAGAGTCGCGGAGGTTTGAAAAGAGCGGGAGCTGAGAGTCGCGGAGGTTTGAAAAGAGCGGGAGCTAAGAGTCGCGGAGGTTTGAAAAGAGCGGGAGCTGAGAGTCGCGGAGGTTTGAAAAGAGCGGGAGCTGAGAGTCGCGGAGGTTTGAAATGAGCGGGAGCTGAGAGTCGCGGAGGTTTGAAAAGAGCAGGTGCTGAGAGTCGCGGAGGTTTGAAAAGACCGGGAGCTAAGAGTCGCGGAGGTTTGAAAAGAGCGGGAACTGAGAGTCGTGGAGGTTTGAAAACAGCGGGAGCTGAGAGTCGCGGAGGTTTGAAAAGAGCGGGAGCTGAGAGTCGCGGAGGTTTGAAAAGAGCGGGAGCTGAGAGTCGCGGAGTTTTGAAAAGAGCGGGAGCTGAGAGTCACGGAGGTTTGAAATGAGCGGGAGCTGAGAGTCGCGGAGGTTTGAAAAGAGCGGGTGCTGAGAGTCGCGGAGGTTTGAAAAGAGCGGGAGCTGAGAGTCGCGGAGGTTTGAAAAGAGCGGGAGCTAAGAGTCGCAGAGGTTTGAAAAGAGCGGGAGCTGAGAGCAGCGGAGGTTTGAAAAGAGCGGGAGATGAGAGTCGCGGAGGTTTGAAAAGAGCGGGAGCTTAGAGTCGCGGAGGTTTGAAAAGAGCGGGAGCTGAGAGTCGCGCAGGTTTGAAAAGAGCGGGAGCTGAGAGTCGCGGAGGTTTGTAAAGAGCGGGAGCTGAGAGTCGCGGCGGTTTGAAAAGAGCGGGAGCTGAGAGTCGCCGTGGTTTGAAAAGAGCGGGAGCTGAGAGTCGCGGAGGTTTGAAAAGAGCGGGAGCTGAGAGTCGGGGAGGTTTGAAAAGAGCGGGAGCTAAGAGTCGCGGAGGTTTGAAAAGAGCGGGAGCTGAGAGTCGCGGAGGTTTGAAAAGAGCGGGAGCTGAGAGTCGCGGAGGTTTGAAATGAGCGGGAGCTGAGAGTCGCGGAGGTTTGAAAAGAGCGGGTGCTGAGAGTCGCGGAGGTTTGAAAAGACCGGGAGCTATGAGTCGCGGAGGTTTGAAAAGAGCGGGAGCTGAGAGTCGCGGAGGTTTGAAAACAGCGGGAGCTGAGAGTCGCGGAGGTTTGAAAAGAGCGGGAGCTGAGAGTCGCGGAGGTTTGAAAAGAGCGGGAGCTGAGAGTCGCGGAGTTTTGAAAAGAGCGGGAGCTGAGAGTCACGGAGGTTTGAAATGAGCGGGAGCTGAGAGTCGGGGAGGTTTGAAAAGAGCGGGTGCTGAGAGTCGCGGAGGTTTGAAAAGACCGGGAGCTAAGAGTCGCGGAGGTTTGAAAATAGCGGGAGCTGAGAGTCACGTAGGTTTGAAAACAGTGGGAGCTGAGAGTCGCGGAGGTTTGAAAAGAGCGGGAGCTGAGAGTCGGGGAGGTTTGAAAGGAGCGGGAGCTGAGAGTCGCGGAGGTTTGAAAAGAGCGGGAGCTGAGAGTCGCGGAGTTTTGAAAAGAGCGGGAGCTGAGAGTCGCGGATGTTTGAAAAGAGCGGGAGCTGAGAGTAGCGGAGGTTTGAAAAGAGCTGGTGCTAAGAGTCGCGGAGTTTTGAAAAGAGCGGGAGCTGAGAGTCGCGGACGTTTGCAAAGAGCGGGAGCTGAGAGTCGCGGAGGTCTGAAAAGAGCGGGAGCTTAGAGTCGCGGAGATTTGAAAAGAGCGGGAGCTTAGAGTCGCGGAGGTTTGAAAAGAGCGGGAGCTGAGAGTCGCGGAGGTTTGCAAAGAGCGGGAGCTGAGAGTCGCGGAGGTTTGAAAAGGGCGGGACCTGAGAGTCGCGGAGATTTGAAAAGAGCGGGAGCTGAGAGTCGCGGAGGTTTGAAAAGAGCGGGAGCTGAGAGTCGCGGAGGTTTGAAAAGAGCGTGACCTGAGAGTCGCGGAGGTTTGAAGAGAGCAGGAGCTGAGAGTCGCGGAGGTTTGAAAAGAGCGCGAGCTGAGAGTCCCGGAGGTTTGAAAAGAGCGGGAGCTGAGAGTCGCGGAGGTTTGAAAAGAGCGGGAGCTGAGAGTCGCGGAGGTTTGCAAAGAGCGGGAGCTGAGAGTCGAGGAGGTTTGAAAAGAGCAGGACCTGAGAGTCGCGGAGATTTGAAAAGAGGGGGAGCTTAGAGTCGCGGAGGTTTGAAAAGAGCGGGAGCTGAGAGTCGCAGAGGTTTGAAAAGAGCGGGAGCTGAGAGTCGCGGAGGTTTGAAAAGAGCGGGAGCTGAGAGTCGCAGAGGTTTGAAAAGAGCGGGAGCTGAGAGTCGCGGAGGTTTGAAAAGAGCGGGACCTGAGAGTCGCGGAGGTTTGAAGAGAGCGGGAGCTGAGAGTCGCGGAGGTTTGAAAAGAGCGGGAGCTGAGTGTCGCGGAGGTTTGAAAAGAGCGGGAGCTGAGAGTCGCGGAGGTTTGAAAAGAGCGGGAGCTGAGAGTCGCGGAGGTTTGCAAAGAGCGGGAGCTGAGAGTCGCGGAGGTTTGAAAAGAGCAGGACCTGAGAGTCGCGGAGGTTTGAAAAGAGGGGGAGATGAGAGTCGCGGAGGTTTGAAAAGAGTGGGAGCTGAGTGTCGCGGAGGTTTGAAAAGAGCGGGAGCTGAGAGTCGCGGAGGTTTGAAAAGAGCGGGAGCTGGGAGTCGCGGAGGTTTGAAAAGAGCGGGAGCTGAGAGCCGCGGAGGTTTGAAAAGAGTGGGAGATGAGAGTCGCGGAGGTTTGAAAAGAGCGGGAGCTTAGAGTCGCGGAGGTTTGAAAAGAGCGGGAGCTGAGAGTCGCGCAGGTTTGAAAAGAGCGGGAGCTGAGAGTCGCGGAGGTTTGCAAAGAGCGGGAGCTGAGAGTCGCGGAGGTTTGAAAAGAGCGGGAGCTGAGAGTCGCCGAGGTTTGAAAAGAGCGGGAGCTGAGAGTCGCGGAGGTTTGAAAAGAGCAGGAGCTGAGAGTCGCGGAGGTTTGAAAAGAGCGGGAGCTAAGAGTCGCGGAGGTTTGAAAAGAGCGGGAGCTGAGAGTCGCGGAGGTTTGAAAAGATCGCGAACTGAGAGTCGCGGAGGTTTGAAATGAGCGGGAGCTGAGAGTCGCGGAGGTTTGAAAAGAGCGGGTGCTGAGAGTCGCGGAGGTTTGAAAAGACCGGGAGCTAAGAGTCGCGGAGGTTTGAAAAGAGCGGGAGCTGAGAGTCGTGGAGGTTTGAAAAGAGCGGGAGCTGTGAGTCGCGGAGGTTTGAAAAGAGCGGAAGCTGAGAGTCGCGGAGGTTTGAAAAGAGCGGGAGCTGAGAGTCGCGGAGGTTTGAAATGAGCGGGAGCTGAGAGTCGCGGAGGTTTGAAAAGAGCGGGTGCTGAGAGTCGCGGAGGTTTGAAAAGACCGGGAGCTAAGAGTCGCGGAGGTTTGAAAAGAGTGGGAGCTGAGAGTCGCGGAGGTTTGAAAAGAGCGGGAGCAGAGAGTCCCGGAGATTTGAAAAGAGCGGGAGCTTAGAGTCGCGGAGGTTTGAAAAGAGCGGGAGCTGAGAGTCGCGGAGGTTTGATAAGAGCGGGAGCTGAGAGTCGCGGCTGTTTGAAAAGAGCGGGAGCTGAGAGTCGCGGAGGTTTGAAAAGAGCGGGTGCTGAGAGTCGCGGAGTTTTGAAAAGAGCGGGAGCTGAGAGTCGCGGAGGTTTGAAAAGAGCGGGAGCTGAGAGTCCCGGAGGTTTGAAAAGAGCGGGAGCTGAGAGTCGCGGAGGTTTGAAAAGAGCGGGAGCTGAGAGTCGCGGAGGTTTGAAAAGAGCGGGAGCTGGGAGTCGCGGAGGTTTGAAAAGAGCGGGAGCTGAGAGTCGCGGAATTTTGAAAAGAGCGGGAGCTGAGAGTCGCGTAGGTTTGAAAAGAGCGGGAGCTGAGAGTCCCGGAGATTTGAAAAGAGCGGGAGCTTAGAGTCGCGGAGGTTTGAAAAGAGCGGGAGCTGAGAGTCGCGGAGGTTTGAAAAGAGCGGGAGCTGAGAGTCGCGGATGTTTGAAAAGAGCGGGAGCTGAGAGTCGCGGAGGTTTGAAAAGAGCGGGTGCTAAGAGTCGCGGAGGTTTGAAAAGAGCGGGAGCTGAGAGTCGCGGAAGTTTGCAAAGAGCGGGAGCTGAGAGTCGCGGAGGTTTGAAAAGAGCGGGAGCTGAGAGTCGCGGAGGTTTGAAAAGAGCGGGAGCTGAGAGTCGCAGAGGTTTGAAAAGAGCGGGAGCTGAGAGTCGCGGAATTTTGAAAAGAGCGGGAGCTGAGAGTCGCGGAGGTTTGAAAAGAGCGGGAGCTGAGAGTCCCGGAGATTTGAAAAGAGCGGGAGCTTAGAGTCGCGGAGGTTTGAAAAGAGCGGGAGCTGAGAGTCGCGGAGGTTTGAAAAGAGCGGGAGCTGAGAGTCGCGGATGTTTGAAAAGAGCGGGAGCTGAGAGTCGCGGAGGTTTGAAAAGAGCGGGTGCTAAGAGTCGCGGAGGTTTGAAAAGAGCGGGAGCTGAGAGTCGCGGAAGTTTGCAAAGAGCGGGAGCTGAGAGTCGCGGAGGTTTGAACACAGCGGGAGCTAAGGGGGACAACTCTGGACACCAGGCTGAAATTAAAAAACAATTCAGTAGTGACATCACAGCAAAACAATAAGTTCATTGGCTGGTGTTATCGTGCGGGGCGCAGAGTTTGCTGAGTGAGTGCTTGCTGAGAAGGAGAGTGAATAACAGGTTAGCTCTTTCTTTTTCTTTTTTTATCTAGGGGGATGGCAGGGAAGGTAGTGCAGTGTTCCTCCTGCAGAATGTTTGAGGTGAGGGACGTCGACAGTGTCCCTGCTGATTTCACCTGTGGGAAGTGCACCCATCTCCAGCTCCTCAGAAAGCGCGTTAGGGAACTGGAGCTGGAGCTGGATGAACTTCCGAACATTCGGGAGGCAGAGGTGGTCATAGATAGAAGCTTCAGGGATGTAGTTACTCCGATGTCTGTGGCACAGAGTCTGTCCCTGTTGCTCAGATGGGAAGGGGGGAGAGGAGTAGAGCATTAGTCATTGGAGGCTCCATAGTTAGGGGAATAGATATGAGATTCTGTTGGAAGGTGAGAGACTCGTAGTTGGTGTGTTGCCTCCCAGGTGCCAGGGTGCGTGATGTCTCGGATCATGTTTTCGGGATCCTTAAGGGGGAGGGGGAGCAGCCCCAAGTCATGGTCCACATAGGTACCAACGACATAGGGAGGAAAAGGGATAGGGATGTAAGGCAGGAATTCAGGGAGCTAGGGGGGAAACTTAGATCTAGGACAAACAGAGTTATTATCTCTGGGTTGTTACCCGTGCCACGTTATAGCGAGACGAGGAATAGGGAGAGAGAGGAGTTGAACACGTGGCTAAAGGGATGGTGGAGGAGGGAGGGTTTCAGATTTCTGGATAATTGGGGCTCATTCTGGGGTCGGTGGGACCTCTACAAATGGGATGGTCTACACCTGGACCAGAGGGGTACCAATATCTTGGGGGGTGGGGAAATTTTCTAATGCTCTTTGGGAGGGTTTAATCTAGTTCAGCAGGGGCTTGGGAACCTGAATTGGAACTCCAGTATACAGGAGGTTGAGAGTAGTGAGGTCATGAGTAAGGTTTCAAAGTTGCAGGAGTGTACCGGCAGGCAGGAAGGTGGTTTAAAGTGTGTCTTCTTCAATGCCTTGAGCGTCGGGAATGGGTGGGTGAACTTGCAGCATGGGTTGGTACCTGGCACATCGATGTTGTGGCCATTTCGGAGACATGGATAGAGTAGGGACAGGAATGGTTGTCGCAGGTGCTGGGGTTTAGATATTTCAGTAAGCTCAGGGGACTGTTGACCATGAGCTTCAGGGGTTATACAGAGGACAGCCTGGCCACACAGAGATGGGAATGTTGACCAGGAGCTGCAGGAGTTATAAAGAGCACACCCTGGCCACACAGAGATGGGAATGTTGACCAGGAGCTGCAGGGGGTATACAGAGCACACCCTGGCCACACAGAGATGGGGATGTTGACCACGAGCTGCAGGAGTCATACAGAGCACACCCTGGCCACACAGAGATGGGGATGTTGACCAGGAGCAGGGGTATACAGAGCACACCGTGGCCACACATAGATGGGAATGTTGACCAGGAGCTGCAGGGGTTATACAGAGCACATCGTGGCCACAAAGAGATGGGAATGTTGACCAGGAGATGCAGGGGTTATACAGAGCACATCCTGGCCACACAGAGATGGGAATGTTGACCAGGAGCTGCAGGGGTTATACAGAGCACACTCTGGCCACTCAGAGATGGAAATGTTGACCAGGTGCTGCTGGGGTTATACAGAGCACACCCTGGACACACACACAGATGGGAATGTTGACCAGGAGCTGCAGGGGATATACAGAGCACATCCTGGCCACACAGAGATGGGAATGTTGACCAGGAGCTGCAGGGGTTATACAGAGCACACCCTGGACACACACAGAGATGGGAATGTTGACCAGGAGCTGCAGGGGTTATACAGTGCGCACGCTGTCCACACACAGATGGGAGCGTTGACCAGGAGCTGCTGGGGTTATACAGAGCACACCCTGGACACAGGCACAGATGGGAATGTGGACCAGGAGCTGCAGGGGTTATACAGAGCACACCCTGGCCACACACTGATGGGAATGTTGACCAGGAGCTGCAGGGATTATACAGAGCACACCCTGGCACACAGAAATGGGAAATATTGACCAGGAGCTGCAGGGGTTATACAGAGCGCCACCTGGCCTCACAGAGAACGACATGTTGACCAGGAGCTGCAGGAGTAACACAGAGCACACCCTGGCCACACAGAGATGGGAATGTTGACAAGGAGCTGCAGGGGTTATACAGAGCACACCCTGGCCACACAGAGATGGGAATGTTGACCAGGAGCTGCAGGGGTTATACAGAGCACACCCTGGCCACACAGAGATGGGAATGTTGACCAGGAGCTGCAGGAGTTATACAGAGCACATCCTGGCCACACACAGAGATGGGAATGTTAACCAGGAGCTGCAGGGGTTATACAGAGCACACCCTGGCCACACAGAGATGGGAATGTTGACCAGGAGCTGCAGGGGTTATACAGAGCACACCCGGGCCACACAGAGATGGGAATGTTGACCAGGAGATGCAGGGGTTATACAGAGCACACCCTGGCCACACACAGATGGGAATGTTGACCAGGAGCAGCTGGGGTTAGACAGAGCACACCCTGGCCACACAGAGATGGGAATGTTGACCAGGAGCAGGGGTATACAGAGCACACCCTGGCCACACAGAGATGGGAATGTTGACCAATAGTTGCAGGGGTTATACAGAGCACACCCTGGCCACACAGATATGGGAATGTTGACCAGGAGCCTCAGGGGTTATACAGAGCACACCCTGGCCACACAGAGATGGGAATGTCGGCCAGGAGCTGCAGGGGTTATACTGAGCACACACTGGCCACACAAAGAAGGGAATGTTGACCAGGAGCTGCAGGGGTTGTACAGAGCACACCCTGGACACACACAGAGATAAGAATGTTGACCATGAACGGCAGGGGTTATACAGAGCACACACTGGCCATACAGAGATGGAAATGTTGACCAGGAGCTGCTGGAGTTATACAGAGCACATCCTGGCCACACACAGATATGGAAATGTTGACCAGACGTTGCAGTGGTTATACAGACCACACCCTGGCCACACAGAGAGGAGAATGTTGACCAGGAGCTCCAGGGGTTATACAGAGCACACCCTGGCCACACAGAGATGGGAATATTGACAAGGAGCAGGGGTGATACAGAGCACACCCTGCCCACACAGAGAAGGCAATGTTGACCAGGATCTTGCGTTATACAGAGCACACCCTGGCCACACAGAGATGGGAATGTTGACCAGGAGCTGCAGGAGTTATACAGAGCACACCCTGGCCATACAGAGATTGGAGTGTTGAACAGGATTTGCAGGGGTTATACAGAGCACTCTCTCACACACAGAGATGGGAATGTTGACCAGGAGCTGCAGGGGTTATACAGAGCACACCCTGGCCACACAGAGATGGGAATGTCGACCAGGAGCTGCAGGGGTTACACAGAGCACACCCTGGCCACACAGAGATGGGAATGTTGACCAGGAGCTGCAGGGGTTATACAGAGCACACTCTGACCACACACAGAGATGGGAAAGTTGACCAGGAGCTGCAGGAGTATACAGAGCACATCCTGGCCACACAGAGATGGGAATGTTGACCAGGAGCTGCAGGAGTTATACAGAGCACATCCTGACCACACACAGAGATGGGAATGGTGACCAGGAGCTGCAGGAGTATACAGAGCACATCCTGGCCACACAGAGATGAAATGTTGACCAGGAGCTGCAGGAGTTATACAGAGCACATCCTGGCCACACACAGAGATGGGAATGTTGAGCAGGAGCTGCTGGGGTTATACAGTGCACATCCTGGCCACAGAGAGTTGGGAATGTTGACCAGGAGCTGCAGGGGTTATACAGAGCGCACTCTGGCCACACAGAGATGGGAATGTTGACCAGGAGCTGCTGGGGTTATACAGAGCACTCCCTGGATACACTGAGATGGGAATGTTGACCAGGAGCTGCTGGGTTTATACAGTGCACACCCTGGCCACACAGATATGGGAATGTTGACCAGGAGCTGCTGGGGTTATACAGAGCACACCCTCGACATACAGACATGGGAATGTCGACCAGGAGCTGCAGGAGTTATACTGAGCACTCCCTGGCCACACAGAGATGGTAATGTTGACCAGGAGCTGCAGGATTTATACAGAGCACACCCTGGCCACACAGAGATGGGAATGTTGACGAGGAGCTGCAGGGGTATACAGAGCACACCCTGGCCACACAGAGATGGGAATGTTGACCAGGATCAGGGGTATTCAGAGCACACCCTGGCCACACAGATGGGAATGTTGACCAGGAGCAGGGGTTATACAGAGCACACCCTGGCCACACAGAGAAGGGAATGTTGATCAGGAGCAGGGTTTATACAGAGCACACCCTGGCCACACAGAGATGGGAATGTTGACCAGGAGGTGCAGGGGTTATACAGAGTACACATTGGCCACACAGAGATGGGAATGTTGACCAGGAGCAGAGGTGATGCAGAGCACATCCTGGCCACACAGAGATGGGAATGTTGACCAGGAGCTGCAGGGGTTATACAGAGCACACCCTGGCCACACAGAGAAGGGAATGTTGACCAGGAGCAGGGGTTATACAGAGCACACCCTGGCCACACAGAGAAGGGAATGTTGATCAGGAGCAGGGTTTATACAGAGCACACCCTGGCCACACAGAGATGGGAATGTTGACCAGGAGATGCAGGGGTTATGCAGATCACATCCTGACCACACAGAGATGGGAATGTTGACCATGAGCTGCAGGGGTTATACAGAGCACTCCCTGGCCTCACAGAGATGGGAATGTTGACCAGGAGCAGGGGTATACAGAGCACACCCTGGCCACACAGATGGGAATGTTGACCAGTAGTTGCAGGGGTTATACAGAGCACACCCTGGCCACACAGATATGGGAATGTTGACCAGGAGCTGCAGGGGTTATACAGAGCACACCCTGGCCACACAGAGATGGGAATGTTGGCCAGGAGCTGCAGGGGTTATACAGAGCACACACTGGCCACACAAAGAAGGGAATGTTGACCAGGAGCTGCAGGGGTTATACAGTGCAGACCCTGGCCACACAGAGATGGGAATGTTGACCAGGAGATGCAGGGGTTATACAGAGCACACCCTGGCCATACACAGATGGGAATGTTGACCAGGAGCAGCTGGGGTTAGACAGAGCACACCCTGGCCACACAGAGATGGGAATGTTGACCAGGAGCAGGGGTATACAGAGCACACACTGGCCACACAGATGGGAATGTTGACCAGTAGTTGCAGGGGTTGTACAGAGCACACCCTGGACACACACAGAGATGAGAATGTTGACCATGATCTGCAGGGGTTATACAGAGCAGACCCTGGCCATACAGAGATGGAAATGTTGACCAGGAGCTGCTGGAGTTATACAGAGCACATCTTGGCCACACACAGAGATGAAAATGTTGACCAGATGTTGCAGTGGTTATACAGAGCACACCCTGGCCACACAGAGAGGGGAATGTTGACCAGGAGCTCCAGGGGTTATACAGAGCACACCCTGGCCACACAGAGATGGGAATATTGACAAGGAGCAGGGGTGATACAGAGCACACCCTGCCTACACAGAGAAGGCAATGTTGACCAGGATCTGGGGTTATACAGAGCACACCCTGGCCACACAGAGATGGGAATGTTGACCAGGAGCTGCAGGAGTTATACAGAGCACACCCTGGCCATACAGAGATTGGAGTGTTGAACAGGATTTGCAGGGGTTATACAGAGCACTCACTCACACACAGAGATGGGAATGTTGACCAGGAGCTGCAGGGGTTATACAGAGCACACCCTGGCCAGACAGAGATGGGAATGTAAACCAAGAGCTGCAGGGGTTATACAGAGCACACCCTGACCACACAGAGATGGGAATGTTGACCAGTAGCTGCAGGAGTTATACAGAGCACACCCTGACCACACACAAAGATGGAAATGTTGACCAGGAGCTACTGGGATTATACAGTGCACATCCTGGCCACACAGAGATGGGAATGTTGACCAGGAGCTGCAGGGGTTATACAGAGCACACCCTGGCCACACAGAGATGGGTATGTCGACCAGGAGCTGCAGGGGTTATACAGAGCACACCCTGACCACACAGAGATGGGAATGTTGACCAGGAGCTGCAGGGGTTATACAGAGCACACCCTGGCCACACAGAGATGGGAATGTTGACCAGGACCTGCAGGAGTTATACAGCGCACATCCTGACCACACACAGAGATGGGAATGGTGACCAGGAGCTGCAGGAGTATACAGAGCACATCCTGGCCACACAGAGATGGGAATGTTGACCAGGAGCTGCAGGAGTTATACAGAGCACATCCTGGCCACACACAGAGATGGGAATGTTGACCAGGAGCTGCTGGGGTTATACAGTGCACATCCTGACCACAGAGAGTTGGGAATGTTGACCAGGAGCTGCAGGGGTTATACAGAGCGCACTCTGGCCACACAGAGATGGGAATGTTGACCAGGAGCTGCAGGGGTTAAACAGAGCACACCCTGGCCACACAGAGAGGGGAATGTTGACCAGGAGCTGCTGGGGTTATACAGAGCACTCCCTGGATACACTGAGATGGGAATGTTGACAAGGAGCTGCTGGGGTTATACAGAGCACACCCTGCCCACACAGATATGGGAATGTTGACCAGGAGCTGCTGGGGTTATACAGAGCACACCCTCGACATACAGACATGGGAATGTCGACCAGGAGCTGCAGGAGTTATACTGAGCACACCCTGGCCACACAGAGATGGGAATGTTGACCAGGAGCTGCAGGGGTTATACAGAGTACACATTGGCCACACAGAGATGGGAATGTTGACCAGGAGCAGAGGTGATGCAGAGCACATCCTGGCCACACAGAGATGGGAATGTTGACCAGGAGCTGCAGGGGTTATACAGAGCACACCCTGGCCACACAGAGAAGGGAATGTTGACCAGGAGCAGGGGTTATACAGAGCACACCCTGGCCACACAGAGAAGGGAATGTTGATCAGGAGCAGGGTTTATACAGAGCACACCCTGGCCACACAGAGATGGGAATGTTGACCAGGAGATGCAGGGGTTATGCAGATCACATCCTGACCACACAGAGATGGGAATGTTGACCATGAGCTGCAGGGGTTATACAGAGCACTCCCTGGCCTCACAGAGATGGGAATGTTGACCAGGAGCAGGGGTATACAGAGCACACCCTGGCCACACAGATGGGAATGTTGACCAGTAGTTGCAGGGGTTATACAGAGCACACCCTGGCCACACAGATATGGGAATGTTGACCAGGAGCTGCAGGGGTTATACAGAGCACACCCTGGCCACACAGAGATGGGAATGTTGGCCAGGAGCTGCAGGGGTTATACAGAGCACACACTGGCCACACAAAGAAGGGAATGTTGACCAGGAGCTGCAGGGGTTATACAGTGCAGACCCTGGCCACACAGAGATGGGAATGTTGACCAGGAGATGCAGGGGTTATACAGAGCACACCCTGGCCATACACAGATGGGAATGTTGACCAGGAGCAGCTGGGGTTAGACAGAGCACACCCTGGCCACACAGAGATGGGAATGTTGACCAGGAGCAGGGGTATACAGAGCACACACTGGCCACACAGATGGGAATGTTGACCAGTAGTTGCAGGGGTTGTACAGAGCACACCCTGGACACACACAGAGATGAGAATGTTGACCATGATCTGCAGGGGTTATACAGAGCAGACCCTGGCCATACAGAGATGGAAATGTTGACCAGGAGCTGCTGGAGTTATACAGAGCACATCTTGGCCACACACAGAGATGAAAATGTTGACCAGATGTTGCAGTGGTTATACAGAGCACACCCTGGCCACACAGAGAGGGGAATGTTGACCAGGAGCTCCAGGGGTTATACAGAGCACACCCTGGCCACACAGAGATGGGAATATTGACAAGGAGCAGGGGTGATACAGAGCACACCCTGCCTACACAGAGAAGGCAATGTTGACCAGGATCTGGGGTTATACAGAGCACACCCTGGCCACACAGAGATGGGAATGTTGACCAGGAGCTGCAGGAGTTATACAGAGCACACCCTGGCCATACAGAGATTGGAGTGTTGAACAGGATTTGCAGGGGTTATACAGAGCACTCACTCACACACAGAGATGGGAATGTTGACCAGGAGCTGCAGGGGTTATACAGAGCACACCCTGGCCAGACAGAGATGGGAATGTAAACCAAGAGCTGCAGGGGTTATACAGAGCACACCCTGACCACACAGAGATGGGAATGTTGACCAGTAGCTGCAGGAGTTATACAGAGCACACCCTGACCACACACAAAGATGGAAATGTTGACCAGGAGCTACTGGGATTATACAGTGCACATCCTGGCCACACAGAGATGGGAATGTTGACCAGGAGCTGCAGGGGTTATACAGAGCACACCCTGGCCACACAGAGATGGGTATGTCGACCAGGAGCTGCAGGGGTTATACAGAGCACACCCTGACCACACAGAGATGGGAATGTTGACCAGGAGCTGCAGGGGTTATACAGAGCACACCCTGGCCACACAGAGATGGGAATGTTGACCAGGACCTGCAGGAGTTATACAGCGCACATCCTGACCACACACAGAGATGGGAATGGTGACCAGGAGCTGCAGGAGTATACAGAGCACATCCTGGCCACACAGAGATGGGAATGTTGACCAGGAGCTGCAGGAGTTATACAGAGCACATCCTGGCCACACACAGAGATGGGAATGTTGACCAGGAGCTGCTGGGGTTATACAGTGCACATCCTGACCACAGAGAGTTGGGAATGTTGACCAGGAGCTGCAGGGGTTATACAGAGCGCACTCTGGCCACACAGAGATGGGAATGTTGACCAGGAGCTGCAGGGGTTAAACAGAGCACACCCTGGCCACACAGAGAGGGGAATGTTGACCAGGAGCTGCTGGGGTTATACAGAGCACTCCCTGGATACACTGAGATGGGAATGTTGACAAGGAGCTGCTGGGGTTATACAGAGCACACCCTGCCCACACAGATATGGGAATGTTGACCAGGAGCTGCTGGGGTTATACAGAGCACACCCTCGACATACAGACATGGGAATGTCGACCAGGAGCTGCAGGAGTTATACTGAGCACACCCTGGCCACACAGAGATGGGAATGTTGACCAGGAGCTGCAGGGGTTATACAGAGCACACCCTGGCCACACAGAGATGAGAATGTTGACCAGGAGCTGCAGGTGTTATACAGTGCACACACTGGCCACACAGAGATGGGAATGTTGACCAGGAGCTGCAGGAGTTATACAGAGCACACCCTGGCCACACAGAGATGGGAATGTTGACGAGGAGCTGCAGGGGGTATACAGAGCACACCCTGGCCACACAGAGATGGGAATATTGACCAGGAGCTGCAGGAGTTATACAGAGCACACCGTGGCCACACATAGATGGGAATGTTGACCAGGAGCTGCAGGGGTTATACAGAGCACATCCTGGCCACACAGAGATGGGAATGTTGACCAGGAGATGCAGGGGTTAGACAGAGCACATCCTGGCCACACAGAGATAGGAATGTTGACCAGGAGCTGCTGGGGTCATACAGAGCACACTCTGGCCACACAGAGATGGAAATGTTGACCAGGAGCTGCTGGAGTTATACAGAGCACATCTTGGCCACACACAGAGATGAAAATGTTGACCAGATGTTGCAGTGGTTATACAGAGCACACCCTGGCCACACAGAGAGGGGAATGTTGACCAGGAGCTCCAGGGGTTATACAGAGCACACCCTGGCCACACAGAGATGGGAATATTGACAAGGAGCAGGGGTGATACAGAGCACACCCTGCCTACACAGAGAAGGCAATGTTGACCAGGATCTGGGGTTATACAGAGCACACCCTGGCCACACAGAGATGGGAATGTTGACCAGGAGCTGCAGGAGTTATACAGAGCACACCCTGGCCATACAGAGATTGGAGTGTTGAACAGGATTTGCAGGGGTTATACAGAGCACTCACTCACACACAGAGATGGGAATGTTGACCAGGAGCTGCAGGGGTTATACAGAGCACACCCTGGCCAGACAGAGATGGGAATGTAAACCAAGAGCTGCAGGGGTTATACAGAGCACACCCTGACCACACAGAGATGGGAATGTTGACCAGTAGCTGCAGGAGTTATACAGAGCACACCCTGACCACACACAAAGATGGAAATGTTGACCAGGAGCTACTGGGATTATACAGTGCACATCCTGGCCACACAGAGATGGGAATGTTGACCAGGAGCTGCAGGGGTTATACAGAGCACACCCTGGCCACACAGAGATGGGTATGTCGACCAGGAGCTGCAGGGGTTATACAGAGCACACCCTGACCACACAGAGATGGGAATGTTGACCAGGAGCTGCAGGGGTTATACAGAGCACACCCTGGCCACACAGAGATGGGAATGTTGACCAGGACCTGCAGGAGTTATACAGCGCACATCCTGACCACACACAGAGATGGGAATGGTGACCAGGAGCTGCAGGAGTATACAGAGCACATCCTGGCCACACAGAGATGGGAATGTTGACCAGGAGCTGCAGGAGTTATACAGAGCACATCCTGGCCACACACAGAGATGGGAATGTTGACCAGGAGCTGCTGGGGTTATACAGTGCACATCCTGACCACAGAGAGTTGGGAATGTTGACCAGGAGCTGCAGGGGTTATACAGAGCGCACTCTGGCCACACAGAGATGGGAATGTTGACCAGGAGCTGCAGGGGTTAAACAGAGCACACCCTGGCCACACAGAGAGGGGAATGTTGACCAGGAGCTGCTGGGGTTATACAGAGCACTCCCTGGATACACTGAGATGGGAATGTTGACAAGGAGCTGCTGGGGTTATACAGAGCACACCCTGCCCACACAGATATGGGAATGTTGACCAGGAGCTGCTGGGGTTATACAGAGCACACCCTCGACATACAGACATGGGAATGTCGACCAGGAGCTGCAGGAGTTATACTGAGCACACCCTGGCCACACAGAGATGGGAATGTTGACCAGGAGCTGCAGGGGTTATACAGAGCACACCCTGGCCACACAGAGATGAGAATGTTGACCAGGAGCTGCAGGTGTTATACAGTGCACACACTGGCCACACAGAGATGGGAATGTTGACCAGGAGCTGCAGGAGTTATACAGAGCACACCCTGGCCACACAGAGATGGGAATGTTGACGAGGAGCTGCAGGGGGTATACAGAGCACACCCTGGCCACACAGAGATGGGAATATTGACCAGGAGCTGCAGGAGTTATACAGAGCACACCGTGGCCACACATAGATGGGAATGTTGACCAGGAGCTGCAGGGGTTATACAGAGCACATCCTGGCCACACAGAGATGGGAATGTTGACCAGGAGATGCAGGGGTTAGACAGAGCACATCCTGGCCACACAGAGATAGGAATGTTGACCAGGAGCTGCTGGGGTCATACAGAGCACACTCTGGCCACACAGAGATGGAAATGTTGACCAGGCGCTGCTGGGGTTATACAGAGCACACCCTGGCCACACAGAGATGGGAATGTTGACCAGGAGCTGCAGGGGTTATACAGAGCACACCCTGGACACACACAGAGATGGGAATGTTGACCAGGAGCTGCAGGGGTTATACAGTGCGCACGCTGTCCACACACAGATGGGAGCGTTGACCAGGAGCTGCTGGGGTTATACAGAGCACACCGTGGACACACACACAGATGGGAATGTGGACCAGGAGCTGCAAGGGTTATACAGAGCACACCCTGGTCACACACAGATGGGAATGTTGACCAGGAGCTGCAGGGATTATATAGAGCACACCGTGGCACACAGAAATGGGAATATTGACCAGGAGCTGCAGGAGTTATACAGAGCACAACCTGGCCACACACAGATGGGAAAGTTAACCAGGAGCTGCAGGAGTTATACAGAGCATACCCTGGGCACACACAGATGGGAATGTTGACCAGGAGCTGCAGGGGTTATACAGAGCGCCACCTGGCCTCGCAGAGAACGACATGTTGACCAGGAGCTGCAGGAATTATACAGAGCACATCCTGGCCACACAGAGATGGGAATGATGACCAGGAGCTGCAGGGGTTATACAGAGCACACCCTGGCCACACAGAGATGGGAATGTTGGCCTTGAGCTGCAGGGGTTATACAGAGCACATCCTGGACACACACAGTGATGGGAATGTTGACGAGGAGCAGGGGTATTCAGAGCACACCCTGGCCACACAGATGGGAATGTTGACCAGGAGTTGCAGGGGTTATACAGAGCACACCCTGACCACACAGTGGTGGGAATGTTGACCAGGTGCAGCAGGGGTTATACAGAGCACACCCTGGCCACACAGAGAGGTGGGAATGTTGACCAGGAGCAGGGGTTATACAGAGCACACCCTGGCCACACAGAGAAGGGAATGTTGATCAGGAGCAGGGTGTATACAGAGCACACCCTGGCCACACAGAGATGGGAATGTTGACCAGGAGCTGCAGGGGTTATACAGAGCACACCCTGGCCACACAGAGAAGGGAATGTTGACCAGGAGCAGGGGTTATACAGAGCACACCCTGGCCACACAGAGAAGGGAATGTTGATCAGGAGCAGGGTTTATACAGAGCACACCCTGGCCACACAGAGATGGGAATGTTGACCAGGAGATGCAGGGGTTATGCAGATCACATCCTGACCACACAGAGATGGGAATGTTGACCAGGAGCTGCAGGGGTTATACAGAGCACACCCTGGCCACACAGAGATGGGAATGTTGGCCAGGAGCTGCAGGGGTTATACAGAGCACACACTGGCCACACAAAGAAGGGAATGTTGACCAGGAGCTGCAGGGGTTATACAGTGCAGACCCTGGCCACACAGAGATGGGAATGTTGACCAGGAGATGCAGGGGTTATACAGAGCACACCCTGGCCACACACAGATGGGAATGTTGAACAGGAGCAGCTGGGGTTAGACAGAGCACACCCTGGCCACACAGAGATGGGAATGTTGACCAGGAGCAGGGGTATACAGAGCACACACTGGCCACACAGATGGGAATGTTGACCAGTAGTTGCAGGGGTTATACAGAGCACACCCTGGCCGCACAAATATGGGAATGTTGACCAGGAGCTGCAGGGGTTATACAGAGCACACCCTGGCCACACAGAGATGGGAATGTCGGCCAGGAGCTGCAGGGGTTATACTGAGCACACACTGGCCACACAAAGAAGGGAATGTTGACCAGGAGCTGCAGGGGTTATACAGAGCACATCATGGCCACACAGAGATGGGAATGTTGACCAGGAGATGCAGGGGTTAGACAGAGCACATCCTGGCCACACAGAGATGGGAATGTTGACCAGGAGCTGCTGGGGTTATACAGAGCATACCCTGGGCACACACAGATGGGAATGTTGACCAGGAGCTGCAGGGGTTATACAGAGCGCCACCTGGCCTCGCAGAGAACGACATGTTGACCAGGAGCTGCAGGAATTATACAGAGCACATCCTGGCCACACAGAGATGGGAATGATGACCAGGAGCTGCAGGGGTTATACAGAGCACACCCTGGCCACACAGAGATGGGAATGTTGGCCAGGAGCTGCAGGGGTTATACAGAGCACATCCTGGACACACAGAGATGGGAATGTTGACCAGGAGCTGCAGGGGTTATACAGAGCACACCCTGGCCACACAGAGATGGGAATGTTGGCCAGGAGCTGCAGGGGTTATACAGAGCACACACTGGCCACACAAAGAAGGGAATGTTGACCAGGAGCTGCAGGGGTTATACAGAGCACACACTGGCCACACAAAGAAGGGAATGTTGACCAGGAGCTGCAGGGGTTATACAGTGCAGACCCTGGCCACACAGAGATGGGAATGTTGACCAGGAGATGCAGGGGTTATACAGAGCACACCCTGGCCACACACAGATGGGAATGTTGACCAGGAGCAGCTGGGGTTAGACAGAGCACACCCTGGCCACACAGAGATGGGAATGTTGACCAGGAGCAGGGGTATACAGAGCACACACTGGCCACACAGATGGGAATGTTGACCAGTAGTTGCAGGGGTTATACAGAGCACACCCTGGCCGCACAAATATGGGAATGTTGACCAGGAGCTGCAGGGGTTATACAGAGCACACCCTGGCCACACAGAGATGGGAATGTCGGCCAGGAGCTGCAGGGGTTATACTGAGCACACACTGGCCACACAAAGAAGGGAATGTTGACCAGGAGCTGCAGGGGTTATACAGAGCACATCATGGCCACACAGAGATGGGAATGTTGACCAGGAGATGCAGGGGTTAGACAGAGCACATCCTGGCCACACAGAGATGGGAATGTTGACCAGGAGCTGCTGGGGTTATACAGAGCATACCCTGGGCACACACAGATGGGAATGTTGACCAGGAGCTGCAGGGGTTATACAGAGCGCCACCTGGCCTCGCAGAGAACGACATGTTGACCAGGAGCTGCAGGAATTATACAGAGCACATCCTGGCCACACAGAGATGGGAATGATGACCAGGAGCTGCAGGGGTTATACAGAGCACACCCTGGCCACACAGAGATGGGAATGTTGGCCAGGAGCTGCAGGGGTTATACAGAGCACATCCTGGACACACACAGTGATGGGAATGTTGACGAGGAGCAGGGGTATTCAGAGCACACCCTGGCCACACAGATGGTAATGTTGACCAGGAGTTGCAGGGGTTATACAGAGCACACCCTGGCCACACAGAGAAGGGAATGTTGATCAGGAGCAGGGTGTATACAGAGCACACCCTGGCCACACAGAGATGGGAATGTTGACCAGGAGCTGCAGGGGTTATACAGAGCACACCCTGGCCACACAGAGAAGGGAATGTTGACCAGGAGCAGGGGTTATACAGAGCACAACCTGGCCACACAGAGAAGGGAATGTTGATCAGGAGCAGGGTTTATACAGAGCACACCCTGGCCACACAGAGATGGGAATGTTGACCAGGAGATGCAGGGGTTATGCAGATCACATCCTGACCACACAGAGATGGGAATGTTGACCATGAGCTGCAGGGGTTATACAGAGCACTCCCTGGCCTCACAGAGATGGGAATGTTGACCAGGAGCAGGGGTATACAGAGCACACCCTGGCCACACAGATGGGAATGTTGACCAGTAGTTGCAGGGGTTATACAGAGCACACCCTGGCCACACAGATATGGGAATGTTGACCAGGAGCTGCAGGGGTTATACAGAGCACACCCTGGCCACACAGAGATGGGAATGTTGGCCAGGAGCTGCAGGGGTTATACAGAGCACACACTGGCCACACAAAGAAGGGAATGTTGACCAGGAGCTGCAGGGGTTATACAGTGCAGACCCTGGCCACACAGAGATGGGAATGTTGACCAGGAGATGCAGGGGTTATACAGAGCACACCCTGGCCACACACAGATGGGAATGTTGACCAGGAGCAGCTGGGGTTAGACAGAGCACACCCTGGCCACACAGAGATGGGAATGTTGACCAGGAGCAGGGGTATACAGAGCACACACTGGCCACACAGATGGGAATGTTGACCAGTAGTTGCAGGGGTTATACAGAGCACACCCTGGCCACACAAATATGGGAATGTTGACCAGGAGCTGCAGGGGTTATACAGAGCACACCCTGGCCACACAGAGATGGGAATGTCGGCCAGGAGCTGCAGGGGTTATACTGAGCACACACTGGCCACACAAAGAAGGGAATGTTGACCAGGAGCTGCAGGGGTTATACAGAGCGCCACCTGGCCTCGCAGAGAACGACATGTTGACCAGGAGCTGCAGGAATTATACAGAGCACATCCTGGCCACACAGAGATGGGAATGATGACCAGGAGCTGCAGGGGTTATACAGAGCACACCCTGGCCACACAGAGATGGGAATGTTGGCCAGGAGCTGCAGGGGTTATACAGAGCACATCCTGGACACACACAGTGATGGGAATGTTGACGAGGAGCAGGGGTATTCAGAGCACACCCTGGCCACACAGATGGTAATGTTGACCAGGAGTTGCAGGGGTTATACAGAGCACACCCTGGCCACACAGAGAAGGGAATGTTGATCAGGAGCAGGGTGTATACAGAGCACACCCTGGCCACACAGAGATGGGAATGTTGACCAGGAGCTGCAGGGGTTATACAGAGCACACCCTGGCCACACAGAGAAGGGAATGTTGACCAGGAGCAGGGGTTATACAGAGCACACCCTGGCCACACAGAGAAGGGAATGTTGATCAGGAGCAGGGTTTATACAGAGCACACCCTGGCCACACAGAGATGGGAATGTTGACCAGGAGATGCAGGGGTTATGCAGATCACATCCTGACCACACAGAGATGGGAATGTTGACCATGAGCTGCAGGGGTTATACAGAGCACTCCCTGGCCTCACAGAGATGGGAATGTTGACCAGGAGCAGGGGTATACAGAGCACACCCTGGCCACACAGATGGGAATGTTGACCAGGAGTTGCAGGGGTTATACAGAGCACACCCTGGCCACACAGATATGGGAATGTTGACCAGGAGCTGCAGGGGTTATACAGAGCACACCCTGGCCACACAGAGATGGGAATGTTGGCCAGGAGCTGCAGGGGTTATACAGAGCACACACTGGCCACACAAAGAAGGGAATGTTGACCAGGAGCTGCAGGGGTTATACAGTGCAGACCCTGGCCACACAGAGATGGGAATGTTGACCAGGAGATGCAGGGGTTATACAGAGCACACCCTGGCCACACACAGATGGGAATGTTGACCAGGAGCAGCTGGGGTTAGACAGAGCACACCCTGGCCACACAGAGATGGGAATGTTGACCAGGAGCAGGGGTATACAGAGCACACACTGGCCACACAGATGGGAATGTTGACCAGTAGTTGCAGGGGTTATACAGAGCACACCCTGGCCACACAAATATGGGAATGTTGACCAGGAGCTGCAGGGGTTATACAGAGCACACCCTGGCCACACAGAGATGGGAATGTCGGCCAGGAGCTGCAGGGGTTATACTGAGCACACACTGGCCACACAAAGAAGGGAATGTTGACCAGGAGCTGCAGGGGTTATACAGAGCACATCATGGCCACACAGAGATGGTAATGTTGACCAGGAGATGCAGGGGTTAGACAGAGCACATCCTGGCCACACAGAGATGGGAATGTTGACCAGGAGCTGCTGGGGTTATACAGAGCACACTCTGGCCACAAAGAGATGGAAATGTTGACCAGGTGCTGCTGGGGTTATACAGAGCACATCCTGGCCACACAGAGATGGGAATGTTGACCAGGAGCTGCAGGGGTTATACAGAGCACACCCTGGACACACACAGAGATGGGAATGTTGACCAGGAGCTGCAGGGGTTATACAGAGCACACCCTGGACACACACAGAGATGGGAATGTTCACCAGGAGCTGCAGGGGTTATACAAAGCACGCCCTGGACACACACAGTGATGGGAATGTTGACCAGGAGCAGGGGTATACAGAGCACACCCTGGCCACACAGATGGGAATGTTGACCAGGAGTTGCAGGGGTTATACAGAGCACACCCTGACCACACAGTGGTGGGAATGTTGACCAGGTGCAGCAGGGGTTATACAGAGCACACCCTGGCCACACACAGAGGTGGGAATGTTGACCAGGAGCAGGGGTTATACAGAGCACACCCTGGCCACACAGAGAAGGGAATGTTGATCAGGAGCAGGGTTTATACAGAGCAAACCCTGGCCACACAGAGATGGGAATGTTGACCAGGAGGTGCAGGGGTTATACAGAGTACACATTGGCCACACAGAGATGGGAATGTTGACCAGGAGCAGATGTG
The DNA here is from genome assembly GCF_047496885.1 of Scyliorhinus torazame. Classification (NCBI taxonomy): domain Eukaryota; kingdom Metazoa; phylum Chordata; class Chondrichthyes; order Carcharhiniformes; family Scyliorhinidae; genus Scyliorhinus; species Scyliorhinus torazame. The sequence goes on from NC_092711.1 coordinate 19,501,908, forward strand.
ATGCAGAGCACATCCTGGCCAAACAGAGATGGGAATGTTGACCAGGAGCTGCAGGGGTTATACAGAGCACACCCTGGCCACACAGAGAAGGGAAAGTTGACCAGGAGCAGGGGTTATACAGAGCACACCCTGGCCAAACAGAGAAGGGAATGTTGATCAGGAGCAGGGTTTATACAGAGCACACCCTGGCCACACAGAGATGGGAATGTTGACCAGGAGATGCAGGGGTTATGCAGATCACATCCTGGCCACACAGAGATGGGAATGTTGACCATGAGCTGCAGGGGTTATACAGAGCACACCCTGGCCTCACAGAGATGGGAATGTTGACCAGGAGCAGGGGTATACAGAGCACACCCTGGCCACACAGATGGGAATGTTGACCAGTAGTTGCAGGGGATATGCAGAGCACACCCTGGCCACACAGATATGGGAATGTTTACCAGGAGCTGCAGGGGTTATACAGAGCACACCCTGGCCACACAGAGATGGGAATGTTGGCCAGGAGCTGCAGGGGTTATACAGAGCACACATTGGCCACATAAAGAAGGGAATGTTGACCAGGAGCTGCAGGGGTTATACAGAGCAGACCCTGGCCACACAGAGATGGGAATGTTGACCAGGAGCTGCAGGGGTTATACAGAGCACACCCTGACCACACAGAGATGGGAATGTTGACCAGGAGCTGCAGGGGTTATACAGAGCACACCCTGACCAGACAGAGGTGGGAATGTTGACCAGGAGCTGCAGGGGTTATACAGAGCACACCCTGGCCACACACAGAGGTGGGAATGTTGACCAGGAGCAGGGGTTATACAGAGCACACCCTGGCCACACAGAGAAGGGAATGTTGACCAGGAGCAGGGGTTATACAGAGCGCACCCTGGCCACACAGAGATGGGAATGTTGACCAGGAGCAGGGTTTATACAGAGCACACCCTGGCCACACAGAGATGGGAATGTTGGCCAGGAGCTGCAGGTGTTATACAGAGCACACCCTGGCCACACAAAGAAGGGAATGTTGACCAGGAGCTGCAGGGGTTATACAGAGCACACCCTGGCCACACAGAGATGGGAATGTTGGCCGGGAGATGCAGGGGTTATACAGAGCACACCCTGGCCACACACAGATGGGAATGTTGACCAGGAGCTGCTGGGGTTAGATAGAGCACACCCTGGCCACACAGAGATGGGAATGTTGACCAGGAGCAGGGGTATACGGAGCACACCCTGGCCACACAGATGTGAATGTTGACCAGTAGTTGCAGGGGTTATACAGAGCACACCCTGGCCACACAGATATGGGCATGTTGACCAGGAGCTGCAGAGGCGATACAGAGCACACCCTGGCCACACAGAGATGGGAATGTTGGCCAGGAGCTGCAGGGGTTATACAGAGCACACACTGGCCACACAGAGATGGGAATGTTCACCAGGAGCTGCAGGGGTTATACAGAGCACACCCTGTCCACACAGAGTTGGGAATGTTGACCAGGAGCAGCAGGGGTTATACAGAGCACACCCTGGCCACACAGAAATGGGAATGTTGACCAGGAGCTGCAGGGGTTATACAGAGCACACCCTGGACACACACAGAGATGGGAATGTTGACCATGAACTGCAGGGGTTATACAGAGCATACCTTGGCCAAACAGAGATGGAAATGTTGACTAGACGTTGCAGCGGTTATACAGAGCACACCCTGGCCACACAGAGATGGGAATGTTGGCCAGGAGCTGCAGGTGTTATACAGAGCACACCCTGGCCACACAAAGAAGGGAATGTTGACCAGGAGCTGCAGGGGTTATACAGAGCACATCCTGGCCACACAGAGATGGGAATGTTCACCAGGTGCTGCAGGGGTTATACAGAGCACACCCTGGCCACACAGAGATGGGAATGTTGACCAGGAGCTGCAGGGGTTATACAGAGCACACCCTGGACACACACAGAGACGGGAATGTTGACCATGAACTGCAGGGGTTATAGAGAGCACACCCTGGCCAGACAGAGATGCAAATGTTGACCAGGAGCTGCAGGAGTTATACAGAGCACATCCTGGCCACACAGAGATGGAAATGTTGACCATGAGCTGCAGGAGTTATACAGAGCACATCCTGGCCACACACAGAGATGGAAATGTTGACCAGACGTTGCAGTGGTTATACAGAGCACATCCTGGCCACACAGAGAGGGGAATGTTGACCAGGAGCTGCAGGGGTTACACAGAGGACACCCTGGCCACACAGAGATGGGAATATTGACAAGGAGCAGGGGTTATACAGAGCACACCCTGCCCACACAGAGAAGGGAATGTTGACCAGGATCTGGGGTTACACAGAGCACACCCTGGGCACACAGAGATGGGAATGATGACCAGGAGTTGCTGGGGTTATAAAGAGCACACCCTGGCCACACAGAGATGGGAATGTTGACCAGGAGCTGCAGGAGTTATACAGAGCACACCCTGGCCATACAGAGATGTGAGTGTTGAACAGGGTTTGCAGGGGTTATACAGAGCACTGTCTCAGACACAGAGATGGGAATGTTGACCAGGAGCTTCAGGGGTTATACAGAGCACACCCTGGCCACACAGAGATGGGAATGTCGACCAGGAGCTGCAGGGGTTATACAGAGCACACCTTGGCCACACAGAGATGGGAATGTTGGCCAGGAGCTGCAGGGGTTATACAGAGCACACACTGGCCACACAAAGAAGGGAATGTTCACCAGGAGCTGCAGGGGTTATACAGAGCACATCCTGGCCACACACAGATGGGAATGTTCACCAGGAGCTGCAGGGGTTAAACAGAGCACACCCTGGCCACACAGAGATGGGAATGTTGACCAGGAGCTGCAGGGGTTATACAGAGCACACCCTGGACACACACAGTGATGGGAATGTTGACCATGAACTGCAGGGGTTATACAGAACACACCTTGGCCATACAGAGATGGAAATGTTGACTAGACTTTGCAGCGGTTATACAGAGCACACCCTGGCCACACAGAGAGGGGAATGTTGACCAGGAGCTGCAGGGGTTATACAGAGCACATCCTGGCCACACAGAGATGGAAATGTTCACCAGGAGCTGCAGGGGTTATACAGAGCACACCCTGGCCACACAGAGATGGGAATGTTGACCAGGAGCTTCAGGGGTTATACAGAACACAACCTGGACACACACAGAGATGGAAATGTTGACCATGAACTGCAGGGGTTATACAGAGCGACCCTGGCCATACAGAAATGGAAATATTGACCAGGAGCTGCAGGAGTTATACAGAGCACATCCTGGCCACACAGTGATGGAAATGTTGACCAGGAGCAGGGTTTATACAGAGCACACCCTGGCCACACAGAGATGGGAATGTTGGCCAGGAGCTGCAGGTGTTATACAGAGCACACCCTGGCCACACCAAGAAGGGAATGTTGACAACGAGCTGCAGGGGTTATACAGAGCACACCCTGACCACACAGAGATGGGAAAGTTGACCGGGAGATGCAGGGGTTATACAGAGCACACCCTGGCCACACACAGATGGGAATGTTGACCAGGAGCTGCTGGGGTTAGATAGAGCACACCTTGGCCACACAGAGATGGGAATGTTGACCAGGAGCAGGGGTATACGGAGCACACCCTGGCCATACAGATGGGAATGTTGACCAGTAGTTTCAGGGGCTATACAGAGCACACCCTGGCCACACAGATATGGGCATGTTGACCAGGAGCTGCAGAGGCGATACAGAGCACACCCTGGCCACACAGAGATGGGAATGTTGGCCAGGAGCTGCAGGGGTTATACGGAGCACACACTGGCCACACAGAGATGGGAATGTTCACCAGGAGCTGCAGGGGTTATACAGAGCACACCCTGTCCACACAGAGTTGGGAATGTTGACCAGGAGCTGCAGGGGTTATACAGAGCACACCCTGGCCACACAGAGATGGGAATTTTGACCAGGAGCTGCAGGGGTTATACAGAGCACACCCTGGACACACACAGAGATGGGAATGTTGACCATGAACTGCAGGGGTTATAGAGAGCACACCTTGGCGATACAGAGATGGAAATGTTGACTAGACGTTGCAGCGGTTATACAGAGCACACCCTGGCCACACAGAGAGGGGAATGTTGACCAGGAGCTGCAGGGGTTATACAGAGCACATCCTGGCCACACAGAGATGGGAATGTTCACCATGAGCTGCAGGGGTTATACAGAGCACTCCCTGGCCTCACAGAGATGGGAATGTTGACCAGGAGCAGGGGTATACAGAGCACACCCTGGCCACACAGATGGGAATGTTGACCAGGAGTTGCAGGGGTTATACAGAGCACACCCTGGCCACACAGATATGGGAATGTTGACCAGGAGCTGCAGGGGTTATACAGAGCACACCCTGGCCACACAGAGATGGGAATGTTGGCCAGGAGCTGCAGGGGTTATACAGAGCACACACTGGCCACACAAAGAAGGGAATGTTGACCAGGAGCTGCAGGGGTTATACAGTGCAGACCCTGGCCACACAGAGATGGGAATGTTGACCAGGAGATGCAGGGGTTATACAGAGCACACCCTGGCCACACACAGATGGGAATGTTGACCAGGAGCAGCTGGGGTTAGACAGAGCACACCCTGGCCACACAGAGATGGGAATGTTGACCAGGAGCAGGGGTATACAGAGCACACACTGGCCACACAGATGGGAATGTTGACCAGTAGTTGCAGGGGTTATACAGAGCACACCCTGGCCACACAAATATGGGAATGTTGACCAGGAGCTGCAGGGGTTATACAGAGCACACCCTGGCCACACAGAGATGGGAATGTCGGCCAGGAGCTGCAGGGGTTATACTGAGCACACACTGGCCACACAAAGAAGGGAATGTTGACCAGGAGCTGCAGGGGTTATACAGAGCACATCATGGCCACACAGAGATGGTAATGTTGACCAGGAGATGCAGGGGTTAGACAGAGCACATCCTGGCCACACAGAGATGGGAATGTTGACCAGGAGCTGCTGGGGTTATACAGAGCACACTCTGGCCACAAAGAGATGGAAATGTTGACCAGGTGCTGCTGGGGTTATACAGAGCACATCCTGGCCACACAGAGATGGGAATGTTGACCAGGAGCTGCAGGGGTTATACAGAGCACACCCTGGACACACACAGAGATGGGAATGTTGACCAGGAGCTGCAGGGGTTATACAGAGCACACCCTGGACACACACAGAGATGGGAATGTTCACCAGGAGCTGCAGGGGTTATACAAAGCACGCCCTGGACACACACAGTGATGGGAATGTTGACCAGGAGCAGGGGTATACAGAGCACACCCTGGCCACACAGATGGGAATGTTGACCAGGAGTTGCAGGGGTTATACAGAGCACACCCTGACCACACAGTGGTGGGAATGTTGACCAGGTGCAGCAGGGGTTATACAGAGCACACCCTGGCCACACACAGAGGTGGGAATGTTGACCAGGAGCAGGGGTTATACAGAGCACACCCTGGCCACACAGAGAAGGGAATGTTGATCAGGAGCAGGGTTTATACAGAGCAAACCCTGGCCACACAGAGATGGGAATGTTGACCAGGAGGTGCAGGGGTTATACAGAGTACACATTGGCCACACAGAGATGGGAATGTTGACCAGGAGCAGATGTGATGCAGAGCACATCCTGGCCAAACAGAGATGGGAATGTTGACCAGGAGCTGCAGGGGTTATACAGAGCACACCCTGGCCACACAGAGAAGGGAAAGTTGACCAGGAGCAGGGGTTATACAGAGCACACCCTGGCCAAACAGAGAAGGGAATGTTGATCAGGAGCAGGGTTTATACAGAGCACACCCTGGCCACACAGAGATGGGAATGTTGACCAGGAGATGCAGGGGTTATGCAGATCACATCCTGGCCACACAGAGATGGGAATGTTGACCATGAGCTGCAGGGGTTATACAGAGCACACCCTGGCCTCACAGAGATGGGAATGTTGACCAGGAGCAGGGGTATACAGAGCACACCCTGGCCACACAGATGGGAATGTTGACCAGTAGTTGCAGGGGATATGCAGAGCACACCCTGGCCACACAGATATGGGAATGTTTACCAGGAGCTGCAGGGGTTATACAGAGCACACCCTGGCCACACAGAGATGGGAATGTTGGCCAGGAGCTGCAGGGGTTATACAGAGCACACATTGGCCACATAAAGAAGGGAATGTTGACCAGGAGCTGCAGGGGTTATACAGAGCAGACCCTGGCCACACAGAGATGGGAATGTTGACCAGGAGCTGCAGGGGTTATACAGAGCACACCCTGACCACACAGAGATGGGAATGTTGACCAGGAGCTGCAGGGGTTATACAGAGCACACCCTGACCAGACAGAGGTGGGAATGTTGACCAGGAGCTGCAGGGGTTATACAGAGCACACCCTGGCCACACACAGAGGTGGGAATGTTGACCAGGAGCAGGGGTTATACAGAGCACACCCTGGCCACACAGAGAAGGGAATGTTGACCAGGAGCAGGGGTTATACAGAGCGCACCCTGGCCACACAGAGATGGGAATGTTGACCAGGAGCAGGGTTTATACAGAGCACACCCTGGCCACACAGAGATGGGAATGTTGGCCAGGAGCTGCAGGTGTTATACAGAGCACACCCTGGCCACACAAAGAAGGGAATGTTGACCAGGAGCTGCAGGGGTTATACAGAGCACACCCTGGCCACACAGAGATGGGAATGTTGGCCGGGAGATGCAGGGGTTATACAGAGCACACCCTGGCCACACACAGATGGGAATGTTGACCAGGAGCTGCTGGGGTTAGATAGAGCACACCCTGGCCACACAGAGATGGGAATGTTGACCAGGAGCAGGGGTATACGGAGCACACCCTGGCCACACAGATGTGAATGTTGACCAGTAGTTGCAGGGGTTATACAGAGCACACCCTGGCCACACAGATATGGGCATGTTGACCAGGAGCTGCAGAGGCGATACAGAGCACACCCTGGCCACACAGAGATGGGAATGTTGGCCAGGAGCTGCAGGGGTTATACAGAGCACACACTGGCCACACAGAGATGGGAATGTTCACCAGGAGCTGCAGGGGTTATACAGAGCACACCCTGTCCACACAGAGTTGGGAATGTTGACCAGGAGCAGCAGGGGTTATACAGAGCACACCCTGGCCACACAGAAATGGGAATGTTGACCAGGAGCTGCAGGGGTTATACAGAGCACACCCTGGACACACACAGAGATGGGAATGTTGACCATGAACTGCAGGGGTTATACAGAGCATACCTTGGCCAAACAGAGATGGAAATGTTGACTAGACGTTGCAGCGGTTATACAGAGCACACCCTGGCCACACAGAGATGGGAATGTTGGCCAGGAGCTGCAGGTGTTATACAGAGCACACCCTGGCCACACAAAGAAGGGAATGTTGACCAGGAGCTGCAGGGGTTATACAGAGCACATCCTGGCCACACAGAGATGGGAATGTTCACCAGGTGCTGCAGGGGTTATACAGAGCACACCCTGGCCACACAGAGATGGGAATGTTGACCAGGAGCTGCAGGGGTTATACAGAGCACACCCTGGACACACACAGAGACGGGAATGTTGACCATGAACTGCAGGGGTTATAGAGAGCACACCCTGGCCAGACAGAGATGCAAATGTTGACCAGGAGCTGCAGGAGTTATACAGAGCACATCCTGGCCACACAGAGATGGAAATGTTGACCATGAGCTGCAGGAGTTATACAGAGCACATCCTGGCCACACACAGAGATGGAAATGTTGACCAGACGTTGCAGTGGTTATACAGAGCACATCCTGGCCACACAGAGAGGGGAATGTTGACCAGGAGCTGCAGGGGTTACACAGAGGACACCCTGGCCACACAGAGATGGGAATATTGACAAGGAGCAGGGGTTATACAGAGCACACCCTGCCCACACAGAGAAGGGAATGTTGACCAGGATCTGGGGTTACACAGAGCACACCCTGGGCACACAGAGATGGGAATGATGACCAGGAGTTGCTGGGGTTATAAAGAGCACACCCTGGCCACACAGAGATGGGAATGTTGACCAGGAGCTGCAGGAGTTATACAGAGCACACCCTGGCCATACAGAGATGTGAGTGTTGAACAGGGTTTGCAGGGGTTATACAGAGCACTGTCTCAGACACAGAGATGGGAATGTTGACCAGGAGCTTCAGGGGTTATACAGAGCACACCCTGGCCACACAGAGATGGGAATGTCGACCAGGAGCTGCAGGGGTTATACAGAGCACACCTTGGCCACACAGAGATGGGAATGTTGGCCAGGAGCTGCAGGGGTTATACAGAGCACACACTGGCCACACAAAGAAGGGAATGTTCACCAGGAGCTGCAGGGGTTATACAGAGCACATCCTGGCCACACACAGATGGGAATGTTCACCAGGAGCTGCAGGGGTTAAACAGAGCACACCCTGGCCACACAGAGATGGGAATGTTGACCAGGAGCTGCAGGGGTTATACAGAGCACACCCTGGACACACACAGTGATGGGAATGTTGACCATGAACTGCAGGGGTTATACAGAACACACCTTGGCCATACAGAGATGGAAATGTTGACTAGACTTTGCAGCGGTTATACAGAGCACACCCTGGCCACACAGAGAGGGGAATGTTGACCAGGAGCTGCAGGGGTTATACAGAGCACATCCTGGCCACACAGAGATGGAAATGTTCACCAGGAGCTGCAGGGGTTATACAGAGCACACCCTGGCCACACAGAGATGGGAATGTTGACCAGGAGCTTCAGGGGTTATACAGAACACAACCTGGACACACACAGAGATGGAAATGTTGACCATGAACTGCAGGGGTTATACAGAGCGACCCTGGCCATACAGAAATGGAAATATTGACCAGGAGCTGCAGGAGTTATACAGAGCACATCCTGGCCACACAGTGATGGAAATGTTGACCAGGAGCAGGGTTTATACAGAGCACACCCTGGCCACACAGAGATGGGAATGTTGGCCAGGAGCTGCAGGTGTTATACAGAGCACACCCTGGCCACACCAAGAAGGGAATGTTGACAACGAGCTGCAGGGGTTATACAGAGCACACCCTGACCACACAGAGATGGGAAAGTTGACCGGGAGATGCAGGGGTTATACAGAGCACACCCTGGCCACACACAGATGGGAATGTTGACCAGGAGCTGCTGGGGTTAGATAGAGCACACCTTGGCCACACAGAGATGGGAATGTTGACCAGGAGCAGGGGTATACGGAGCACACCCTGGCCATACAGATGGGAATGTTGACCAGTAGTTTCAGGGGCTATACAGAGCACACCCTGGCCACACAGATATGGGCATGTTGACCAGGAGCTGCAGAGGCGATACAGAGCACACCCTGGCCACACAGAGATGGGAATGTTGGCCAGGAGCTGCAGGGGTTATACGGAGCACACACTGGCCACACAGAGATGGGAATGTTCACCAGGAGCTGCAGGGGTTATACAGAGCACACCCTGTCCACACAGAGTTGGGAATGTTGACCAGGAGCTGCAGGGGTTATACAGAGCACACCCTGGCCACACAGAGATGGGAATTTTGACCAGGAGCTGCAGGGGTTATACAGAGCACACCCTGGACACACACAGAGATGGGAATGTTGACCATGAACTGCAGGGGTTATAGAGAGCACACCTTGGCGATACAGAGATGGAAATGTTGACTAGACGTTGCAGCGGTTATACAGAGCACACCCTGGCCACACAGAGAGGGGAATGTTGACCAGGAGCTGCAGGGGTTATACAGAGCACATCCTGGCCACACAGAGATGGGAATGTTCACCAGGTGCTGCAGGGGTTATACAGAGCACACCCTGGCCACACAGAGATGGGAATGTTGACCAGGAGCTGCAGGGGTTATACAGAGCACACCCTGGACACACACAGAGATGGGAATGTTGACCATGAACTGCAGGGGTTATACAGAGTACACCCTGGCCATACAGAGATGCAAATGTTGACCAGGAGCTGCAGGAGTTATACAGAGCACATCCTGGCCACACACAGAGATGGAAATGTTGACCAGACGTTGCAGTGGTTATACAGAGCACACCCTGGCCACACAGAGAGGAGAATGTTGACCAGGAGCTGCAGGGGTTACACAGATCACACCCTGGCCACACAGAGATGGGAATATTGACAAGGAGCAGGGATTATACAGAGCACACCCTGCCCACACAGAGAAGGGAATGTTGACCAGGATCTGGGGTTATACAGAGCACACCCTGGGCACACAGAGATGGGAATGTTGACCAGGAGTTGCTGGGGTTATAAAGAGCAAACCCTGGCCACACAGAGATGGGAATGTTGACCAGGAGCTGCAGGAGTTATACAGAGCACACCCTGGCCATACAGAGATGTGAGTGTTGAACAGGGTTTGCAGGGGTTATACAGAGCACTGTCTCACACACAGAGATGGGAATGTTGACCAGGAGCTTCAGGGGTTATACAGAGCACACCCTGTCCACACAGAGATGGGAATGTCGACCAGGAGCTGCAGGGGTTATACAGAGCACACCTTGGCCACACAGAGATGGGAATGTTGGCCAGGAGCTGCAGGGGTTATACTGAGCATACACTGGCCACACAAAGAAGGGAATGTTCACCAGGAGCTGCAGGGGTTATACAGAGCACATCCTGGCCACACACAGATGGGAATGTTCACCAGGAGCTGCAGGGGTTAAACAGAGCTCACCCTGGCCACACAGAGTTGGGAATGTTTACCAGGAGCTGCAGGGGTTATACAGAGCACACCCTGGCCACACAGAGATGGGAATGTTGACCAGGAGCTGCAGGGGTTATACAAAGAACAAACAAAGAACAAAGAAATGTACAGCACAGGAACAGGCCCTTCGGCCCTCCAAGCCCGTGCCGACCATACTGCCCGACTAAACTACAATCTTCTACACTTCCTGGGTCCGTATCCTTCTATTCCCATCCTATTCATATATTTGTCAAGATGCCCCTTAAATGTCCCTATCGTCCCTGCCTCCACTACCTCCTCCGGTAGTGAGTTCCAGGCACCCACTACCCTCTGCGTAAAAAACTTGCCTCGTACATCTACTCTAAACTTTGCCCCTCTCACCTTAAACCTATGCCCCCTAGTAATTGACCCCTCTACCCTGGGGAAAAGCCTCTGACTATCCACTCTGTCTATGCCCCTCATAATTTTGTATACCTCTATCAGGTCGCCCCTCAACCTCCTTCGTTCCAGTGAGAACAAACCGAGTTTATTCAATCGCTCCTCATAGCTTATGCCCTCCATACCAGGCAACATTCTGGTAAATCTCTTCTGCACCCTCTCTAAAGCCTCCACATCCTTCTGGTAGTGTGGCGACCAGAATTGAACACTATACTCCAAGTGTGGCCTAACTAAGGTTCTATACAGCTGCAACATGACTTGCCAATTCTTATACTCAATGCCCCGGCCAATGAAGGCAAGCATGCCGTATGCCTTCTTGACTACCTTCTCCACCTGTGTAGCCCCTTTCAGTGATCTGTGGACCTGTACTCCTAGATCTCTTTGACTTTCAATACTCTTGAGGGTTCTACCATTCACTGTATATTCCCTACCTGCATTAGCCCTTCCAAAATGCATTACCTCACATTTGTCCAGGTTAAACTCCATCTGCCATCTCTCCGCCCAAGTCTCCAGACAATCTAAATCCTGCTGTATCCTCAGACAGTCCTCATCGCTATCCGCAATTCCACCAACCTTTGTGTCGTCTGCAAACTTACTAATCAGACCAGTTACATTTTCCTCCAAATCATTTATATATACTACAAAGAGCAAAGGTCCCAGCACTGATCCCTGTGGAACACCACTGGTCACAGCCCTCCAATTAGAAAAGCATCCCTCCATTGCTACCCTCTGCCTTCTATGGCCTAGCCAGTTCTGTATCCACCTTGCCAGTTCACCCCTGATCCCGTGTGACTTCACCTTTTGTACTAGTCTACCATGAGGGACCTTGTCAAAGGCCTTACTGAAGTCCATATAGACAACATCTACTGCCCTACCTGCATCAATCATCTTAGTGACCTCCTCGAAAAACTCTATCAAGTTAGTGAGACACGACCTCCCCTTCACAAAACCGTGCTGCCTCTCACTAATACGTCCATTTGCTTCCAAATGGGAGTAGATCCTGTCTCGAAGAATTCTCTCCAGTAATTTCCCTACCACTGAAGTAAGGCTCACCGGCCTGTAGTTCCCGGGATTATCCCTGCCACCCTTCTTAAACAGAGGAACAACATTGGCTATTCTCCAGTCCTCCGGGACATCCCCTGAAGACAGCGAGGATCCAAAGATTTCTGTCAAGGCCTCAGCAATTTCCTCTCCAGCCTCCTTCAGTATTCTGGGGTAGATCCCATCCGGCCCTGGGGACTTATCTACCTTAATATTTTTTAAGACACCCAACACCTCGTCTTTTTGGATCACAATGTGACCCAGGCTATCTACACCCCCTTCTCCAGACTCAACATCTACCAATTCCTTCTCTTTGGTGAATACTGATGCAAAGTATTCATTTAGTACCTCGCCCATTTCCTCTGGCTCCACACATAGATTCCCTTGCCTATCCTTCAGTGGGCCAACCCTTTCCCTGCCTACCCTCTTGCTTTTTATGTAAGTGTAAAAAGCCTTGGGATTTTCCTTAACCCTATTTGCCAATGACTTTTCATGACCCCTTCCAGCCCTCCTGACTCCCTGCTTAAGTTCCTTCCTACTTTCCTTATATGCCACACAGGCTTCGTCTGTTCCCAGCCTTTTAGCCCTGACAAATGCCTCCTTTTTCTTTTTGACGAGGCCTACAATATCATTCGTCATCCAAGGTTCCCGAAAATTGCCGTATTTGTCTTTCTTCCTCACAGGAACATGCCTGTCCTGTATTCCTATCAACTGACACTTGAAAGCCTCCCACATGTCAGATGCTGATTTGCCCTCAAACATCCGCCCCCAATCTATGCTCTTCAGTTCCCGCCTAATATTGTTATAATTAGCCTTTCCCCAATTTAGCACATTCATCCTCGGACCACTCTTATCCTTGTCCACCAGTACTTTAAAACTTACTGAATTGTGGTCACTGTTACCGAAATGCACCCCTACTGAAACATCTACCACCTGGCCGGGCTCATTCCCCAATACCAGGTCCAGTACCGCCTCTTCCCTAGTTGGACTGTTTACATATTGTTTTAAGAAGCCCTCCTGGATGCTCCTTACAAACTCTGCCCCGTCTAAGCCCCTGGCACTAAGTGAGTCCCAGGGCACACCCTGGACACACACAGAGATGGGAATGTTGACCATGAACTGCAGGGGTTACACAGAGCACACCTTGGCCATACAGAGATGGAAATGTTGACTAGACGTTGCAGCGGTTATACAGAGCACACCCTGGCCACACAGAGAGGGGAATGTTGACCAGGAGCTGCAGGGGTTATACAGAGCACATCCTGGCCACACAGAGATGGGAATGTTAACCAGGAGCTGCAGGGGTTATACGGAGCACACCCTGGCCACACAGATGGGAATGTTGACCAGGAGCTTCAGGGGTTATACAGAGCACACCCTGGACACACACAGAGATGGGAATGTTGACCATGAACTGCATGGGTTATACAGAGCGACCCTGGCCATACAGAGATGGAAATGTTGACCAGGAGCTGCAGGAGTTATACAGAGCACATCCTGGCCACACAGTGATGGAAATGTTGACCAGGAGCAGCAGGAGTTATACAGAGCACATCCTGGCCACACACAGAGATGGAAATGTTGACCAGACGTTTCAGTGGTTATACAGAGCACACCCTGGCCACACAGAGAGGGGAATGTTGACCAGGAGCTGCAGGGGTTACACAGATCACACCCTGGCCACACAGAGATGGGAATATTGACAAGGAGCAGGGATTATACAGAGCACACCCTGCCCACACAGAGAAGGGAATGTTGACCAGGATCTAGGGTTATACAGACCACACCCTGGGCACACAGAGATGGGAATGTTGACCAGGAGTTGCTGGGGTTATAAAGAGCAAACCCTGGCCACACAGAGATGGGAATGTTGACCAGGAGCTGCAGGAGTTATACAGAGAACACCCTGGCCATACAGAGATGTGAGTGTTGAACAGGGTTTGCAGGGGTTATACAGAGCACTGTCTCACACACAGAGATGGGAATGTTGACCAGGAGCTTCAGGGGTTATACAGAGCACACCCTGTCCACACAGAGATGGGAATGTCGACCAGGAGCTGCAGGGGTTATACTGAGCACACCTTGGCCACACAGAGATGGGAATGTTGGCCAGGAGCTGCAGGGGTTATACTGAGCACACACTGGCCACACAAAGAAGGGAATGTTCACCAGGAGCTGCAGGGGTTATACAGAGCACATCCTGGCCACACACAGATGGGAATGTTCACCAGGAGCTGCAGGGGTTAAACAGAGCTCACCCTGGCCACACAGAGTTGGGAATGTTTACCAGGAGCTGCAGGAGTTATACAGAGCCCACCCTGACCACACAGAGATGGGAATGTTGACCAGGAGCTGCAGGGGTTATACAGAGCACACCCTGGACACACACAGAGATGGGAATGTTGACCATGAACTGCAGGGGTTATACAGAGCACACCTTGGCCATACAGAGATGGAAATGTTGACTAGACGTTGCAGCGGTTATACAGAGCACACCCTCGCCACACAGAGAGGGGAATGTTGACCAGGAGCTGCAGGGGTTATACAGAGCACATCCTGGCAACACAGAGATGGGAATGTTAACCAGGAGCTGCAGGGGCTATACAGAGCACACCCTGGCCACACAGATGGGAATGTTGACCAGGAGCTTCAGGGGTTATACAGAGCACACCCTGGACACACACAGAGATGGGAATGTTGACCATGAACTGCAGGGGTTATACAGAGCGACCCTGGCCATACAGAGATGGAAATGTTGACCAGGAGCTGCAGGAGTTATACAGAGCACATCCTGGCCACACAGTGATGGAAATGTTGACCAGGAGCAGCAGGAGTTATACAGAGCACATCCTGGCCACACACAGAGATGGAAATGTTGACCAGACGTTGCAGTGGTTATACAGAGCACTCCCGGGCCACACAGAGATGGGAATATTGACAAGGAACAGGGGTAATACAGAGCACACCCTGTCCACACAGAGATGGGAATGTTGACCAGGATCTGGGGTTATACAGAGCACACCCTGGCCACACAGAGATGGCAATGTTGACCAGGAGCTGCAGGAGTAATACAGAGCACACCCTGGCCATACAGAGATGGGAGTGTTGAACAGGATTTGCAGGGGTTATACAGAGCACTCTCTCACACAGAGATGTGAATGTTGACCAGGAGCAGCAGGAGTTATACAGAGCACATCCTGGCCACACACAGAGATGGAAATGTTGACCAGACGTTGCAGTGGTTATACAGAGCACACCCTGGCCACACAGAGATGGGAATGTCGACCAGGAGCTGCAGGGGTTATACAGAGCACACCCTGACGACACAGAGATGGGAATGTTGACCAGGAGCTGCAGGGGTTATACAGAGCACAGCCTGACCACACAGAGGTGGGAATGTTGACCAGGAGCTGCAGGGGTTAAACAGAGCACACCCTGGCCACACACAGAGGTGGGAATGTTGAGCAGGTGTTATACAGAGCACACCCTCGCCACACAGAGATGGGAATGTTGACAAGGAGCAGGGTATATACAGAGGATATCCTGGCCACACAGAGATGGGAATGTTGACCAGGAGCTGCAGGGGTTATACAGAGCACACCTTGGCCACACACAGATGGGAATGTTGACCAGGAGCTGCTGGGGTTAGACAGAGCACACCCTGATCACACAGTGATGGGAATGTTGACCAGGAGCAGGGGTTAACAGAGCACACCCTGGCCACACAGATGGGAATGTTGACCAGGAGTTGCAGGGGTTATTCAGAGAACACCCTGATCACACAGAGGTGGGAATGTTGACCAGGAGCAGTGATTATGCAAAGCACATCCTGGCCACACGGAGATGGGAATATTGACCAGGAGCTGCAGGGGTTAGACAGAGCACATCGTGTCCACACACAGATGGGAATCTTGACCAGGAGATGCAGGGGTTATACAGAGAACATCCTGACCACACAGTGATGGGAATGTAGACCAGGAGTTGCAGGGGTTATACAGAGCACATCCTGACCACACAGTGATGTGAATGTTGACCAGGAGCAGGGGTATACAGAGCACACCCTGGCCACACACAGATGGGAATGTTGACCAGGAGCTACTGGGGTTAGACAGAGCACACCCTGGCCACACAGTGATGGGAATGTTGACCAGGAGCAGGGGTATACAGAGCGACCCTGGCCACACAGATGGGAATGTTGACCAGGAGTTGCAGGGGTTATACAGAGCACATCCTGACCACACAGATGGGAATGTTGACCAGGAGTTGCAGGGGTTATACAGATCCAACACTGGCCACACAGAGATGGGAATGTTGACCAGGAGCAGGGGTATACAGAGCACACCCTGGCCACACACAGATGGGAATGTTGACCAGGAGCTACTGGGGTTAGACAGAGCACACCCTGGCCACACAGTGATGGGAATGTTGACCAGGAGCAGCAGGAGTTATACAGAGCACATCCTGGCCACACAGTGATGGAAATGTTGACCAGGAGCAGCAGGAGTTATACAGAGCACATCCTGGCCACACACAGAGATGGAAATGTTGACCAGACGTTTCAATGGTTATACAGAGCACACCCTGATCACACAGTGATGGGAATGTTGACCAGGAGCAGGGGTTAACAGAGCACACCCTGGCCACACAGATGGGAATGTTGACCAGGAGTTGCAGGGGTTATTCAGAGAACACCCTGATCACACAGAGGTGGGAATGTTGACCAGGAGCAGGGATTATGCAAAGCACATCCTGGCCACACGGAGATGGGAATATTGACCAGGAGCTGCAGGGGTTAGACAGAGCACATCGTGTCCACACACAGATGGGAATCTTGACCAGGAGATGAAGGGGTTATACAGAGAACATCCTGACCACACAGTGATGGGAATGTAGACCAGGAGTTGCAGGGGTTATACAGAGCACATCCTGACCACACAGTGATGTGAATGTTGACCAGGAGCAGGGGTATACAGAGCACACCCTGGCCACACACAGATGGGAATGTTGACCAGGAGCTACTGGGGTTAGACAGAGCACACCCTGGCCACACAGTGATGGGAATGTTGACCAGGAGCAGGGGTATACAGAGCGACCCTGGCCACACAGATGGGAATGTTGACCAGGAGTTGCAGGGGTTATACAGAGCACATCCTGACCACACAGATGGGAATGTTGACCAGGAGTTGCAGGGGTTATACAGATCCAACACTGGCCACACAGAGATGGGAATGTTGACCAGGAGCAGGGGTATACAGAGCACACCCTGGCCACACACAGATGGGAATGTTGACCAGGAGCTACCGGGGTTAGACAGAGCACACCCTGGCCACACAGTGATGGGAATGTTGACCAGGAGCAGCAGGAGTTATACAGAGCACATCCTGGCCACACAGTGATGGAAATGTAGACCAGGAGTTGCAGGGGTTATACAGAGCACATCCTGACCACACAGTGATGTGAATGTTGACCAGGAGCAGGGGTATACAGAGCACACCCTGGCCACACACAGATGGGAATGTTGACCAGGAGCTACTGGGGTTAGACAGAGCACACCCTGGCCACACAGTGATGGGAATGTTGACCAGGAGCAGGGGTATACAGAGCGACCCTGGCCACACAGATGGGAATGTTGACCAGGAGTTGCAGGGGTTATACAGAGCACATCCTGACCACACAGATGGGAATGTTGACCAGGAGTTGCAGGGGTTATACAGATCCAACACTGGCCACACAGAGATGGGAATGTTGACCAGGAGCTGCAGGGGTTATACAGAGCACATCCTGGCCACACACAGATGGGAATGTTGACCAGGAGCTGCTGGGGTTAGACAGAGCACACCCTGATCACACAGAGAAGGGAATGTTGACCAGGACCTGGGGATATTCAGAGCACACCCTGGCCACACAGAGATGGGAATGTTGACCAGGAGCTGCTCGGGTTATAAAGAGCACACCCTGGCCACACAGAGATGGGAATGTTGACCAGGAGCTGCAGGAGTTATACAGAGCACACCCTGGCCATACAGAGATGGGAGTGTTGAACAGGATTTGCAGGGGTTATACAGAGCACTCTCTCACACACAGAGATGGGAATGTTGACCAGGAGCTGCAGGGGTTATACAGAGCACACCCTGACCACACACAAATCGGAATGTTGACCAGGAACTGCAGAAGTTATACAGATCACACCCTGGCCACAGAGAGATGGGAATGTTGACCAGGAGCTGCAGGGGTTATACAGAGCACAAACTGGCCACACAGAGATGGGAATGTTGACCAGGAGCAGGGGTATACAGCGCACACACTGGCCACACAATTGGGAATGTTGACAAGGAGTTGCAGGGGTTATAGAGAGCACACACTGGCCACGCAGAGATGGGAATGTTCACCAGGAGCTGCAGGGGTTATACAGAGCACATCCTGGCCACACACAGATGGGAATGTTGACCAGGAGCTGCTGGGGTTAGACAGAACACACCCTGGCCACACAGTGATGGGAATGTTGACCAGGAGCAGGGGTATACAGAGCACACCCTTGCCACACAGATGGGAATGTTGACCAGGAGTTGCAGGGGTTATACAGAGCACTCCCTGACCACACAGAGGTGGGAATGTTGACCAGGAGCTGCAGGGGTTATACAGATCACACCCTGGCCACACACAGAGGTGGGAATGTTGACCAGGAGCAGGGGTTATACAGAGCACACCATGGCCACACAGAGAAGGGAATGTTGACCAGGAGCAGGGGTTATACAGAGCACACCCTGGCCACACAGAGAAGGGAATGTTGACCAGGAACAGGGTTTATACAGAGCACACCCTGGCCGCACAGAGATGGGAATGTTGACCAGGAGATGCAGGGGATATGCAGAGCACATCCTGGCCACACAGGGATGGGAATGTTGACCAGGAGCAGCAGGGGTTATACAGAGCACACCCTGGCCACACAGAGATGGGAATGTTGACCAGGAGATGCAGGGGTTATGCAGAGCACATCCTGTCCACACAGAGATGTGAATGTTGACCATGAGCTGCAGGGGTTATACAGAGCACACCCTGGCCACACAGAGATGGGAATGTTGACCAGGAGCAGGGGTTATGCAGAGCACATCCTGGCCACACAGAGATGGGAATGCTGACCA
Source organism: Scyliorhinus torazame (assembly GCF_047496885.1). NCBI lineage: Eukaryota > Metazoa > Chordata > Chondrichthyes > Carcharhiniformes > Scyliorhinidae > Scyliorhinus > Scyliorhinus torazame. The sequence continues at coordinate 19,521,325 of NC_092711.1, forward strand.
GGAGCTGCAGGAGTTATACAGAGCACACCATGGCCACACAGAGAAGGGAACGTTGACTAGGAGCAGGGGTTATACAGAGCACACCCTGGCCACACAGAGATGGAAATGTTCACCATTAGATGCAGGGGTTATGCAGAGCACATCCTGGCCACACAGAGATGGGAATGTTGACAATGAGCTGCAGGGGTTATACAGAGCACACCCTGGCCACACAGAGATGGGAATGTTGACCAGGAGCAGGGGTTATGCAGAGCACATCCTGGCCACACAGAGATGGGAATGTTGACCAGGAGCTGCAGGGGTTATACAGAGCACATCGTGGCCACACAGAGATGGGAATGTTGACAATGAGCTGCAGGGGTTATACAGAGCACACCCTGGCCACACAGAGATGGGAATGTTGACCAGGAGCAGGGGTTATGCAGAGCACATCCTGGCCACACAGAGATGGGAATGTTGACCAGGAGCTCAAGGGGTTATACAGAGCACATCGTGGCCACACAGAGACGCGAATGTTGACCAGGAGATGCAGGTGTTATACAGAGCACACCCTGGCCACACACAGGTGGGAATGTTGACCAGGCGCTGCAGGGGTTATACAGAGCACACCCTGGCCACACAGAGAAGGGAATGTTGACCAGGATCTGGGGTTATACAGAGCACACCCTGGCCACACAGAGATGGGAATGTTGACCAGGAGCTGCAGGAGTTATAAAGTGCACACCCTGGCCATACAGAGATGGGTGTGTTGAACAGGATTTGCAGGGGTTATACAGAGCACTCTCTCACACACAGAGATGGGAATGTTGACCAGGAGCAGCAGGAGTTATACAGAGCACATCCTGGCCACACACAGAGATGGAAATGTTGACCAGACGTTGCAGTGGTTATACACAGCACACCCTGGCCACACAGAGATGGGAATATTGACAAGGAGCAGGGGCTATACAGAGCACACCCTGGCCACACAGAGATGGGAATGTCGACCAGGAGCTGCAGGGGTTATACAGAGCACACCCTGACCACACAGATGTGGGAATGTTGACCAGGAGCTGCAGGGGTTATACACAGCACACCCTGGCCACACACACAGGTGGGAATGTTGACCAGGAGCAGGTGGTATACAGAGCACACCCTCGCCACACAGAGAAGGGAATGTTGACCAGGAGCAGGGGTTATACAGAGCACACCCTGGCCACACAGAGATGGGAATGTTGACCAGGAGCAGGGTTTATACAGAGGACACCCTGGCCACACAGAGATGGGAATGTTGACCAGGAGCTGCAGGGGTTATACAGAGCACACCTTGGCCACACACAGATGGGAATGTTGACCAGGAGCTGCTGGGTTAGACAGAGCACACCCTGATCACACAGTGATGGGAATGTTGACCAGGAGCAGGGGTTACCAGAGCACACCCTGGCCACACAGATGGGAATGTTGACCAGGAGTTGCAGGGGTTATACAGAGAACACCCTGATCACACAGAGGTGGGAATGTTGACCAGGAGCAGGGATTATGCAGAGCACATCCTGGCCACACGGAGATGGGAATGTTGACCAGGAGCTGCAGGGGTTAGGCAGAGCACATCGTGGCCACACACAGATGGGAATCTTGACCAGGAGAAGCAGGGGTACACAGTGCACACCCTGGCCACACACAGATGGTAATGTTGACCAGGAGCTGCTGGGGTTAGACAGAGCACACCCTGGCCACACAGTGATGAGAATGTTGACCAGGAGCAGGGGTATACAGAGCGACCCTGGCCACACAGAAATGGGAATGTTGACCAGGAGCTGCAGGGGTTATACAGAGCACACCCTGGCCACACACAGATGGGAATGTTGACCAGGAGCTGCTGGGGTTAGACAGAGCACACCCTGATCCCACAGTGATGGGAATGTTGACCAAGAGCAGGGGTTAACAGAGCACACCCTGGCCACACTGATGGGAATGTTGACCAGGAGTTGCAGGGGTTATACAGAGAACACCCTGACCACACAGAGGTGGGAATGTTGACCAGGAGCTGCAGGGGTTATACAGAGCACAGCCTGGCCACACACAGCGGTGGGAATGTTGACCAGGAACAGGGGTTATACAGAGCACACCCTGGCCACACAGAGAAGGGAATGTTGACCAGGAGCAGGGGTTATACAGAGCATACCCTGGCCACACAGAGAGGGGAATGTTGACCAGGAGCTCCAGGGGTTATACAGAGCACACCCTGGCCACACAGAGATGGGAATATTGAACAGGATTTGCAGGGGTTATACAGAGCACTCTCTCACACACAGAGATGGGAATGTTGACCAGGAGCTGCAGGGGTTATACAGAGCACACCCTGACCACACACAAATCGGAATGTTGACCAGGAACTGCAGAAGTTATACAGATCACACCCTGGCCACAGAGAGATAGGAATGTTGACCAGGAGCTGCAGGGGTTATACAGAGCACAAACTGGCCACACAGAGATGAGAATGTTGACCAGGAGCAGGGGTATACAGAGCACACACTGGCCACACAATTGGGAATGTTGACAAGGAGTTGCAGGGGTTATAGAGAGCACACACTGGCCACGCAGAGATGGGAATGTTGACCAGGAGCTGCAGGGGTTATACAGAGCACATCCTGGCCACACACAGATGGGAATGTTGACCAGGAGCTGCTGGGGTTAGACAGAGCACACCCTGGCCTCACAGTGATGGGAATGTTGACCAGGAGCAGGGGTATACAGAGCACACCCTTGCCACACAGATGGGAATGTTGACCAGGAGTTGCAGGGGTTATACAGAGCACTCCCTGACCACACAGAGGTGGGAATGTTGACCAGGAGCTGCAGGGGTTATGCAGAGCACATCCTGTCCACACCGAGATGGGAATGTTGACCATGAGCTGCAGGGGTTATACAGAGCACACCCTGGCCACACAGAGATGGGAATGTTGTCCAGGAGCAGGGGTTATGCAGAGCACATCCTGGCCACACAGAGATGGGAATGTTGACCAGGAACTGCAGGAGTTATACAGAGCACACCATGGCCACACAGAGAAGGGAACGTTGACTAGGAGCAGGGGTTATACAGAGCACACCCTGGCCACACAGAGAAGGGATTGTTGAATAGGAGCAGGGTTTATACAGAGCACACCCTGGCCACACAGAGATGGAAATGTTCACCATTAGATGCAGGGGTTATGCAGAGCACATCCTGGCCACACAGAGATGGGAATGTTGACAATGAGCTGCAGGGGTTATACAGAGCACACCCTGGCCACACAGAGATGGGAATGTTGACCAGGAGCAGGGGTTATGCAGAGCACATCCTGGCCACACAGAGATGGGAATGTTGACCAGGAGCTGCAGGGGTTATACAGAGCACATCGTGGCCACACAGATGTGGGAATGTTGACCAGGAGCTGCAGGGGTTATACACAGCACACCCTGGCCACACACAGAGGTGGGAATGTTGACCAGGAGCAGGTGGTATACAGAGCACACCCTCGCCACACAGAGAAGGGAATGTTGACCAGGAGCAGGGGTTATACAGAGCACACCCTGGCCACACAGAGATGGGAATGTTGACCAGGAGCAGGGTTTATACAGAGGACACCCTGGCCACACAGAGATGGGAATGTTGACCAGGAGCTGCAGGGGTTATACAGAGCACACCTTGGCCACACACAGATGGGAATGTTGACCAGGAGCTGCTGGGTTAGACAGAGCACACCCTGATCACACCGTGATGGGAATGTTGACCAGGAGCAGGGGTTACCAGAGCACACCCTGGCCACACAGATGGGAATGTTGACCAGGAGTTGCAGGGGTTATACAGAGAACACCCTGATCACACAGAGGTGGGAATGTTGACCAGGAGCAGGGATTATGCAGAGCACATCCTGGCCACACGGAGATGGGAATGTTGACCAGGAGCTGCAGGGGTTAGGCAGAGCACATCGTGGCCACACACAGATGGGAATCTTGACCAGGAGAAGCAGGGGTATAAAGTGCACACCCTGGCCACACACAGATGGTAATGTTGACCAGGCGCTGCTGGGGTTAGACAGAGCACACCCTGGCCACACAGTGATGAGAATGTTGACCAGGAGCAGGGGTATACAGAGCGACCCTGGCCACACAGAAATGGGAATGTTGACCAGGAGCTGCAGGGGTTATACAGAGCACACCCTGACCACTCACAAATCGGAATGTTGAAATGGAACTGCAGAAGTTATACAGATCACACCCTGGCCACAGAGAGATGGGAATGTTGACCAGGAGCTGCAGGGGTTATACAGAGCACAAACTGGCCACACAGAGATGGGAATGTTGACCAGGAGCAGGGGTATACAGAGCACACACTGGCCACACAATTGGGAATGTTGACAAGGAGTTGCAGGGGTTATAGAGAGCACACACTGGCCACGCAGAGATGGGAATGTTGACCAGGAGCTGCAGGGGTTATACAGAGCACATCCTGGCCACACACAGATGGGAATGTTGACCAGGAGCTGCTGGGGTTAGACAGAGCACACCCTGGCCACACAGTGATGGGAATGTTGACCAGGAGCAGGGTTATACAGAGCACACCCTTGCCACACAGATGGGAATGTTGACCAGGAGTTGCAGGGGTTATACAGAGCACTCCCTGACCACACAGAGGTGGGAATGTTGACCAGGAGCTGCAGGGGTTATACAGATCACACCCTGGCCACACACAGAGGTGGGAATGTTGACCAGGAGCAGGGGTTATACAGAGCACACCATGGCCACACAGAGAAGGGAATGTTGACCAGGAGCAGGGGTTATACAGAGCACACCCTGGCCACACAGAGAAGGGAATGTTGACCAGGAACAGGGTTTATACAGAGCACACCCTGGCCGCACAGAGATGGGAATGTTGACCAGGAGATGCAGGGGATATGCAGAGCACATCCTGGCCACACAGGGATGGGAATGTTGACCAGGAGCAGCAGGGGTTATACAGAGCACACCCTGGCCACACAGAGATGGGAATGTTGACCAGGAGATGCAGGGGTTATGCAGAGCACATCCTGTCCACACAGGGATGGGAATGTTGACCATGAGCTGCAGGGGTTATACAGAGCACACCCTGGCCACACAGAGATGGGAATGTTGACCAGGAGCAGGGGTTATGCAGAGCACATCCTGGCCACACAGAGATGGGAATGTTGACCAGGAGCTGCAGGAGTTATACAGAGCACACCATGGCCACACAGAGAAGGGAACGTTGACTAGGAGCAGGGGTTATACAGAGCACACCCTGGCCACACAGAGAAGGGATTGTTGAATAGGAGCAGGGTTTATACAGAGCACACCCTGGCCACACAGAGATGGAAATGTTCACCATTAGATGCAGGGGTTATGCAGAGCACATCCTGGCCACACAGAGATGGGAATGTTGACAATGAGCTGCAGGGGTTATACAGAGCACATCCTGGCCACACAGAGATGGGAATGTTGACCAGGAGCTGCAGGGGTTATACAGAGCACATCGTGGCCACACAGAGACGCGAATGTTGACCAGGAGATGCAGGGGTTATACAGAGCACACTCTGGCCACACACAGGTGGGAATGTTGACCAGGCGCTGCAGGGGTTATACAGAGCACACCCTGGCCACACAGAGAAGGGAATGTTGACCAGGATCTGGGGTTATACAGAGCACACCCTGGCCACACAGAGATGGGAATGTTGACCAGGAGCTGCAGGAGTTATAAAGTGCACACCCTGGCCATACAGAGATTGGTGTGTTGAACAGGATTTGCAGGGGTTATACAGAGCACTCTCTCACACACAGAGATGGGAATGTTGACCAGGAGCAGCAGGAGTTATACAGAGCACATCCTGGCCACACACAGAGATGGAAATGTTGACCAGACGTTGCAGTGGTTATACAGAGCACACCCTGGCCACACAGAGATGGGAATATTGACAAGGAGCAGGGGCTATACAGAGCACACCCTGGCCACACAGAGATGGGAATGTCGACCAGGAGCTGCAGGGGTTATACAGAGCACACCCTGACCACACAGATGTGGGAATGTTGACCAGGAGCTGCAGGGGTTATACACAGCACACCCTGGCCACAGACAGAGGTGGGAATGTTGACCAGGAGCAGGTGGTATACAGAGCACACCCTCGCCACACAGAGAAGGGAATGTTGACCAGAAGCAGGGGTTATACAGAGCACACCCTGGCCACACAGAGATGGGAATGTTGACCAGGAGCAGGGTTTATACAGAGGACACCCTGGCCACACAGAGATGGGAATGTTGACCAGGAGCTGCAGGGGTTATACAGAGCACACCTTGGCCACACACAGATGGGAATGTTGACCAGGAGCTGCTGGGTTAGACAGAGCACACCCTGATCACACAGTGATGGGAATGTTGACCAGGAGCAGGGGTTACCAGAGCACACCCTGGCCACACAGATGGGAATGTTGACCAGGAGTTGCAGGGGTTATACAGAGAACACCCTGATCACACAGAGGTGGGAATGTTGACCAGGAGCAGGGATTATGCAGAGCACATCCTGGCCACACGGAGATGGGAATGTTGACCAGGAGCTGCAGGGGTTAGGCAGAGCACATCGTGGCCACACACAATTGGGAATCTTGACCAGGAGAAGCAGGGGTATAAAGTGCACACCCTGGGCACACACAGATGGTAATGTTGACCAGGAGCTGCTGGGGTTAGACAGAGCACACCCTGGCCACACAGTGATGAGAATGTTGACCAGGAGCAGGGGTATACAGAGCGACCCTGGCCACACAGAAATGGGAATGTTGACCAGGAGCTGCAGGGGTTATACAGAGCACACCCTGGCCACACACAGATGGGAATGTTGACCAGGAGCTGCTGGGGTTAGACAGAGCACACCCTGATCCCACAGTGATGGGAATGTTGACCAAGAGCAGGGGTTAACAGAGCACACCCTGGCCACACTGATGGGAATGTTGACCAGGAGTTGCAGGGGTTATACAGAGAACACCCTGACCACACAGAGGTGGGAATGTTGACCATGAGCTGCAGGGGTTATACAGAGCACAGCCTGGCGACACACAGCGGTGGGAATGTTGACCAGGAACAGGGGTTATACAGAGCACACCCTGGCCACACAGAGAAGGGAATGTTGACCAGGAGCAGGGGTTATACAGAGCACACCCTGGCCACACAGAAAAGGGAATGTTCACCAGGACCTGGGGATATACAGAGCACACCCTGGCCACACAGAGATGGGAATGTTGACCAGGAGCTGCTGGGGTTATAAAGAGCACACCCTGCCACACAGAGGTGGGAATGTTGACCAGGAGCTGCAGGGGTTATGCAGAGCACATCCTGTCCACACCGAGATGGGAATGTTGACCATGAGCTGCAGGGGTTATACAGAGCACACCCTGGCCACACAGAGATGGGAATGTTGTCCAGGAGCAGGGGTTATGCAGAGCACATCCTGGCCACACAGAGATGGGAATGTTGACCAGGAACTGCAGGAGTTATACAGAGCACACCATGGCCACACAGAGAAGGGAACGTTGACTAGGAGCAGGGGTTATACAGAGCACACCCTGGCCACACAGAGAAGGGATTGTTGAATAGGAGCAGGGTTTATACAGAGCACACCCTGGCCACACAGAGATGGAAATGTTCACCATTAGATGCAGGGGTTATGCAGAGCACATCCTGGCCACACAGAGATGGGAATGTTGACAATGAGCTGCAGGGGTTATACAGAGCACACCCTGGCCACACAGAGATGGGAATGTTGACCAGGAGCAGGGGTTATGCAGAGCACATCCTGGCCACACAGAGATGGGAATGTTGACCAGGAGCTGCAGGGGTTATACAGAGCACATCGTGGCCACACAGAGACGCGAATGTTGACCAGGAGATGCAGGGGTTATACAGAGCACACCCTGGCCACACACAGGTGGGAATGTTGACCAGGCGCTGCAGGGGTTATACAGAGCACACCCTGGCCACACAGAGAAGGGAATGTTGACCAGGATCTGGGGTTATACAGAGCACACCCTGGCCACACAGAGATGGGAATGTTGACCAGGAGCTGCAGGAGTTATAAAGTGCACACCCTGGCCATACAGAGATGGGTGTGTTGAACAGGATTTGCAGGGGTTATACAGAGCACTCTCTCACACACAGAGATGGGAATGTTGACCAGGAGCAGCAGGAGTTATACAGAGCACATTCTGGCCACACAGAGATGGGAATATTGACAAGGAGCAGGGGCTATACAGATCACACCCTGGCCACACAGAGATGGGAATGTCGACCAGGAGCTGCAGGGGTTATACAGAGCACACCCTGACCACACAGATGTGGGAATGTTGACCAGGAGCTGCAGGGGTTATACACAGCACACCCTGGCCACACACAGAGGTGGGAATGTTGACCAGGAGCAGGTGGTATACAGAGCACACCCTCGCCACACAGAGAAGGGAATGTTGACCAGGAGCAGGGGTTATACAGAGCACACCCTGGCCACACAGAGATGGGAATGTTGACCAGGAGCAGGGTTTATACAGAGGACACCCTGGCCACACAGAGATGGGAATGTTGACCAGGAGCTGCAGGGGTTATACAGAGCACACCTTGGCCACACACAGATGGGAATGTTGACCAGGAGCTGCTGGGTTAGACAGAGCACACCCTGATCACACCGTGATGGGAATGTTGACCAGGAGCAGGGGTTACCAGAGCACACCCTGGCCACACAGATGGGAATGTTGACCAGGAGTTGCAGGGGTTATACAGAGAACACCCTGATCACACAGAGGTGGGAATGTTGACCAGGAGCAGGGATTATGCAGAGCACATCCTGGCCACACGGAGATGGGAATGTTGACCAGGAGCTGCAGGGGTTAGGCAGAGCACATCGTGGCCACACACAGATGGGAATCTTGACCAGGAGAAGCAGGGGTATAAAGTGCACACCCTGGCCACACACAGATGGTAATGTTGACCAGGCGCTGCTGGGGTTAGACAGAGCACACCCTGGCCACACAGTGATGAGAATGTTGACCAGGAGCAGGGGTATACAGAGCGACCCTGGCCACACAGAAATGGGAATGTTGACCAGGAGCTGCAGGGGTTATACAGAGCACACCCTGACCACTCACAAATCGGAATGTTGAAATGGAACTGCAGAAGTTATACAGATCACACCCTGGCCACAGAGAGATGGGAATGTTGACCAGGAGCTGCAGGGGTTATACAGAGCACAAACTGGCCACACAGAGATGGGAATGTTGACCAGGAGCAGGGGTATACAGAGCACACACTGGCCACACAATTGGGAATGTTGACAAGGAGTTGCAGGGGTTATAGAGAGCACACACTGGCCACGCAGAGATGGGAATGTTGACCAGGAGCTGCAGGGGTTATACAGAGCACATCCTGGCCACACACAGATGGGAATGTTGACCAGGAGCTGCTGGGGTTAGACAGAGCACACCCTGGCCACACAGTGATGGGAATGTTGACCAGGAGCAGGGTTATACAGAGCACACCCTTGCCACACAGATGGGAATGTTGACCAGGAGTTGCAGGGGTTATACAGAGCACTCCCTGACCACACAGAGGTGGGAATGTTGACCAGGAGCTGCAGGGGTTATACAGATCACACCCTGGCCACACACAGAGGTGGGAATGTTGACCAGGAGCAGGGGTTATACAGAGCACACCATGGCCACACAGAGAAGGGAATGTTGACCAGGAGCAGGGGTTATACAGAGCACACCCTGGCCACACAGAGAAGGGAATGTTGACCAGGAACAGGGTTTATACAGAGCACACCCTGGCCGCACAGAGATGGGAATGTTGACCAGGAGATGCAGGGGATATGCAGAGCACATCCTGGCCACACAGGGATGGGAATGTTGACCAGGAGCAGCAGGGGTTATACAGAGCACACCCTGGCCACACAGAGATGGGAATGTTGACCAGGAGATGCAGGGGTTATGCAGAGCACATCCTGTCCACACAGGGATGGGAATGTTGACCATGAGCTGCAGGGGTTATACAGAGCACACCCTGGCCACACAGAGATGGGAATGTTGACCAGGAGCAGGGGTTATGCAGAGCACATCCTGGCCACACAGAGATGGGAATGTTGACCAGGAGCTGCAGGAGTTATACAGAGCACACCATGGCCACACAGAGAAGGGAACGTTGACTAGGAGCAGGGGTTATACAGAGCACACCCTGGCCACACAGAGAAGGGATTGTTGAATAGGAGCAGGGTTTATACAGAGCACACCCTGGCCACACAGAGATGGAAATGTTCACCATTAGATGCAGGGGTTATGCAGAGCACATCCTGGCCACACAGAGATGGGAATGTTGACAATGAGCTGCAGGGGTTATACAGAGCACATCCTGGCCACACAGAGATGGGAATGTTGACCAGGAGCTGCAGGGGTTATACAGAGCACATCGTGGCCACACAGAGACGCGAATGTTGACCAGGAGATGCAGGGGTTATACAGAGCACACTCTGGCCACACACAGGTGGGAATGTTGACCAGGCGCTGCAGGGGTTATACAGAGCACACCCTGGCCACACAGAGAAGGGAATGTTGACCAGGATCTGGGGTTATACAGAGCACACCCTGGCCACACAGAGATGGGAATGTTGACCAGGAGCTGCAGGAGTTATAAAGTGCACACCCTGGCCATACAGAGATTGGTGTGTTGAACAGGATTTGCAGGGGTTATACAGAGCACTCTCTCACACACAGAGATGGGAATGTTGACCAGGAGCAGCAGGAGTTATACAGAGCACATCCTGGCCACACACAGAGATGGAAATGTTGACCAGACGTTGCAGTGGTTATACAGAGCACACCCTGGCCACACAGAGATGGGAATATTGACAAGGAGCAGGGGCTATACAGAGCACACCCTGGCCACACAGAGATGGGAATGTCGACCAGGAGCTGCAGGGGTTATACAGAGCACACCCTGACCACACAGATGTGGGAATGTTGACCAGGAGCTGCAGGGGTTATACACAGCACACCCTGGCCACAGACAGAGGTGGGAATGTTGACCAGGAGCAGGTGGTATACAGAGCACACCCTCGCCACACAGAGAAGGGAATGTTGACCAGAAGCAGGGGTTATACAGAGCACACCCTGGCCACACAGAGATGGGAATGTTGACCAGGAGCAGGGTTTATACAGAGGACACCCTGGCCACACAGAGATGGGAATGTTGACCAGGAGCTGCAGGGGTTATACAGAGCACACCTTGGCCACACACAGATGGGAATGTTGACCAGGAGCTGCTGGGTTAGACAGAGCACACCCTGATCACACAGTGATGGGAATGTTGACCAGGAGCAGGGGTTACCAGAGCACACCCTGGCCACACAGATGGGAATGTTGACCAGGAGTTGCAGGGGTTATACAGAGAACACCCTGATCACACAGAGGTGGGAATGTTGACCAGGAGCAGGGATTATGCAGAGCACATCCTGGCCACACGGAGATGGGAATGTTGACCAGGAGCTGCAGGGGTTAGGCAGAGCACATCGTGGCCACACACAGATGGGAATCTTGACCAGGAGAAGCAGGGGTATAAAGTGCACACCCTGGGCACACACAGATGGTAATGTTGACCAGGAGCTGCTGGGGTTAGACAGAGCACACCCTGGCCACACAGTGATGAGAATGTTGACCAGGAGCAGGGGTATACAGAGCGACCCTGGCCACACAGAAATGGGAATGTTGACCAGGAGCTGCAGGGGTTATACAGAGCACACCCTGGCCACACACAGATGGGAATGTTGACCAGGAGCTGCTGGGGTTAGACAGAGCACACCCTGATCCCACAGTGATGGGAATGTTGACCAAGAGCAGGGGTTAACAGAGCACACCCTGGCCACACTGATGGGAATGTTGACCAGGAGTTGCAGGGGTTATACAGAGAACACCCTGACCACACAGAGGTGGGAATGTTGACCATGAGCTGCAGGGGTTATACAGAGCACAGCCTGGCGACACACAGCGGTGGGAATGTTGACCAGGAACAGGGGTTATACAGAGCACACCCTGGCCACACAGAGAAGGGAATGTTGACCAGGAGCAGGGGTTATACAGAGCACACCCTGGCCACACAGAAAAGGGAATGTTCACCAGGACCTGGGGATATACAGAGCACACCCTGGCCACACAGAGATGGGAATGTTGACCAGGAGCTGCTGGGGTTATAAAGAGCACACCCTGCCACACAGAGATGGGAATGTTGACCAGGAGCTGCAGGAGTTATACAGAGCACACCCTGGCCATACAGAGATGGGAGTGTTGAACAGGATTTGCAGGGGTTATACAGAGCACTCTCTCACACACAGAGATGGGAATGTTGACCAGGAGCTGCAGGGGTTATACAGAGCACATCCTGGCCACACAGAGATGGGAATGTTGACCAGGAGCTGCAGGGGTAATACAGAGCACACCCTGACCACACACAAATGGGAATGTTGACCAGGAGCTGCAGAAGATATACAGAGCACACCCTGGCCACAGAGAGATGGGAATGTTGACCAGGAGCTGCAGGGGTTATACAGAGCACACCCTGGCCACACAGAGATGGGAATGTTGATCAGGAGCTGCAGGGGTTATGCAGAGCACATCCTGGCCAGACAGAGATGGGACTGTTGACCAGGAGCTGCAGGGGTTATACAGAGCACATCGTGGCCACACAGAGATGGGAATGTTGACCAGGAGGTGCAGGGGTTATACAGAGCACATCCTGACCACACAGTGATGGGAATGTTGACCAGGAGCAGGGGTATACAGAGCACACACTGGCCACACAATTGGGAATGTTGACAAGGAGTTGCAGGGGTTATACAGAGCACACACTGGCCACGCAGAGATGGGAATGTTGACCAGGAGCTGCAGGGGTTATATAGAGCACATCCTGGCCACACACAGATGGGAATGTTGACCAGGAGCTGCTGGGGTTAGACAGAGAACACCCTGGCCACACAGTGATTGGAATGTTGACCAGGGGCAGGGGTATACAGAGCACACCCTTGCCACACAGATGGGAATGTTGACCAGGAGTTCCAGGGGTTATACAGAGCACACCCTGACCACACCGAAGTGGGAATGTTGACCAGGAGCTGCAGGGGTTATACAGAGCACACCCTGGCCACACACAGAGGTGGGAATGTTGACCAGGATCAGGGGTTATACAGAGCACACCCTAGCCACACCACACAGAGAAGGGAATGTTGACCAGGAGCAGGGGTTACACAGAGCACACCCTGGCCACACAGAGAAGGGAATGTTGACCAGGAACAGGGTTTATACAGAGCACACCCTGGCCACACAGAGATGGGAATGTTAACCAGGAGATGCAGGGGTTATGCAAAGCACACCCTGGCCACACAGAGATGGGAATGTTGACCAGGAGCAGCAGGGGTAAGACAGAGCACACCCTGGCCACACAGAGATGGGAATGTTGACCAGGAGATGCAGGGGTTATACAGAGCACATCCTGGCCACAAAGAGATGGGAATGTTGACCAGGAGCAGCATGGGTAAGACAGAGCACACCCTGGCCACACAGTGATGAGAATGTTGACCAGGAGCAGGGGTATACAGAGCGACCCTGGCCACACAGAAATGGGAATGTTGACCAGGAGCTGCAGGGGTTAGACAGAGCACACCCTGACCACACACAAATCGGAATGTTGACCAGGAACTGCAGAAGTTATACAGATCACACCCTGGCCACAGAGAGATGGGAATGTTGACCAGGAGCTGCAGGGGTTATACAGAGCACAAACTGGCCACACAGAGATGGGAATGTTGACCAGGAGCAGGGGTATACAGAGCACACACTGGCCACACAATTGGGAATGTTGACAAGGAGTTGCAGGGGTTATAGAGAGCACACACTGGCCACGCAGAGATGGGAATGTTGACCAGGAGCTGCAGGGGTTATACAGAGCACATCCTGGCCACACACAGATGGGAATGTTGACCAGGAGCTGCTGGGGTTAGACAGAGCACACCCTGGCCACACAGTGATGGGAATGTTGACCAGGAGCAGGGGTATACAGAGCACACCCTTGCCACACAGATGGGAATGTTGACCAGGAGTTGCAGGGGTTATACAGAGCACTCCCTGACCACACAGAGGTGGGAATGTTGACCAGGAGCTGCAGGGGTTATACAGATCACACCCTGGCCACACACAGAGGTGGGAATGTTGACCAGGAGCAGGGGTTATACAGAGCACACCATGGCCACACAGAGAAGGGAATGTTGACCAGGAGCAGGGGTTATACAGAGCACACCCTGGCCACACAGAGAAGGGAATGTTGACCAGGAACAGGGTTTATACAGAGCACACCCTGGCCGCACAGAGATGGGAATGTTGACCAGGAGATGCAGGGGATATGCAGAGCACATCCTGGCCACACAGGGATGGGAATGTTGACCAGGAGCAGCAGGGGTTATACAGAGCACACCCTGGCCACACAGAGATGGGAATGTTGACCAGGAGATGCAGGGGTTATGCAGAGCACATCCTGTCCACACAGAGATGGGAATGTTGACCATGAGCTGCAGGGGTTATACAGAGCACACCCTGGCCACACAGAGATGGGAATGTTGACCAGGAGCAGGGGTTATGCAGAGCACATCCTGGCCACACAGAGATGGGAATGTTGACCAGGAGCTGCAGGAGTTATACAGAGCACACCATGGCCACACAGAGAAGGGAACGTTGACTAGGAGCAGGGGTTATACAGAGCACACCCTGGCCACACAGAGAAGGGATTGTTGAATAGGAGCAGGGTTTATACAGAGCACACCCTGGCCACACAGAGATGGAAATGTTCACCATTAGATGCAGGGGTTATGCAGAGCACATCCTGGCCACACAGAGATGGGAATGTTGACAATGAGCTGCAGGGGTTATACAGAGCACACCCTGGCCACACAGAGATGGGAATGTTGACCAGGAGCAGGGGTTATGCAGAGCACATCCTGGCCACACAGAGATGGGAATGTTGACCAGGAGCTGCAGAGGTTATACAGAGCACATCGTGGCCACACAGAGACGCGAATGTTGACCAGGAGATGCAGGGGTTATACAGAGCACACCCTGGCCACACAGAGAAGGGAATGTTGACCAGGATCTGGGGTTATACAGAGCACACCCTGGCCACACAGAGAAGGGAATGTTGACCAGGATCTGGGGTTATACAGAGCACACCCTGGCCACACAGAGATGGGAATGTTGACCAGGAGCTGCAGGAGTTATAAAGTGCACACCCTGGCCATACAGAGATGGGTGTGTTGAACAGGATTTGCAGGGATTATACAGAGCACTCTCTCACACACAGAGATGGGAATGTTGACCAGGAGCAGCAGGAGTTATACAGAGCACATCCTGGCCACACACAGAGATGGAAATGTTGACCAGACGTTGCAGTTGTTATACAGAGCACACCCTGGCCACACAGAGATGGGAATATTGACAAGGAGCAGGGGCTATACAGAGCACACCCTGGCCACACAGAGATGGGAATGTCGACCAGGAGCTGCAGGGGTTATACAGAGCACACCCTGACCACACAGATGTGGGAATGTTGACCAGGAGCTGCAGGGGTTATACACAGCACACCCTGGCCACAGACAGAGGTGGGAATGTTGACCAGGAGCAGGTGGTATACAGAGCACACCCTCGCCACACAGAGAAGGGAATGTTGACCAGGAGCAGGGGTTATACAGAGCACACCCTGGCCACACAGAGATGGGAATGTTGACCAGGAGCAGGGTTTATACAGAGGACACCCTGGCCACACAGAGATGGGAATGTTGACCAGGAGCTGCAGGGGTTATACAGAGCACACCTTGGCCACACACAGATGGGAATGTTGACCAGGAGCTGCTGGGTTAGACAGAGCACACCCTGATCACACAGTGATGGGAATGTTGACCAGGAGCAGGGGTTACCAGAGCACACCCTGGCCACACAGATGGGAATGTTGACCAGGAGTTGCAGGGGTTATACAGAGAACACCCTGATCACACAGAGGTGGGAATGTTTACCAGGAGCAGGGATTATGCAGAGCACATCCTGGCCACACGGAGATGGGAATGTTGACCAGGAGCTGCAGGGGTTAGGCAGAGCACATCGTGGCCACACACAGATGGGAATCTTGACCAGGAGAAGCAGGGGTATAAAGTGCACACCCTGGGCACACACAGATGGTAATGTTGACCAGGAGCTGCTGGGGTTAGACAGAGCACACCCTGGCCACACAGTGATGAGAATGTTGACCAGGAGCAGGGGTATACAGAGCGACCCTGGCCACACAGAAATGGGAATGTTGACCAGGAGCTGCAGGGGTTATACAGAGCACACCCTGGCCACACACAGATGGGAATGTTGACCAGGAGCTGCTGGGGTTAGACAGAGCACACCCTGACCACTCACAAATCGGAATGTTGAAATGGAACTGCAGAAGTTATACAGATCACACCCTGGCCACAGAGAGATGGGAATGTTGACCAGGAGCTGCAGGGGTTATACAGAGCACAAACTGGCCACACAGAGATGGGAATGTTGACCAGGAGCAGGGGTATACAGAGCACACACTGGCCACACAATTGGGAATGTTGACAAGGAGTTGCAGGGGTTATAGAGAGCACACACTGGCCACGCAGAGATGGGAATGTTGACCAGGAGCTGCAGGGGTTATACAGAGCACATCCTGGCCACACACAGATGGGAATGTTGACCAGGAGCTGCTGGGGTTAGACAGAGCACACCCTGGCCACACAGTGATGGGAATGTTGACCAGGAGCAGGGTTATACAGAGCACACCCTTGCCACACAGATGGGAATGTTGACCAGGAGTTGCAGGGGTTATACAGAGCACTCCCTGACCACACAGAGGTGGGAATGTTGACCAGGAGCTGCAGGGGTTATACAGATCACACCCTGGCCACACACAGAGGTGGGAATGTTGACCAGGAGCAGGGGTTATACAGAGCACACCATGGCCACACAGAGAAGGGAATGTTGACCAGGAGCAGGGGTTATACAGAGCACACCCTGGCCACACAGAGAAGGGAATGTTGACCAGGAACAGGGTTTATACAGAGCACACCCTGGCCGCACAGAGATGGGAATGTTGACCAGGAGATGCAGGGGATATGCAGAGCACATCCTGGCCACACAGGGATGGGAATGTTGACCAGGAGCAGCAGGGGTTATACAGAGCACACCCTGGCCACACAGAGATGGGAATGTTGACCAGGAGATGCAGGGGTTATGCAGAGCACATCCTGTCCACACAGGGATGGGAATGTTGACCATGAGCTGCAGGGGTTATACAGAGCACACCCTGGCCACACAGAGATGGGAATGTTGACCAGGAGCAGGGGTTATGCAGAGCACATCCTGGCCACACAGAGATGGGAATGTTGACCAGGAGCTGCAGGAGTTATACAGAGCACACCATGGCCACACAGAGAAGGGAACGTTGACTAGGAGCAGGGGTTATACAGAGCACACCCTGGCCACACAGAGAAGGGATTGTTGAATAGGAGCAGGGTTTATACAGAGCACACCCTGGCCACACAGAGATGGAAATGTTCACCATTAGATGCAGGGGTTATGCAGAGCACATCCTGGCCACACAGAGATGGGAATGTTGACAATGAGCTGCAGGGGTTATACAGAGCACATCCTGGCCACACAGAGATGGGAATGTTGACCAGGAGCTGCAGGGGTTATACAGAGCACATCGTGGCCACACAGAGACGCGAATGTTGACCAGGAGATGCAGGGGTTATACAGAGCACACTCTGGCCACACACAGGTGGGAATGTTGACCAGGCGCTGCAGGGGTTATACAGAGCACACCCTGGCCACACAGAGAAGGGAATGTTGACCAGGATCTGGGGTTATACAGAGCACACCCTGGCCACACAGAGATGGGAATGTTGACCAGGAGCTGCAGGAGTTATAAAGTGCACACCCTGGCCATACAGAGATTGGTGTGTTGAACAGGATTTGCAGGGGTTATACAGAGCACTCTCTCACACACAGAGATGGGAATGTTGACCAGGAGCAGCAGGAGTTATACAGAGCACATCCTGGCCACACACAGAGATGGAAATGTTGACCAGACGTTGCAGTGGTTATACAGAGCACACCCTGGCCACACAGAGATGGGAATATTGACAAGGAGCAGGGGCTATACAGAGCACACCCTGGCCACACAGAGATGGGAATGTCGACCAGGAGCTGCAGGGGTTATACAGAGCACACCCTGACCACACAGATGTGGGAATGTTGACCAGGAGCTGCAGGGGTTATACACAGCACACCCTGGCCACAGACAGAGGTGGGAATGTTGACCAGGAGCAGGTGGTATACAGAGCACACCCTCGCCACACAGAGAAGGGAATGTTGACCAGAAGCAGGGGTTATACAGAGCACACCCTGGCCACACAGAGATGGGAATGTTGACCAGGAGCAGGGTTTATACAGAGGACACCCTGGCCACACAGAGATGGGAATGTTGACCAGGAGCTGCAGGGGTTATACAGAGCACACCTTGGCCACACACAGATGGGAATGTTGACCAGGAGCTGCTGGGTTAGACAGAGCACACCCTGATCACACAGTGATGGGAATGTTGACCAGGAGCAGGGGTTACCAGAGCACACCCTGGCCACACAGATGGGAATGTTGACCAGGAGTTGCAGGGGTTATACAGAGAACACCCTGATCACACAGAGGTGGGAATGTTGACCAGGAGCAGGGATTATGCAGAGCACATCCTGGCCACACGGAGATGGGAATGTTGACCAGGAGCTGCAGGGGTTAGGCAGAGCACATCGTGGCCACACACAGATGGGAATCTTGACCAGGAGAAGCAGGGGTATAAAGTGCACACCCTGGGCACACACAGATGGTAATGTTGACCAGGAGCTGCTGGGGTTAGACAGAGCACACCCTGGCCACACAGTGATGAGAATGTTGACCAGGAGCAGGGGTATACAGAGCGACCCTGGCCACACAGAAATGGGAATGTTGACCAGGAGCTGCAGGGGTTATACAGAGCACACCCTGGCCACACACAGATGGGAATGTTGACCAGGAGCTGCTGGGGTTAGACAGAGCACACCCTGATCCCACAGTGATGGGAATGTTGACCAAGAGCAGGGGTTAACAGAGCACACCCTGGCCACACTGATGGGAATGTTGACCAGGAGTTGCAGGGGTTATACAGAGAACACCCTGACCACACAGAGGTGGGAATGTTGACCATGAGCTGCAGGGGTTATACAGAGCACAGCCTGGCGACACACAGCGGTGGGAATGTTGACCAGGAACAGGGGTTATACAGAGCACACCCTGGCCACACAGAGAAGGGAATGTTGACCAGGAGCAGGGGTTATACAGAGCACACCCTGGCCACACAGAAAAGGGAATGTTCACCAGGACCTGGGGATATACAGAGCACACCCTGGCCACACAGAGATGGGAATGTTGACCAGGAGCTGCTGGGGTTATAAAGAGCACACCCTGCCACACAGAGATGGGAATGTTGACCAGGAGCTGCAGGAGTTATACAGAGCACACCCTGGCCATACAGAGATGGGAGTGTTGAACAGGATTTGCAGGGGTTATACAGAGCACTCTCTCACACACAGAGATGGGAATGTTGACCAGGAGCTGCAGGGGTTATACAGAGCACATCCTGGCCACACAGAGATGGGAATGTTGACCAGGAGCTGCAGGGGTAATACAGAGCACACCCTGACCACACACAAATGGGAATGTTGACCAGGAGCTGCAGAAGATATACAGAGCACACCCTGGCCACAGAGAGATGGGAATGTTGACCAGGAGCTGCAGGGGTTATACAGAGCACACCCTGGCCACACAGAGATGGGAATGTTGATCAGGAGCTGCAGGGGTTATGCAGAGCACATCCTGGCCAGACAGAGATGGGACTGTTGACCAGGAGCTGCAGGGGTTATACAGAGCACATCGTGGCCACACAGAGATGGGAATGTTGACCAGGAGGTGCAGGGGTTATACAGAGCACATCCTGACCACACAGTGATGGGAATGTTGACCAGGAGCAGGGGTATACAGAGCACACACTGGCCACACAATTGGGAATGTTGACAAGGAGTTGCAGGGGTTATACAGAGCACACACTGGCCACGCAGAGATGGGAATGTTGACCAGGAGCTGCAGGGGTTATATAGAGCACATCCTGGCCACACACAGATGGGAATGTTGACCAGGAGCTGCTGGGGTTAGACAGAGAACACCCTGGCCACACAGTGATTGGAATGTTGACCAGGGGCAGGGGTATACAGAGCACACCCTTGCCACACAGATGGGAATGTTGACCAGGAGTTCCAGGGGTTATACAGAGCACACCCTGACCACACCGAAGTGGGAATGTTGACCAGGAGCTGCAGGGGTTATACAGAGCACACCCTGGCCACACACAGAGGTGGGAATGTTGACCAGGATCAGGGGTTATACAGAGCACACCCTAGCCACACCACACAGAGAAGGGAATGTTGACCAGGAGCAGGGGTTACACAGAGCACACCCTGGCCACACAGAGAAGGGAATGTTGACCAGGAACAGGGTTTATACAGAGCACACCCTGGCCACACAGAGATGGGAATGTTAACCAGGAGATGCAGGGGTTATGCAAAGCACACCCTGGCCACACAGAGATGGGAATGTTGACCAGGAGCAGCAGGGGTAAGACAGAGCACACCCTGGCCACACAGAGATGGGAATGTTGACCAGGAGATGCAGGGGTTATACAGAGCACATCCTGGCCACAAAGAGATGGGAATGTTGACCAGGAGCAGCATGGGTAAGACAGAGCACACCCTGGCCACACAGTGATGAGAATGTTGACCAGGAGCAGGGGTATACAGAGCGACCCTGGCCACACAGAAATGGGAATGTTGACCAGGAGCTGCAGGGGTTAGACAGAGCACACCCTGACCACACACAAATCGGAATGTTGACCAGGAACTGCAGAAGTTATACAGATCACACCCTGGCCACAGAGAGATGGGAATGTTGACCAGGAGCTGCAGGGGTTATACAGAGCACAAACTGGCCACACAGAGATGGGAATGTTGACCAGGAGCAGGGGTATACAGAGCACACACTGGCCACACAATTGGGAATGTTGACAAGGAGTTGCAGGGGTTATAGAGAGCACACACTGGCCACGCAGAGATGGGAATGTTGACCAGGAGCTGCAGGGGTTATACAGAGCACATCCTGGCCACACACAGATGGGAATGTTGACCAGGAGCTGCTGGGGTTAGACAGAGCACACCCTGGCCACACAGTGATGGGAATGTTGACCAGGAGCAGGGGTATACAGAGCACACCCTTGCCACACAGATGGGAATGTTGACCAGGAGTTGCAGGGGTTATACAGAGCACTCCCTGACCACACAGAGGTGGGAATGTTGACCAGGAGCTGCAGGGGTTATACAGATCACACCCTGGCCACACACAGAGGTGGGAATGTTGACCAGGAGCAGGGGTTATACAGAGCACACCATGGCCACACAGAGAAGGGAATGTTGACCAGGAGCAGGGGTTATACAGAGCACACCCTGGCCACACAGAGAAGGGAATGTTGACCAGGAACAGGGTTTATACAGAGCACACCCTGGCCGCACAGAGATGGGAATGTTGACCAGGAGATGCAGGGGATATGCAGAGCACATCCTGGCCACACAGGGATGGGAATGTTGACCAGGAGCAGCAGGGGTTATACAGAGCACACCCTGGCCACACAGAGATGGGAATGTTGACCAGGAGATGCAGGGGTTATGCAGAGCACATCCTGTCCACACAGAGATGGGAATGTTGACCATGAGCTGCAGGGGTTATACAGAGCACACCCTGGCCACACAGAGATGGGAATGTTGACCAGGAGCAGGGGTTATGCAGAGCACATCCTGGCCACACAGAGATGGGAATGTTGACCAGGAGCTGCAGGAGTTATACAGAGCACACCATGGCCACACAGAGAAGGGAACGTTGACTAGGAGCAGGGGTTATACAGAGCACACCCTGGCCACACAGAGAAGGGATTGTTGAATAGGAGCAGGGTTTATACAGAGCACACCCTGGCCACACAGAGATGGAAATGTTCACCATTAGATGCAGGGGTTATGCAGAGCACATCCTGGCCACACAGAGATGGGAATGTTGACAATGAGCTGCAGGGGTTATACAGAGCACACCCTGGCCACACAGAGATGGGAATGTTGACCAGGAGCAGGGGTTATGCAGAGCACATCCTGGCCACACAGAGATGGGAATGTTGACCAGGAGCTGCAGAGGTTATACAGAGCACATCGTGGCCACACAGAGACGCGAATGTTGACCAGGAGATGCAGGGGTTATACAGAGCACACCCTGGCCACACAGAGAAGGGAATGTTGACCAGGATCTGGGGTTATACAGAGCACACCCTGGCCACACAGAGAAGGGAATGTTGACCAGGATCTGGGGTTATACAGAGCACACCCTGGCCACACAGAGATGGGAATGTTGACCAGGAGCTGCAGGAGTTATAAAGTGCACACCCTGGCCATACAGAGATGGGTGTGTTGAACAGGATTTGCAGGGATTATACAGAGCACTCTCTCACACACAGAGATGGGAATGTTGACCAGGAGCAGCAGGAGTTATACAGAGCACATCCTGGCCACACACAGAGATGGAAATGTTGACCAGACGTTGCAGTTGTTATACAGAGCACACCCTGGCCACACAGAGATGGGAATATTGACAAGGAGCAGGGGCTATACAGAGCACACCCTGGCCACACAGAGATGGGAATGTCGACCAGGAGCTGCAGGGGTTATACAGAGCACACCCTGACCACACAGATGTGGGAATGTTGACCAGGAGCTGCAGGGGTTATACACAGCACACCCTGGCCACAGACAGAGGTGGGAATGTTGACCAGGAGCAGGTGGTATACAGAGCACACCCTCGCCACACAGAGAAGGGAATGTTGACCAGGAGCAGGGGTTATACAGAGCACACCCTGGCCACACAGAGATGGGAATGTTGACCAGGAGCAGGGTTTATACAGAGGACACCCTGGCCACACAGAGATGGGAATGTTGACCAGGAGCTGCAGGGGTTATACAGAGCACACCTTGGCCACACACAGATGGGAATGTTGACCAGGAGCTGCTGGGTTAGACAGAGCACACCCTGATCACACAGTGATGGGAATGTTGACCAGGAGCAGGGGTTACCAGAGCACACCCTGGCCACACAGATGGGAATGTTGACCAGGAGTTGCAGGGGTTATACAGAGAACACCCTGATCACACAGAGGTGGGAATGTTTACCAGGAGCAGGGATTATGCAGAGCACATCCTGGCCACACGGAGATGGGAATGTTGACCAGGAGCTGCAGGGGTTAGGCAGAGCACATCGTGGCCACACACAGATGGGAATCTTGACCAGGAGAAGCAGGGGTATAAAGTGCACACCCTGGGCACACACAGATGGTAATGTTGACCAGGAGCTGCTGGGGTTAGACAGAGCACACCCTGGCCACACAGTGATGAGAATGTTGACCAGGAGCAGGGGTATACAGAGCGACCCTGGCCACACAGAAATGGGAATGTTGACCAGGAGCTGCAGGGGTTATACAGAGCACACCCTGGCCACACACAGATGGGAATGTTGACCAGGAGCTGCTGGGGTTAGACAGAGCACACCCTGATCCCACAGTGATGGGAATGTTGACCAAGAGCAGGGGTTAACAGAGCACACCCTGGCCACACTGATGGGAATGTTGACCAGGAGTTGCAGGGGTTATACAGAGAACACCCTGACCACACAGAGGTGGGAATGTTGACCAGGAGCTGCAGGGGTTAGACAGAGCACAGCCTGGCCACACACAGCGGTGGGAATGTTGACCAGGAACAGGGGTTATACAGAGCACACCCTGGCCACACAGAGAAGGGAATGTTGACCAGGAGCAGGGGTTATACAGAGCACACCCTGGCCACACAGAAAAGGGAATGTTGACCAGGACCTGGGGATATACAGAGCACACCCTGGCCACACAGAGATGGGAATGTTGACCAGGAGCTGCTGGGGTTATAAAGAGCACACCCTGCCACACAGAGATGGGAATGTTGACCAGGAGCTGCAGGAGTTATACAGAGCACACCCTGGCCATACAGAGATGGGAGTGTTGAACAGGATTTGCAGGGGTTATACAGAGCACTCTCTCACACACAGAGATGGGAATGTTGACCAGGAGCTGCAGGGGTTATACAGAGCACATCCTGGCCACACAGAGATGGGAATGTTGACCAGGAGCTGCAGGGGTAATACAGAGCACACCCTGACCACACACAAATGGGAATGTTGACCAGGAGCTGCAGAAGATATACAGAGCACACCCTGGCCACAGAGAGATGGGAATGTTGACCAGGAGCTGCAGGGGTTATACAGAGCACACCCTGGCCACACAGAGATGGGAATGTTGATCAGGAGCTGCAGGGGTTATGCAGAGCACATCCTGGCCAGACAGAGATGGGACTGTTGACCAGGAGCTGCAGGGGTTATACAGAGCACATCGTGGCCACACAGAGATGGGAATGTTGACCAGGAGGTGCAGGGGTTATACAGAGCACATCCTGACCACACAGTGATGGGAATGTTGACCAGGAGCAGGGGTATACAGAGCACACACTGGCCACACAATTGGGAATGTTGACAAGGAGTTGCAGGGGTTATACAGAGCACACACTGGCCACGCAGAGATGGGAATGTTGACCAGGAGCTGCAGGGGTTATATAGAGCACATCCTGGCCACACACAGATGGGAATGTTGACCAGGAGCTGCTGGGGTTAGACAGAGAACACCCTGGCCACACAGTGATTGGAATGTTGACCAGGAGCAGGGGTATACAGAGCACACCCTTGCCACACAGATGGGAATGTTGACCAGGAGTTCCAGGGGTTATACAGAGCACACCCTGACCACACCGAAGTGGGAATGTTGACCAGGAGCTGCAGGGGTTATACAGAGCACACCCTGGCCACACACAGAGGTGGGAATGTTGACCAGGAGCAGGGGTTATACAGAGCACACCCTAGCCACACCACACAGAGAAGGGAATGTTGACCAGGAGCAGGGGTTACACAGAGCACACCCTGGCCACACAGAGAAGGGAATGTTGACCAGGAACAGGGTTTATACAGAGCACACCCTGGCCAGACAGAGATGGGAATGTTAACCAGGAGATGCAGGGGTTATGCAGAGCACACCCTGGCCACACAGAGATGGGAATGTTGACCAGGAGCAGCAGGGGTAAGACAGAGCACACCCTGGCCACACAGAGATGGGAATGTTGACCAGGAGATGCAGGGGTTATACAGAGCACATCCTGGCCACACAGAGATGGGAATGTTGACCAGGAGATGCAGGGGTTATGCAGAGCACATCCTGGCCACACAGAGATGGGAATGTTGACCATGAGCTGCAGGGGTTATACAGAGCACACCCTGGCCACACAGAGATGGGAATGTTGACCAGGAGCAGGGGTTATGCAGAGCACATCCTGGCCACACAGAGATGGGAATGTTGACCAGGAGCTGCAGGAGTTATACAGAGCACACCATGGCCACACAGAGAAGGGACGTTGACCAGGAGCAGGGGTTATACAGAGCACACCCTGGCAACACAGAGAAGGGATTGTTGAGCAGGAGCAGGGTTTATACAGAGCACACCCTGGCCACACAGAGATGGAAATGTTCACCAGGAGATGCAGGGGTTATACAGAGCACGCCCTGGCCACACAGAGATGGGAATTTTGACCAGGAGCAGGGGTTATGCAGAGCACATCCTGGCCACACAGAGATGGGAATGTTGACCAGGAGCTGTAGGGGTTATACAGAGCACATCGTGGCCACACAGAGATGCGAATTTTGACCAACAGATGCAGGGGTTATACAGAGCACACCCTGGCCACACACAGGTGGGAATGTTGACCAGGCGCTGCAGGGGTTATACAGAGCACACCCTGGCCACACACAGGTGGGAATGTTGACCAGGCGCTGCAGGGGTTATACAGAGCACACCCTGGCCACACAGAGAAGGGAATGTTGACCAGGAGCAGGGTTTATACAGAGCACACCCTGGCCACACAGAGATGGGAATGTTGACCAGGAGATGCAGGGGTTATGCAGAGCACATCCTGGCCACACAGAGATGGGAACGTTGACCATGAGCTGCTGTGGTTAGACAGAGCACATCCTGGCCACACAGAGATGCGAATGTTGACCAGGAGCTGCAGGGGTTATACAGAGCATACCCTGGCCACACACAGATGGGAATGTTGACCAGGAGTTGCTGGGGTTAGACAGAGCACACCCTGGCGACACAGAGATGGGAATGTTGACAAGGAGCAGGGGTTATACAGAGCACACCCTGCCCACACAGAGAAGGGAATGTTGACCAGGACCTGGGGATATCTAGAGCACACGCTGGCCACACAGGGATGGGAATGTTGACCAGGAGCTGCTGGGGGTATAAAGAGCACACCCTGGCCACACAGAGATGGGAATGTTGACCAGGAGCTGCAGGAGTTATACAGAGCACACCCTGGCCATACAGAGATGGGAGTGTTGAACAGGATTTGCAGGGGTTATACAGAGCACTCTCTCACACACAGAGATGGGAATGTTGACCAGGAGCTGCAGGGGTTATACAGAGCACATCCTGGCCACACAGAGATGGGAATGTTGACCAGGAGCTGCAGGGATTATACAGAGCACACCCTGACCACACACAGATGGGAATGTTGACCTGGAGCTGCAGGAGTTATACAGAGCACACCCTGGCCACAGAGAGATAGGAATGTTGACCAGGAGCTGCAGGGGTTATACAGAGCACACCCTGGCCACACAGAGATGGGAGTGTTGATCAGGAGCTGCAGGGGTTATGCAGAGCACATCCTGGCCACACAGAAATGGGAATGTTGACCAGGAGATGCAGGGGTTTTGCAGAGCACATCCTGGCCACACAGAGATGGGAATGTTGACCAGGAGCAGCAGGGGTTATACAGAGCCCACCCTGGCCACACAGAGATGGGAATGTTGACCAGGAGATGCAGGGGTTATGCAGAGCACACCCTGGCCACACAGAGATGTGAATGTTGACCAGGAGCAGGGGTTATGCAGAGCACATCCTGGCCACACAGAGATGGGAATGTTGACCAGGAGCTGCAGGAGTTATACAGAGCACACCCTGGCCACACAGAGAAGGGAACGTTGATCAGGAGCAGGGGTTATACAGAGCACACTCTGGCCACACAGAGAAGTGATTGTTGACCAGGAGCAGGGTTTAAACAGAGCACACCCTGGCCACACAGAGATGGGAATGTTCACCAGGAGATGCAGGGGTTCAGCAGAGCACATCCTGGCCACACAGAGATGGGAATGTTGACAATGAGCTGCAGGGGTTATACAGAGCACACCCTGGCCACACAGAGATGGGAATGTTGATCCGGAGCAGGGGTTTAGCAGAGCACATCCTGGCCACACAGAGATGGGAATGTTGACCAGGCGCTGCAGGGGTTATACAGAGCACATCGTGGCCACACAGAGATGCGAAAGTTGACCAGGAGATGCAGGGGTTATACAGAGCACACCCTGGCCACACAGAGAAGGGAATGTTGACCAGGAGCAGGGTTAATACAGAGCACACCCTGGCCACACAGAGATGGGAATGTTGACCAGGAGCAGGGTTAATACAGAGCACACCCGGGCCACACAGAGATGGGAATGTTGACCAGGAGATGCAGGGGTTATGCAGAACACATCCTGGCCACACAGAGATGGGAATGTTGACCATGAGCTGCAGGGGTTATACAGAGCACACCCTGGCCACACAGAGATGGGAATGTTGACCAGGAGCAGGGGTTATGCAGAGCACATCCTGGCCACACAGAGATGGGAATGTTGACCAGGAGCTGCAGGAGTTATACAGAGCACACCATGGCCACACAGAGAAGGGAACGTTGACCAGGAGCAGGGGTTATACAGAGCACACCCTGGCCACACAGAGAACGGATTGTTGAGCAGGAGCAGCGTTTATACAGAGCACACCCTGGCCACACAGAGATGGAAATGTTCACCAGGAGATGCAGGGGTTATGCAGAGCACATCCTGGCCACACAGAGATGCGAATGTTGACCAACAGATGCAGGGGTTATACAGAGCACACCCTGGCCACACACAGGTGGGAATGTTGACCAGGCGCTGCAGGGGTTATACAGAGCACACCCTGGCCACACAGAGAAGGGAATGTTGACCAGGAGCAGGGTTTATACAGAGCACACCCTGGCCACACAGAGATGGGAATGTTGACCAGGAGATGCAGGGGTTATGCAGAGCACATCCTGGCCACACAGAGATGGGAACGTTGACCATGAGCTGCTGTGGTTAGACAGAGCACATCCTGGCCACACAGAGATGCGAATGTTGACCAGGAGCTGCAGGGGTTATACAGAGCATACCCTGGCCACACACAGATGGGAATGTTGACCAGGAGCTGCTGGGATTAGACAGAGCACACCCTGGCGACACAGAGATGGGAATGTTGACAAGGAGCAGGGGTTATACAGAGCACACCCTGCCCACACAGAGAAGGGAATGTTGACCAGGACCTGGGGATATACAAAGCACACCCTGGCCACACAGGGATGGGAATGTTGACCAGGAGCTGCTGGGGGTATAAAGAGCACACCCTGGCCACACAGAGATGGGAATGTTGACCAGGAGCTGCAGGGGTTATACAGAGCCCTCTCTCACACACAGAGATGGGAATGTTGACCAGGAGCTGCAGGGGTTATACAGAGCACATCCTGGCCACACAGAGATGGGAATGTTGACCAGGAGCTGCAGGGGTTATACAGAGCACACCTTGACCACACACAGATGGGAATGTTGACCAGGAGCTGCAGGAGTTATACAGAGCACACCTTGGCCACAAAGAGATGGGAATGTTGACCAGGAGCTGCAGGGGTTATACAGAGCACACCCTGGCCACACAGAGATGGGAATGTTGACCAGGAGCTGCAGGGGTTATACAGAGCACACCTTGACCACACACAGATGGGAATGTTGACCATGAGCTGCAGGGGTTATGCAGAGCACATCCTGGCCACACAGAAATGGGAATGTTGACCAGGAGATGCAGGGGTTATGCAGAGCACATCCTGGCCACACAGAGATGGGAATGTTGACCAGGAGCAGCAGGGGTTATACAGAGCACATCCTGGCCACAAAGAGATGGGAATGTTGACCATGAGTGCAGGGGTTATACAGAGCACACCCAGGCCACACAGAGATGAGAATGTTGACCAGGAGCAGGGGTTATGCAGAGCACATCCTGGCCACACAGAGATGGGAATGTTGACCAGGAGCTGCAGGAGTTATGCAGAGCACACCCTGGCCACACAGAGAAGGGAACGTTGACCAGGAGCAGGGGTTATACAGAGCACACCCTGGCCACACAGAGAAGGGATTGTTGACCAGGAGCAGGGTTTATACAGAGCACACCCTGGCCACACAGAGATGGGAATGTTCACCAGGAGATGCAGGGGTTATGCAGAGCACATCCTGGCCACACAGAGATGGGAATGTTGACAATGAGCTGCAGGGGTTATACAGAGCACACCCTGGCCACACAAGAATGGGAATGTTGATCCGGAGAAGGGGTTATGCAGAGCACATCCTGGCCACACAGAGATGGGAATGTTGACCAGGAGCTGCAGGGGTTATACAGAGCACATCGTGGCCACACAGAGATGCGAATGTTGACCAGGAGATGCAGGGGTTATACAGAGCACACCCTGGCCACACACAGATGGGAATGTTGACCAGGCGCTGCAGGGGTTATACAGAGCACACCCTGGCCACACAGAGAAGGGAATGTTGACCAGGAGCAGGGTTAATACAGAGCACACCCTGGCCACACAGAGATGGGAATGTTGACCAGGAGCAGGGTTAATACAGAGCACACCCGGGCCACACAGAGATGGGAATGTTGACCAGGAGATGCAGGTTTATGCAGAGCACATCCTGGCCGCACAAAGATGGGAATGTTGACCTTGAGCTGCAGGGGTTATACAGAGTACAACCTGGCCACACAGAGATGGAATGTTGACCAGGAGCTGCAGGGGTTATACAGAGCACACCCTGGCCACACAGAGATGGGAATGTTGACCAGGAGCTGCTGGGGTTAGACAGAGCACACCCTGGCCACACAGAGATGGGAATGTTGACCAGGAGCAGGGGTTATGCAGAGCATATCCTGTCCACACAGAGATGGGAATGTTGACCAGGAGCTGCAGGGGTTATACAGAGCACATCGTGGCCACACAGAGAAGGGAATGTTGACCAGGAGCAGGGTTTATACAAAGCACACCCTGGCCACACAGAGATGGGAATGATGACCAGGAGATGCAGGGGTTATGCAGAGCACATCCTGGCCGCACAAAGATGGGAATGTTGAGCATGAGCTGCAGGGGTTATACAGAGCACAACCTGGCCACACAGAGATGGGAATGTTGACCAGGAGCAGGGGTTATGCAGAGCACATCCTGGCCACACAGAGATGGGAATGTTGACCAGGAGCTGCAGGGGTTATACAGAGCACACCCTGGCCACACAGAGATGGGAATGTTGACCAGGAGATGCAGGGGTTATACAGAGCACACCCTGGCCACACACAGATGGGAATGTTGACCAGGAGCTGCTGGGGTTAGACAGAGCACACCCTGGCCTCACAGAGATGGGAATGTTGACCAGGAGAAGGGGTATACAGAGCACACCCTCGCCACACAGATGGGAATGTTGACCAGTAGCTGCAGGGGTTATACAGAGCACACCCTGGCAACACAGAATTGGCAATGTTGACGAGGAGCTGCAGGGGTTATACAGAGCACAACCTGGCCACACAGAGATGGGAATGTTGACCAGGAGCTGCTGTGGTTATACAGAGCACACCCTGGACACACAGAGATGGGAATGTTGACCAGGAGCTGCTGGGGTTATACAGAGCACTCCCTGGACACACAGAGATGGGAATGTTGACCAGGAGCTGCAGGGGTTATACAGAGCACACCCTGGCCACACAGAGAAGGGAATATTGACCAGGAGAAGGGTTTATACAGAGCACACCCTGGCCACACAGAGATGGGAATGTTGACGAGGAGCTGCAGGGGTTATCCAGAGCACACCCTGGCCACACAGAGATGGGAATGTTGACCAGGACCTGCAGGGGGTATACAGAGCACACCCTGGCCACACACAGATGGGAATGTTGACCAGGAGCTGCTGGGGTTAGACAGAGCACACCCTGGCCACACACAGATGGGAATGTTGACCAGGAGCTGCTGGGGTTAGACAGAGCACACCCTGGCCACACAGAGATGGGAATGTTGACCAGGAGCAGGGGTTATGCAGAGCACATCCTGTCCACACAGAGATGGGAATGTTGACCAGGAGCTGCAGGGGTTAAACAGAGCACATCGTGGCCACACAGAGAAGGGAATGTTGACCAGGAGCAGGGTTTATACAAAGCACACCCTGGCCACACAGAGATGGGAATGTTCACCAGGAGATACAGGGGTTATGCAGAGCACATCCTGGCCACACAGAAATGGGAATGTTGACCATGAGCTGCAGGGGTTATACAGAGCACACCCTGGCCACACAGAGATGGGAATGTTGACCAGGAGCAGGGGTTATACAGAGCACACCCTGGCCACACAGAGATGGGAATGTTGACCAGGAGATGCAGGGGTTATGCAGAGCAAATCCTGGCCGCACAAAGATGGGAATGTTGACCATGAGCTGCAGGGGTTATACAGAGCACAACCTGGCCACACAGAGATGGGAATGTTGACCAGGAGCAGGGGTTATGCAGAGCACATCCTGGCCACACAGAGATGGGAATGTTGACCAGGAGCTGCAGGTACCGAGCACACCCTGGCCACACAGAGATGGGAATGTTGACCAGGAGATGCAGGGGTTATACAGAGCACACCCTGGCCACACACAGATGGGAATGTTGACCAGGAGATGCTGGGGTTAGACAGAGCACACCCTGGCCACACAGAGATGGGAATGTAGACCAGGAGAAGGGGTATACAGAGCACACCCTCGCCACACAGATGGGAATGTTGACCAGTAGCTGCAGGTGTTATACAGAGCACACCCTGGCCACACAGAATTGGGAATGTTGACGAGGAGCTGCAGGGGTTATACAGAGCACACCCTGGCCACACAGAGATGGGAATGTTGACCAGGAGCTGCTGTGGTTATAGAGAGCACACCCTGGACACACAGAGATGGGAATGTTGACCAGGAGCTGCAGGGGTTATACAGAGCACACCCTGGACACACAGAGAAGGGAATGTTGACCAGGAGAAGGGTTTATACAGAGCACACCCTGGCCACACAGAGATGGGAATGTTGACAAGGACCTGCTGGGGGTATACAGAGCAAACCCTGGCCACACACAGATGGGAATGTTGACCAGGAGCTGCAGGAGTTATACAGAGCACACCTTGGCCACAAAGAGATGGGAATGTTGACCAGGAGCTGCAGGGGTTATACAGAGCACACCCTGGCCACACAGAGATGGGAGTGTTGATCAGGAGCTGCAGGGGTTATGCAGAGCACATCCTGGCCAGACAGAGATGGGAATGTTGACCATGAGCTGCAGGGGTTATGCAGAGCACATCCTGGCCACACAGAAATGGGAATGTTGACCAGGAGATGCAGGGGTTATGCAGAGCACATCCTGGCCACACAGAGATGGGAATGTTGACCAGGAGCTGCAGGGGTTATACAGAGCACACCCTGGCCACACAGAGATGGGAATGTTGACCAGGAGATGCAGGGGTTATACAGAGCACACTCTGACCACACAGAGAAGGGAATGTTGACCAGGAGCAGGGGTTATACAGAGCACACTCTGACCACACAGAGATGTGAAAGTTGACCAGGAGCAGTGTTTATACAGAGCACACCCTGGCCACACAGAGATGGGAATGTTGACCAGGAGATGCAGGTTTATGCAGAGCACATCCTGGCCGCACAAAGATGGGAATGTTGACCATGAGCTGCAGGGGTGATACAGAGCACAACCTGGCCACACAGAGATGGAATGTTGACCAGGAGCTGCTGGGGTTAGACAGAGCACACCCTGGCCACACAGAGATGGGAATGTTGACCAGGAGCAGGGGTTATGCAGAGCACATCCTGTCCACACAGAGATGGGAATGTTGACCAGGAGCTGCAGGGGTTATACAGAGCACATCGTGGCCACACGGAGAAGGGAATGTTGACCAGGAGCAGGGTTTATACAAAGCACACCCTGGCCACACAGAGATGGGAATGTTGACCAGGAGATGCAGGGGTTATGCAGAGCACATCCTGGCCGCACAAAGATGGGAATGTTGAGCATGAGCTGCAGGGGTTATACAGAGCACAACCTGGCCACACAGAGATGGGAATGTTGACCAGGAGCAGGGTTAATACAGAGCACACCCGGGCCACACAGAGATGGGAATGTTGACCAGGAGATGCAGGGGTTATGCAGAGCACATCCTGGCCACACAGAGATGGGAATGTTGACCATGAGCTGCTGGGGTTAGACAGAGCACATCCTGGCCACACAGAGATGCGAATGTTGACCAGGAGCTGCAGGGGTTATACAGGGCATACCCTGGCCACACACAGATGGGAATGTTGACCAGGAGCTGCTGGGGTTAGACAGAGCACACCCTGGCCACACAGTATGGGAATGTTGACCAGGAGCAGGGGTATACAGAGCACACCCTGGCCACACAGAGATGGGAATGTTGACCAGGAGCTGCTTGGGTTATACAGAGCACACCCTGGCCACACAGAGATGGGAATGTTGACCAGGAGATGCAGGGGTTATGCAGAGCACATCCTGGCCACACAGAGATGGGAATGTTGACCATGAGCTGCAGGGGTTATACAGAGCACACCCTGGCCACACAGAGATGGGAATGTTGACCAGGAGCAGGGGTTATGCAGAGCACATTCTGGCCACACAGAGATGGAAAGTTTGACCAGGAGCTGCAGGGGTAATACAGAGCACACCCTGGCCACACAGAGATGGGAATGTTGACCAGGAGATGCAGGGGTTATGCAGAGCACATCCTGGCCACACAGAGATGGGAATGTTGACCATGAGCTGCAGGGGTTATACAGAGCACACCCTGGCCACACAGAGAAGGGAATGTTGACCAGGAGCAGGGGTTATACAGAGCGCACTCTGACCACACAGAGATGGGAAAGTTGACCAGGAGCAGTGTTTATACAGAGCACACCCTGGCCACACAGAGATGGGAATGTTGACCAGGAGATGCAGGTTTATGCAGAGCACATCCTGGCCGCACAAAGATGGGAATGTTGACCATGAGCTGCAGGGGTTATACAGAGCACAACCTGGCCACACAGAGATGGAATGTTGACCAGGAGCTGCAGGGGTTATACAGAGCACACCCTGGCCACACAGAGATGGGAATGTTGACCAGGAGCTGCTGGGGTTAGACAGAGCACACCCTGGCCACACAGAGATAGGAATGTTGACCAGGAGCAGGGGTTATCCAGAGCACATCCTGTCCACACAGAGATGGGAATGTTGACCAGGAGCTGCAGGGGTTATACAGAGCACATCGTGGCCACACAGAGAAGGGAATGTTGACCAGGAGCAGGGTTTATACAAAGCACACCCTGGCCACACAGAGATGGGAATGATGACCAGGAGATGCAGGGGTTATGCAGAGCACATCCTGGCCGCACAAAGATGGGAATGTTGAGCATGAGCTGCAGGGGTTATACAGAGCACAACGTGGCCACACAGAGATGGGAATGTTGACCAGGAGCAGGGGTTATGCAGAGCACATCCTGGCCACACAGAGATGGGAATGTTGACCAGGAGCTGCAGGGGTTATACAGAGCACACCCTGGCCACACACAGATGGGAATGTTGACCAGGAGCTGCTGGGGTTAGACTGAGCACACCCTGGCCACACAGAGATGGGAATGTTGACCAGGAGAAGGGGTATACAGAGCACACCCTCGCCACACAGATGGGAATGTTGACCAGTAGCTGCAGGGGTTATACAGAGCACACCCTGGCAACACAGAATTGGCAATGTTGACGAGGAGCTGCAGGGGTTATACAGAGCACACCCTGGCCACACAGAGATGGGAATGTTGACCAGGAGCTGCTGTGGTTATACAGAGCACACCCTGGACACACAGAGATGGGAATGTTGACCAGGAGCTGCTGGGGTTATACAGAGCACTCCCTGGACACACAGAGATGGGAATGTTGACCAGGAGCTGCAGGGGTTATACAGAGCACACCCTGGCCACACAGAGAAGGGAATGTTGACCAGGAGAAGGGTTTATACAGAGCACACCCTGGCCACACAGAGATGGGAATGTTGACGAGGTGCTGCAGGGGTTATCCAGAGCACACCCTGGCCACACAGAGATGGGAATGTTGACCAGGACCTGCAGGGGTTATACAGAGCACACCCTGGCCACACACAGATGGGAATGTTGACCAGGAGCTGCTGGGGTTAGACAGAGCACACCCTGGCCACACACAGATGGGAATGTTGACCAGGAGCTGCTGGGGTTAGACAGAGCACACCCTGGCCACACAGAGATGGGAATGTTGACCAGGAGCAGGGGTTATGCAGGGCACATCCTGTCCACACAGAGATGGGAATGTTGACCAGGAGCTGCAGGGGTTAAACAGAGCACATCGTGGCCACACAGAGAAGGGAATGTTGACCAGGAGCAGGGTTTATACAAAGCACACCCTGGCCACACAGAGATGGGAATGTTCACCAGGAGATGCAGGGGTTATGCAGAGCACATCCTGGCCACACAGAAATGGGAATGTTGACCATGAGCTTCAGGGGTTATACAGAGCACACCCTGGCCACACAGAGATGGGAATGTTGACCAGGAGCAGGGGTTATACAGAGCACACCCTGGCCACACAGAGATGGGAATGTTGACCAGGAGATGCAGGGGTTATGCAGAGCAAATCCTGGCCGCACAAAGATGGGAATGTTGAACATGAGCTGCAGGGGTTATACAGAGCACAACCTGGCCACACAGAGATGGGAATGTTGACCAGGAGCAGGGGTTATGCAGAGCACATCCTGGCCACACAGAGATGGGAATGTTGACCAGGAGCTGCAGGTACCGAGCACACGCTGGCCACACAGAGATGGGAATGTTGACCAGGAGATGCAGGGGTTATACAGAGCACACCCTGGCCACACACAGATGGGAATGTTGACCAGGAGATGCTGGGGTTAGACAGAGCACACCCTGGCCACACAGAATTGGGAATGTTGACGAGGAGCTGCAGGGGTTATACAGAGCGCACCCTGGCCACACAGAGATGGGAGTGTTGATCAGGTGCTGCAGGGGTTATGCAGAGCACATCCTGGCCAGACAGAGATGGGAATGTTGACCATGAGCTGCAGGGGTTATGCAAAGCACATCCTGGCCACACAGAAATGGGAATGTTGACCAGGAGATGCAGGGGTTATGCAGAGCACATCCTGGCCACACAGAGATGGGAATGTTGACCAGGAGCTGCAGGGGTTATACAGAGCACACCCTGGCCACACAGAGATGGGAATGTTGACCAGGAGCTGCTGGGGTTAGACAGAGCACACCCTGGCCACACAGAGATGGGAATGTTGACCAGGAGCAGGGGTTATGCAGAGCACATCCTGTCCACACAGAGATGGGAATGTTGACCAGGAGCTGCAGAGGTTATACAGAGCACATCGTGGCCACACAGAGAAGGGAATGTTGACCAGGAGCAGGGTTTATACAAAGCACACCCTGGCCACACAGAGATGGGAATGTTGACCAGGAGATGCAGGTTTATGCAGAGCACATCCTGGCCGCACAAAGATGGGAATGTTGACCATGAGCTGCAGGGGTTATACAGAGCACACCCTGGCCACACAGAGAAGGGAATGTTGACCAGGAGCAGGGGTTATACAGAGCACACTCTGACCACACAGAGATGGGTAAGTTGACCAGGAGCAGTGTTTATACAGAGCACACCCTGGCCACACAGAGGTGGGAATGTTGACCAGGAGATGCAGGTTTATGCAGAGCACATCCTGGCCGCACAAAGATGGGAATGTTGACCATGAGCTGCAGGGGTTATACAGAGCACAACCTGGCCACACAGAGATGGAATGTTGACCAGGAGCTGCAGGGGTTATACAGAGCACACCCTGGCCACACAGAGATGGGAATGTTGACCAGGAGCTGCTGGGGTTAGACAGAGCACACCCTGGCCACACAGAGATAGGAATGTTGACCAGGAGCAGGGGTTATGCAGAGCACATCCTGTCCACACAGAGATGGGAATGTTGACCAGGAGCTGCAGGGGTTATACAGAGCACATCGTGGCCACACAGAGAAGGGAATGTTGACCAGGAGCAGGGTTTATACAAAGCACACCCTGGCCACACAGAGATGGGAATGATGACCAGGAGATGCAGGGGTTATGCAGAGCACATCCTGGCCGCACAAAGATGGGAATGTTGAGCATGAGCTGCAGGGGTTATACAGAGCACAACCTGGCCACACAGAGATGGGAATGTTGACCAGGAGCAGGGGTTATGCAGAGCACATCCTGGCCACACAGAGATAGGAATGTTGACCAGGAGCTGCAGGGGTTATACAGAGCACACCCTGGCCACACACAGATGGGAATGTTGACCAGGAGCTGCTGGGGTTAGACAGAGCACACCCTGGCCACACAGAGATGGGAATGTTGACCAGGAGAAGGGGTATACAGAGCACACCCTCGCCACACAGATGGGAATGTTTACCAGTAGCTGCAGGGGTTATACAGAGCACACCCTGGCAACACAGAATTGGCAATGTTGACGAGGAGCTGCAGGGGTTATACAGAGCACACCCTGGCCACACAGAGATGGGAATGTTGACCAGGAGCTGCTGTGGTTATACAGAGCACACCCTGGACACACAGAGATGGGAATGTTGACCAGGAGCTGCTGGGGTTATACAGAGCACTCCCTGGACACACAGAGATGGGAATGTTGACCAGGAGCTGCAGGGGTTATCCAGAGCACACCCTGGCCACACAGAGAAGGGAATGTTGACCAGGAGAAGGGTTTATACAGAGCACACCCTGGCCACACAGAGATGGGAATGTTGACGAGGTGCTGCAGGGGTTATCCAGAGCACACCCTGGCAACACAGAGATGGGAATGTTGACCAGGACCTGCAGGGGGTAGACAGAGCACACCCTGGCCACACACAGATGGGAATGTTGACCAGGAGCTGCTGGGGTTAGACAGAGCACACCCTGGCCACACACAGATGGGAATGTTGACCAGGAGCTGCTGGGGTTAGACAGAGCACACCCTGGCCACACAGAGATGGGAATGTTGACCAGGAGCAGGGGTTATGCAGAGCACATCCTGTCCACACAGAGATGGGAATGTTGACCAGGAGCTGCAGGGGTTAAACAGAGCACATCGTGGCCACACAGAGAAGGGAATGTTGACCAGGAGCAGGGTTTATACAAATCACACCCTGGCCACACAGAGATGGGAATGTTCACCAGGAGATGCAGGGGTTATGCAGAGCACATCCTGGCCACACAGAAATGGGAATGTTGACCATGAGCTGCAGGGGTTATACAGAGCACACCCTGGCCACACAGAGATGGGAATGTTGACCAGGAGCAGGGGTTATACAGAGCACACCCTGGCCACACAGAGATGGGAATGTTGACCAGGAGATGCAGGGGTTATGCAGAGCAAATCCTGGCCGCACAAAGATGGGAATGTTGAACATGAGCTGCAGGGGTTATACAGAGCACAACCTGGCCACACAGTGATGGGAATGTTGACCAGGAGATGCAGGGGTTATACAGAGCAAACCCTGGCCACACAGAGATGAAAATGTTGACCAGGAGATGCAGGGGTTATATAGAGCACACCCTGGCCACAGAGATGGGAATGTTGACCAGGAGCTGCAGGGGTTATACAGAGCACATCCTGGACACACAGAGATGGGAATGTTGACCAGGAGCTGCTGTGGTTATACAGAGCACACCCTGGACACACAGAGATGGGAATGTTGACCAGGAGCTGCTGGGGTTATACAGAGCACACCCTGGCCACACACATTGAAAATGTTGACCAGGAGATGCAGGGGTTATATAGAGCACACCCTGGCCACAGAGATGGGAATGTTGACCAGGAGCTGCAGGGGTTATACAGAGCACAAACTGGCCACACAGAGATGGGAATGTTGACCAGGAGCAGGGGTATACAGAGCACACACTGGCCACACAATTGGGAATGTTGACAAGGAGTTGCAGGGGTTATAGAGAGCACACACTGGCCACGCAGAGATGGGAATGTTGACCAGGAGCTGCAGGGGTTATACAGAGCACATCCTGGCCACACACAGATGGGAATGTTGACCAGGAGCTGCTGGGGTTAGACAGAGCACACCCTGGCCACACAGTGATGGGAATGTTGACCAGGAGCAGGGTTATACAGAGCACACCCTTGCCACACAGATGGGAATGTTGACCAGGAGTTGCAGGGGTTATACAGAGCACTCCCTGACCACACAGAGGTGGGAATGTTGACCAGGAGCTGCAGGGGTTATACAGATCACACCCTGGCCACACACAGAGGTGGGAATGTTGACCAGGAGCAGGGGTTATACAGAGCACACCATGGCCACACAGAGAAGGGAATGTTGACCAGGAGCAGGGGTTATACAGAGCACACCCTGGCCACACAGAGAAGGGAATGTTGACCAGGAACAGGGTTTATACAGAGCACACCCTGGCCGCACAGAGATGGGAATGTTGACCAGGAGATGCAGGGGATATGCAGAGCACATCCTGGCCACACAGGGATGGGAATGTTGACCAGGAGCAGCAGGGGTTATACAGAGCACACCCTGGCCACACAGAGATGGGAATGTTGACCAGGAGATGCAGGGGTTATGCAGAGCACATCCTGTCCACACAGGGATGGGAATGTTGACCATGAGCTGCAGGGGTTATACAGAGCACACCCTGGCCACACAGAGATGGGAATGTTGACCAGGAGCAGGGGTTATGCAGAGCACATCCTGGCCACACAGAGATGGGAATGTTGACCAGGAGCTGCAGGAGTTATACAGAGCACACCATGGCCACACAGAGAAGGGAACGTTGACTAGGAGCAGGGGTTATACAGAGCACACCCTGGCCACACAGAGAAGGGATTGTTGAATAGGAGCAGGGTTTATACAGAGCACACCCTGGCCACACAGAGATGGAAATGTTCATCATT
Organism: Scyliorhinus torazame; assembly: GCF_047496885.1. Classification (NCBI taxonomy): domain Eukaryota; kingdom Metazoa; phylum Chordata; class Chondrichthyes; order Carcharhiniformes; family Scyliorhinidae; genus Scyliorhinus; species Scyliorhinus torazame. The sequence continues at coordinate 19,561,878 of NC_092711.1, forward strand.
AGATGCAGGGGTTATGCAGAGCACATCCTGGCCACACAGAGATGGGAATGTTGACAATGAGCTGCAGGGGTTATACAGAGCACATCCTGGCCACACAGAGATGGGAATGTTGACCAGGAGCTGCAGGGGTTATACAGAGCACATCGTGGCCACACAGAGACGCGAATGTTGACCAGGAGATGCAGGGGTTATACAGAGCACACTCTGGCCACACACAGGTGGGAATGTTGACCAGGCGCTGCAGGGGTTATACAGAGCACACCCTGGCCACACAGAGAAGGGAATGTTGACCAGGATCTGGGGTTATACAGAGCACACCCTGGCCACACAGAGATGGGAATGTTGACCAGGAGCTGCAGGAGTTATAAAGTGCACACCCTGGCCATACAGAGATTGGTGTGTTGAACAGGATTTGCAGGGGTTATACAGAGCACTCTCTCACACACAGAGATGGGAATGTTGACCAGGAGCAGCAGGAGTTATACAGAGCACATCCTGGCCACACACAGAGATGGAAATGTTGACCAGACGTTGCAGTGGTTATACAGAGCACACCCTGGCCACACAGAGATGGGAATATTGACAAGGAGCAGGGGCTATACAGAGCACACCCTGGCCACACAGAGATGGGAATGTCGACCAGGAGCTGCAGGGGTTATACAGAGCACACCCTGACCACACAGATGTGGGAATGTTGACCAGGAGCTGCAGGGGTTATACACAGCACACCCTGGCCACAGACAGAGGTGGGAATGTTGACCAGGAGCAGGTGGTATACAGAGCACACCCTCGCCACACAGAGAAGGGAATGTTGACCAGAAGCAGGGGTTATACAGAGCACACCCTGGCCACACAGAGATGGGAATGTTGACCAGGAGCAGGGTTTATACAGAGGACACCCTGGCCACACAGAGATGGGAATGTTGACCAGGAGCTGCAGGGGTTATACAGAGCACACCTTGGCCACACACAGATGGGAATGTTGACCAGGAGCTGCTGGGTTAGACAGAGCACACCCTGATCACACAGTGATGGGAATGTTGACCAGGAGCAGGGGTTACCAGAGCACACCCTGGCCACACAGATGGGAATGTTGACCAGGAGTTGCAGGGGTTATACAGAGAACACCCTGATCACACAGAGGTGGGAATGTTGACCAGGAGCAGGGATTATGCAGAGCACATCCTGGCCACACGGAGATGGGAATGTTGACCAGGAGCTGCAGGGGTTAGGCAGAGCACATCGTGGCCACACACAATTGGGAATCTTGACCAGGAGAAGCAGGGGTATAAAGTGCACACCCTGGGCACACACAGATGGTAATGTTGACCAGGAGCTGCTGGGGTTAGACAGAGCACACCCTGGCCACACAGTGATGAGAATGTTGACCAGGAGCAGGGGTATACAGAGCGACCCTGGCCACACAGAAATGGGAATGTTGACCAGGAGCTGCAGGGGTTATACAGAGCACACCCTGGCCACACACAGATGGGAATGTTGACCAGGAGCTGCTGGGGTTAGACAGAGCACACCCTGATCCCACAGTGATGGGAATGTTGACCAAGAGCAGGGGTTAACAGAGCACACCCTGGCCACACTGATGGGAATGTTGACCAGGAGTTGCAGGGGTTATACAGAGAACACCCTGACCACACAGAGGTGGGAATGTTGACCATGAGCTGCAGGGGTTATACAGAGCACAGCCTGGCGACACACAGCGGTGGGAATGTTGACCAGGAACAGGGGTTATACAGAGCACACCCTGGCCACACAGAGAAGGGAATGTTGACCAGGAGCAGGGGTTATACAGAGCACACCCTGGCCACACAGAAAAGGGAATGTTCACCAGGACCTGGGGATATACAGAGCACACCCTGGCCACACAGAGATGGGAATGTTGACCAGGAGCTGCTGGGGTTATAAAGAGCACACCCTGCCACACAGAGGTGGGAATGTTGACCAGGAGCTGCAGGGGTTATGCAGAGCACATCCTGTCCACACCGAGATGGGAATGTTGACCATGAGCTGCAGGGGTTATACAGAGCACACCCTGGCCACACAGAGATGGGAATGTTGTCCAGGAGCAGGGGTTATGCAGAGCACATCCTGGCCACACAGAGATGGGAATGTTGACCAGGAACTGCAGGAGTTATACAGAGCACACCATGGCCACACAGAGAAGGGAACGTTGACTAGGAGCAGGGGTTATACAGAGCACACCCTGGCCACACAGAGAAGGGATTGTTGAATAGGAGCAGGGTTTATACAGAGCACACCCTGGCCACACAGAGATGGAAATGTTCACCATTAGATGCAGGGGTTATGCAGAGCACATCCTGGCCACACAGAGATGGGAATGTTGACAATGAGCTGCAGGGGTTATACAGAGCACACCCTGGCCACACAGAGATGGGAATGTTGACCAGGAGCAGGGGTTATGCAGAGCACATCCTGGCCACACAGAGATGGGAATGTTGACCAGGAGCTGCAGGGGTTATACAGAGCACATCGTGGCCACACAGAGACGCGAATGTTGACCAGGAGATGCAGGGGTTATACAGAGCACACCCTGGCCACACACAGGTGGGAATGTTGACCAGGCGCTGCAGGGGTTATACAGAGCACACCCTGGCCACACAGAGAAGGGAATGTTGACCAGGATCTGGGGTTATACAGAGCACACCCTGGCCACACAGAGATGGGAATGTTGACCAGGAGCTGCAGGAGTTATAAAGTGCACACCCTGGCCATACAGAGATGGGTGTGTTGAACAGGATTTGCAGGGGTTATACAGAGCACTCTCTCACACACAGAGATGGGAATGTTGACCAGGAGCAGCAGGAGTTATACAGAGCACATTCTGGCCACACAGAGATGGGAATATTGACAAGGAGCAGGGGCTATACAGATCACACCCTGGCCACACAGAGATGGGAATGTCGACCAGGAGCTGCAGGGGTTATACAGAGCACACCCTGACCACACAGATGTGGGAATGTTGACCAGGAGCTGCAGGGGTTATACACAGCACACCCTGGCCACACACAGAGGTGGGAATGTTGACCAGGAGCAGGTGGTATACAGAGCACACCCTCGCCACACAGAGAAGGGAATGTTGACCAGGAGCAGGGGTTATACAGAGCACACCCTGGCCACACAGAGATGGGAATGTTGACCAGGAGCAGGGTTTATACAGAGGACACCCTGGCCACACAGAGATGGGAATGTTGACCAGGAGCTGCAGGGGTTATACAGAGCACACCTTGGCCACACACAGATGGGAATGTTGACCAGGAGCTGCTGGGTTAGACAGAGCACACCCTGATCACACCGTGATGGGAATGTTGACCAGGAGCAGGGGTTACCAGAGCACACCCTGGCCACACAGATGGGAATGTTGACCAGGAGTTGCAGGGGTTATACAGAGAACACCCTGATCACACAGAGGTGGGAATGTTGACCAGGAGCAGGGATTATGCAGAGCACATCCTGGCCACACGGAGATGGGAATGTTGACCAGGAGCTGCAGGGGTTAGGCAGAGCACATCGTGGCCACACACAGATGGGAATCTTGACCAGGAGAAGCAGGGGTATAAAGTGCACACCCTGGCCACACACAGATGGTAATGTTGACCAGGCGCTGCTGGGGTTAGACAGAGCACACCCTGGCCACACAGTGATGAGAATGTTGACCAGGAGCAGGGGTATACAGAGCGACCCTGGCCACACAGAAATGGGAATGTTGACCAGGAGCTGCAGGGGTTATACAGAGCACACCCTGACCACTCACAAATCGGAATGTTGAAATGGAACTGCAGAAGTTATACAGATCACACCCTGGCCACAGAGAGATGGGAATGTTGACCAGGAGCTGCAGGGGTTATACAGAGCACAAACTGGCCACACAGAGATGGGAATGTTGACCAGGAGCAGGGGTATACAGAGCACACACTGGCCACACAATTGGGAATGTTGACAAGGAGTTGCAGGGGTTATAGAGAGCACACACTGGCCACGCAGAGATGGGAATGTTGACCAGGAGCTGCAGGGGTTATACAGAGCACATCCTGGCCACACACAGATGGGAATGTTGACCAGGAGCTGCTGGGGTTAGACAGAGCACACCCTGGCCACACAGTGATGGGAATGTTGACCAGGAGCAGGGTTATACAGAGCACACCCTTGCCACACAGATGGGAATGTTGACCAGGAGTTGCAGGGGTTATACAGAGCACTCCCTGACCACACAGAGGTGGGAATGTTGACCAGGAGCTGCAGGGGTTATACAGATCACACCCTGGCCACACACAGAGGTGGGAATGTTGACCAGGAGCAGGGGTTATACAGAGCACACCATGGCCACACAGAGAAGGGAATGTTGACCAGGAGCAGGGGTTATACAGAGCACACCCTGGCCACACAGAGAAGGGAATGTTGACCAGGAACAGGGTTTATACAGAGCACACCCTGGCCGCACAGAGATGGGAATGTTGACCAGGAGATGCAGGGGATATGCAGAGCACATCCTGGCCACACAGGGATGGGAATGTTGACCAGGAGCAGCAGGGGTTATACAGAGCACACCCTGGCCACACAGAGATGGGAATGTTGACCAGGAGATGCAGGGGTTATGCAGAGCACATCCTGTCCACACAGGGATGGGAATGTTGACCATGAGCTGCAGGGGTTATACAGAGCACACCCTGGCCACACAGAGATGGGAATGTTGACCAGGAGCAGGGGTTATGCAGAGCACATCCTGGCCACACAGAGATGGGAATGTTGACCAGGAGCTGCAGGAGTTATACAGAGCACACCATGGCCACACAGAGAAGGGAACGTTGACTAGGAGCAGGGGTTATACAGAGCACACCCTGGCCACACAGAGAAGGGATTGTTGAATAGGAGCAGGGTTTATACAGAGCACACCCTGGCCACACAGAGATGGAAATGTTCACCATTAGATGCAGGGGTTATGCAGAGCACATCCTGGCCACACAGAGATGGGAATGTTGACAATGAGCTGCAGGGGTTATACAGAGCACATCCTGGCCACACAGAGATGGGAATGTTGACCAGGAGCTGCAGGGGTTATACAGAGCACATCGTGGCCACACAGAGACGCGAATGTTGACCAGGAGATGCAGGGGTTATACAGAGCACACTCTGGCCACACACAGGTGGGAATGTTGACCAGGCGCTGCAGGGGTTATACAGAGCACACCCTGGCCACACAGAGAAGGGAATGTTGACCAGGATCTGGGGTTATACAGAGCACACCCTGGCCACACAGAGATGGGAATGTTGACCAGGAGCTGCAGGAGTTATAAAGTGCACACCCTGGCCATACAGAGATTGGTGTGTTGAACAGGATTTGCAGGGGTTATACAGAGCACTCTCTCACACACAGAGATGGGAATGTTGACCAGGAGCAGCAGGAGTTATACAGAGCACATCCTGGCCACACACAGAGATGGAAATGTTGACCAGACGTTGCAGTGGTTATACAGAGCACACCCTGGCCACACAGAGATGGGAATATTGACAAGGAGCAGGGGCTATACAGAGCACACCCTGGCCACACAGAGATGGGAATGTCGACCAGGAGCTGCAGGGGTTATACAGAGCACACCCTGACCACACAGATGTGGGAATGTTGACCAGGAGCTGCAGGGGTTATACACAGCACACCCTGGCCACAGACAGAGGTGGGAATGTTGACCAGGAGCAGGTGGTATACAGAGCACACCCTCGCCACACAGAGAAGGGAATGTTGACCAGAAGCAGGGGTTATACAGAGCACACCCTGGCCACACAGAGATGGGAATGTTGACCAGGAGCAGGGTTTATACAGAGGACACCCTGGCCACACAGAGATGGGAATGTTGACCAGGAGCTGCAGGGGTTATACAGAGCACACCTTGGCCACACACAGATGGGAATGTTGACCAGGAGCTGCTGGGTTAGACAGAGCACACCCTGATCACACAGTGATGGGAATGTTGACCAGGAGCAGGGGTTACCAGAGCACACCCTGGCCACACAGATGGGAATGTTGACCAGGAGTTGCAGGGGTTATACAGAGAACACCCTGATCACACTGAGGTGGGAATGTTGACCAGGAGCAGGGATTATGCAGAGCACATCCTGGCCACACGGAGATGGGAATGTTGACCAGGAGCTGCAGGGGTTAGGCAGAGCACATCGTGGCCACACACAGATGGGAATCTTGACCAGGAGAAGCAGGGGTATAAAGTGCACACCCTGGGCACACACAGATGGTAATGTTGACCAGGAGCTGCTGGGGTTAGACAGAGCACACCCTGGCCACACAGTGATGAGAATGTTGACCAGGAGCAGGGGTATACAGAGCGACCCTGGCCACACAGAAATGGGAATGTTGACCAGGAGCTGCAGGGGTTATACAGAGCACACCCTGGCCACACACAGATGGGAATGTTGACCAGGAGCTGCTGGGGTTAGACAGAGCACACCCTGATCCCACAGTGATGGGAATGTTGACCAAGAGCAGGGGTTAACAGAGCACACCCTGGCCACACTGATGGGAATGTTGACCAGGAGTTGCAGGGGTTATACAGAGAACACCCTGACCACACAGAGGTGGGAATGTTGACCATGAGCTGCAGGGGTTATACAGAGCACAGCCTGGCGACACACAGCGGTGGGAATGTTGACCAGGAACAGGGGTTATACAGAGCACACCCTGGCCACACAGAGAAGGGAATGTTGACCAGGAGCAGGGGTTATACAGAGCACACCCTGGCCACACAGAAAAGGGAATGTTCACCAGGACCTGGGGATATACAGAGCACACCCTGGCCACACAGAGATGGGAATGTTGACCAGGAGCTGCTGGGGTTATAAAGAGCACACCCTGCCACACAGAGATGGGAATGTTGACCAGGAGCTGCAGGAGTTATACAGAGCACACCCTGGCCATACAGAGATGGGAGTGTTGAACAGGATTTGCAGGGGTTATACAGAGCACTCTCTCACACACAGAGATGGGAATGTTGACCAGGAGCTGCAGGGGTTATACAGAGCACATCCTGGCCACACAGAGATAGGAATGTTGACCAGGAGCTGCAGGGGTAATACAGAGCACACCCTGACCACACACAAATGGGAATGTTGACCAGGAGCTGCAGAAGATATACAGAGCACACCCTGGCCACAGAGAGATGGGAATGTTGACCAGGAGCTGCAGGGGTTATACAGAGCACACCCTGGCCACACAGAGATGGGAATGTTGATCAGGAGCTGCAGGGGTTATGCAGAGCACATCCTGGCCAGACAGAGATGGGACTGTTGACCAGGAGCTGCAGGGGTTATACAGAGCACATCGTGGCCACACAGAGATGGGAATGTTGACCAGGAGGTGCAGGGGTTATACAGAGCACATCCTGACCACACAGTGATGGGAATGTTGACCAGGAGCAGGGGTATACAGAGCACACACTGGCCACACAATTGGGAATGTTGACAAGGAGTTGCAGGGGTTATACAGAGCACACACTGGCCACGCAGAGATGGGAATGTTGACCAGGAGCTGCAGGGGTTATATAGAGCACATCCTGGCCACACACAGATGGGAATGTTGACCAGGAGCTGCTGGGGTTAGACAGAGAACACCCTGGCCACACAGTGATTGGAATGTTGACCAGGGGCAGGGGTATACAGAGCACACCCTTGCCACACAGATGGGAATGTTGACCAGGAGTTCCAGGGGTTATACAGAGCACACCCTGACCACACCGAAGTGGGAATGTTGACCAGGAGCTGCAGGGGTTATACAGAGCACACCCTGGCCACACACAGAGGTGGGAATGTTGACCAGGATCAGGGGTTATACAGAGCACACCCTAGCCACACCACACAGAGAAGGGAATGTTGACCAGGAGCAGGGGTTACACAGAGCACACCCTGGCCACACAGAGAAGGGAATGTTGACCAGGAACAGGGTTTATACAGAGCACACCCTGGCCACACAGAGATGGGAATGTTAACCAGGAGATGCAGGGGTTATGCAAAGCACACCCTGGCCACACAGAGATGGGAATGTTGACCAGGAGCAGCAGGGGTAAGACAGAGCACACCCTGGCCACACAGAGATGGGAATGTTGACCAGGAGATGCAGGGGTTATACAGAGCACATCCTGGCCACAAAGAGATGGGAATGTTGACCAGGAGCAGCATGGGTAAGACAGAGCACACCCTGGCCACACAGTGATGAGAATGTTGACCAGGAGCAGGGGTATACAGAGCGACCCTGGCCACACAGAAATGGGAATGTTGACCAGGAGCTGCAGGGGTTAGACAGAGCACACCCTGACCACACACAAATCGGAATGTTGACCAGGAACTGCAGAAGTTATACAGATCACACCCTGGCCACAGAGAGATGGGAATGTTGACCAGGAGCTGCAGGGGTTATACAGAGCACAAACTGGCCACACAGAGATGGGAATGTTGACCAGGAGCAGGGGTATACAGAGCACACACTGGCCACACAATTGGGAATGTTGACAAGGAGTTGCAGGGGTTATAGAGAGCACACACTGGCCACGCAGAGATGGGAATGTTGACCAGGAGCTGCAGGGGTTATACAGAGCACATCCTGGCCACACACAGATGGGAATGTTGACCAGGAGCTGCTGGGGTTAGACAGAGCACACCCTGGCCACACAGTGATGGGAATGTTGACCAGGAGCAGGGGTATACAGAGCACACCCTTGCCACACAGATGGGAATGTTGACCAGGAGTTGCAGGGGTTATACAGAGCACTCCCTGACCACACAGAGGTGGGAATGTTGACCAGGAGCTGCAGGGGTTATACAGATCACACCCTGGCCACACACAGAGGTGGGAATGTTGACCAGGAGCAGGGGTTATACAGAGCACACCATGGCCACACAGAGAAGGGAATGTTGACCAGGAGCAGGGGTTATACAGAGCACACCCTGGCCACACAGAGAAGGGAATGTTGACCAGGAACAGGGTTTATACAGAGCACACCCTGGCCGCACAGAGATGGGAATGTTGACCAGGAGATGCAGGGGATATGCAGAGCACATCCTGGCCACACAGGGATGGGAATGTTGACCAGGAGCAGCAGGGGTTATACAGAGCACACCCTGGCCACACAGAGATGGGAATGTTGACCAGGAGATGCAGGGGTTATGCAGAGCACATCCTGTCCACACAGAGATGGGAATGTTGACCATGAGCTGCAGGGGTTATACAGAGCACACCCTGGCCACACAGAGATGGGAATGTTGACCAGGAGCAGGGGTTATGCAGAGCACATCCTGGCCACACAGAGATGGGAATGTTGACCAGGAGCTGCAGGAGTTATACAGAGCACACCATGGCCACACAGAGAAGGGAACGTTGACTAGGAGCAGGGGTTATACAGAGCACACCCTGGCCACACAGAGAAGGGATTGTTGAATAGGAGCAGGGTTTATACAGAGCACACCCTGGCCACACAGAGATGGAAATGTTCACCATTAGATGCAGGGGTTATGCAGAGCACATCCTGGCCACACAGAGATGGGAATGTTGACAATGAGCTGCAGGGGTTATACAGAGCACACCCTGGCCACACAGAGATGGGAATGTTGACCAGGAGCAGGGGTTATGCAGAGCACATCCTGGCCACACAGAGATGGGAATGTTGACCAGGAGCTGCAGAGGTTATACAGAGCACATCGTGGCCACACAGAGACGCGAATGTTGACCAGGAGATGCAGGGGTTATACAGAGCACACCCTGGCCACACAGAGAAGGGAATGTTGACCAGGATCTGGGGTTATACAGAGCACACCCTGGCCACACAGAGAAGGGAATGTTGACCAGGATCTGGGGTTATACAGAGCACACCCTGGCCACACAGAGATGGGAATGTTGACCAGGAGCTGCAGGAGTTATAAAGTGCACACCCTGGCCATACAGAGATGGGTGTGTTGAACAGGATTTGCAGGGATTATACAGAGCACTCTCTCACACACAGAGATGGGAATGTTGACCAGGAGCAGCAGGAGTTATACAGAGCACATCCTGGCCACACACAGAGATGGAAATGTTGACCAGACGTTGCAGTTGTTATACAGAGCACACCCTGGCCACACAGAGATGGGAATATTGACAAGGAGCAGGGGCTATACAGAGCACACCCTGGCCACACAGAGATGGGAATGTCGACCAGGAGCTGCAGGGGTTATACAGAGCACACCCTGACCACACAGATGTGGGAATGTTGACCAGGAGCTGCAGGGGTTATACACAGCACACCCTGGCCACAGACAGAGGTGGGAATGTTGACCAGGAGCAGGTGGTATACAGAGCACACCCTCGCCACACAGAGAAGGGAATGTTGACCAGGAGCAGGGGTTATACAGAGCACACCCTGGCCACACAGAGATGGGAATGTTGACCAGGAGCAGGGTTTATACAGAGGACACCCTGGCCACACAGAGATGGGAATGTTGACCAGGAGCTGCAGGGGTTATACAGAGCACACCTTGGCCACACACAGATGGGAATGTTGACCAGGAGCTGCTGGGTTAGACAGAGCACACCCTGATCACACAGTGATGGGAATGTTGACCAGGAGCAGGGGTTACCAGAGCACACCCTGGCCACACAGATGGGAATGTTGACCAGGAGTTGCAGGGGTTATACAGAGAACACCCTGATCACACAGAGGTGGGAATGTTTACCAGGAGCAGGGATTATGCAGAGCACATCCTGGCCACACGGAGATGGGAATGTTGACCAGGAGCTGCAGGGGTTAGGCAGAGCACATCGTGGCCACACACAGATGGGAATCTTGACCAGGAGAAGCAGGGGTATAAAGTGCACACCCTGGGCACACACAGATGGTAATGTTGACCAGGAGCTGCTGGGGTTAGACAGAGCACACCCTGGCCACACAGTGATGAGAATGTTGACCAGGAGCAGGGGTATACAGAGCGACCCTGGCCACACAGAAATGGGAATGTTGACCAGGAGCTGCAGGGGTTATACAGAGCACACCCTGGCCACACACAGATGGGAATGTTGACCAGGAGCTGCTGGGGTTAGACAGAGCACACCCTGATCCCACAGTGATGGGAATGTTGACCAAGAGCAGGGGTTAACAGAGCACACCCTGGCCACACTGATGGGAATGTTGACCAGGAGTTGCAGGGGTTATACAGAGAACACCCTGACCACACAGAGGTGGGAATGTTGACCAGGAGCTGCAGGGGTTAGACAGAGCACAGCCTGGCCACACACAGCGGTGGGAATGTTGACCAGGAACAGGGGTTATACAGAGCACACCCTGGCCACACAGAGAAGGGAATGTTGACCAGGAGCAGGGGTTATACAGAGCACACCCTGGCCACACAGAAAAGGGAATGTTGACCAGGACCTGGGGATATACAGAGCACACCCTGGCCACACAGAGATGGGAATGTTGACCAGGAGCTGCTGGGGTTATAAAGAGCACACCCTGCCACACAGAGATGGGAATGTTGACCAGGAGCTGCAGGAGTTATACAGAGCACACCCTGGCCATACAGAGATGGGAGTGTTGAACAGGATTTGCAGGGGTTATACAGAGCACTCTCTCACACACAGAGATGGGAATGTTGACCAGGAGCTGCAGGGGTTATACAGAGCACATCCTGGCCACACAGAGATGGGAATGTTGACCAGGAGCTGCAGGGGTAATACAGAGCACACCCTGACCACACACAAATGGGAATGTTGACCAGGAGCTGCAGAAGATATACAGAGCACACCCTGGCCACAGAGAGATGGGAATGTTGACCAGGAGCTGCAGGGGTTATACAGAGCACACCCTGGCCACACAGAGATGGGAATGTTGATCAGGAGCTGCAGGGGTTATGCAGAGCACATCCTGGCCAGACAGAGATGGGACTGTTGACCAGGAGCTGCAGGGGTTATACAGAGCACATCGTGGCCACACAGAGATGGGAATGTTGACCAGGAGGTGCAGGGGTTATACAGAGCACATCCTGACCACACAGTGATGGGAATGTTGACCAGGAGCAGGGGTATACAGAGCACACACTGGCCACACAATTGGGAATGTTGACAAGGAGTTGCAGGGGTTATACAGAGCACACACTGGCCACGCAGAGATGGGAATGTTGACCAGGAGCTGCAGGGGTTATATAGAGCACATCCTGGCCACACACAGATGGGAATGTTGACCAGGAGCTGCTGGGGTTAGACAGAGAACACCCTGGCCACACAGTGATTGGAATGTTGACCAGGAGCAGGGGTATACAGAGCACACCCTTGCCACACAGATGGGAATGTTGACCAGGAGTTCCAGGGGTTATACAGAGCACACCCTGACCACACCGAAGTGGGAATGTTGACCAGGAGCTGCAGGGGTTATACAGAGCACACCCTGGCCACACACAGAGGTGGGAATGTTGACCAGGAGCAGGGGTTATACAGAGCACACCCTAGCCACACCACACAGAGAAGGGAATGTTGACCAGGAGCAGGGGTTACACAGAGCACACCCTGGCCACACAGAGAAGGGAATGTTGACCAGGAACAGGGTTTATACAGAGCACACCCTGGCCAGACAGAGATGGGAATGTTAACCAGGAGATGCAGGGGTTATGCAGAGCACACCCTGGCCACACAGAGATGGGAATGTTGACCAGGAGCAGCAGGGGTAAGACAGAGCACACCCTGGCCACACAGAGATGGGAATGTTGACCAGGAGATGCAGGGGTTATACAGAGCACATCCTGGCCACACAGAGATGGGAATGTTGACCAGGAGATGCAGGGGTTATGCAGAGCACATCCTGGCCACACAGAGATGGGAATGTTGACCATGAGCTGCAGGGGTTATACAGAGCACACCCTGGCCACACAGAGATGGGAATGTTGACCAGGAGCAGGGGTTATGCAGAGCACATCCTGGCCACACAGAGATGGGAATGTTGACCAGGAGCTGCAGGAGTTATACAGAGCACACCATGGCCACACAGAGAAGGGACGTTGACCAGGAGCAGGGGTTATACAGAGCACACCCTGGCAACACAGAGAAGGGATTGTTGAGCAGGAGCAGGGTTTATACAGAGCACACCCTGGCCACACAGAGATGGAAATGTTCACCAGGAGATGCAGGGGTTATACAGAGCACGCCCTGGCCACACAGAGATGGGAATTTTGACCAGGAGCAGGGGTTATGCAGAGCACATCCTGGCCACACAGAGATGGGAATGTTGACCAGGAGCTGTAGGGGTTATACAGAGCACATCGTGGCCACACAGAGATGCGAATTTTGACCAACAGATGCAGGGGTTATACAGAGCACACCCTGGCCACACACAGGTGGGAATGTTGACCAGGCGCTGCAGGGGTTATACAGAGCACACCCTGGCCACACACAGGTGGGAATGTTGACCAGGCGCTGCAGGGGTTATACAGAGCACACCCTGGCCACACAGAGAAGGGAATGTTGACCAGGAGCAGGGTTTATACAGAGCACACCCTGGCCACACAGAGATGGGAATGTTGACCAGGAGATGCAGGGGTTATGCAGAGCACATCCTGGCCACACAGAGATGGGAACGTTGACCATGAGCTGCTGTGGTTAGACAGAGCACATCCTGGCCACACAGAGATGCGAATGTTGACCAGGAGCTGCAGGGGTTATACAGAGCATACCCTGGCCACACACAGATGGGAATGTTGACCAGGAGTTGCTGGGGTTAGACAGAGCACACCCTGGCGACACAGAGATGGGAATGTTGACAAGGAGCAGGGGTTATACAGAGCACACCCTGCCCACACAGAGAAGGGAATGTTGACCAGGACCTGGGGATATCTAGAGCACACGCTGGCCACACAGGGATGGGAATGTTGACCAGGAGCTGCTGGGGGTATAAAGAGCACACCCTGGCCACACAGAGATGGGAATGTTGACCAGGAGCTGCAGGAGTTATACAGAGCACACCCTGGCCATACAGAGATGGGAGTGTTGAACAGGATTTGCAGGGGTTATACAGAGCACTCTCTCACACACAGAGATGGGAATGTTGACCAGGAGCTGCAGGGGTTATACAGAGCACATCCTGGCCACACAGAGATGGGAATGTTGACCAGGAGCTGCAGGGATTATACAGAGCACACCCTGACCACACACAGATGGGAATGTTGACCTGGAGCTGCAGGAGTTATACAGAGCACACCCTGGCCACAGAGAGATAGGAATGTTGACCAGGAGCTGCAGGGGTTATACAGAGCACACCCTGGCCACACAGAGATGGGAGTGTTGATCAGGAGCTGCAGGGGTTATGCAGAGCACATCCTGGCCACACAGAAATGGGAATGTTGACCAGGAGATGCAGGGGTTTTGCAGAGCACATCCTGGCCACACAGAGATGGGAATGTTGACCAGGAGCAGCAGGGGTTATACAGAGCCCACCCTGGCCACACAGAGATGGGAATGTTGACCAGGAGATGCAGGGGTTATGCAGAGCACACCCTGGCCACACAGAGATGTGAATGTTGACCAGGAGCAGGGGTTATGCAGAGCACATCCTGGCCACACAGAGATGGGAATGTTGACCAGGAGCTGCAGGAGTTATACAGAGCACACCCTGGCCACACAGAGAAGGGAACGTTGATCAGGAGCAGGGGTTATACAGAGCACACTCTGGCCACACAGAGAAGTGATTGTTGACCAGGAGCAGGGTTTAAACAGAGCACACCCTGGCCACACAGAGATGGGAATGTTCACCAGGAGATGCAGGGGTTCAGCAGAGCACATCCTGGCCACACAGAGATGGGAATGTTGACAATGAGCTGCAGGGGTTATACAGAGCACACCCTGGCCACACAGAGATGGGAATGTTGATCCGGAGCAGGGGTTTAGCAGAGCACATCCTGGCCACACAGAGATGGGAATGTTGACCAGGCGCTGCAGGGGTTATACAGAGCACATCGTGGCCACACAGAGATGCGAAAGTTGACCAGGAGATGCAGGGGTTATACAGAGCACACCCTGGCCACACAGAGAAGGGAATGTTGACCAGGAGCAGGGTTAATACAGAGCACACCCTGGCCACACAGAGATGGGAATGTTGACCAGGAGCAGGGTTAATACAGAGCACACCCGGGCCACACAGAGATGGGAATGTTGACCAGGAGATGCAGGGGTTATGCAGAACACATCCTGGCCACACAGAGATGGGAATGTTGACCATGAGCTGCAGGGGTTATACAGAGCACACCCTGGCCACACAGAGATGGGAATGTTGACCAGGAGCAGGGGTTATGCAGAGCACATCCTGGCCACACAGAGATGGGAATGTTGACCAGGAGCTGCAGGAGTTATACAGAGCACACCATGGCCACACAGAGAAGGGAACGTTGACCAGGAGCAGGGGTTATACAGAGCACACCCTGGCCACACAGAGAACGGATTGTTGAGCAGGAGCAGCGTTTATACAGAGCACACCCTGGCCACACAGAGATGGAAATGTTCACCAGGAGATGCAGGGGTTATGCAGAGCACATCCTGGCCACACAGAGATGCGAATGTTGACCAACAGATGCAGGGGTTATACAGAGCACACCCTGGCCACACACAGGTGGGAATGTTGACCAGGCGCTGCAGGGGTTATACAGAGCACACCCTGGCCACACAGAGAAGGGAATGTTGACCAGGAGCAGGGTTTATACAGAGCACACCCTGGCCACACAGAGATGGGAATGTTGACCAGGAGATGCAGGGGTTATGCAGAGCACATCCTGGCCACACAGAGATGGGAACGTTGACCATGAGCTGCTGTGGTTAGACAGAGCACATCCTGGCCACACAGAGATGCGAATGTTGACCAGGAGCTGCAGGGGTTATACAGAGCATACCCTGGCCACACACAGATGGGAATGTTGACCAGGAGCTGCTGGGATTAGACAGAGCACACCCTGGCGACACAGAGATGGGAATGTTGACAAGGAGCAGGGGTTATACAGAGCACACCCTGCCCACACAGAGAAGGGAATGTTGACCAGGACCTGGGGATATACAAAGCACACCCTGGCCACACAGGGATGGGAATGTTGACCAGGAGCTGCTGGGGGTATAAAGAGCACACCCTGGCCACACAGAGATGGGAATGTTGACCAGGAGCTGCAGGGGTTATACAGAGCCCTCTCTCACACACAGAGATGGGAATGTTGACCAGGAGCTGCAGGGGTTATACAGAGCACATCCTGGCCACACAGAGATGGGAATGTTGACCAGGAGCTGCAGGGGTTATACAGAGCACACCTTGACCACACACAGATGGGAATGTTGACCAGGAGCTGCAGGAGTTATACAGAGCACACCTTGGCCACAAAGAGATGGGAATGTTGACCAGGAGCTGCAGGGGTTATACAGAGCACACCCTGGCCACACAGAGATGGGAATGTTGACCAGGAGCTGCAGGGGTTATACAGAGCACACCTTGACCACACACAGATGGGAATGTTGACCATGAGCTGCAGGGGTTATGCAGAGCACATCCTGGCCACACAGAAATGGGAATGTTGACCAGGAGATGCAGGGGTTATGCAGAGCACATCCTGGCCACACAGAGATGGGAATGTTGACCAGGAGCAGCAGGGGTTATACAGAGCACATCCTGGCCACAAAGAGATGGGAATGTTGACCATGAGTGCAGGGGTTATACAGAGCACACCCAGGCCACACAGAGATGAGAATGTTGACCAGGAGCAGGGGTTATGCAGAGCACATCCTGGCCACACAGAGATGGGAATGTTGACCAGGAGCTGCAGGAGTTATGCAGAGCACACCCTGGCCACACAGAGAAGGGAACGTTGACCAGGAGCAGGGGTTATACAGAGCACACCCTGGCCACACAGAGAAGGGATTGTTGACCAGGAGCAGGGTTTATACAGAGCACACCCTGGCCACACAGAGATGGGAATGTTCACCAGGAGATGCAGGGGTTATGCAGAGCACATCCTGGCCACACAGAGATGGGAATGTTGACAATGAGCTGCAGGGGTTATACAGAGCACACCCTGGCCACACAAGAATGGGAATGTTGATCCGGAGAAGGGGTTATGCAGAGCACATCCTGGCCACACAGAGATGGGAATGTTGACCAGGAGCTGCAGGGGTTATACAGAGCACATCGTGGCCACACAGAGATGCGAATGTTGACCAGGAGATGCAGGGGTTATACAGAGCACACCCTGGCCACACACAGATGGGAATGTTGACCAGGCGCTGCAGGGGTTATACAGAGCACACCCTGGCCACACAGAGAAGGGAATGTTGACCAGGAGCAGGGTTAATACAGAGCACACCCTGGCCACACAGAGATGGGAATGTTGACCAGGAGCAGGGTTAATACAGAGCACACCCGGGCCACACAGAGATGGGAATGTTGACCAGGAGATGCAGGTTTATGCAGAGCACATCCTGGCCGCACAAAGATGGGAATGTTGACCATGAGCTGCAGGGGTTATACAGAGTACAACCTGGCCACACAGAGATGGAATGTTGACCAGGAGCTGCAGGGGTTATACAGAGCACACCCTGGCCACACAGAGATGGGAATGTTGACCAGGAGCTGCTGGGGTTAGACAGAGCACACCCTGGCCACACAGAGATGGGAATGTTGACCAGGAGCAGGGGTTATGCAGAGCATATCCTGTCCACACAGAGATGGGAATGTTGACCAGGAGCTGCAGGGGTTATACAGAGCACATCGTGGCCACACAGAGAAGGGAATGTTGACCAGGAGCAGGGTTTATACAAAGCACACCCTGGCCACACAGAGATGGGAATGATGACCAGGAGATGCAGGGGTTATGCAGAGCACATCCTGGCCGCACAAAGATGGGAATGTTGAGCATGAGCTGCAGGGGTTATACAGAGCACAACCTGGCCACACAGAGATGGGAATGTTGACCAGGAGCAGGGGTTATGCAGAGCACATCCTGGCCACACAGAGATGGGAATGTTGACCAGGAGCTGCAGGGGTTATACAGAGCACACCCTGGCCACACAGAGATGGGAATGTTGACCAGGAGATGCAGGGGTTATACAGAGCACACCCTGGCCACACACAGATGGGAATGTTGACCAGGAGCTGCTGGGGTTAGACAGAGCACACCCTGGCCTCACAGAGATGGGAATGTTGACCAGGAGAAGGGGTATACAGAGCACACCCTCGCCACACAGATGGGAATGTTGACCAGTAGCTGCAGGGGTTATACAGAGCACACCCTGGCAACACAGAATTGGCAATGTTGACGAGGAGCTGCAGGGGTTATACAGAGCACAACCTGGCCACACAGAGATGGGAATGTTGACCAGGAGCTGCTGTGGTTATACAGAGCACACCCTGGACACACAGAGATGGGAATGTTGACCAGGAGCTGCTGGGGTTATACAGAGCACTCCCTGGACACACAGAGATGGGAATGTTGACCAGGAGCTGCAGGGGTTATACAGAGCACACCCTGGCCACACAGAGAAGGGAATATTGACCAGGAGAAGGGTTTATACAGAGCACACCCTGGCCACACAGAGATGGGAATGTTGACGAGGAGCTGCAGGGGTTATCCAGAGCACACCCTGGCCACACAGAGATGGGAATGTTGACCAGGACCTGCAGGGGGTATACAGAGCACACCCTGGCCACACACAGATGGGAATGTTGACCAGGAGCTGCTGGGGTTAGACAGAGCACACCCTGGCCACACACAGATGGGAATGTTGACCAGGAGCTGCTGGGGTTAGACAGAGCACACCCTGGCCACACAGAGATGGGAATGTTGACCAGGAGCAGGGGTTATGCAGAGCACATCCTGTCCACACAGAGATGGGAATGTTGACCAGGAGCTGCAGGGGTTAAACAGAGCACATCGTGGCCACACAGAGAAGGGAATGTTGACCAGGAGCAGGGTTTATACAAAGCACACCCTGGCCACACAGAGATGGGAATGTTCACCAGGAGATACAGGGGTTATGCAGAGCACATCCTGGCCACACAGAAATGGGAATGTTGACCATGAGCTGCAGGGGTTATACAGAGCACACCCTGGCCACACAGAGATGGGAATGTTGACCAGGAGCAGGGGTTATACAGAGCACACCCTGGCCACACAGAGATGGGAATGTTGACCAGGAGATGCAGGGGTTATGCAGAGCAAATCCTGGCCGCACAAAGATGGGAATGTTGACCATGAGCTGCAGGGGTTATACAGAGCACAACCTGGCCACACAGAGATGGGAATGTTGACCAGGAGCAGGGGTTATGCAGAGCACATCCTGGCCACACAGAGATGGGAATGTTGACCAGGAGCTGCAGGTACCGAGCACACCCTGGCCACACAGAGATGGGAATGTTGACCAGGAGATGCAGGGGTTATACAGAGCACACCCTGGCCACACACAGATGGGAATGTTGACCAGGAGATGCTGGGGTTAGACAGAGCACACCCTGGCCACACAGAGATGGGAATGTAGACCAGGAGAAGGGGTATACAGAGCACACCCTCGCCACACAGATGGGAATGTTGACCAGTAGCTGCAGGTGTTATACAGAGCACACCCTGGCCACACAGAATTGGGAATGTTGACGAGGAGCTGCAGGGGTTATACAGAGCACACCCTGGCCACACAGAGATGGGAATGTTGACCAGGAGCTGCTGTGGTTATAGAGAGCACACCCTGGACACACAGAGATGGGAATGTTGACCAGGAGCTGCAGGGGTTATACAGAGCACACCCTGGACACACAGAGAAGGGAATGTTGACCAGGAGAAGGGTTTATACAGAGCACACCCTGGCCACACAGAGATGGGAATGTTGACAAGGACCTGCTGGGGGTATACAGAGCAAACCCTGGCCACACACAGATGGGAATGTTGACCAGGAGCTGCAGGAGTTATACAGAGCACACCTTGGCCACAAAGAGATGGGAATGTTGACCAGGAGCTGCAGGGGTTATACAGAGCACACCCTGGCCACACAGAGATGGGAGTGTTGATCAGGAGCTGCAGGGGTTATGCAGAGCACATCCTGGCCAGACAGAGATGGGAATGTTGACCATGAGCTGCAGGGGTTATGCAGAGCACATCCTGGCCACACAGAAATGGGAATGTTGACCAGGAGATGCAGGGGTTATGCAGAGCACATCCTGGCCACACAGAGATGGGAATGTTGACCAGGAGCTGCAGGGGTTATACAGAGCACACCCTGGCCACACAGAGATGGGAATGTTGACCAGGAGATGCAGGGGTTATACAGAGCACACTCTGACCACACAGAGAAGGGAATGTTGACCAGGAGCAGGGGTTATACAGAGCACACTCTGACCACACAGAGATGTGAAAGTTGACCAGGAGCAGTGTTTATACAGAGCACACCCTGGCCACACAGAGATGGGAATGTTGACCAGGAGATGCAGGTTTATGCAGAGCACATCCTGGCCGCACAAAGATGGGAATGTTGACCATGAGCTGCAGGGGTGATACAGAGCACAACCTGGCCACACAGAGATGGAATGTTGACCAGGAGCTGCTGGGGTTAGACAGAGCACACCCTGGCCACACAGAGATGGGAATGTTGACCAGGAGCAGGGGTTATGCAGAGCACATCCTGTCCACACAGAGATGGGAATGTTGACCAGGAGCTGCAGGGGTTATACAGAGCACATCGTGGCCACACGGAGAAGGGAATGTTGACCAGGAGCAGGGTTTATACAAAGCACACCCTGGCCACACAGAGATGGGAATGTTGACCAGGAGATGCAGGGGTTATGCAGAGCACATCCTGGCCGCACAAAGATGGGAATGTTGAGCATGAGCTGCAGGGGTTATACAGAGCACAACCTGGCCACACAGAGATGGGAATGTTGACCAGGAGCAGGGTTAATACAGAGCACACCCGGGCCACACAGAGATGGGAATGTTGACCAGGAGATGCAGGGGTTATGCAGAGCACATCCTGGCCACACAGAGATGGGAATGTTGACCATGAGCTGCTGGGGTTAGACAGAGCACATCCTGGCCACACAGAGATGCGAATGTTGACCAGGAGCTGCAGGGGTTATACAGGGCATACCCTGGCCACACACAGATGGGAATGTTGACCAGGAGCTGCTGGGGTTAGACAGAGCACACCCTGGCCACACAGTATGGGAATGTTGACCAGGAGCAGGGGTATACAGAGCACACCCTGGCCACACAGAGATGGGAATGTTGACCAGGAGCTGCTTGGGTTATACAGAGCACACCCTGGCCACACAGAGATGGGAATGTTGACCAGGAGATGCAGGGGTTATGCAGAGCACATCCTGGCCACACAGAGATGGGAATGTTGACCATGAGCTGCAGGGGTTATACAGAGCACACCCTGGCCACACAGAGATGGGAATGTTGACCAGGAGCAGGGGTTATGCAGAGCACATTCTGGCCACACAGAGATGGAAAGTTTGACCAGGAGCTGCAGGGGTAATACAGAGCACACCCTGGCCACACAGAGATGGGAATGTTGACCAGGAGATGCAGGGGTTATGCAGAGCACATCCTGGCCACACAGAGATGGGAATGTTGACCATGAGCTGCAGGGGTTATACAGAGCACACCCTGGCCACACAGAGAAGGGAATGTTGACCAGGAGCAGGGGTTATACAGAGCGCACTCTGACCACACAGAGATGGGAAAGTTGACCAGGAGCAGTGTTTATACAGAGCACACCCTGGCCACACAGAGATGGGAATGTTGACCAGGAGATGCAGGTTTATGCAGAGCACATCCTGGCCGCACAAAGATGGGAATGTTGACCATGAGCTGCAGGGGTTATACAGAGCACAACCTGGCCACACAGAGATGGAATGTTGACCAGGAGCTGCAGGGGTTATACAGAGCACACCCTGGCCACACAGAGATGGGAATGTTGACCAGGAGCTGCTGGGGTTAGACAGAGCACACCCTGGCCACACAGAGATAGGAATGTTGACCAGGAGCAGGGTTTATACAAAGCACACCCTGGCCACACAGAGATGGGAATGATGACCAGGAGATGCAGGGGTTATGCAGAGCACATCCTGGCCGCACAAAGATGGGAATGTTGAGCATGAGCTGCAGGGGTTATACAGAGCACAACGTGGCCACACAGAGATGGGAATGTTGACCAGGAGCAGGGGTTATGCAGAGCACATCCTGGCCACACAGAGATGGGAATGTTGACCAGGAGCTGCAGGGGTTATACAGAGCACACCCTGGCCACACACAGATGGGAATGTTGACCAGGAGCTGCTGGGGTTAGACTGAGCACACCCTGGCCACACAGAGATGGGAATGTTGACCAGGAGAAGGGGTATACAGAGCACACCCTCGCCACACAGATGGGAATGTTGACCAGTAGCTGCAGGGGTTATACAGAGCACACCCTGGCAACACAGAATTGGCAATGTTGACGAGGAGCTGCAGGGGTTATACAGAGCACACCCTGGCCACACAGAGATGGGAATGTTGACCAGGAGCTGCTGTGGTTATACAGAGCACACCCTGGACACACAGAGATGGGAATGTTGACCAGGAGCTGCTGGGGTTATACAGAGCACTCCCTGGACACACAGAGATGGGAATGTTGACCAGGAGCTGCAGGGGTTATACAGAGCACACCCTGGCCACACAGAGAAGGGAATGTTGACCAGGAGAAGGGTTTATACAGAGCACACCCTGGCCACACAGAGATGGGAATGTTGACGAGGTGCTGCAGGGGTTATCCAGAGCACACCCTGGCCACACAGAGATGGGAATGTTGACCAGGACCTGCAGGGGTTATACAGAGCACACCCTGGCCACACACAGATGGGAATGTTGACCAGGAGCTGCTGGGGTTAGACAGAGCACACCCTGGCCACACACAGATGGGAATGTTGACCAGGAGCTGCTGGGGTTAGACAGAGCACACCCTGGCCACACAGAGATGGGAATGTTGACCAGGAGCAGGGGTTATGCAGGGCACATCCTGTCCACACAGAGATGGGAATGTTGACCAGGAGCTGCAGGGGTTAAACAGAGCACATCGTGGCCACACAGAGAAGGGAATGTTGACCAGGAGCAGGGTTTATACAAAGCACACCCTGGCCACACAGAGATGGGAATGTTCACCAGGAGATGCAGGGGTTATGCAGAGCACATCCTGGCCACACAGAAATGGGAATGTTGACCATGAGCTTCAGGGGTTATACAGAGCACACCCTGGCCACACAGAGATGGGAATGTTGACCAGGAGCAGGGGTTATACAGAGCACACCCTGGCCACACAGAGATGGGAATGTTGACCAGGAGATGCAGGGGTTATGCAGAGCAAATCCTGGCCGCACAAAGATGGGAATGTTGAACATGAGCTGCAGGGGTTATACAGAGCACAACCTGGCCACACAGAGATGGGAATGTTGACCAGGAGCAGGGGTTATGCAGAGCACATCCTGGCCACACAGAGATGGGAATGTTGACCAGGAGCTGCAGGTACCGAGCACACGCTGGCCACACAGAGATGGGAATGTTGACCAGGAGATGCAGGGGTTATACAGAGCACACCCTGGCCACACACAGATGGGAATGTTGACCAGGAGATGCTGGGGTTAGACAGAGCACACCCTGGCCACACAGAATTGGGAATGTTGACGAGGAGCTGCAGGGGTTATACAGAGCGCACCCTGGCCACACAGAGATGGGAGTGTTGATCAGGTGCTGCAGGGGTTATGCAGAGCACATCCTGGCCAGACAGAGATGGGAATGTTGACCATGAGCTGCAGGGGTTATGCAAAGCACATCCTGGCCACACAGAAATGGGAATGTTGACCAGGAGATGCAGGGGTTATGCAGAGCACATCCTGGCCACACAGAGATGGGAATGTTGACCAGGAGCTGCAGGGGTTATACAGAGCACACCCTGGCCACACAGAGATGGGAATGTTGACCAGGAGCTGCTGGGGTTAGACAGAGCACACCCTGGCCACACAGAGATGGGAATGTTGACCAGGAGCAGGGGTTATGCAGAGCACATCCTGTCCACACAGAGATGGGAATGTTGACCAGGAGCTGCAGAGGTTATACAGAGCACATCGTGGCCACACAGAGAAGGGAATGTTGACCAGGAGCAGGGTTTATACAAAGCACACCCTGGCCACACAGAGATGGGAATGTTGACCAGGAGATGCAGGTTTATGCAGAGCACATCCTGGCCGCACAAAGATGGGAATGTTGACCATGAGCTGCAGGGGTTATACAGAGCACACCCTGGCCACACAGAGAAGGGAATGTTGACCAGGAGCAGGGGTTATACAGAGCACACTCTGACCACACAGAGATGGGTAAGTTGACCAGGAGCAGTGTTTATACAGAGCACACCCTGGCCACACAGAGGTGGGAATGTTGACCAGGAGATGCAGGTTTATGCAGAGCACATCCTGGCCGCACAAAGATGGGAATGTTGACCATGAGCTGCAGGGGTTATACAGAGCACAACCTGGCCACACAGAGATGGAATGTTGACCAGGAGCTGCAGGGGTTATACAGAGCACACCCTGGCCACACAGAGATGGGAATGTTGACCAGGAGCTGCTGGGGTTAGACAGAGCACACCCTGGCCACACAGAGATAGGAATGTTGACCAGGAGCAGGGGTTATGCAGAGCACATCCTGTCCACACAGAGATGGGAATGTTGACCAGGAGCTGCAGGGGTTATACAGAGCACATCGTGGCCACACAGAGAAGGGAATGTTGACCAGGAGCAGGGTTTATACAAAGCACACCCTGGCCACACAGAGATGGGAATGATGACCAGGAGATGCAGGGGTTATGCAGAGCACATCCTGGCCGCACAAAGATGGGAATGTTGAGCATGAGCTGCAGGGGTTATACAGAGCACAACCTGGCCACACAGAGATGGGAATGTTGACCAGGAGCAGGGGTTATGCAGAGCACATCCTGGCCACACAGAGATAGGAATGTTGACCAGGAGCTGCAGGGGTTATACAGAGCACACCCTGGCCACACACAGATGGGAATGTTGACCAGGAGCTGCTGGGGTTAGACAGAGCACACCCTGGCCACACAGAGATGGGAATGTTGACCAGGAGAAGGGGTATACAGAGCACACCCTCGCCACACAGATGGGAATGTTTACCAGTAGCTGCAGGGGTTATACAGAGCACACCCTGGCAACACAGAATTGGCAATGTTGACGAGGAGCTGCAGGGGTTATACAGAGCACACCCTGGCCACACAGAGATGGGAATGTTGACCAGGAGCTGCTGTGGTTATACAGAGCACACCCTGGACACACAGAGATGGGAATGTTGACCAGGAGCTGCTGGGGTTATACAGAGCACTCCCTGGACACACAGAGATGGGAATGTTGACCAGGAGCTGCAGGGGTTATCCAGAGCACACCCTGGCCACACAGAGAAGGGAATGTTGACCAGGAGAAGGGTTTATACAGAGCACACCCTGGCCACACAGAGATGGGAATGTTGACGAGGTGCTGCAGGGGTTATCCAGAGCACACCCTGGCAACACAGAGATGGGAATGTTGACCAGGACCTGCAGGGGGTAGACAGAGCACACCCTGGCCACACACAGATGGGAATGTTGACCAGGAGCTGCTGGGGTTAGACAGAGCACACCCTGGCCACACACAGATGGGAATGTTGACCAGGAGCTGCTGGGGTTAGACAGAGCACACCCTGGCCACACAGAGATGGGAATGTTGACCAGGAGCAGGGGTTATGCAGAGCACATCCTGTCCACACAGAGATGGGAATGTTGACCAGGAGCTGCAGGGGTTAAACAGAGCACATCGTGGCCACACAGAGAAGGGAATGTTGACCAGGAGCAGGGTTTATACAAATCACACCCTGGCCACACAGAGATGGGAATGTTCACCAGGAGATGCAGGGGTTATGCAGAGCACATCCTGGCCACACAGAAATGGGAATGTTGACCATGAGCTGCAGGGGTTATACAGAGCACACCCTGGCCACACAGAGATGGGAATGTTGACCAGGAGCAGGGGTTATACAGAGCACACCCTGGCCACACAGAGATGGGAATGTTGACCAGGAGATGCAGGGGTTATGCAGAGCAAATCCTGGCCGCACAAAGATGGGAATGTTGAACATGAGCTGCAGGGGTTATACAGAGCACAACCTGGCCACACAGTGATGGGAATGTTGACCAGGAGATGCAGGGGTTATACAGAGCAAACCCTGGCCACACAGAGATGAAAATGTTGACCAGGAGATGCAGGGGTTATATAGAGCACACCCTGGCCACAGAGATGGGAATGTTGACCAGGAGCTGCAGGGGTTATACAGAGCACATCCTGGACACACAGAGATGGGAATGTTGACCAGGAGCTGCTGTGGTTATACAGAGCACACCCTGGACACACAGAGATGGGAATGTTGACCAGGAGCTGCTGGGGTTATACAGAGCACACCCTGGCCACACACATTGAAAATGTTGACCAGGAGATGCAGGGGTTATATAGAGCACACCCTGGCCACAGAGATGGGAATGTTGACCAGGAGCTGCAGGGGTTATACAGAGCACATCCTGGACACACAGAGATGGGAATGTTGACCAGGAGCTGCTGTGGTTATACAGAGCACACCCTGGACACACAGAGATGGGAATGTTGACCAGGAGCTGCTGGGGTTATACAGAGCACACCCTGGACACACAGAGATGGGAATGTTGACCAGGAGCTGCAGGGGTTATACAGAGCACACCCTGGCCACACAGAGAAGGGAATGTTGACCAGGAGAAGGGTTTATACAGAGCACACCCTGGCCACACAGAGATGGGAATGTTGACAAGGACCTGCAGGGGGTATACAGAGCAAACCCTGGCCACACACAGATGGGAATGTTGACCAGGAGCTGCAGGAGTTATACAGTGCACACCTTGGCCACAAAGAGATGGGAATGTTGACCAGGAGCTGCAGGGGTTATACAGGGCACACCCTGGCCACACAGAGATGGGAGTGTTGATCAGGAGCTGCAGGGGTTATGCAGAGCACATCCTGGCCAGACAGAGATGGGAATGTTGACCATGAGCTGCAGGGGTTATGCAGAGCACATCCTGGCCACACAGAAATGGGAATGTTGACCAGGAGATGCAGGGGTTATGCAGAGCACATCCTGGCCACACAGAGATGGGAATGTTGACCAGGAGCTGCAGGGGTTATACAGAGCACACCCTGGCCACACAGAGATGGGAATGTTGACCAGGAGCTGCTGGGGTTAGACAGAGCACACACTGGCCACACAGAGATGGGAATGTTGACCAGGAGCAGGGGTTATGCAGAGCACATCCTGTCCACACAGAGATGGGAATGTTGACCAGGAGCTGCAGGGGTTATACAGAGCACATCGTGGCCACACAGAGAAGGGAATGTTGACCAGGAGCAGGGTTTATACAAAGCACACCCTGGCCACACAGAGATGGGAATGATGACCAGGAGATGCAGGGGTTATGCAGAGCACATCCTGGCCGCACAAAGATGGGAATGTTGAGCATGAGCTACAGGGGTTATACAGAGCACAACCTGGCCAAACAGAGATGGGAATGTTGACCAGGAGCAGGGGTTATGCAGAGCACATCCTGGCCACACAGAGATGGGAATGTTGACCAGGAGCTGCAGGGATTATACAGAGCACACCCTGGCCACACAGAGATGGGAATGTTGACCAGGAGATGCAGGGGTTATACAGAGCACACCCTGGCCACACACAGATGGGAATGTTGACCAGGAGCTGCTGGGGTTAGACAGAGCACACCCTGGCCACACAGAGATGGGAATGTTGACCAGGAGAAGGGGTATACAGAGCACACCCTCGCCACACAGATGGGAATGTTGACCAGTAGCTGCAGGGGTTATACAGAGCACACCCTGGCAACACAGAATTGGCAATGTTGACGAGGAGCTGCAGGGGTTATACAGAGCACACCCTGGCCACACAGAGATGGGAATGTTGACCAGGAGCTGCTGTGGTTATACAGAGCACACCCTGGACACACAGAGATGGGAATGTTGACCAGGAGCTGCTGGGGTTATACAGAGCACTCCCTGGACACACAGAGATGGGAATGTTGACCAGGAGCTGCAGGGGTTATACAGAGCACACCCTGGCCACACAGAGAAGGGAATGTTGACCAGGAGAAGGGTTTATACAGAGCACACCCTGGCCACACAGAGATGGGAATGTTGACGAGGTGCTGCAGGGGTTATCCAGAGCACACCCTGGCCACACAGAGATGGGAATGTTGACCAGGACCTGCAGGGGGTATACAGAGCACACCCTGGCCACACACAGAAGGGAATGTTGACCAGGAGCTGCTGGGGTTAGACAGAGCACACCCTGGCCACACACAGATGGGAATGTTGACCAGGAGCTGCTGGGGTTAGACAGAGCACACCCTGGCCACACAGAGATGGGAATGTTGACCAGGAGCAGGGGTTATGCAGAGCACATCCTGTCCACACAGAGATGGGAATGTTGACCAGGAGCTGCAGGGGTTAAACAGAGCACATCGTGGCCACACAGAGAAGGGAATGTTGACCAGGAGCAGGGTTTATACAAAGCATACACTGGCCACACAGAGATGGGAATGTTCACCAGGAGATGCAGGGGTTATGCAGAGCACATCCTGGCCACACAGAAATGGGAATGTTGACCATGAGCTGCAGGGGTTATACAGAGCACACCCTGGCCACACAGAGATGGGAATGTTGACCAGGAGCAGGGGTTATACAGAGCACACCCTGGGCCACACAGAGATGGGAATGTTGACCAGGAGATGCAGGGGTTATGCAGAGCAAATCCTGGCCGCACAAAGATGGGAATGTTGAACATGAGCTGCAGGGGTTATACAGAGCACAACCTGGCCACACAGAGATGGGAATGTTGACCAGGAGCAGGGGTTATGCAGAGCACATCCTGGCCACACAGAGATGGGAATGTTGACCAGGAGCTGCAGGTACCGAGCACACGCTGGCCACACAGAGATGGGAATGTTGACCAGGAGATGCAGGGGTTATACAGAGCACACCCTGGCCACACACAGATGGGAATGTTGACCAGGAGATGCTGGGGTTAGACAGAGCACACCCTGGCCACACAGAATTGGGAATGTTGACGAGGAGCTGCAGGGGTTATACAGAGCACACCCTGGCCACACAGAGATGGGAATGTTGACCAGGAGCTGCTGTGGTTATACAGAGCACACCCTGGACACACAGAGATGGGAATGTTGACCAGGAGCTGCTGGGGTTATACAGAGCACACCCTGGACACACAGAGATGGGAATGTTGACCAGGAGCTGCAGGGGTTATACAGAGCACACCCTGGCCACACAGAGAAGGGAATGTTGACCAGGAGAAGGGTTTATACAGAGCACACCCTGGCCACACAGAGATGGGAATGTTGACAAGGACCTGCAGGGGGTATACAGAGCAAACCCTGGCCACACACAGATGGGAATGTTGACCAGGAGCTGCAGGAGTTTACAGTGCACACCTTGGCCACAAAGAGATGGGAATGTTGACCAGGAGCTGCAGGGGTTATACAGAGCACACCCTGGCCACACAGAGATGGGAGTGTTGATCAGGAGCTGCAGGGGTTATGCAGAGCACATCCTGGCCAGACAGAGATGGGAATGTTGACCATGAGCTGCAGGGGTTATGCAGAGCACATCCTGGCCACACAGAAATGGGAATGTTGACCAGGAGATGCAGGGGTTATGCAGAGCACACCCTGGCCACACAGAGATGGGAATGTTGACCAGGAGCAGGGGTTATGCAGAGCACATCCTGTCCACACAGAGATGGGAATGTTGACCAGGAGCTGCAGGGGTTATACAGAGCACATCGTGGCCACACAGAGAAGGGAATGTTGACCAGGAGCAGGGTTTATACAAAGCACACCCTGGCCACACAGAGATGGGAATGATGACCAGGAGATGCAGGGGTTATGCAGAGCACATCCTGGCCGCACAAAGATGGGAATGTTGAGCATGAGCTGCAGGGGTTATACAGAGCACAACCTGGCCACACAGAGATGGGAATGTTGACCAGGAGCAGGGGTTATGCAGAGCACATCCTGGCCACACAGAGATGGGAATGTTGACCAGGAGCTGCAGGGGTTATACAGAGCACACCCTGGCCACACAGAGATGGGAATGTTGACCAGGAGATGCAGGGGTTATACAGAGCACACCCTGGCCACACACAGATGGGAATGTTGACCAGGAGCTGCTGGGGTTAGACAGAGCACACCCTGGCCACACAGAGATGGGAATGTTGACCAGGAGAAGGGGTATACAGAGCACACCCTCGCCACACAGATGGGAATGTTGACCAGTAGCTGCAGGGGTTATACAGAGCACACCCTGGCAACACAGAATTGGCAATGTTGACGAGGAGCTGCAGGGGTTATACAGAGCACACCCTGGCCACACAGAGATGGGAATGTTGACCAGGAGCTGCTGTGGTTATACAGAGCACACCCTGGACACACAGAGATGGGAATGTTGACCAGGAGCTGCTGGGGTTATACAGAGCACTCCCTGGACACACAGAGATGGGAATGTTGACCAGGAGCTGCAGGGGTTATACAGAGCACACCCTGGCCACACAGAGAAGGGAATGTTGACCAGGAGAAGGGTTTATACAGAGCACACCCTGGCCACACAGAGATGGGAATGTTGACGAGGTGCTGCAGGGGTTATCCAGAGCACACCCTGGCCACACAGAGATGGGAATATTGACCAGGACCTGCAGGGGGTATACAGAGCACACCCTGGCCACACACAGATGGGAATGTTGACCAGGAGCTGCTGGGGTTAGACAGAGCACACCCTGGCCACACACAGATGGGAATGTTGACCAGGAGCTGCTGGGGTTAGACAGAGCACACCCTGGCGACACAGAGATGGGAATGTTGACCAGGAGCAGGGGTTATGCAGAGCACATCCTGTCCACACAGAGATGGGAATGTTGACCAGGAGCTGCAGGGGTTAAACAGAGCACATCGTGGCCACAGAGAGAAGGGAATGTTGACCAGGAGCAGGGTTTATACAAAGCACACCCTGGCCACACAGAGATGGGAATGTTCACCAGGAGATGCAGGGGTTATGCAGAGCACATCCTGGCCACACAGAAATGGGAATGTTGACCATGAGCTGCAGGGGTTATACAGAGCACACCCTGGCCACACAGAGATGGGAATGTTGACCAGGAGCAGGGGTTATACAGAGCACACCCTGGCCACACAGAGATGGGAATGTTGACCAGGAGATGCAGGGGTTATGCAGAGCAAATCCTGGCCGCACAAAGATGGGAATGTTGACCATGAGCTGCAGGGGTTATACAGAGCACAACCTGGCCACACAGAGATGGGAATGTTGACCAGGAGCAGGGGTTATGCAGAGCACATCCTGGCCACACAGAGATGGGAATGTTGACCAGGAGCTGCAGGTACCGAGCACACGCTGGCCACACAGAGATGGGAATGTTGACCAGGAGATGCAGGGGTTATACAGAGCACACCCTGGCCACACACAGATGGGAATGTTGACCAGGAGATTCTGGGGTTAGACAGAGCACACCCTGGCCACACAGAGATGGGAATGTTGACCAGGAGAAGGGGTATACAGAGCACACCCTCGCCACACAGATGGGAATGTTGACCAGTAGCTGCAGGGGTTATACAGAGCACACCCTGGCCACACAGAATTGGGAATGTTGACGAGGAGTTGCAGGGGTTATACAGAGCACACCCTGGCCACACAGAGATGGGAATGTTGACCAGGAGCTGCTGTGGTTATACAGAGCACACCCTGGACACACAGAGATGGGAATGTTGACCAGGAGCTGCTGGGGTTATACAGAGCACACCCTGGACACACAGAGATGGGAATGTTGACCAGGAGCTGCAGGGGTTATACAGAGCACACCCTGGCCACACAGAGAAGGGAATGTTGACCAGGAGAAGGGTTTATACAGAGCACACCCTGGCCACACAGAGATGGGAATGTTGACAAGGACCTGCAGGGTGTATACAGAGCAAACCCTGGCCACACACAGATGGGAATGTTGACCAGGAGCTGCAGGAGTTATACAGAGCACACCTTGGCCACAAAGAGATGGGAATGTTGACCAGGAGCTGCAGGGGTTATACAGAGCACACCCTGGCCACACAGAGATGGGAGTGTTGATCAGGAGCTGC
The DNA here is from genome assembly GCF_047496885.1 of Scyliorhinus torazame. NCBI lineage: Eukaryota > Metazoa > Chordata > Chondrichthyes > Carcharhiniformes > Scyliorhinidae > Scyliorhinus > Scyliorhinus torazame. Next base: position 19,594,219 of record NC_092711.1, read on the forward strand.
AGGGGTTATGCAGAGCACATCCTGGCCAGACAGAGATGGGAATGTTGACCATGAGCTGCAGGGGTTATGCAGAGCACATCCTGGCCACACAGAAATGGGAATGTTGACCAGGAGATGCAGGGGTTATGCAGAGCACATCCTGGCCACACAGAGATGGGAATGTTGACCAGGAGCTGCAGGGGTTATACAGAGCACACCCTGGCCACACAGAGATGGGAATGTTGACCAGGAGATGCAGGGGTTATACAGAGCACACTCTGACCACACAGAGAAGGGAATGTTGACCAGGAGCAGGGGTTATACAGAGCACACTCTGACCACACAGAGATGGGAAAGTTGACCAGGAGCAGTGTTTATACAGAGCACACCCTGGCCACACAGAGATGGGAATGTTGACCAGGAGATGCAGGTTTATGCAGAGCACATCCTGGCCGCACAAAGATGGGAATGTTGACCATGAGCTGCAGGGGTTATACAGAGCACAACCTGGCCACACAGAGATGGAATGTTGACCAGGAGCTGCTGGGGTTAGACAGAGCACACCCTGGCCACACAGAGATGGGAATGTTGACCAGGAGCAGGGGTTATGCAGAGCATATCCTGTCCACACAGAGATGGGAATGTTGACCAGGAGCTGCAGGGGTTATACAGAGCACATCGTGGCCACACAGAGAAGGGAATGTTGACCAGGAGCAGGGTTTATACAAAGCACACCCTGGCCACACAGAGATGGGAATGTTGACCAGGAGATGCAGGGGTTATGCAGAGCACATCCTGGCCGCACAAAGATGGGAATGTTGAGCATTAGCTGCAGGGGTTATACAGAGCACAACCTGGCCACACAGAGATGGGAATGTTGACCAGGAGCAGGGGTTATGCAGAGCACATCCTGGCCACACAGAGATGGGAATGTTGACCAGGAGCTGCAGGGGTTATACAGAGCACACCCTGGCCACACAGAGATGGGAATGTTGACCAGGAGAAGCAGGGGTTATACAGAGCACACCCTGGCCACACAGAATTGGGAATGTTGACGAGGAGCTGCAGGGGTTATACAGAGCACACCCTGGCCACACAGAGATGGGAATGTTGACCAGGAGCTGCTGTGGTTATACAGAGCACACCCTGGACACACAGAGATGGGAATGTTGACCAGGAGCTGCTGGGGTTATACAGAGCACACCCTGGACACACAGAGATGGGAATGTTGACCAGGAGCTGCAGGGGTTATACAGAGCACACCCTGGCCACACAGAGAAGGGAATGTTGACCAGGAGAAGGGTTTATACAGAGCACACCCTGGCCACACAGAGATGGGAATGTTGACAAGGACCTGCAGGGGGTATACAGAGCAAACCCTGGCCACACACAGATTGGAATGTTGACCAGGAGCTGCAGGAGTTATACAGAGCACACCTTGGCCACAAAGAGATGGGAATGTTGACCAGGAGCTGCAGGGGTTATACAGAGCACACTCTGACCACACAGAGAAGGGAATGTTGACCAGGAGCAGGGGTTATACAGAGCACACTCTGACCACACAGAGATGGGAAAGTTGACCAGGAGCAGTGTTTATACAGAGCACACCCTGGCCACACAGAGATGGGAATGTTGACCAGGAGATGCAGGTTTATGCAGAGCACATCCTGGCCGCACAAAGATGGGAATGTTGACCATGAGCTGCAGGGGTTATACAGAGCACAACCTGGCCACACAGAGATGGAATGTTGACCAGGAGCTGCAGGGGTTATACAGAGCACATCGTGGCCACACAAAGAAGGGAATGTTGACCAGGAGTAGGGTTTATACAAAGCACACCCTGGCCACACAGAGATGGGAATGTTGACCAGGAGCAGGGGTTATGCAGAGCACATCCTGGCCATACAGAGATGGGAATGTTGACCAGGAGCTGCAGGGGTTATACAGAGCACACCCTGGCCACACAGAGATGGGAATGTTGACCAGGAGATGCAGGGGTTATACAGAGCACACCCTGGCCACACACAGATGGGAATGTTGACCATGAGCTGCTGGGGTTAGACAGAGCACACCCTGGCCACACAGAGATGGGAATGTTGACCAGGAGAAGGGGTATACAGAGCACACCCTCGCCACACAGATGGGAATGTTGACCAGTAGCTGCAGGGGTTATACAGAGCACACCCTGGCAACACAGAAATGGCAATGTTGACGAGGAGCTGCAGGGGTTATACAGATCACACCCTGGCCACACAGAGATGGGAATGTTGACCAGGAGCTGCTGTGGTTATACAGAGCACACCCTGGACACACAGAGATGGGAATGTTGACCAGGAGCTGCTGGGGTTATACAGAGCACTCCCTGGACACACAGAGATGGGAATGTTGACCAGGAGCTGCAGGGGTTATACAGAGCACACCCTGGCCACACAGAGAAGGGAATGTTGACCAGGAGAAGGGTTTATACAGAGCACACCCTGGCCACACAGAGATGGGAATGTTGACGAGGAGCTGCAGGGGTTATCCAGAGCACACCCTGGCCACACAGAGATGGGAATGTTGACCAGGACCTGCAGGGGGTATACAGAGCACACCCTGGCCACACACAGATGGGAATGTTGACCAGGAGCTGCTGGGGTTAGACAGAGCACACCCTGGCCACACACAGATGGGAATGTTGACCAGGAGCTGCTGGTGTTAGACAGAGCACACCCTGGCCACACAGAGATGGGAATGTTGACCAGGAGCAGGGGTTATGCAGAGCACATCCGGTCCACACAGAGATGGGAATGTTGACCAGGAGCTGCAGGGGTTAAACAGAGCACATCGTGGCCACACAGAGAAGGGAATGTTGACCAGGAGCAGGGTTTATACAATGCACACCCTGGCCACACAGAGATGGGAATGTTCACCAGGAGATGCAGGGGTTATGCAGAGCACATCCTGGCCACACAGAAATGGGAATGTTGACCATGAGCTGCAGGGGTTATACAGAGCACACCCTGGCCACACAGAGATGGGAATGTTGACCAGGAGCAGGGGTTATACAGAGCACACCCTGGCCACACAGAGATGGGAATGTTGACCAGGAGATGCAGGGGTTATGCAGAGCACATCCTGGCCGCACAAAGATGGGAATGTTGACCATGAGCTGCTGGGGTTATACAGAGCACAACCTGGCCACACAGAGATGGGAATGTTGACCAGGAGCAGGGGTTATGCAGAGCACATCCTGGCCACACAGAGATGGGAATGTTGACCAGGAGCTGCAGGTACAGAGCACACCCTGGCCACACAGAGATCGGAATGTTGACCAGGAGATGCAGGGGTTATACAGAGCACACCCTGGCCACACACAGATGGGAATGTTGACCAGGAGATGCTGGGGTTAGACAGAGCACACCCTGGCCACACATGATGGGAATGTTGACCAGGAGAAGGGGTATACAGAGCACACCCTCGCCACACAGATGGGAATGTTGACCAGTAGCTGCAGGGGTTATACAGAGCACACCCTGGCCACACAGAATTGGGAATGTTGACGAGGATCTGCAGGGGTTATACAGAGCACACCCTGGCCACACAGAGATGGGAATGTTGACCAGGAGCTGCTGTGGTTATACAGAGCACACCCTGGACACACAGAGATGGGAATGTTGACCAGGAGCTGCTGGGGTTATACAGAGCACACCCTGGACACACAGAGATGGGAATGTTGACCAGGAGCTGCAGGGGTTATACAGAGCACACCCTGGCCACACAGAGAAGGGAATGTTGACCAGGAGAAGGGTTTATACAGAGCACACCCTGGCCACACAGAGATGGGAATGTTGACAAGGACCTGCAGGGGGTATACAGAGCAAACCCTGGCCACACACAGATGGGAATGTTGACCAGGAGCTGCTGGGGTTAGGCAGAGCACACCCTGGCCACACACAGATGGGAATGTTGACCAGGAGCTGCTGGGGTTAGACAGAGCACACCCTGGCCACACAGAGATGGGAATGTTGACCAGGAGCAGGAGTTATGCAGAGCACCTCCTGTCCACACAGAGATGGGAATGTTGACCAGGAGCTGCAGGGGTTATACCGAGCACATCGTGGCCACACAGAGATGGGAATGTTGACCAGGAGCAGGGTTTATACAAAGCACACCCTGGCCACACAGAGATGGGAATGTTCACCAGGAGATGCAGGGGTTATGCAGAGCACATCCTGGCCACACAGAAATGGGAATGTTGACCATGAGCTGCAGGGGTTATACAGAGCACACCCTGGCCACACAGAGATGGGAATGTTGACCAGGAGCTGCAGGGGTTATACAGAGCACATCGTGGCCACACAGAGATGCGAATGCTGACCAGCAGATGCAGGGGTTATACAGAGCACACCCTGGCCACACAGAGAAGGGAATGTTGACCAGGAGCAGGGTTTATACAGAGCACACCCTGGCCACACACAGATGGGAATGTTGATCAGTAGCTGCAGGGGTTATACGGAGCACATCGTGGCCACACGGAGGTGGGAATGTTGACCAGGAGATGCAGGGGTTATGCAGAGCACATCCTGGCCACACAGAGATGGGAATGTTGACAATGAGCTGCTGGGGTTAGACAGACCACATCCTGGCCACACAGAGATGCGAATGTTGACCAGGAGCTGCAGGGGTTATACAGAGCATACCCTGTCCACACAGTATGGGAATTTTGACCAGGAGCTGCAGGGGTTATACAGAGCACACCCAGACCACACAGAGAAGGGAATGTTGACCAGGAGCAGGGGTTATACAGAGCACACTCTGACCACACAGAGATGGGAATGTTGACCAGGAGCAGGGTTTATACAGAGCACACCCTGGCCACACAGAGATGGGAATGTTGACCAGGAGCTGCAGGGGTTAGAAAGAGCACACCCTGGCCACACAGAGATGGGAATGTTGACCAGGAGATGCAGGGTGTATACAGAGCACACCCTGGCCACACACTGATGGGAATGTTGACCAGGAGATGCTGGGGTTAGAAAGAGCACACCCTGGCCACACAGAGATGGGAATGTTGACGAGGAGCAGGGGCATACAGAGCACACCCTGGCCACACAGATGGGAATGTTGACCAGTAGCTGCATGGGTTATACAGAGCACACCCTGGCCACACGTAATTGGGAATGTTGACCAGGAGCTGCAGGGGTTATACAGAGCACACCCTGGCCACACAGAGAAGGGATTGTTGACCAGGAGCAGGGTTTATTCAGAGCACACCCTGGCCACACAGAGATGGGAATGTTCACCAGGAGATGCAGGGGTTATGCAGAGCACATCATGGCCACACAGAGATGGGAATGTTGACAATGAGCTGCAGCCGTTATACAGAGCACACCCTGGCCACACAGAGATGGGAATGTTGACCAGGAGCAGGGGTTATGCAGAGCACATCCTGGCCACACAGAGATGGGAATGTTGACCAGACGCTGCAGGGGTTATACAGAGCACATCGTGGCACACAGAGATGCGAATGTTGACCAGGCGCTGCAGGGGTTATACAGAGCACACCCTGGCCACACAGAGAAGTGAATGTTGACCAGGAGCAGGGTTAATACAGAGCACACCCTGGCCACACAGAGATGGGAATGTTGACCAGGAGATGCAGGGGTTATGCAGAGCACATCCTGGCCACACAGAGATGGGAATGTTGACCATGAGCTGCTGTGGATAGACAGAGCACATCCTGGCCACACAGAGATGCGAATGTTGACCAGGAGCTGCAGGGGTTATACCGAGCATACCCTGGCCACACACAGATGGGAATGTTGACCAGGAGCTGCTGGGGTTAGACAGAGCACACCCTGGCCACACAGTATGGGAATGTTGACCAGGAGCAGGGGTATACAGAGCACACCCTGGCCACAGAGAGATGGGAATGTTGACCAGGAGCTGCTTGGGTTATACAGAGCACACCCTGGCCACACAGAGATGTGAATGCTGACCATGAGCTGCAGGGTTTATACAGTGCACACCCTGGCCACACAGAGATGGGAATGTTGACCAGGAGCAGGGGTTACACAGAGCACATTCTGGCCACACAGAGGTTGGAAGTTTGACCAGGAGCAGCAGGGGTTATACAGAGCACACCCTGGCCACACAGAGAAGGGAATGTTGACCAGGAGCAGGGGTTATACAGAGCACACTCTGACCACACAGAGATGGGAATGTTGACCAGGAGCAGTGTTTATACAGAGCACACCCTGGCCACACAGAGATGGGAATGTTGACCAGGAGATGCAGGGGTTATGCAGAGCACATCCTGGCCGCACACAGATGGGAATGTTGACCAGGAGATGCAGGGGTTATGCAGAGCACATCCTGGCCACACAGAAATGGGAATGTTGACCATGAGCTGCAGGGGTTATACAGAGCACACCCTGGCCACACAGAGATGGGAATGTTGACCAGGAGCAGGGGTTATGCAGAACACATCCTGGCCACACAGAGATGGGAATGTTGACCAGGAGCTGCAGGGGTTATACAGAGCACATCGTGGCCACACAGAGATGCGAATGCTGACCAGCAGATGCAGGGGTTATACAGAGCACACCCTGGCCACACAGAGAAGGGAATGTTGACCAGGAGCAGGGTTTATACAGAGCACACCCTGGCCACACACAGATGGGAATGTTGATCAGTAGCTGCAGGGGTTATACGGAGCACATCGTGGCCACACGGAGGTGGGAATGTTGAACAGGAGATGCAGGGGTTATGCAGAGCACATCCTGGCCACACAGAGATGGGAATGTTGACAATGAGCTGCTGGGGTTAGACAGACCACATCCTGGCCACACAGAGATGCGAATGTTGACCAGGAGCTGCAGGGGTTATACAGAGCATACCCTGTCCACACAGTATGGGAATTTTGACCAGGAGCTGCAGGGGTTATACAGAGCACACCCAGACCACACAGAGAAGGGAATGTTGACCAGGAGCAGGGGTTATACAGAGCACACTCTGACCACACAGAGATGGGAATGTTGACCAGGAGCAGGGTTTATACAGAGCACACCCTGGCCACACAGAGATGGGAATGTTGACCAGGAGCTGCAGGGGTTAGAAAGAGCACACCCTGGCCACACAGAGATGGGAATGTTGACCAGGAGATGCAGGGTGTATACAGAGCACACCCTGGCCACACACTGATGGGAATGTTGACCAGGAGATGCTGGGGTTAGAAAGAGCACACCCTGGCCACACAGATATGGGAATGTTGACGAGGAGCAGGGGCATACAGAGCACACCCTGGCCACACAGATGGGAATGTTGACCAGTAGCTGCATGGGTTATACAGAGCACACCCTGGCCACACATAATTGGGAATGTTGACCAGGAGCTGCAGGGGTTATACAGAGCACACCCTGGCCACACAGAGAAGGGATTGTTGACCAGGAGCAGGGTTTATTCAGAGCACACCCTGGCCACACAGAGATGGGAATGTTCACCAGGAGATGCAGGGGTTATGCAGAGCACATCATGGCCACACAGAGATGGGAATGTTGACAATGAGCTGCAGCCGTTATACAGAGCACACCCTGGCCACACAGAGATGGGAATGTTGACCAGGAGCAGGGGTTATGCAGAGCACATCCTGGCCACACAGAGATGGGAATGTTGACCAGACGCTGCAGGGGTAATACAGAGCACATCGTGGCACACAGAGATGCGAATGTTGACCAGGCGCTGCAGGGGTTATACAGAGCACACCCTGGCCACACAGAGAAGTGAATGTTGACCAGGAGCAGGGTTAATACAGAGCACACCCTGGCCACACAGAGATGGGAATGTTGACCAGGAGATGCAGGGGTTATGCAGAGCACATCCTGGCCACACAGAGATGGGAATGTTGACCATGAGCTGCTGTGGATAGACAGAGCACATCCTGGCCACACAGAGATGCGAATGTTGACCAGGAGCTGCAGGGGTTATACCGAGCATACCCTGGCCACACACAGATGGGAATGTTGACCAGGAGCTGCTGGGGTTAGACAGAGCACACCCTGGCCACACAGTATGGGAATGTTGACCAGGAGCAGGGGTATACAGAGCACACCCTGGCCACAGAGAGATGGGAATGTTGACCAGGAGCTGCTTGGGTTATACAGAGCACACCCTGGCCACACAGAGATGTGAATGCTGACCATGAGCTGCAGGGTTTATACAGTGCACACCCTGGCCACACAGAGATGGGAATGTTGACCAGGAGCAGGGGTTACACAGAGCACATTCTGGCCACACAGAGATTGGAAGTTTGACCAGGAGCAGCAGGGGTTATACAGAGCACACCCTGGCCACACAGAGAAGGGAATGTTGACCAGGAGCAGGGGTTATACAGAGCACACTCTGACCACACAGAGATGGGAATGTTGACCAGTAGCTGCAGGGGTTATACGGAGCACATCGTGGCCACACGGAGGTGGGAATGTTGACCAGGAGATGCAGGGGTTATGCAGAGCACATCCTGGCCACACAGAGATGGGAATGTTGACAATGAGCTGCTGGGGTTAGACAGACCACATCCTGGCCACACAGAGATGCGAATGTTGACCAGGAGCTGCAGGGGTTATACAGAGCATACCCTGTCCACACAGTATGGGAATTTTGACCAGGAGCTGCAGGGGTTATACAGAGCACACCCAGACCACACAGAGAAGGGAATGTTGACCAGGAGCAGGGGTTATACAGAGCACACTCTGACCACACAGAGATGGGAATGTTGACCAGGAGCAGGGTTTATACAGAGCACACCCTGGCCACACAGAGATGGGAATGTTGACCAGGAGCTGCAGGGGTTAGAAAGAGCACACCCTGGCCACACAGAGATGGGAATGTTGACCAGGAGATGCAGGGTGTATACAGAGCACACCCTGGCCACACACTGATGGGAATGTTGACCAGGAGATGCTGGGGTTAGAAAGAGCACACCCTGGCCACACAGAGATGGGAATGTTGACGAGGAGCAGGGGCATACAGAGCACACCCTGGCCACACAGATGGGAATGTTGACCAGTAGCTGCATGGGTTATACAGAGCACACCCTGGCCACACGTAATTGGGAATGTTGACCAGGAGCTGCAGGGGTTATACAGAGCACACCCTGGCCACACAGAGAAGGGATTGTTGACCAGGAGCAGGGTTTATTCAGAGCACACCCTGGCCACACAGAGATGGGAATGTTCACCAGGAGATGCAGGGGTTATGCAGAGCACATCATGGCCACACAGAGATGGGAATGTTGACAATGAGCTGCAGCCGTTATACAGAGCACACCCTGGCCACACAGAGATGGGAATGTTGACCAGGAGCAGGGGTTATGCAGAGCACATCCTGGCCACACAGAGATGGGAATGTTGACCAGACGCTGCAGGGGTTATACAGAGCACATCGTGGCACACAGAGATGCGAATGTTGACCAGGCGCTGCAGGGGTTATACAGAGCACACCCTGGCCACACAGAGAAGTGAATGTTGACCAGGAGCAGGGTTAATACAGAGCACACCCTGGCCACACAGAGATGGGAATGTTGACCAGGAGATGCAGGGGTTATGCAGAGCACATCCTGGCCACACAGAGATGGGAATGTTGACCATGAGCTGCTGTGGATAGACAGAGCACATCCTGGCCACACAGAGATGCGAATGTTGACCAGGAGCTGCAGGGGTTATACCGAGCATACCCTGGCCACACACAGATGGGAATGTTGACCAGGAGCTGCTGGGGTTAGACAGAGCACACCCTGGCCACACAGTATGGGAATGTTGACCAGGAGCAGGGGTATACAGAGCACACCCTGGCCACAGAGAGATGGGAATGTTGACCAGGAGCTGCTTGGGTTATACAGAGCACACCCTGGCCACACAGAGATGTGAATGCTGACCATGAGCTGCAGGGTTTATACAGTGCACACCCTGGCCACACAGAGATGGGAATGTTGACCAGGAGCAGGGGTTACACAGAGCACATTCTGGCCACACAGAGATTGGAAGTTTGACCAGGAGCAGCAGGGGTTATACAGAGCACACCCTGGCCACACAGAGAAGGGAATGTTGACCAGGAGCAGGGGTTATACAGAGCACACTCTGACCACACAGAGATGGGAATGTTGACCAGGAGCAGTGTTTATACAGAGCACACCCTGGCCACACAGAGATGGGAATGTTGACCAGGAGATGCAGGGGTTATGCAGAGCACATCCTGGCCGCACACAGATGGGAATGTTGACCAGGAGATGCAGGGGTTATGCAGAGCACATCCTGGCCACACAGAAATGGGAATGTTGACCATGAGCTGCAGGGGTTATACAGAGCACACCCTGGCCACACAGAGATGGGAATGTTGACCAGGAGCAGGGGTTATGCAGAACACATCCTGGCCACACAGAGATGGGAATGTTGACCAGGAGCTGCAGGGGTTATACAGAGCACATCGTGGCCACACAGAGATGCGAATGCTGACCAGCAGATGCAGGGGTTATACAGAGCACACCCTGGCCACACAGAGAAGGGAATGTTGACCAGGAGCAGGGTTTATACAGAGCACACCCTGGCCACACACAGATGGGAATGTTGATCAGTAGCTGCAGGGGTTATACGGAGCACATCGTGGCCACACGGAGGTGGGAATGTTGAACAGGAGATGCAGGGGTTATGCAGAGCACATCCTGGCCACACAGAGATGGGAATGTTGACAATGAGCTGCTGGGGTTAGACAGACCACATCCTGGCCACACAGAGATGCGAATGTTGACCAGGAGCTGCAGGGGTTATACAGAGCATACCCTGTCCACACAGTATGGGAATTTTGACCAGGAGCTGCAGGGGTTATACAGAGCACACCCAGACCACACAGAGAAGGGAATGTTGACCAGGAGCAGGGGTTATACAGAGCACACTCTGACCACACAGAGATGGGAATGTTGACCAGGAGCAGGGTTTATACAGAGCACACCCTGGCCACACAGAGATGGGAATGTTGACCAGGAGCTGCAGGGGTTAGAAAGAGCACACCCTGGCCACACAGAGATGGGAATGTTGACCAGGAGATGCAGGGTGTATACAGAGCACACCCTGGCCACACACTGATGGGAATGTTGACCAGGAGATGCTGGGGTTAGAAAGAGCACACCCTGGCCACACAGATATGGGAATGTTGACGAGGAGCAGGGGCATACAGAGCACACCCTGGCCACACAGATGGGAATGTTGACCAGTAGCTGCATGGGTTATACAGAGCACACCCTGGCCACACATAATTGGGAATGTTGACCAGGAGCTGCAGGGGTTATACAGAGCACACCCTGGCCACACAGAGAAGGGATTGTTGACCAGGAGCAGGGTTTATTCAGAGCACACCCTGGCCACACAGAGATGGGAATGTTCACCAGGAGATGCAGGGGTTATGCAGAGCACATCATGGCCACACAGAGATGGGAATGTTGACAATGAGCTGCAGCCGTTATACAGAGCACACCCTGGCCACACAGAGATGGGAATGTTGACCAGGAGCAGGGGTTATGCAGAGCACATCCTGGCCACACAGAGATGGGAATGTTGACCAGACGCTGCAGGGGTAATACAGAGCACATCGTGGCACACAGAGATGCGAATGTTGACCAGGCGCTGCAGGGGTTATACAGAGCACACCCTGGCCACACAGAGAAGTGAATGTTGACCAGGAGCAGGGTTAATACAGAGCACACCCTGGCCACACAGAGATGGGAATGTTGACCAGGAGATGCAGGGGTTATGCAGAGCACATCCTGGCCACACAGAGATGGGAATGTTGACCATGAGCTGCTGTGGATAGACAGAGCACATCCTGGCCACACAGAGATGCGAATGTTGACCAGGAGCTGCAGGGGTTATACCGAGCATACCCTGGCCACACACAGATGGGAATGTTGACCAGGAGCTGCTGGGGTTAGACAGAGCACACCCTGGCCACACAGTATGGGAATGTTGACCAGGAGCAGGGGTATACAGAGCACACCCTGGCCACAGAGAGATGGGAATGTTGACCAGGAGCTGCTTGGGTTATACAGAGCACACCCTGGCCACACAGAGATGTGAATGCTGACCATGAGCTGCAGGGTTTATACAGTGCACACCCTGGCCACACAGAGATGGGAATGTTGACCAGGAGCAGGGGTTACACAGAGCACATTCTGGCCACACAGAGATTGGAAGTTTGACCAGGAGCAGCAGGGGTTATACAGAGCACACCCTGGCCACACAGAGAAGGGAATGTTGACCAGGAGCAGGGGTTATACAGAGCACACTCTGACCACACAGAGATGGGAATGTTGACCAGGAGCAGTGTTTATACAGAGCACACCCTGGCCACACAGAGATGGGAATGTTGACCAGGAGATGCAGGGGTTATGCAGAGCACATCCTGGCCGCACAGAGATGGGAATGTTGACCATGAGCTGCAGGGGTTATACAGAGCACAACCTGGCCACACAGAGATGGGAATGTTGACCAGGAGCAGGGGTTATGCAGAGCACATCCTGGCCACACAGAGATGGGAATGATGACCAGGCGCTGCAGGGGTTATACAGAGCACACCCTGGCCACACAGAGATGGGAATGTTGACCAGGAGATGCAGGGGTTATACAGAGCACACCCTGGCCACACACAGATGGGAATGTTGACCAGGAGCTGCTTGGGTTTGACAGAGCACACCCTGGCCACACAGAGATGGGAATGTTGACCAGGAGCAGGGGTATACAGAGCACAACCTCGCCACACAGATGGGGATGTTGACCAGTAGCTGCAGGGGTTATACAGAGCACACCCTGGCCACACAGAATTGGGAATGTTGACCAGGAGCTGCTGGGGTTACACAGAGCACACCCTGGACACACAGAGATGGGAATGTTGACCAGGAGCTGCTGGGGTTATACAGAGCACACCCTGGCCACACAGAGATGGGAATGTTGACCAGGAGCTGCTGGGGTTACACAGAGCACACCCTGGACACACAGAGATGGGAATGTTGACCAGGAGCTGCTGGGGTTACACAGAGCACACCCTGGACACACAGAGATGGGAATGTTGACCAGGAGCTGCTGGGGTTATACAGAGCACACCCTGGCCACACAGAGATGGGAATGTTGACCAGGAGCTGCTGGGGTTACACAGAGCACACCCTGGACACACAGAGATGGGAATGTTGACCAGGAGCTGCTGGGGTTATACAGAGCACACCCTGGCCACACAGAGAAGGGACTGTTGACCAGGAGAAGGGTTTATACGGAGCACACCCTGGCCACACAGAGATGGGAATGTTGACCAGGAGCTGCAGGGGTTATACAGAGCACACCCTGGCCACACCGAGATGGGAATGTTGACCAGGACCTGCAGGGGGTATACAGAGCACACCCTGGCCACACACAGATGGGAATGTTGACCAGGAGCTGTTGGGGTTAGACAGAGCACACCCTGGCCACACACAGATGGGAATGTTGACCAGGAACTGCTGGGGTTAGACAGAGCACACCCTGGCCACACAGAGATGGGAATGTTGACCAGGAGCAGGGGTTATGCAGAGCACACCCTGGCCACACAGAGATGGGAATGTTGACCAGGAGCTGCAGGGGTTATACAGAGCACATCGTGGCCACACAGAGATGGGAATGTTGACCAGGAGATGCAGGGTGTATACAGAGCACACCCTGGCCACACACAGATGGGAATGTTGACCAGGAGATGCTGGGGTTAGAAAGAGCACACCCTGGCCACACAGAGATGGGAATGTTGACGAGGAGCAGGGGCATAGAGAGCACACCCTGGCCACTCAGATGGGAATGTTGACCAGTAGCTGCATGGGTTATACAGAGCACACCCTGGCCACACAGAATTGGGAATGTTGACCAGGAGCTGCAGGGGTTATACAGAGCACACCCTGGCCACACAGAGAAGGGATTGTTGACCAGGAGCAGGGTTTATACAGAGCACACCCTGGCCACACAGAGATGGGAATGTTCACCAGGAGATGCAGGGGTTATGCAGAGCACATCATGGCCACACAGAGATGGCAATGTTGACAATGAGCTGCAGGCGTTATACAGAGCACACCCTGGCCACACAGAGATGGGAATGTTGACCATGAGCAGGGGTTATGCAGAGCACATCCTGGCCACACAGAGATGGGAATGTTGACCAGACGCTGCAGGGGTTATACAGAGCACATCGTGGCACACAGAGATGCGAATGTTGACCAGGCGCTGCAGGGGTTATACAGAGCACACCCTGGCCACACTGAGAAGTGAATGTTGACCAGGAGCAGGGTTAATACAGAGCACACCCTGTCCACACAGAGATGGGAATGTTGACCAGGAGATGCAGGGGTTATGCAGAGCACATCCTGGCCACACAGAGATGGGAATGTTGACCATGAGCTGCTGTGGTTAGACAGAGCACATCCTGGCCACACAGAGATGCGAATGTTGACCAGGAGCTGCAGGGGTTATACCGAGCATACCCTGGCCACACACAGATGGGAATGTTGACCAGGAGCTGCTGGGGTTAGACAGAGCACACCCTGGCCACAAGTATGGGAATGTTGACCAGGAGCAGGGGTATACAGAGCACACCCTGGCCACAGAGAGATGGGAATGTTGACCAGGAGCTGCTTGGGTTATACAGAGCAAACCCTGGCCACACAGAGATGGGAATGCTGACCATGAGCTGCAGGGTTTATACAGTGCACACCCTGGCCACACAGAGATGGGAATGTTGACCAGGAGCAGGGGTTACGCAGAGCACATTCTGGCCACACAGAGATGGAAAGTTTGACCAGGAGCAGCAGGGGTTATACAGAGCACACCCTGGCCACACAGAGAAGGGAATGTTGACCAGGAGCAGGGTTTATACAGAGCACACTCTGACCACACAGAGATGGAAAGGTTAACCAGGAGCAGTGTTTATACAGAGCACACCCTGGCCACACAGAGATGGGAATGTTGACCAGGAGATGCAGGGGTTATGCAGAGCACATCCTGGCCGCACAGAGATGGGAATGTTGACCATGAGCTGCAGGGGTTATACAGAGCACAACCTGGCCACACAGAGATGGGAATGTTGACCAGGAGCAGGGGTTATGCAGAGCACACCCTGGCCACACACAGATGGGAATGTTGACCAGGAGCTGCTTGGGTTTGACAGAGCACACCCTGGCCACACATAGATGGGAATGTTGACCAGGAGCAGGGGTATACAGAGCACAACCTCGCCACACAGATGGGGATGTTGACCAGTAGCTGCAGGGGTTATACAGAGCACACCCTGGCCACACAGAATTGGGAATGTTGACCAGGAGCTGCTGGGGTTACACAGAGCACACCCTGGACACACAGAGATGGGAATGTTGACCAGGAGCTGCTGGGGTTATACAGAGCACACCCTGGCCACACAGAGATGGGAATGTTGACCAGGAGCTGCTGGGGTTAGACAGAGCACACCCTGGACACACAGAGATGGGAATGTTGACCAGGAGCTGCTGGGGTTATACAGAGCACACCCTGGACACACAGAGATGGGAATGTTGACCAGGAGCTGCAGGGGTTATACAGAGCACACCCTGGCCACACAGAGAAGGGAATGTTGACCAGGAGAAGGGTTTATACGGAGCACACCCTGGCCACACAGAGATGGGAATGTTGACCAGGAGCTGCAGGGGTTATACAGAGCACACCCTGGCCACACCGAGTTGGGAATGTTGACCAGGACCTGCAGGGGGTATACAGAGCACACCCTGGCCACACACAGATGGAAATGTTGACCAGGAGCTGCTGGGGTTAGACAGAGCACACCCTGGCCACACACAGATGGGAATCTTGACCAGGAGCAGGGGTATACAGAGCACAACCTCGCCACACAGATGGGGATGTTGACCAGTAGCTGCAGGGGTTATACAGAGCACACCCTGGCCACACAGAATTGGGAATGTTGACCAGGAGCTGCTGGGGTTACACAGAGCACACCCTGGACACACAGAGATGGGAATGTTGACCAGGAGCTGCTGGGGTTATACAGAGCACACCCTGGCCACACAGAGATGGGAATGTTGACCAGGAGCTGCTGGGGTTAGACAGAGCACACCCTGGACACACAGAGATGGGAATGTTGACCAGGAGCTGCTGGGGTTATACAGAGCACACCCTGGACACACAGAGATGGGAATGTTGACCAGGAGCTGCAGGGGTTATACAGAGCACACCCTGGCCACACAGAGAAGGGAATGTTGACCAGGAGAAGGGTTTATACGGAGCACACCCTGGCCACACAGAGATGGGAATGTTGACCAGGAGCTGCAGGGGTTATTCAGAGCACACCCTGGCCACACCGAGATGGGAATGTTGACCAGGACCTGCAGGGGGTATACAGAGCACACCCTGGCCACACACAGATGGAAATGTTGACCAGGAGCTGCTGGGGTTAGACAGAGCACACCCTGGCCACACACAGATGGGAATGTTGACCAGGAACTGCAGGGGTTAGACAGAGCACACCCTGGCCACACAGAGATGGGAATGTTGACCAGGAGCAGGGGTTATGCAGAGCACATCCTGGCCACACAGAGATGGGAATGTTGACCAGGAGCTGCAGGGGTTATACAGAGCACATCGTGACCACACAGAGAAGGGAATGTTGACCAGGAGCAGGGTTTATACAAAGCACACCCTGGCCACACAGAGATGGGAATGTTCACCAGGAGATGCAGGGGTTATGCAGAGCACGCCCTGGCCAGACAGAGAAGGGAATGTTGACCAGGAGCAGGGTTTATACAGAGCACACCCTGGCCACACACAGATGGGAATGTTGACCAGGAGCTGCAGGGGTTATACAGAGCACATCGTGGCCACACAGAGATGGGAATGTTGACCAGGAGATGCAGGAGTTATGCAGAGCACATCCTGGCCACACAGAGATGGGAATGTTGACCATGAGCTGCTGGGGTTAGACAGAGCACATCCTGGCCACACAGATATGCGAATGTTGATCAGGAGCTGCAGGGGTTATACAGAGGATACCCTGGCCACACAGTATGGGAATTTTGACCAGGAGCTGCAGGGGTTATACATAGCACACCCTGGCCACACACAGATGGGAATGTTGACCAGGAGCTGCAGGTGTTATACAGAGCACACCCTGGCCTCACACAGATGGGAATGTTGACCAGGAGATGCAGGGGTTATGCAGAGCACATCCTGGCCGCACAGAGATGGGAATGTTGACATGAGCTGCAGGTGTTATACAGAGCACAACCTGGCCACACAGAGATGGGAATGTTGACCAGGAGCAGGGGTTATGCAGAGCACATCCTGGCCACACAGAGATGGGAATGTTGACCAGGAGCTGCAGGGGTTATACAGAGCACACCCTGGCCACACAGAGATGGGAATGTTGACCAGGAGATGCAGGAGTTATGCAGAGCACATCCTGGCCACACAGAGATGGGAATGTTGACCATGAGCTGCTGGGGTTAGACAGAGCACATCCTGGCCACACAGATATGCGAATGTTGATCAGGAGCTGCAGGGGTTATACAGAGGATACCCTGGCCACACAGTATGGGAATTTTGACCAGGAGCTGCAGGGGTTATACATAGCACACCCTGGCCACACACAGATGGGAATGTTGACCAGGAGCTGCAGGTGTTATACAGAGCACACCCTGGCCTCACACAGATGGGAATGTTGACCAGGAGATGCAGGGGTTATGCAGAGCACATCCTGGCCGCACAGAGATGGGAATGTTGACATGAGCTGCAGGTGTTATACAGAGCACAACCTGGCCACACAGAGATGGGAATGTTGACCAGGAGCAGGGGTTATGCAGAGCACATCCTGGCCACACAGAGATGGGAATGTTGACCAGGAGCTGCAGGGGTTATACAGAGCACACCCTGGCCACACAGAGATGGGAATGTTGAACAGGAGATGCAGGGGTTATACAGAGCACACCCTGGCCACACAGAGATGGGAATGTTGACCAGGAGCAGGGGTATACAGAGCACACCCTCGCCACACAGATGTGAATGTTGACCAGTAGCTGCAGTGGTTATACAGAGCACAGCCTGACCACACAGAATTGGGAATGTTGACGAGGAGCTGCAGGGGTTATACAGAGCACACCCTGGCCACACAGAGATGGGAATGTTGACCAGGAGCTGCTGGGGTTATACAGAGCACACCCTGGACACACAGAGATTGGAATGTTGACCAGGAGCTGCAGGGGTTATACAGAGCCCACCCTGGCTTCACATAGATGGGAATGTTGACCAGGAGCTGCTGGGGTTAGACAGAGCACATCCTGGCCACACCCAGATGGGAATGTTGGCCAGGAGCTGCTGGGGTTAGACAGAGCACACCCTGGCCACACAGAGATGGTAATGTTGACCAGGAGCAGGGGTTATGCAGAGCACATCCTGGCCACACAGAGATGGGAATGTTGACCAGGAGCTGCAGGGGTTATACAGAGCACACCGTGGCCACACAGAGAAGGGAATGTTGACCAGGAGCAGGGTTTATATAAAGCACACCCTGGCCACACAGAGATGGGAATGTTCACCAGGAGATGCAGGGGTTTTGCAGAGCACATCCTGGCCACACAGAGATGGGAATGTTGACCATGAACTTCAGGGGTTATACAGAGCACACCCTGGCCACACAGAGATGGGAATGTTGACCAGGAGCAGGGGTTATGCAGAGCACATCCTGGCCACACAGAGATGGCAATGTTGACCATGAGCTGCAGGGGTTATACAGAGCACATTGTGGCCACACAGAGATGCGAATGTTGACCAGGAGATGCAGGGGTTATACAGAGCACACCCTGGCCACACACAGATGGGAATGTTGACCAGGCGCTGCAGGGGTTTTACAGAGCACACCCTGGCCACACAGAGAAGGGAATGTTGACCAGGAGCAGGGTTTATTCAGAGCACACCCTGGCCATACACAGATGGGAATGTTGACCAGGAGCTGCAGGGGTTATACAGAGCACATCGTGGCCACACAGAGATGGGAATGTTGACCAGCAGATGCAGGGGTTATGCAGAGAACATCCTGGCCACACAGAGATGGGAATGTTGACCATGAGCTGCTGGAGTTAGACAGATCACATCCTAGCCACACAGAGATGCGAATGTTGACCAGGAGCTGCAGGGGTTATACAGAGCATACCCTGGCCACACACAGATGGGATTGTTGACCAGGAGCTGCTGGGGTTAGACAGAGCACACCCTGGCCACACAGTATGGGAATGTTGACCAGGAGCAGGGGTATACAGAGCACACCCTGTCCACATAGAGATGGGAATGTTGAACAGGAGCTGCTGGGGTTATACAGAGCACACCCTGGCCACACAGAGATGGGAATGTTGACCAGGAGATGCAGGGGTTATGCAGAGCACATCCTGGCCACACAGAGATGGGAATGTTGACCATGAGCTGCACGGGTTATACAGAGCACATCCTGGCCACACAGAGATGGGAATGTTGACCAGGAGCAGGGGTTATGCAGAGCACATTCTGGCCACACAGAGATGGGAATTTTGACCAGGAGCTGCAGTTGTTATACAGAGCACACCCTGGCCACACAGAGAAGGGAATGTTGACCAGGAGCAGGGGTTATACAGAGCACACTCAGACCACACAGAGATGGGAATGTTGACCAGGAGCAGGGGTTATGCAGAGCACATCCTGGCCACAGAGAGATGGGAATGTTGACCAGGAGCTGCAGGGGTTATACAGAGCACATCGTGTCCACACAGAGATGGGAATGTTGACCAGGAGATGCAGGGGTTATACAGAGCACACACTGGCCACACACAGATGGAAATGTTGACCAGGAGCTGCTGGGGTTAGACAGAGCACTCCCTGGCCACAGAGATGGGAATGTTGACCAGGAGCAGGGGTATACAGAGCACATCCTGGCCACACAGATGGGAATGTTGACCTCTAGCTGCAGGGGTTATACAGAGCACACCCTGGCCACACAGAGATGGGAATGTTGACCAGGAGCAGGGTTTATACAGAGCACACCCTGGCCACACAGAGATGGGAATGTTGACCAGGAGATGCAGGGGTTATGCAGAGCACATCCTGGCCACACAGAGCTGGGAATGTTGACCATGAGCTGCAGGGGTTATACAGAGCACATCGTGGCCACACAGAGATGCGAATGTTGACCAGGAGATGCAGGGGTTATACAGAGCACACCCTGGCCACACACAGATGGGAATGTTGACCAGGCGCTGCAGGGGTTATACAGAGCACACCCTGGCCACACAGAGAAGGGAATGTTGACCAGGAGCAGGGTTTATACAGAGCACACCCTGGCCACACACAGATGGGAATGTTGACCAGGAGCTGCAGGGGTTATACAGAGCACATCGTGGCCACACAGAGATGGGAATGTTGACCAGGAGATGCAGGGGTTATGCAGAGAACATCCTGGCCACACAGAGATGGGAATGTTGACCATGAGCTGCTGGAGTTAGACAGAGCACATCCTGGCCACACAGAGATGCGAATGTTGACCAGGAGCTGCAGGGGTTATACAGAGCATACCCTGGCCACACACAGATGGGAATGTTGACCAGGAGCTGCAGGGGTTAGACAGAGCACACCCTGGCCACACAGTATGGGAATGTTGACCAGGAGCAGGGGTATACAGAGCACACCCTTGCCACACAGAGATGGGAATGTTGTCCAGGAGCTGCTGGGGTTATACAGAGCACACCCTGGCCACACAGAGATGGGAATGTTGACCAGGAGCTGCTGGGGTTAGACAGAGCACACCCTGGCCACACACAGATGGGAATGTTGACCAGTAGCTGCAGGGGTTAGACAGAGCACACCCTGGCCACACAGAATTGGGAATGTTGACCAGGAGCTGCAGGGGTTATACAGAGCACACCCTGGCCAGACAGAGATGGGAATGTTGACCAGGAGCTGCTGGGGTTATACAGAGCACACCCTGGACACACATAGATTGGAATGTTGACCAGGAGCTGCATGGGTTATGCAGAGCACATCCTGGCCACACAGAGATGGGACTGTTGACCATGAGCTGCAGGGGTTATCCAGAGCACACCCTGGCCACACAGAGATGGGAAACGTTGACCAGGAGCTGCAGGGGTTATACAGAGCACATCCTGGCCACACAGAGATGGGAATGTTGACCAGGAGCTGCAGGGGTTATACAGAGCACACCCTGGCCACACACAGATGGGAATGTTGACCAGGAGATGCAGGGGTTATGCAGAGCACATCCTGGCCGCACAGAGATGGGAATGTTGACCAGGAGATGCAGGGGTTATACAGAGCTCAACCTGGCCACAGAGAGATGGGAATGTTGACCAGGAGCAGGGGTTATGCAGAGCACATCCTGGCCACACAGAGATGGGAATGTTGACCAGGAGCTGCTGGGGTTAGACAGAGCACACCCTGGCCACACAGAGATGGGAATGTTGACCAGGAGCAGGGGTATACAGAGCACACCCTCGCCACACAGATGGGAATGTTTACCAGTAGCTGCAGTGGTTATACAGAGCACACCCTGGCCACACAGAATTGGGAATGTTGACGAGGAGCTGCAGGGGTTATACAGAGCACACCCTGGCCACACAGAGATGGGAATGTTGACCAGGAGCTGCTGGGGTTATACAGAGCACACCCTGGACACACTGAGATTGGAATGTTGACCAGGGGCTGCAGGGGTTATACAGAGCACACCCTGGCCACACGCAGATGGGAATGTTGACCAGCAGCTGCTGGGGTTAGACAGAGCACATCCTGGCCACACACAGATGGGAATGTTGACCAGGTGCTGCTGGGGTTAGACAGAGCACACCCTGGCCACACAGAGATGGGTATGTTGACCAGGAGCAGGGGTTATGCAGAGCACATCCTGGCCACACAGAGATGGGAATGTTCACCAGGAGATGCAGGGGTTATGCAGAGCACATCCTGGCCACACAGAGATGGGAATGTTGACCAGGAGCTGCAGGGGTTATACAGAGCACACCGTGGCCACACAGAGAAGGGAATGTTGACCAGGAGCAGGGGTTATGCAGAGCACATTCTGGCCACCCAGAGATGGGAATTTTGACCAGGAGCTGCAGTTGTTATACAGAGCACACCCTGGCCACACAGAGAAGGGAATGTTGACCAGGAGCAGGGGTTATACAGAGCACACTCAGACCACACAGAGATGGGAATGTTGACCAGGAGCAGGGGTTATGCAGAGCACATCCTGGCCACAGAGAGATGGGAATGTTGACCAGGAGCTGCAGGGGTTATACAGAGCACATCGTGTCCACACAGAGATGGGAATGTTGACCAGGAGATGCAGGGGTTATACAGAGCACACACTGGCCACACACAGATGGAAATGTTGACCAGGAGCTGCTGGGGTTAGACAGAGCACTCCCTGGCCACACAGAGATGGGAATGTTGACCAGGAGCAGGGGTATACAGAGCACATCCTGGCCACAAAGATGGGAATGTTGACCTCTAGCTGCAGGGGTTATACAGAGCACACCCTGGCCACACAGAGATGGGAATGTTGACCAGGAGCAGGGTTTATACAGAGCACACCCTGGCCACACAGAGATGGGAATGCTGACCAGGAGATGCAGGGGTTATGCAGAGCACATCCTGGCCACACAGAGCTGGGAATGTTGACCATGAGCTGCAGGGGTTATACAGAGCACATCGTGGCCACACAGAGATGCGAATGTTGACCAGGAGATGCAGGGGTTATACAGAGCACACCCTGGCCACACACAGATGGGAATGTTGACCAGGCGCTGCAGGGGTTATACAGAGCACACCCTGGCCACACAGAGAAGGGAATGTTGACCAGGAGCAGGGTTTATACAGAGCACACCCTGGCCACACACAGATGGGAATGTTGACCAGGAGCTGCAGGGGTTATACAGAGCACATCGTGGCCACACAGAGATGGGAATGTTGACCAGGAGATGCAGGGGTTATGCAGAGAACATCCTGGCCACACAGAGATGGGAATGTTGACCATGAGCTGCTGGTGTTAGACAGAGCACATCCTGGCCACACAGAGATGCGAATGTTGACCAGGAGCTGCAGGGGTTATACAGAGCATACCCTGGCCACACACAGATGGGAATGTTGACCAGGAGCTGCTGGGGTTAGACAGAGCACACCCTGTCCACACAGTATGGGAATGTTGACCAGGAGCAGGGGTATACAGAGCACACCCTGGCCACACAGAGATGGGAATGTTGTCCAGGAGCTGCTGGGGTTATACAGAGCACACCCTGGCCACACAGAGATGGGAATGTTGACCAGGAGCTGCTGGGGTTAGACAGAGCACATCCTGGCCACACACAGATGGGAATGTTGACCAGTAGCTGCAGGGGTTAGACAGAGCACACCCTGGCCACACAGAATTGGGAATGTTGACCAGGAGCTGCAGGGGTTATACAGAGCACACCCTGGCCAGACAGAGATGGGAATGTTGACCAGGAGCTGCTGGGGTTATACAGAGCACACCCTGGACACACATAGATTGGAATGTTGACCAGGAGCTGCATGGGTTATGTCGAGCACATCCTGGCCACACAGAGATGGGACTGTTGACCATGAGCTGCAGGGGTTATCCAGAGCACACCCTGGCCACACAGAGATGGGAATGTTGACCAGGAGCTGCAGGGGTTATACAGAGCACACCCTGGCCACACAGAGATGGGAATGTTGACCAGGAGCTGCAGGGGTTATACAGAGCACACCCTGGCCACACACAGATGGGAATGTTGACCAGGAGATGCAGGGGTTATGCAGAGCACATCCTGGCCGCACAGAGATGGGAATGTTGACCAGGAGATGCAGGGGTTATACAGAGCACAACCTGGCCACACAGAGATGGGAATGTTGACCAGGAGCAGGGGTTATGCAGAGCACATCCTGGCCACACAGAGATGGGAATGTTGACCAGGAGCTGCTGGGGTTAGACAGAGCACACCCTGGCCACACAGAGATGGGAATGTTGACCAGGAGCAGGGGTATACAGAGCACACCCTCGCCACACAGATGGGAATGTTTACCAGTAGCTGCAGTGGTTATACAGAGCACACCCTGGCCACACAGAATTGGGAATGTTGACGAGGAGCTGCAGGGGTTATACAGAGCACACCCTGGCCACACACAGATGGGAATGTTGACCAGGAGCTGCTGGGGTTATACAGAGCACACCCTGGACACACTGAGATTGGAATGTTGACCAGGAGCTGCAGGGGTTATACAGATCACACCCTGGCCACACGCAGATGGGAATGTTGACCAGGAGCTGCTGGGGTTAGACAGAGCACATCCTGGCCACACACAGATGGGAATGTTGACCAGGTGCTGCTGGGGTTAGACAGAGCACACCCTGGCCACACAGAGATGGGTATGTTGCCCAGGAGCAGGGGTTATGCAGAGCACATCCTGGCCACACAGAGATGGGAATGTTCACCAGGAGATGCAGGGGTTATGCAGAGCACATCCTGGCCACAAAGAGATGGGAATGTTGACAAGGAGCTGCAGGGGTTATACAGAGCACACCGTGGCCACACAGAGAAGGGAATGTTGACCAGGAGCATGGTTTATACAAAGCACACCCTGGCCACACAGAGATGGGAATGTTGACCAGGAGATGCAGGGGTTCTCCAGAGCACACCCTGGCCACACACAGATGGAAATGTTGACCAGGAGCTGCTGGGGTTAGACAGAGCACTCCCTGGCCACACAGAGATGGGAATGTTGACCAGGAGCAGGGGTATACAGAGCACACAGACCACACAGAGATGGGAATGTTGACCAGGAGCAGGGGTTATGCAGAGCACATTCTGGCCACACAGAGATGGGAATGTTGACCAGGAGCTGCAGGGGTTATACAGAGCACATCGTGTCCACACAGAGATGGGAATGTTGACCAGGAGATGCAGGGGTTCTCCAGAGCACACCCTGGCCACACACAGATGGAAATGTTGACCAGGAGCTGCTGGGGTTAGACAGAGCACTCCCTGGCCACACAGAGATGGGAATGTTGACCAGGAGCAGGGGTATACAGAGCACATCCTGGCCACACAGAGATGGGAATGTTGACCAGGAGATGCAGGGGTTATGCAGAGCACATCCTGGCCACACAGAGCTGGGAATGTTGACCATGAGCTGCAGGGGATATACAGAGCACATCGTGGCCACACAGAGATGGGAATGTTGACCAGGAGATGCAGAGGTTATACAGAGCACACCCTGGCCACACAGAGATGGGAATGTTGACCAGCAGATGCAGGGGTTATGCAGAGCACATCCTGGCCACACAGAGCTGGGAATGTTGACCATGAGCTGCAGGGGTTATACAGAGCACATCGTGGCCACACAGAGATGGGAATGTTGACCAGGAGATGCAGAGGTTATACAGAGCACACCCTGGCCACACAGAGATGGGAATGTTGATCAGGAGCAGGGGTTATGCAGAGCACAACCTGGCCACACAGAAATGGGAATGTTGACCATGAGCTGCAGGGGATATACAGAGCACATCGTGGCCACACAGAGATGGGAATGTTGACCAGGAGATGCAGAGGTTATACAGAGCACACCCTGGCCACACAGAGATGGGAATGTTGACCAGGAGCAGGGGTATACAGAGAACACCCTGGCCACACAGATGGGAATGTTGACCAGTAGCTGCAGGGGTTATACAGAGCACACCCTGGCCACACAGAGATTCGAATGTTGACCAGGAGCAGGGGTTATGCAGAGCACATCCTTGCCACACAGAGATGGGAATGTTGACCAGGAGCAGGGGTATAGAGTGCACACCCTGGCCACACAGATGGGAATGTTGACCAGTAGCTGCTGTGGTGATACAGAGCACACCCTGGCCACACAGAGATGGGAATGTTGACCATGAGCTGCAGGGGCTATACAGAGCACACCCTGGCCACACAGAGATGGGAATGTTGACCAGGAGCAGGGGTTATGCAGAGCACACTCAGACCACACAGAGATGGGAATGTTGACCAGGAGCAGGGGTTATGCAGAGCACATCCTGGCCACAGAGAGATGGGAATGTTGACCAGGAGCTGCAGGGGTTATACAGAGCACATCGTGTCCACACAGAGATGGGAATGTTGACCTGGAGATGCAGGGGTTATACAGAGCACACTCTGGCCACACACAGATGGAAATGTTGACCAGGAGCTGCTGGGGTTAGACAGAGCATTCCTGGCCACACAGAGATGGGAATGTTGACCAGGAGCAGGGTTTATACAGAGCAAACCCTGGCCACACAGAGATGGGAGTGTTGACCAGGAGATGCAGGGGTTATGCAGAGCACATCCTGGCCACACAGAGCTGGGAATGTTGACCATGAGCTGCAGGGGTTATACAGAGCACATCGTGGCCACACACAGATGGAAATGTTGACCAGGAGCTGCTGGGGTTAGACAGAGCATTCCTGGCCACACAGAGAGGGGAATGTTGACCAGGAGCAGGGGTTATACAGAGCACACCCTGGCCACACAGAGATGCGAATGTTGACCAGGAGATGCAGGGGTTATACAGAGCACACCCTGGCCACACACAGATGGGAATGTACACCAGGCGCTGCAGGGGTTATACAGAGCACACCCTGGCCACACAGAGAAGGGAATGTTGACCAGGAGCAGGGTTTATACAGAGCACACCCTGGCCACACACAGATGGGAATGTTGACCAGGAGCTGCAGGGGTTATACAGAGCACATCCTGGCCACACATAGATGGGAATGTTGACCAGGAGCAGGGGTATACAGAGCACATCCTGGCCACACAGATGGGAATGTTGACCAGGAGCAGGGTTCATACAGAGCACACCCTGGCCACACAGAGATGGGAATGTTGACCAGGAGATGCAGGGGTTTTGCAGAGCACATCCTGGCCACACAGAGCTGGGAATGTTGACCATGGGCTGCAGGGGTTATACAGAGAACATCGTGGCCACACAGAGATGGGAATGTTGACCAGGAGATGCAGAGGTTATACAGAGCACACCCTGGCCACACAGAGATGGGAATGTTGATCAGGAGCAGGGGTTATGCAGAGCACATCCTGGCCACACAGAAATGGGAATGTTGACCATGAGCTGCAGGGGATATACAGAGCACATCGTGGCCACACAGAGATGGGAATGTTGACCAGGAGATGCTGAGGTTATACAGAGCACACCCTGGCCACACAGAGATGGGAATGTTGACCAGGAGATGCAGGGGTTATGCAGAGCACATCCTGGCCACACAGAGCTGGGAATGTTGACCATGAGCTGCAGGGGTTATACAGAGCACATCGTTGCCACACAGAGATGGGAATGTTGACCAGGAGATGCAGAGGTTATACAGAGCACACCCTGGCCACACAGAGATGGGAATGTTGATCAGGAGCAGGGGTTATGCAGAGCACATCCTGGCCACACAGAAATGGGAATGTTGACCATGAGCTGCAGGGGATATACAGAACACATCGTGGCCACACAGAAATGGGAATGTTGACCATGAGCTGCAGGGGATATACAGAGCACATCGTGGCCACACAGAGATGGGAATGTTGACCAGGAGCAGGGGTATACAGAGCACACCCTGGCCACACAGAGATGGGAATGTTGACCAGGAGCAGGGGTATACAGAGAACACCCTGGCCACACAGATGGGAATGTTGACCAGTAGCTGCAGGGGTTATACAGAGCACACTCTGACCTCTGTGCTGTATATAGTTAATCATTTCCTTCTCAATAATCCCAGGGAGCAGGAGTCAGGCAGTGTGGCCTCGGGAGCCCCCTTTTAAAACGCTGTTTCAGTGACCTCTGTGCCTGTATGTCGTTCGCATTTACTGCACAATAATCCCTGGGAGCAGGGGACAGGAAGTGTGGTCCGGGAGCCCCCAATTAAAAAGCTGTGTCAGAGAACTCTGTGCCTGTATATAGTTAACCATTTACTGCTCAATAATCCCTGGGAGCAGGGGTCAGGCAGTGTGGCCTCGGGAGCCCCCAATTAAAAAGCTGTTTCAGAGACCTCTGTGCTGTTTTTCGTTAACCATTTACTGCTCAATAATCCCTGGGAGCAGGGGACAGGCAGTGTGGCCACGGGAGCCCCCAATTAAAAAGCTGTTTCAGAGACCTCTGTGCTGTATATAGTTAACCATTTACTGCTCAATAATCCCTGGGAGCAGGGGACAGGCAGTGTGGCCTCGGGAGCCCCCAATTAAAAAGCTGTTTCAGTGACCTCTGTGCTGTTTTTCGTTAACCATTTAATGCTCAATAATCCCTGGGAGCAGTGGACAGGCAGTGTGGCCTCGGGAGCCACCAATTAAAAAGCTGTTTCAGAGACCTCTGTGCTGTGTACAGTTAACCATTTACTACTCAATAATCCCTGGGGGCAGGGGACAGGCAGTGTGGTCGGGAGCTCCCAATTAAAAAGCTCTTTCAGAGACCTCTGTGCTGTATACAGTTAACCATTTACTATTCAATAATCCCTGGGGGCAGGGGACAGGCAGTGTGGTCGGGAGCTCCCAATTAAAAAGCTCTTTCAGAGACCTCTGTTACGGTGTATAGTTAACCATTTACTTCCTGTCAATTATCCCTGGGAGCAGGGGTCAGGCAGTGTTATCCTCGAAAGCCTCCAATTAAAAACTGTTTCAGAGACCTCTGTGCCTGTATATAGTTAACCATTTACTGCTCAATAATCCCTGGGAGCAGGGGACAGGCAGTGTTGCTCCGGGAGCCCACGATTAAAAAGCTGTTTCAGAGACCTCTGTGCTGTGAATAGTTAACCATTTCCTTCTCAATAACCCCTGTGAACAGGGGACTATCAGTGTGGTCCGGTAGCCCCCAGTTAAAAAGCTGTTTCAGTGACCTTTGTGCTGTTTTTCATTAACCATTTCCTTCTCAATAATTCCAGGGAGCACGGGTCAGGCAGTGTGGCCTCGGGAACATCCAATTAAAAAGCTGTTTCAGAGACCTCTGTGCTTTATATAGTTAACCATTTACTTCTCAATAATCCCTGGGAGCAGGGGACAGGCAGTATGGTCGGGAGCTCCCAACTAAAAAGCTCTTTCAGAGACCTCTGTTACTGTGTATAGTTAACCATTTACTTCCTCTCAATTATCCCTGGGAGCAGGGAGCAGGCAGTGTGGTCTGGGAGCCCCCAATTAAAAAGCTGTTTCAGAGACCTCTTTGCTGAATATAGTTAACCATTTACTGCTCAATAATCCCTGGGAGCAGGGGACAGGCAGTGTGGCCACGGGAGCCCCCAATTAAAAAGCTGTATCAGAGATCTCTGTGCTGTATATAGTTAAACATTTACTGCTCAATAATCCGTGGGAGCAGGGGACAGGCAGTGTCTCCGGGAGACCCCAAGTAAAAAGCTGTTTCAGTGACCTCTGTGCTGTATATAGTTAACCATTTACTACTCAATAATCCCTGGGAGCAGGGGGCAGGCAGTGTGGCTCCGGGAGCCACCAATTAAAAAGCTGTTTCAGTGACCTTTTGTGCTGTACAAGGTTAACCATTTACTTCTCAATAATCCCTGGGAGCAGGGGACAGTCATTGTGGCTCCGGGAGACCCAATTAAAAATCTGTTTCAGAGACCTCTGTGCTGTATATAGTGAACCATTTACTGTTCAATAATCACTGGGAGCAGGAGGCAGGCAGTGTGGCTCCGGGAGAACCCAATTAAAAAGCTGTTTCAGTGACCTCTGTGCTGTGTATAGTTAACCATTTACTGCTCAATAATCCCTGTGAGCAGGGGGCAGGCAGTGTGGCCTCGGGAGCCCCCAATTAAAAAGCTGTTTCAGGGACCTCTGTGCTGTGTATAGTTAACCATTTACTTCTCAATAATCCCTGGTGGCAGGGGACAGGCAGTGTGGCCTCGTGATCTCCCCAGTTAAAAAGCTGTTTCAGAGACCTCTGTGCTGTATATAGTTAACCATTTACTGCTCAATAATCCCTGGTGGCAGGGGACAGGCAGTGTGGCCTCGGGATCTCCCCAGTTAAAAATCTGCTTCAGTGACCTCTGTGCTGTATATAGTTAACCATTTACTGCTCAATATTCCCTGGGAGTTACGAATGTGATATCAAATAGTTACTTTAGAGATATTAGTTACTGTAATGTCGAGATAGGCCAGTCTCATTCTGGTGAGTTCACAGACAAAGGATTTCAGACTGTATGATAAAGCAAGGAGGAGGTGTGTCCACCAAAGGAGGAGAAAAGGATGCTGGGTAATAGGGGCCAGAGGAAATGAATGGAAGTGAGCCAATCAGAATGTATTGCCAGGTCAGGATGGGTATAGGATGACCTACGGGAATCGTGTATGTGAAACTTGATACCATTTGATTTCATTTGCAGAAATCCCTTTGTCTCTTTGTTCATTCGCTTTCCGGGGTGTAGGAGACTGGATGTGTCCTATGGTTCTGTGAAATGAATCAGGCTTGCAAGCCAAATAAAATAACTAATGCTGTACCTGCAAATCCATCTCGACTTTTATTGAGGCCAGACTGACGGGTAAAGAAATTTGTATTTTGCAATTTGGTGCCGGAAACCCGGGATTTCTCAAGACGGTTCTGACCAACCGCGAAATCAGAATTAGACTGGTTATGAACAGGGAGAGTTGGAAGAAGGGGCCCACAATGTATAGCTGGAAAATGACCGTGCATTGCTTTTTCCCCTCTTCTTATCGTCTGATTAGTCTGGTCACTCGCGGTTGGTACGGAGAGATCGTCTCGACGAAATAATATGTCAGTCTGGGGATTAGAAAATTAAACTGATGGGATGTCATAATTGATAGTTCAGTTTTGGGTTAATTGTGTTGTTGACGACTGATGTGACTTCAGCAGATGAGGGTTCAGTTAAATAAGTGTTTTTAAATCTGAAGATGGTTCAACTCCATGTGTGAGTTCTGATTCGGCTTGGGTTAGGTTTTGGGTTGATGGGACATCTAAAACGATGATTCAATTCCATGTAAGTGTTTTTAAGGCTGATGGGACTTCAGTAGATGAAGGTTCAGTTAAGTAAGTGTTCTTAAGGCTGATGGGACTTCAGTAGATGAAGGTTCAGTTCAGTGTTTTTAAATCTGAAGATGATTCAATTCCATGTGTGAGTGTTTTAAATCTATAATTGATTAAGCTAAAATTGTATCCTTGGACTGTGGTGGCGAAAAACGCAGTTCTGAGGACTAGTTGAGATTGTGGGGAATTGCTTGGATAAATTTCAAGACAAAGAACATCCATAGAGCTGGATGCTGCATGTTGGTTGAAGCAGAAGTCTCTCAAAGGGTTAACAGCAGCAGCCAAAGTTAAAGACGACAGACAGTGCTTCTCACTCAGGCCTTGAGATAACAGCAGCAGCCTGTAGTGTAATCGGATACCTTTCCTTTGAGTCAGTGAACTCCAGCAAAGTTACGTTTTGAATTAATTAAAGGAAACCAGTGGGTTTCTCCACCTCTTTGATAAAAGTTATTATTTTCGAAAGCAATTGATTGAAATTGCCAGAATCTTAAGTTTTACTGACTTGAAATAATGTTTATCTCATTTTATTTGTGAATTAACAGAAACTTAAAGAAACTCACTGACACCATTTTAAAAAGTGTAAATCTGGAGATGACAGTTGACTTTGCCCCGGTATACATCACCGCAGCTAACTGCTCCCTCATTGATAGCAGCCAACATTTTTGAGAATGTAAGAAAAACTTGTGAAAAGAAAAATTGTTAAGATAAAGAATTAATTAAGTTGCAAATGTTATACAAGTTTGTGTTAAGCAAATCGTAAATTTAGTTCTGAGTTGAGATCAGAGCTAAGCTTGCAAGTTGCAGTAATTCAATTTGAATTTTCAAACATTTTAAGTTTTAAAAGAACACTGTTAGAACCTTTTCAATCATTTTGCCAAGGAGCAAAAAATTGCCATTGGTTATAGATAAGCAAATAAAAATATATATATATAATTAAAAAAAAGAAAGAGCCAAAGTATGAAAGCTAAAGAGTTAATTAGATTATGGAGACAATATTGTCACGAGGAAAGAGATAGGATCATGTTATCAAGTTGGCAGGACAATGCCCTTAAAATGGGAATTCCAATTAGTGAACAGGGTAACAAAAATACATTACAGGTCTTGAAAAAGGAATGTGCATTCAAAAAACGCGCAAGTAGAGACAGGAAAGGCTCGGGTCAAACAAAAGATGGGCTACATAGTTCAATGGCTGGCCTTGAATTGACAGAAAATGACCAATTCGATAATTTGAAAATGTCAGGATAGTAAGGAGGGCTGTTGTCGGCTGCAAAGAGACATAGATAGGATGCATAGCTGGGCTGAGAAGTGGCAGATGGAGTTTAAACCTGAAAAGTGTGAGGTTGTCCATTTTGGAAGGACAAATATGAATGCGGAATACAGGGTTAACGGTAGAGTTCTTGGCAATGTGGAGGAGCAGAGAGATCTTGGGGTCTATGTTCATACATCTTTGAAAGTTGCCACTCAAGTGGATAGAGCTGTGAAGAAGGCCTATGGTGTGCTCGCGTTCATTAACAGAGGGATTGAATTTAAGAGCCGTGAGGTGACGATGCAGATGTACAAAACTTTGGTAAGGCCACATTTGGAGTACTGTGTACAGTTCTGGTCACCTCATTTTAGGAAGGATGTGGAAGCTTTGGAAAAGGTGCAAAGGAGATTTACCAGGATGTTACCTGGAATGGAGAGTAGGTCTTACGAGGAAAGGTTGAGGGTGCTAGGCCTTTTCTCGTTAGAACGGAGAAGGATGAGGGGCGACTTGATAGAGGTTTATAAGATGATCAGGGGAACAGATAGAGTAGACAGTCAGAGACTTTTTCCCCGGGTGGAATAAACCATTACAAGGGGACATAAATTTAAGGTGAAAGGTGGAAGATATAGGAGGGATATCAGAGGTAGGTTCTTTACCCAGAGAGTAGTGGGGGCATGGAATGCACTGCCTGTGGAAGTAGTTGAGTAGGAAACATTAGGGACCTTCAAGCAGCTATTGGATAGGTACATGGATTACGGTAAAATTATATAGTGTAGATTTATTAGTTCTTAAGGGCAGCACGGTAGCATTGTGGATAGCACAATTGCTTCACAGCTCCAGGGTCCCAGGTTTGATTCCGGCTTGGGTCACTGTCTGTGCGGAGTCTGCACGTCCTCCCCGTGCCTGCGTGGGTTTCCTCCGGGTGCTCCGATTTCCTCCCACAGTCCAAAGATGTGCAGGGCAGGTGGATTGGCCATGATAAATTGCCCTTAGTGTCCAAAATTGCCCTTGGTGTTGGGTGGAGGTGTTGAGTTTGGGTGGGGTGCTCTTTCCAAGAGCCGGTGCAGACTCAGGGGGCCGAATGGCCTCCTTCTGCACTGTAAGTTCAATGATAATCTATGATTAATCTAGGACAAAGGTTTGACACAACATCGTGGGCCGAAGGGCCTGTTCTGTGCTGTATTTTCTCTGTTCTATGTTCTATGTCAGCAAAGGATTTCGACTGCACCTGTAGCATTGCCTGCACTAATTCCAGAACCGCCAGAGTATAATAATTTATATCCAGTCACTGCTCCCCAGATCCCAATCATGCCAGTCACTCCAGCCCTTTTGGTTGATAGCGTGGGTCCCGATTTACCATCTTCACGATCAGTGG
This sequence comes from Scyliorhinus torazame, assembly GCF_047496885.1. Taxonomy (NCBI): domain Eukaryota; kingdom Metazoa; phylum Chordata; class Chondrichthyes; order Carcharhiniformes; family Scyliorhinidae; genus Scyliorhinus; species Scyliorhinus torazame. The sequence goes on from NC_092711.1 coordinate 19,627,934, forward strand.
GGGAGGAGGAGCTCTGTTCCACAAGCCCAGTTAGCTCTAGGACCCGATCTCGGACAGCGAGAGAAGGGCTTGATCCTAACCAGAAACAATTAAGCATACCACCTAAATCCCTTCAGACCAAGGGGAAACAGCAAATTGAGAACAAAGGGAGATGCCAGGATTGAAAGAGAAAGAACTCCCTCTAGTGACAGGGAGAGAAGTCGAAGTCTTGGAAGAACCAGAGGAAATAGCTAGAGTGCCCCCTGGTGAGACTCGGAGACAGTTGCCGATTAGGAAGATACCAATCACCTGAATTATGCTAGCCACGCCACACTTCAGCAAGCCCATGCGTTAGACGACGATAGACGGACACAAATCCTGAATGCGTTGAATAGCACATTTCAAAAGCCCATAAATCGTTCTGCTATCTTAGACCTCAAACCTAAAAAGACTGAAGAGCCAGAGGAATTTCTGGAACGTTTTAATGAAATCTACCGTGGGCATTCTGGCGACTTGCCATATCAAAATGGTCAGAATTCCCCTCAATATTGTGCTATGTTAATGCATTGCCTACCACCTTCCGTGGCTACTGCTGTGAAATGTAACAACATGAATTGGACAGAGAACGACCCTTCCCAGATGGCAAGGGCAGTCAGATTTTATTGGAAGGAGGGTGTAGGCCAGGAAGGAGGCTCAGTTACAAAGATTAAGACTGAGTATGTATTGAAAAAGAATGATCTGCGACCCCAACAAGCGGCAGAAATGGTAGCTTACCAGCTGGAGCCCCAATATTGTGACTTTGGGTGGGTGGATCAGCGAGGGGGAGGATATCAAACCCACCCAAAGGGACCCTCAGTTCCTTTTTATGGCCCACCGTATGCACCAACAGCTTTACAACCGCCGCCCCCTCTGAGGGGCCATTGGTCTACTGGGAGAAGAGGACGGGGCAGATATAGAGGGAGCAATGCATGTTTTAATTGCGGCCGTGCAGATCACTGGCAACAGGAATGCCCCTTTAAAAGACAGGCAGCAGAAGGAGGGGGTACCCACCAAGGGGAGGACAGACGAGATACACTGACTTCTCCTAGGCAAACCCTTTCCCAACACAGGATTGACTAGCTAATTTAGTCATAAGGACACTCCAATCGGACAGGGAACCTATTATCTCTCTGCAGATAGGAGATTAACATCACTCATTTGGAATCGACACTGGAGCAGCCATGTCTTCTGTGCAATCAGAACTTCGACTACCACTATCCGACCACACGCAGCAATTGTCGGGGTTCCAAGGACAGGTGTGTGAGTATCCTATTTCTGAACCTGTGACAGTCACTTACGAGAATAAGTCTGCAGATCATCAGTTTGTAGTGACTACTGGATTGGACTGTAACTTGTTGGCCCGAGATTTACTGTGTATTTTCCAGCTACAGCTAGAGTGCGGAGACGAGGGGGTAATGGTTAACTCATGGAGGATGAGACAACAGTGCTATATTTCTATCACCCCCCCCCCCCAGTGGTGGACGTTAGACATTGAACAGTCACTGCATCACGTTACCCTGGCCTATGACAGAACCGGACAAAACAGGGAGTTGGAGGACAAATACCGGCCATTAATTGGGACCGAATGGCCAGTCAAGGTTACAGCCACAGTCACGGGAAAAGAAAGTACAGCCGATTTTGTTACAATACCACCACATTTATGGCCACAGTCAGCTTCGGTAAGCCCTCATATTACACGCCAGGTCCACGACCAGTACCATGCCAGGGATCTGGGGCCTATGGTAAGGAGGGCAGTGGATCATTCAGATCCAACAGAGTACGCACTTCAAGTCACGCCAGACGTCACTGCCATAAAATATTTTGAGGTCCCTGAACCGATTAACACTCAACTGCAGCCCCATCTATGGACAAATTAATCCGAGAGCTGTTGCAACAGGGTACTTTGGTCCCTTACCAATCAGAATGTAACACCCCCATACTTGCTGTGCCTAAACCAGCCAAGCCAGACCAGTACCGATTAGTACAGGATTTACGTTCGATCAATGCCATCGCACAGCCCTTACATGCTCTCACTCTCCAACAGGATATTACGGTGTATAGCTCCCACTCGGTCATCGCACTTCTGAGGCAACTGCAGACTCAGCATCTTACCGCAGCTCGTCAGAATAGGTATGAGATATACCTTTTGAACAATCCACGTCTGACATTTAAATACTGTACCACTATCAATCCAGCCTGTTTTCTTAGTGGTCCCGCTGTCCACGAAGACGCACCTGGCCACGACTTTTTAGCCTTGATTCAGGAAACTACCACAATAAGGGACGATTTGAATGATATTTCGTCAGAACAACCTGACATGATTATGTGTGGTCAAATATCACACCGGGGTTTAGTTAATGACTTAGTGCAGGCCCTCCTTATGCCCGCGCAGATTTTCGTCATTAAATGCGCTGCCCACACAAATGGTAAGACCCCAGTTGACGTTGGTAATGAACAAGCAGGTTGTGCAGCGCGGACAGCCGCGCAAATTCAGCAAGAGATGGTGCCTAAAATGTTAAGTCAGACTAAACGATCTACTATAAATATGTCTGCTTCTGACAAGTCAATGCCAACCATCCAAGACGTCATAAGGTTACAGGAGGACGCTCCTGAGAGTGATAAACAAATGTGGAAACGGTTAGGTTGTACATATGATTCTGTTACCTCTTTATGGACCACGCCAGCACATCAGACTTGTATGCCTAATGTACTGGCTTTATGGGTCACTGAATGTGTACACTTTGCAACTCATTGTGGGGCTCGGGGGACTAGTGATTTGTTGCTGGACACTTGGTGGCACCCTGAAATGCAGGGGTTGGCCCAGAGTATCAGTAATCGGTGTTTGATTTGTCAGCAATATAACACCGGAAAAGGTATCCCTTGTGGGATGGGGCAAACCCCGTTGCCCAGTGGTCCCTTTGAGACGCTCCAAATGGATTACATTGAGTTGGAAAGGTGTCAATGTTATAAATATGTTTTGGTCATTGTGGATGTGTTCAGCAGATGGGTTGAGGCGTATCCGACTACCGATAATAAAGCTGCTACTGTGGTTAAAGTTCTGATGCGGGAAATCATTCCCCGGTACAGTATACCAGCTCAGTTGAGTTCTCATATCGGACCTCATTTTCTTGAACAGATTAACCTGCCTCCCTTCCCCAGTGCTATTTTCCAGGTGTGGAGCATGATGGGGTGGCTACGCACCGTCTGTGTGATATTCGGCCTCACCTCGCTTGGAGTGTTATTGGCGACGGACATGGAAAAGGGATATATTATCTACATTTGTAACCCCAACCAATCTACGAGGACATTTTGTTTATGCAGAGGTGATGTTCTTCGCTGCCCCCATATACGAGGACATGGTATCGACTCATGGAAGGTCGTCAAAGTTAAGGAGAATGCAGGAGTCATGAAGCAATTGCACGGGTCCCGGCGATGGGAAGGGAACATTATATGGACATTGCCTTGTTTTTGGAGTACATGTAAATTTGATTTTGGATGTGTTAAGATTGGTGCAATAAAGGTAACATCAGACCGTCAGGAGAAGGTAGGAAGAGGTTGTGTGATAGAGAGAGGGACTAGAGAGAAAGGACGGGGCGTGTGAGAAAGGAAGTACAGCTAGAACGTAGGTTATCAGGAGATACACTTAATTTAGTTAAAGACCACACTGAGGAAAACCCGGGTAGTATGAATCTCTTCTATCAGATTTACCACCGCTTGTATGGCCACGGACGGGTTGTCTGCTACCCGAACCCCGCAGCGGTGTCTAGGTTATTTTCTGTTTCACCGCTTTGGGGCACTCCCCAAACGGTGGGTCATTGTCAGCATTCCGAGCCACCGCCCGAGCAAGTCTCTTCCTTACGATCCAGATTCAGCACCACCAGCTATTTGCCTTCCCCTTCCTCGGGATAATTTCCACTCACAGTATGATAGGCTGCAACGGTGGAGGGCGTACATACCTAGCCACTTCACTCCCAATAGGGATTCCCGGTCGTACGAGAATTGTTTCAGCAGTGAAGGATATGGCTGTTTGCTGGTCGAGGTGGACACAAATATAACATGTCTGTTTCCCACCTGTACGGACAGGAGGTGCCATATCACCCAGGCGTCTGGCCATTGCGTTTGTTATAACACCACTTACGTTCCATTGAACGCTGGCCTCCAGCTCCTTTGTGGCTGGGCGAATGTTTCTCATATCACTGTTGGGACTAGGGCTTTCCGCATTGCTAGGCGGCCCGAATGGGCGTTCCAAAGCTGGATAAACTGGGCTACTGGGGGATCCCTACGCAACCGATATACTGATTGTGATGCTCACCTGTACACGGAGCAAGGATACTACTTAAAAAAAAAAATGGTACAGCAACTAATGTTTTGTCACCCCCATTTCCCCGCCAAATTGCTATTGGGACTCTAGTCCCTACCACAGTCCCCTGCCCCTCGGCGTGGATGCTGCATAATCAGTTAGCATGCCGGGCAGTCTGCTGAATTCTGCGAGAACTGGAAAAAACCTCAGTTTCTCACGCCCAACCGGGGCCACTCAGCCGGGTGGGGAATTCGGAGCATCTTGACACTGGGAGGTGTGGGGGGTTCCTTGGCTGTCAGCGACAGGAATTATTTTATTTGTGGCCTTACCATCTTGGGAAATGAAACCTTGGGAGCCCTTGGGGCAATAACCAAGGTGTTGTCTCAGCTACGGTTGTTTGCAATGCAGAACCGGTATGCTCTTGACTATCTTATGGCCCGTGAGGGTGGGTTATGCGCCATAGTACAGGGCAAGTGTATCATGGGTGTTCAAGACTTGACCGCTAACATCACTAAATTTATGGATCGCATACGGGATCACCTGGACGGAATGCAGGATCCTGGCACTTGGGGTAACTGGGGATTTGGAGGTTGGAAGGACTGGTTGATAAATATGGCCATGTATATAGCAGTGGCTATTGGCTGCATCTTTGTGGGCCCAGCTATCCTTAAATGTGTGATGGGAAGAATGCGGGGTGCACTGGAACAGATCAACGCTCCTAAAATCTTGGCTGTCAAAATACATGAGGGTACAGCAGATGAAGGGGGGCTACGCCAGGAATTGGAAATGCAGCGACGGATCTTTTTAGATGAGGGACCGTAGCTATGGATTGGATAGTTCGGCTATCATGGAATGATAAAAGGAGGGAATGACGAATGTGATATAAAATAGTTACTTTAGAGATATTAGTTACTGTAATGTAGAGATAGGCCAGTCTCATTCTGGTGAGTTCACAGACAAAGGATTTCAGACCGCATGGCAAAGCAAGGAGGAGGTGTGTCCACCAAAGGAGGAGAAAAGGATGCTGGGTAATAGGGGCCAGAGAAAGGGATTGCAAGTGAGCCAATCAGAATGTATGACCAGGTCAGGAGGGGTATAGGGTGACCTACGGGAATCGTGTCTGTGAAACTTGGTACCATTTGAATTTATTTGCAGAAATCCCTTTGTCTCTTTGTTCATTCGCTTTCCGGGGTGTAGGAGACTGGATGTGTCCTATGGTTCTGTGAAATGAATCAGGCTTGCAAGCCAAATAAAATAACTAATGCTGTACCTGCAAATCCATCTCGACTTTTATTGAGGCCAGACTGACGGGTAAAGAAATTTGTATTTTGTCAGGAGCAGAGGTCAGGCAGTGTGGCTCCGGGAGCCCCCAATTAAAAAGCTGTTTCAGAGACCTCTGTGCTGTATATAGTTAAGCATTTACTGCTCAATAATCCCTGGGAGCAGGGTACAGGCAGTGTAGATAAGGGAGCCCCCTATTATAAAGCTATTTCAGAGAACTCTGTATTGTATAAAGTTAACCATTTCCTGCTCAATAATCCCTGGAAGCAGGGGTCAGGCAGTGTGCCCTTGGGAGCCCCCAATTAAAAAGTAGTTTCAGTGGCCTCTGTGCTGTATATAGTTAACCATTTACTGCTCAATAATCCCTGGGAGCAGGGAACAGGGAGTGTGGCCTCGGGAGCCCCCAATTAAAACGCTGTTTCAGAGACCTCTGTGCCTGTATATAGTTAACCATTTACTGCTCAATAATCCCTGTGAGTTTGGGTCAGGCAGTGTGGCCTCGGGAGCCCCCAGTTAAAAAGCTGTTTCAGAGACCTCTGTGCTGTATATAGTTAACCATTTACTGCTCAATAATCCCTGGGAGCAGGGGTCAGGCAGTGTGGCCTCTGGAGCCCCCAATTAAAAAGCTGTTTCAGAGACCTCTGCGCCTGTATATATTTAACCATTTACTGCTCAATAATAACTGGGAGCAGGGGACAGGCAGTTTGGCCTCGGGAGTCTACAATGAAAAATCTCTTTCAGGGAACGCTGCGCCTATGTAGAGTTAACCATTTACTACTCAATAATCCCTGGGAGCAGGGGACAGGCAGTGTGGTATGGGAGGCGCCAATTGAAAAGCTGTTTCAGAGACATCTGTGCTGTACAAGGTTAACCATTTACTTCTCAATAATCCCTGGGAGCAGGGGACAGGCAGTGTGGCCTCGGGAGCCCCGAATTTAAAAGTTGTTGCAGAGATCTCTGTGCCTGTATATAGTTAACTATTTACTTCTCAATAATCCCTGGGAGCAGGGGACAGGCAGTGTCGCCTCGGAATCCCCCAATTAAAAAGCTGTTTCAGAGACCTCTGTGCCTGTATATAGTTAACTATTTACTTCTCAATAATCCCTGGGAGCAGGGGTCAGGCAGTGTGGCCTCGGAATCCCCCAATTAAAAAGCAGTTTCAGAGACCTCTGTGCTATACATAGTTAACCATTTACTGCTCAATAATCCCTGGGAGCAGGGGACAGGCAGTGTGGCCTCGGGAGCCCCCAATTAAAAAGATGTTCCAGAGACCTCTGTGCATATAGTTAACCATTTACTGCTCAATAATTCCTGGGAACAGGGGACAGGCAGTGTTGTCCGGGAGCCCCCAATTAAAAAGCTGTTTTAGAGACCTCTGTGCTGGATATAGTTAACCATTTACTGCTCAATAATCCCTTGGAGCAGGGGACATGCAGTGTGGCAGCGGGAGCCCCCAATTAAAAATCTGTTTCAGAGACCTTTGCGCTGTATATAGTTAACCATTTACTGCTCAATTATCCCTGGGAGCAGGGGTCAGGCAGTGTGGCCTCGGGAGCCACCAATTAAAAAGCTGTTTCAGAGACCTCTGCGCCTGTATATATTTAACCATTTACTGCTCAATAATCCCTGGGAGCAGGGGACAGGCAGTTTGGCCTCGGGAGTCCCCAATGAAAAATCTCTTTCAGGGAACGCTGTGCCTATGTAGAGTTAACCATTTACTACTCAATAATCCCTGGGAGCAGGGGACAGGCAGTGTGGTATGGGAGGCGCCAATTGAAAAGCTGTTTCAGAGACATCTGTGCTGTACAAGGTTAACCATTTACATCTCAATAATCCCTGGGAGCAGGGGACAGGCAATGTGGCCTCGGGAGCCCCCAGTTAAAAAGCTGTTTCAGTGACCTCTGTGCTGTATATTGTTAACCATTTAGTGCTCAATGATCCCTGGGAGCAGGGGACAGGCAGTGTGGCCTCGGGATCGCCCCAATTAAAAAGCTGTTTCAGAGACCTCTGTGCTGTTTTTCGTTAACCATTTAGTGCTCAATAATCACTGGGAGCAGGGGACAGGCAGTGTGGCCTCGGGAGCCCCCAATTAAAAATCTCTTTCGGAGACCTCTGTGCCTATATAGAGTTAACCATTTACTGCTCAATAATCCCGGGGAGCAGGGGTCAGGCAGTGTGGCCTCGGGAGCCCCCAATTAAAAAGCTGTTTCAGAGACCTCTGTGCTGTATATAGTGAACCATTTACTGCTCAATAATCCCTGGGAGCAGGAGACAGGCAGTGTGGCCTCGGGAGCCCCCAATTAAAATGCTGTTTCAGAGACCTCTGTGCTGTGTATAGTTAACCAAGGAAGGCAGTGCAGGGATCCCCTGCGGTCATCTCCCTCCAAAACAGATTTACCGTTTTGGAAACTGTTGGGGGAGATGGCTCACCAGGGGAAGGTGGCAGCAGCCAGGTTCATGGCACCGTGGCTGGCTCTGCTGCACAGAAGGGCGGGAAAAAGAATGGCAGAGCTATAGTGATAGGGGATTCAATTGTAAGGGGAATAGACAGGCGTTTCTGTGGACGCAAACGAGAATCCAGGTTGGTATGTTGCCTCCCTGGTGCAAGGGTCAAGGATGTCTCGGAGCGGCTGCAGGGCATTCTGGAGGGGGAGGGTGAACAGCCAGCTGTCGTGGTGCATATAGGCACCAATGATATAGGTAAAAAACGGGATGAGGTCCTACAAGCTGAATTTAGGGAGTTAGGAGTTAAACTAAAAAGTAGGACCTCAAAGGTAGTAATCTCAGGATTGCTACCAGTGCCACGTGATAGTCACAGTAGGAATGACAGGATAGCTAGGGTGAATACGTGGCTTGAGGGATGGTGCAAGAGGGAGGGTTTCAAATTCCTGGGACATTGGGACCGGTTCTGGGGGAGGTGGGACCTGTACAAATCGGACGGTCTGCATCTGGGTGGGACCGGAACCAATGTTCTCGGGGGTGTGTTTGTTAGTGCAGTTTGGGCGGGTTTAAACTAATGTGGCAGGGGGATGGGAACCGATGTAGGAAGTCAGTGGGGACAGAAACAAAAGGCAGGAAGAGAGAGTGTGTAAAGCATGACCTGAGAATGCAGGGCAGAGAGCAAGGAAGGTCTACATTAAACTGCATTTATTTCAATGCAAGGGGCCTGACGGGCAAAGCGGATGAACTCAGGGCATGGACGGGCACATGGGACTGGGATATTATAGCTATGACTGAAACATGGCTAAGGGAGAGTCAGGACTAGCAGCTCAATGTTCTGGGGTACGGATGCTATGGAAAGGATAGAACAGGAGGTAAGAGAGGAGGGGGAGTGGCGTTTTTGATTAGGGAGAACATCACGGCAGTACTTAGAGGGGATATATCCGAGGGTTCGCCCACTGAGTCTATATGGGTGGAGCTGAAAAATAAGAAGGGAGAGATCACCTTGGTAGGACTGTACTACAGGCCCCCAAATAGTCAGCGGGAAATTGAGGAGCAAATATGTAAGGAGATTACAGATAGCTGCAAGAATAATAGGGTGGTAGTAGTAGGGGACTTTAACGTTCCCAACATTGACTGGGACAGCCAGAGCATTAGGTGCTTGGATGGAGGGAAATTTGTTGAGTGTGTTAAGGAGGAATTTCTCATTCAGTATGTGGATGGACCGACTAGAGAGGGGGCAAAACTTGACCTCGTCTTGGGAAATAAGGAAGGGCAAGTGACAGAAGTGCTAGTGAGAGATCACTTTGGGACAAGTGACCATAACTCCATTAGTTTTAAGATAGCTATGGAGAATGATAGGTCTGGCCCAAGAGTTAAATTTCTTAATTGGGGCAAGGCCAATTTTAATGGTATCAGACAGGAACTTGCAGAGGTAGATTGGGGGAGACTGTTGGCAGGCAAAGGGACGGCTGGTAAATGGAAGGCTTTTAAAAATGTGTTAACCAGGGTGCAGGGTAAGCACATTCCCTTTAGAGTGAAGGGTAAGGCTGGTAGAAGTAGGAAACCCTGGATGACTCGAGATATTGAGACTCTGGTCAAAAAGAAGGAGGAGGCATATGACGTACATAAGCAACTGGGATCAAGTGGATCCCTTGAAGAGTATAGAGATTGTCGAAATAGAGTTAAGAGGGAAATCAGGAGGGCAAAAAGGGGACATGAAATTGCTTTGGCAAATAATGCAAGGGAGAATCCAAAGAGATTCTACAATTACATAAAGGGGAAAAGAGTAACTAGGGACAGAGTAGGGCCTCTTAAGGATCAACAAGGGCATCTATGTGCAGAGCCACAAGAGTTGGGTGAGATCCTGAATGAATATTTCTCATCGGTATTCACGGTGGAGAAAGGCATGGATGTTAGGAAACTAAGGGAAATAAATAGTGATGTCTTGAGAAGTGTGCATATTACAGAGGAGGAGGTGCTGGAAGTCTTAAAGCGCATCAAGGTAGATAAATCCCCGGGACCTGATGAAATGTATCCCAGGGTGTTGTGGGAGGCGAGGGAGGAAATTGCGGGTTAATCTGTTTCAGAGACCTCTGTGCTGGATATAGTTAACCATTTACTGCTCAATAATCCCTGGGAGCAGGGGACAGGCAGTGTGGCCTCGGGAGCCCCCAATTAAAAAGTTGCTTCAGAAACCTCTGTGCTGTATATAGTTCTGCATTTAGTGCCCATTAATCCCTGGGACCAGGGGACAGGCAGTCTGGTCGGGAGCCTCCAATTAAAAAGCTGTTACAGAGACCTCTGTGCTGTTCACAGTTAACCATTTCCTACTCAATAATCCCTGGGAGCAGGGGACAGGCTGTGTGGCCTCGGCAGCTCACAATTAAAAATCTCTTTCAGGGAACGCTGTGCCTATATAGAGTTAACCATTTACTGCTCAATAACCCCGGGGAGCAGGGGTCAGGCAGTGTGGCCTTGGGAGCCCCCAATTAAAAAGCTGTGTCAGAGACCTCTGTGCTCTATATAGTTAACCATTTACTTCTCAATAATCCATGGGAGCAGGGGACAGGCAGTGTTGCCTCGGGAGCCCCCAATTAAAAAGCTGTTTCAGTGACCTCTGTGCTGTATATAGTTAACCATTTACTACTCAATAATCCCTGGGAGCAGGGGACAAGCAGTGTGGTCGGGAGCTCCCAATTAAAAAGCTGTTTCAGAGACCTCTGTGCTGAGTATAGTTATCCATTTACTTCCTCTCAATTATCCCTGGGAGCAGGGGACTGGCAGTGTGGTCTGGGAGCCCCCAATTGAAAAGCTGTTTCAGAGATCTCTGTGCTGTATATAGTTTCCCATTTACGGCTCAATAATCCCTGGGAGCAGGGGACAGGCAGTGTGGCCTCGGGAGCCCCAATTAAAAAGCTCTTTCAGTGACCTCTGTGCCTGTGTATAGTTAACCATTTACTGCTCAATAATCCCTGGGAGCAGGGTACAGGCAGTGTGGCCTCGGGAGCCCCCAATTAAAAAGCTGTTTCAGAGACCTCTGTGCTGTATATAGTTAACCATTTACTTCTCAATATTCCCTGGGAGCAGGGGACAGGCAGTGTGGTCCGGAGCCCCCAATTAAAAAGCTGTGTCAGAGACCTCTGTGCTGTATATAGTTAACCATTTACTGCTCAATAATCCCTGGGAGCAGGGGTCAGGCAGTGTGGCCTCGGGAGCCCCCAATTAAAAAGCAGTTTCAGAGACCTCTGTGCTGTTTATATGTAGCGCACAATGACTTACGAGAGAGACGATAAGTGATGAAGTCGATTCAGGCTTTACTAAGTGAGACTTGTCCCCAGCAGTTCAGCAACATAATGAAGCGGCGGGGAGAAGCTCGGGTTCTTATACTCCGCCTTCAGGGCGGAGCCAGGAGTCAGCAGCCAACCAGGACCCGTGATCTGTCAGCCAATAGCATCACGGCTTCACAGTCCCACGTGACCCCTAATACATACCACCACACTCTGTGCCTGTATATAGTTAACCATTTACTTCCCAATAATCCCTGGGAGCAGGGGACAGGCAGTGTGGCTTCGGGAGCCCCCAATTAAAAAGCTGTTTTAGAGACCTCTGTGCTGTGTATAGTTAACCATTTACTACTCAATAATCCCTGGGATCAGGGGACAGGCAGTCTGGTCGGGAGCCCACAACTAAAAAGCTGTTTCAGAGACCTCTGCGCTGTACACAGTTAACCATTTAATGCTCAATAATCCCTGGGAGCAGGGGACAGGCAGTGTGGCCTCGGGAGCCCCCAATTAAAAAGTTGCTTCAGAAACCTCTGTGCTGTATATAGTTCTGCATTTAGTGCCCAATAATCCCTGGGACCAGGGGACAGGCAGTCTGGTCGGGAGCCCCCAATTAAAAAGCTGTTTCAGTGACCTCTGTGCTGTACACAGTTAACCATTTACTACTCAATAATCCCTGGGAGCAGGGGACAGGCAGTGTGGCCTCGGGAGCCCCCACTTAAAAAGCTGTTTCAGAGGCCTCTGTGCTCTGGAAAGTTAACCATTTACTTCCTCTCAATTATCTCTAGGAGCAGGGGACTGGCAGTGTGGTCTGGTAGCCCCCAATTAAAAAGCTGTTTCAGAGACCTCAGTGCAGTCTATAATTAACCATTTACTGCTCAATAATCCCTGGGAGCAGGGACAGGCAGTGTGGCCTCGGGAGCCCCCAATTCAAAAGCTGTTTCAGAGACCTCTGTGCTGTATATAGTTAACCATTTACTGCTCAATCAACCATCGGAGCAGGGGTCAGACAGTGTGGCCTCGGGATCCCCCAATTAAAAAGCTGTTTCAGAGACCTCTTTGCTGTATATAGTTAACCATTTACTGTTCAATCTTTCTCGGATCATGGGGTCAGACAGTGTGGCCTCGGGAGCCCCCAATTAAAACGTTGCTTCAGAAACCTCTGTGCTGTACACAGTTAACCATTTCCTACTCAATCATCCCTGGGAGCAGGGGACAGGCAGTGTGGTCCAGGAGCCCACAATTAAAAAGCTGTTTCAGAGACCTCTGTGCTGGATATAGTTAACCATTTACGTCTCAATAACCCTGGGGACAGGCAGTGTGGCTCCGGGAACCCCAAATTAAAAAGCTGTTTCAGAGACCTCTGTGCTGGATATAGTTAACCATTTACTGCTCAATAATCCCTGGGAGCAAGGGACAGGCAGTGTGGCCTTGGGAGCTCCCAATTAAAAAGCTGTTTCAGAGACCTCTGTGCCTGTACAAGGTTAACCATTTACTGCTCAATAATCCCTGGGAGCAGGGGACAGGCAGTGTGGCCTCGGGAGCCCTCAATTGAAAAGCTGTTTCAGAGACCTCTGTGCCTGTACAAGGTTAACTATTTACTGCTCAATAATCCCTGGGAGCAGGGGCCAATCAGTGTCGCCTCGGGAGCCCCGAATTAAAAGTCTGTTTCAGAGACTCTGTGCTGTACATAGTTAACCATTTACTGCTCAATAATCCCTCGGAGCAGGGGACAGGCAATTTGGATCCGGGAGCCCCCAATTATAAAGCTGTTTCAGTGACCTCTGTACTGAATATAGTTAACCATTTACTGCTCAATAATCCCTGGGAGCAGGGGACAGGCAGTGTGGCCTCGGGAGCCCCCAATTAAAATGCTGTTTCAGAGACCTCTGTGCTGAATATAGTTAACAATTTAATGCTCAATAATTCCTGGAAGCAGGGTTCAGGCAGTGTGGCCTCGGGAGCCCCCAATTAAAATGCTGTTTCAGAGACCTCTGTGCTGAATATAGTTCACCATTTACTGCTCAATAATCTCTGGGAGCAGGGGACAGGCAGTGTGGCCTCGGGAGCTCCCAATTAAAAAGCTGTTTCAGAGACCTTCCCAATAACACAACCTCCAGAAACACGTCCACATCACCTCCAATAACTTCCCAATAATACAACATCCAGAAACACATTCTCATCACCTCCACTAACTTCCCAATAACACAACCTCCAGAAACACATCCACATCACTTCCACTAACTTACCAATAACACAATCTCCAGAAACACATACTTAACACCTCCACTAACCTCCCAATAACACAACTTCAAGAAACACATCCACATCACCACCACGAACTTCCCAATAACACAACCTCCAGAAACACATCCTGATCACCTCCACTAACTTCCCAATAACACAACCTCCAGAAACACATCCACATCACCTCCACTTACTTCCCAATAACACAACCTACACAAACCCATCCACATCACCTCCACTAACATCCCAATAACACAACCTCCAGAAACACATCCTCATCACCTCCACTAACTTCCCAATAACACAATCTCCCGAAACACATCCTCATCACCTCCACTAACCTCCCAATAACATAATCCCCAGAAACACATCCTCATAACCTCCATTAACCTCCCACTCACACAACCTCCATTAACACATTCACATCACCTCCACTAACTTCCCAATAACACAACCACCAGAACCACATCCTCATCACCTCTGTGCTGTACATAGTTAACCATTTACTGCTCAATAATCCCTCGGAGCAGGGGACAGGCAATGTGGCTCCGGGAGCCCCCAATTATAAAGCTGTTTCAGTGACCTCTGTGCTGAATATAGTTAACCATTTACTGCGCAATAATCCCTGCGAGCAGGGGACAGGCAGTGTGGCCTCGGGAGCGCCCAATTAAAATGCTGTTTCAGAGACCTCTGTGCTGAATATAGTTAACAATTTACTGCTCAATAATTCCTGGAAGCAGGGTTCAGGCAGTGTGGCCTCGGGAGCCCCCAATTAAAATGCTGTTTCAGAGACCTCTGTGCTGAATATAGTTCAACATTTACTGCTCAATAATCCCTGGGAGCAGGGGACAGGCAGTGTGGCCTCGGGAGCTCCCAATTAAAAAGCTGTTTCAGAGACCTTCCCAATAACACAACCTCCAGAAACACATCCACATCACCTCCAATAACTTCCCAATAATACAACATCGAGAAACACATCCTCATCACCTCCACTAACTTCCCAATAACACAACCTCCAGAAACACATCCTGATCACCTCCATTAACTTCCCAATAACACAACCTCCAGGAACACAACCTCATCACCTCCACTAACCTCCCAATAACACAACCTCCACAAAAACATCCACATCACCTCCACTATCTTCCCAATAACACAACGTCCAGAAACCTATCCTCATCACCTACACTAACCTCCCAATAACACAACCTCCAGAAACATATCCTCATTATCTCCACTAACTTCCCAATAACACAACCTCCAGAAACCCATCCACATCACCTCAACTAACCTCCCAATAACACAACCTCCAGAAACACATCCTCATCACCTCCACTAACTTCCCAATAACACAACCTCCAGAATCACATCCTCATCACCCCCACTATCTCCCCAATAACACAACCTCCAGAAACACATCCTCATCACCTCCACTAACTTCCCTATAACACAGCCTGCAGAAACACATCAGCTCCACTAACATCCCAATAATAGAACCTTCAGATACCCATCCACATCATTTCCACTAACTTCCCAATAACACAACCTCCATAAACACATCCACATCACCTCCACTAACTTCCCAATAAAACAACCTCCAGAAACACATCCTCATCACCTCCAATAACTTTCCAATAACAGCCTCCAGAAACACATCCTCATCACTTCCACTAACTCCTCAAAAACACACCCTCCAGATACACATCCTCATCACCTCCATTAACCACCCAATAACACAACCACCAGAAACAAATCCTCATCACCTCCACTAACTCCTCAAGAACACAACCTCCAGATACACATCCTCATCACCTCCACTAACTTCCCAATAACACAACCTCCAGAATCACATCCTCATCACCTCCACTAACTTCACTATAACACAGCCTGCAGAAACACATCAGCTCCACTAACATCCCAATAATAGAACCTTCAGATACCCATCCACATCTCCTCCACTAACCTCCCAATAACACAATCACCAGAACCACATCCTCATCACCTCCACGAACGTCACAATAACACAACCTCCAGAAATACATCCACATCACCTCCACTAACTTCCCAATAACACAACCTACACAAACCCATCCACATCACCTCCACAACATCCCAATAACACAACCTCCAGAAACACAACCTCATCACCTCCACTAACTTTCCAATAACACAACCTCCAGAAAAACATCCTCATCACCTCCACTAACTTCCCAATAACACTACCTCCAGAAACACATTCAAATCACCTCCACTAACTCCCCAATAACACAACCTCCAGAAACACATCCTCATCAACTCCACTAACGTCCCAATAACACAACCTCCAGAAACACATCCTCATCACCTCTACTAACTTCCCAATAACACAACCACCAGAACCACATCCTCATCACCACCACTAACTTCACAATAACACAACCTCCAGAAACACATCCACATCACCTCCATCAACTCCCCAGTAACAAAACCTCGTGAAATCCATTCTAATTACATCAACCATCTTCCTAATGACCCAAACCCCAGAAACCCATCCTGATCCCCTCCACTAACTTCCCAATAACACCAACTCCAGAAACACATCCACATTTCCTCCACTAACTTCCCAATAACACAACCTGCAGGAACACATCCTCAACAACTCCACTAACTTACCAATAACACCAACTCCAGAAACACATCCTCATCAACTCCACTAACTCCTCAATTACAGAACCACCAGAAATCGAACCACTTCACCTCCACTAGCTTCCCAATAATTCAACCTCCAGAAACACGTCCTCATCACCTCCAATAACTTCCCAATAATTCAACCTCCAGAAACATGTCCTGATCACCTCCAATAACTTCCCAATAAAACAACCTCCAGAAACATATCCTCATCACCTCCAATAGCTTCCCAATAACACAACCTCCTGAAACACATCCTCATCACCTCCACTAACTTCCCAATAACACAACCTACAGAAACACATCCAAATCACGTCCACTAACTTCCCAATAACATAACCTCCAGAAACACATCCTCATCACCTCCACTAACTTCCCAATAACACATCCTCCAGAAGCACATCCACATCACCTCCAATAACTTTCCAATAACACAACCTCCAGATACACATCCACATCACATCCACTAACTTCCCTATAACACAGCCTGCAGAAACACATCAGCTCCACTAACTTCCCAATAATACAACCTTCAATATCCACATCACCTCCACTAACCTCCCAATAAAACAAGATTCAGAAAGGCATCCTCATCACCTCCACTAACTTCCCATTAACAAAACCTCCAGAAACACATTCAATTCACCTCCACGAACTTCCCAATAACACAGCCTCCTGAATGACATCCACTTCACCCCCATGAACATCCCAATAACATAAACTCCATAAACACATCCTCATCTGCACAACTAACTTCCCAATAACACAACCCCCAGAAACACATCCTCATCACCTCTACTAACTTCACAATAACACAACCTCCAGAAACACATCCACATCACCTCCACTAACTTCCCAATAACATAACCTCCAGGAACACATCCACATCACCTCCAATAAACTTCCCAATAATACACCCTCCAGTAACCCATCCACATCACCTCATCTAACATCCCAGTAACACCACCTCCAGAAACACATCCATGTCCCCTCACTAACTTCCCAAAAACACAAACTCCAGAAACACATCCACAGACCCTCCACTAACTCCCCAATAACAAAACCTCGAGAAATCCATTCTCATCACATCCACCATCTTCCTAATGAGCCAAACCCCAGAAACCCATCCTGATCCCCTCCACTAACTTCCCAATAACACCAACTCCAGAAACACATCCACATTTCCTCCACTAACTTCCCAATAACACAACCTGCAGGAACACATCCTCATCAACTCCACTAACTTCCCAATAACACCAACTAAAGAAACACATCCTCATCAACTCCACTAACTCCTCAATTACAGAACAACCAGAAATCTAACCACTTCACCTCCACTAGTATCCCAATAATTCAACCTCCAGAAACACGTCCTCATCACCTCCACTAACTTCCCAATAACACAACCTCCAGAAACACGTCCTCATCACCTCCAATAACTTCCCAATAAGACAACCTCCAGAAACACGTCTTCATCACCTCCAATTACTTCCCAATAAAACACCCACCAGAAACACGTCCTCATCACCTCCAATAACTTCCCAATAACACAACCTCCAGAAACACATCCTCATCACCTCCACTAACTTCCCAATAACACAACCTCCAGAGACACATCCACATCACGTCCACTAACTTCCCAATAACATAACCTCCAGAAACACGTCCTCATCACCTCCACGAACTTCCCAATAACACAACTTCCAGAAAACCATCCACATCACCTCCACTAACTTCCCAATAAAACAACCTCCAGAAACACGTCCTCATCACCTCCACTAACTTCCCAATAACACAACCTCCAGAAACACATCCACATCACGTCCACTAACTTCCCAATAACATAACCTCCAGAAACACATCCTCATCACCTCCACTAACTTCCCAATAACACAACCTCCAGAAACACATCCTCATCACCTCCACTAACTTCCCTATAACACAACCTCCAGAAACACATCCTCATCACCTCCACTAACTTCCCAATAACACAACCTCCAGAAACACATCCTCACGACCTCCAATAACTTTGCAATAACACAACCTCCAGAACCACATCCTCATCACCTCCACTAACTTTCCAATAACACAGCCTCCAGAAACACATCCTCATCACCTCCACTAACTCCTCAAGAACATACCCTCCAGATACACATCCTCATCACCTCCACTAACTTCCCAACATCACAACCTCCAGAATCACATCCTCATCACCTCCACTAACTTCCCAATAACACAACCTCCAGAAACACATCCTCATCACCTCCACTAACTTCCCTATAACACAACCTCCAGAAACACATCCTCATCACCTCCACTAACTTCCCAATAACACAACCTCCAGAAACACATGCTCACGACCTCCAATAACTTTGCAATAACACAACCTCCAGAACCACATCCTCATCACCTCCACTAACTTTCCAATAACACAGCCTCCAGAAACACATCCTCATCACCTCCACTAACTCCTCAAGAACATACCCTCCAGATACACATCCTCATCACCTCCACTAACTTCCCAACATCACAACCTCCAGAATCACATCCTCATCACCTCCACTAACCTCCCAATAACACAACCACCAGAAACAGATCCTCATCACCTCCACTGACTTCCCAATAACACAACCACCAGAAACACATCCACATCACGTCCACTAACTTCCCAATAACACCAACTCCAGAAACACATCCACATCACCTCCACTAACTTCCCAATAACACAGCCTCCAGAAACACATCCTCATCACCTCCACTAACTTCCCAATAACACAACTTCCAGAAACACATCTTCATCAACCCAAGTAACTTCCTAATAACACAACCTCCAGAAACACATCCTCATCACCTCCACTAACGTCCCAATAACACAACCTCCAGAAACACATCCTCATCACCGCCACTAACTTCCCAATAACACAACCACCAGAAACACATCCTCATCACCACCACTAACTTCACAATAACACAACCTCCAGAAACACATCCACATCACCTCCATTAAATCCCCAATAACAAAACCTCGAGAAATCCATTCTCATTACATCTGCCATCTTCCTAATGACCCAAACCCCAGAAACCCATCCTGATCCCCTCCACTAACTTCCCAATAACACCAACTCCAGAAACCCATCCACATTTCCTCCACTAACTTCCCAATAACACAACCTGCAGGAACACATCCTCATCAACTCCACGAACCTCCCAATAACACCAACTCCAGAAACACATCCTCATCAACTCCGCTGACTCCTCAATTACAGAACCACCAGAAATCGAACCACCACCTCCACTAGCTTCCCAATAATTCAACCTCCAGAAACACGTCATCATCACCTCCACTAACTTCCCAATAACACAACCTCCAGAAACACGTCCTCATCACCTCCACTAACTTCCCAATAACGCAACCTCCAGAAACACGTCCTCATCACCTCCACTAACTTCCCAATAACACAACCTCCAGAAACACGTCCTCATCACCTCCAATA
The DNA here is from genome assembly GCF_047496885.1 of Scyliorhinus torazame. NCBI lineage: Eukaryota > Metazoa > Chordata > Chondrichthyes > Carcharhiniformes > Scyliorhinidae > Scyliorhinus > Scyliorhinus torazame. Next base: position 19,647,664 of record NC_092711.1, read on the forward strand.
ACTTCCCAATAACACAACCTCCAGAAACACATCCTCATCACCTCCACTAACTTCCCAATAACACAACCTCCAGAAACCCACCCTCATCACCTCCAATAACTTCCCAATTAAAGAACCTCCAGAAACACGTCCTCTTCACCTCCAATAACTTCCCAATAACACAACCTCCAGAAACACATCCTCATCACCTCCACTAACTTCCCAATAACACAACCTCCAGAAACACGTCCTCATCACCTCCACTAACTTCCCAATAACACAACCTCCAGAAACACGTCCTCTTCACCTCCATTAACTTCCCAATAACACAACCTCCAGAAACACATCCACATCACCTCCACTAACTTCCCAATAACACAACCTCCAGAAACACATCCTCATCACCTCCATTAACTTCCCAATAACACAACCTACAGAAATACATCCAAATCACGTCCACTAACTTCCCAATAACATAACCTCCAGAAACACATCCTCATCACCTCCACTAACCTCCCAATAACACAACCTCCAGAAACACATCAGCTCCACTAACTTCCCAATAATACAACCTTCAGATATCCATCCACATCACCTCCACTAACCTCCCATTAACAAAACCTCCAGAAACACAGCCACATCACCTCCACGAATTTCCCAATAACACAACCTCCTGAATGACATCCACTTCACCCCCATAAACATCCCAATAACACAAAATCCATAAACACATCCTCATCTGCACAACTAACTTGCCAATAACACAACCTCCAGAAACACATCCTCATCACCACCACTAACTTCCCTATAACACAGCCTGAAGAAACACATCCTCATCACCTCCACTAACTTCCCAATAACACAGCCTGCAGAAACACATCCTCATCACCTCTACTAATTTCCCAATAACACAATCTCCAGAAACACATCCTCATCACCTCCACTAACTCCCCTATAACGCAGCCTGCAGAAACACATCCTCATCACCTCTACTAACTTCCCAATAACACAATCTCCAGAAACACATCCTCATCACCTCCACTAACTTCCCAACAACACAACCTCCAGAAACACATCCTCATCACCACCACTAACTTCCCAATAACACAACCTCCAGAAACACATCCTCATCACCTCCACTAACTTCCCAATAACACAACCTCCAGAAACTCATCACATCACCTCCACTAACTTCCCAATAACACAACCTCCAGAAACACATCCTCATCACCCCCACTAACTTCCCAATAACATAACCTCCAGAAACACGTCCTCATCACCTCCACTAACTTCCCAAGAACACAACCTCCAGAAACACGTCCTCATCACCTCATCTAACATCCCAGTAACACCACCTCCAGAAACACCTCCACATCCCCTCACTAACTTCCCAATAACACGAACTCCAGAAACACATCCACAGCCCCTCCACTAACTCCCCAATAACGCACCCTCCAGAAACACATCCACAGCCCTTCCACTAACTCCCCAATAACGCACCCTCCAGAAACACATCCACAGCCCCTCCACTAACTTCCCAATAACACAACCACCAGAAACACATCCTCATCACCTCCAGTAACTTCCCAATAACACAACCACCAGAAACACATCCTCATCACCTCCACTCACTTCCCAATAACACAACCTCCAGAAACACATCCTCATCACCTCCACTAACTTCCCAATAACACAACCACCAGAAACACATCCTCATCACCTCCAGTAACTTCCCAATTGCAGAACTGGACACTGAATGAAAATTAACTGTTTTCACTTTCGTTGGAAATGGTAGAAGTTATTGTGTGAGACTGTGGAGAATTTCAATCACAGAATGAGCACATTGATATTGAGATGCTGCCAGATTGGGAACCAATGTAGATCAGTGAGCAGAGGGACGGTACGTAACTGGCATTGTGTGTGGGTTAGGATATGGACAGCAGAGTTGGGGGTGGTCTGGCTTCATGAAGATTTATAACAGCAATTGAGTGACTCGAATTTAATCGCAATAGTCGAGTCTGGATTTGACACAGACACAGATGATGGATTGTTCTGCGATGAGGCGATGGCAAGTGGGCAGGATTGGGAATAGAAAGAACATCTGGATATAAATAATTTCAGTGTCAAAGGGAGCGCGGAGATTGTGACCCCAGTCTCCGATTTCAGCCAGAGAGCGGTGTGTGGATACTGGATAGGGACTGAGATTCGTGACTGGAACTGAATAACATGCATTCAATCTTACCAAGATGGAAATGTCCAGAGCAATAATACACTTAAAGTAGTTTATACAATAAATAACTGGATAGTGAGACTTACCAGGGACACCGACAACAGCCAGGAGCGGATAGTAACCCGCCTGAATTATATAGAGGACATCTAGGATCCAATATGCTGAAAGGAAAGGATCTCGAGCAATCCAATAAAGACCCTGGGATAAACTCCTGTCCATTGCTGTTAAGTCCCTGTGGTTAGATCCCAGATTCTGATCCATTGCTGTAACGTTCCTGTGGTTAGATCCCAGATTCTGATCCATTGCTGTAACGTTCCTGTGGTTAGATCCCAGATTCTGATCCATTGCTGTAACGTTCCTGTGGGTAGTTCCCAGATTCTGATCCATTGCTGTAACGTTCCTGTGGGTAGTTCCCAGATTCTGATCCATTGCTGTAACGTTCCTGTGGGTAGTTCCCAGACTCTGATCCATTGCTGTAACGTTCCTGTGGGTAGCTCCCAGATTTTCTCCCTCCTCTCGGTCACTCTGGAGCCGCTGATCTCAGGCAGTGTTGGAATTGACGCTCCCGCTGACAGTTTGGGATAACACAGTGAAAGGAATCGCTTATTAATAGCAGCGACAAACCCTCCAGTGACGCGGTTAAATCCATAGAGACTGACATTAATCACAGTCACTAAACAAACAGGCTCAGTTAACCCCTTTCAATCCAATACTTTTACTATCACAATGAAATAGAAGATTAGCCGGGTCTGGATCGGTTGTGTGACAGTGACTGAGGGATGGAGTGTGGAAATAGTGGACACACTGACCCTGATACTCAATCCTCATTGATATCTGAGTGGTTCCAGGGGACTGGGGCATTTTCACTGCCCCATCCTGTTTATAAAAGGAGAGAGAGGGATAAACCCTGGAGGGACAGAGCAGTCACTATAATGTTCGTCACCAGGACATTTCTAGGGGTCAGACTGGGCAACAGGAATATTGCTCCTTCGCGAGGAAATGGTGTTATGTGACCAGAAACGCGGCGATATTCGTGGGAAATCACATCGCATGTTGTTATTGCAGTTATATTTCAAAATAACTGGAGGGTTAATGAGGGAACTGATATGAATTTATGTATTGGGACATATTGTGATCAAATGCCATTTATTAGAGATGTTATCGAGTCCCAAAGCTGTGGATTAAAGGGTCTGTGACAGTGAGAATGTGATATTGGCTAAGAAACAGAAAGCAGAGAGAAGCGGTGAATGATAGTTATTCAGACACGAGGGGAGGAGACACTGATGTTCACTCGGGGTCCACATGAGGACAATTGCTCTTCAAGACACAATTCACTGCGATAGGCTTCAATGGAAAGAATTTCAACATTCACAAATGACAGAGACTCAGCAATGACACAGTGAGCAGGGTAGCAGCAATCTTCAGCAGCATGTTCCCAGATCTGTGAAAGGGAGGGTCACGGGGAAAGTAAATTTAAATCACTGTCGTGTGGGTGATGGGTTAGGGAGGAGGGCAGAGGACAGGAAATATAAACTAAACGGGACAAGTTTAAAAAGTGTACAGGAAGGGAGCGGGGACATGTCCACACTTTGCACTGGAAAGTCATGGGGATAAGATTGGAAAAACCTCAGAAGATATTTAACTTGATCAATAGAGGCGGAGACTCCTAAAAGAAGGATGTTAGGATCATAGAATCATCGAGGTCCAGAGCACAGAAAGGCCATTCGGCCCATCTGGACTGGGCAGGTCAAAAACAACCACCTGAGTATTTGAATCCCACTTTCTAACACTTTGCCAATAGCCTATAGAGTTATAACCAGGTTTATAGAGAGGACCATAGCGGAGGAATTGCTTCTTGTTCTGCCGCTAAATATACAAAAGGATGTGAGGATCTTGGAGACAAAACAAAGGGTATTTAATGGAGTGTTGTCAGGAATGGAGGATTTCAGTTAAATATGGGGATTAGTGAACTGGAATTGTAATCTGTAGATCAGTTTAAGGTAAAGAGCAATTTCACAGAGGACTCCAAATTAGGAAGGAGTTTAGAGAGAGTGAGCAGAAAGGGTTCCACTGGAGTGTGTGTGGGCTGGGGAGAGTGGCCTGGAGAGTGTGTGTGGGCTGGCCGGGAGTGGCCTGGAGTGTGTGTGTGGGCTGGCCGGGAGTGCCCTGGAGTGTGTGTGTGGGCTGGCCGGGAGTGGCCTGGAGTGTGTGTGTGGGCTGGCTGAGAGTGTCCTGGAGTGTGTGTGTGGGCTGGCCTGGAGTGGCCTGGAGTGTGTGTGTGGGCTGGCCGGGAGTGTCCTGGAGTGTGTGTGTGGGCTGGCCGGGAGTGGCCTGGAGTGTGTGTGTGGGCTGGCCGGGAGTGGCCTGGAGTGTGTGTGTGGGCTGGCCGGGATTGGCCTGGAGTGTGTGTCTGGGCTGGCCGGGAGTGGCCTGGAGTGTGTGTGTGGGCTGGCCGGGAGTGGCCTGGAGTGTGTCCGGGCTGCACGGGAGTGGCCTGGAGTGTGTGTGTGAGCTGGCCGGGAGTGGCCTGGAGTGTGTGTGGGCTGGCCGGGAGTGGCCTGGAGTCTGTGTGTGGGCTGGCCGGGAGTGGCCTGGAGTGTGTGTGGGCTGGCCGGGAGTGTCCTGGAGTCTGTGTGTGGGCTGGCCGGGAGTGGCCTGGAGTGTGTCCGGGCTGCACGGGAGTGGCCTGGAGTGTGTGTGTGGGCTGGCCGGGAGTGGCCTGGAGTGTGTGTGTGGGCTGGCCGGGAGTTGCCTGGAGTCTGTGTGTGGGCTGGCCGGGAGTGTCCTGGAGTGTGTCCGGGCTGCACGGGAGTGGCCTGGAGTGTGTGTGTGGGCTGGCCGGGAGTGGCCCTGGAGTGTGTGTGTGGGCCGGCCGGGAGTGGCCTGGAGTCTGTGTGTGGGCTGGCCGGGAGTGACCTGGAGTGTGTGTGTGGTCTGGCCGGGAGTGGCCTGGAGTGTGTGTGTGGGCTGGCCGGGAGTGCCCTGGAGTGTGTGTGTGGGCTGGCCGGGAGTGACCTGGAGTCTGTGTGTGGGCTGGCCGGGAGTGACCTGGAGTGTGTGTGTGGGCTGGCCGGGAGTGGCCTGGAGTGTGTGTGTGGGCTGGCCGGGTCTGGCCTGGAGTGTGTGTGGGCTGGCCGGGAGTGACCTGGAGTGTGTGTGTAGGCTGGCCGGGAGTGACCTGGAGTGTGGGTGTGGGCTGGCCGGGAGTGGCCTGGAGTGTGTGTTGGCTGGCCGGGAGTGACCTGGAGTGTGTGTGTGGGCTGGCCGGGAGTGGCCTCGAGTGTGTGTGTGAGCTGGCCGGGAGTGGCCTGGAGTGTGTGTGTGGGCTGGCCGGGAGTGGCCTGGAGTGTGTGTGTGGGCTGGCCGGGAGTGGCCTGGAGTGTGTGTGTGGGCTGGCAGGGAGTGGCCTGGAGTGTGTGTGTGGGCTGGCCGGGAGTGGCCTGGAGTGTGTGTGTGGGCTTGCCGGGAGTGGCCTGGAGTGTGTGTGTGGGCTGGCCGGGAGTGGCCGGGAGTGTGTGTGTGGGCTGGCTGGGAGTGGCCTGGAGTGTGTGTGTGGGCTGGCCGGGAGTGGCCTGGAGTGTGTGTGTGGGCTGGCCGGGAGTGGTCTGGAGTATGTGTGTGGGCTGGCCGGGAGTGGCCTGGAGTGTGTGTGTGGTCTGGCCGGGAGTGTCCTGGTGTGTGTGTGTGGTCTGGCCGGGAGTGGCCTGGAGTGTGTGTGGGCTGGCCGGGAGTGGCCTGGAGTGTGTGTGTGGGCTGGCCGGGAGTGGCCTGGAGTGTGTGTGTGGGCTGGCAGGGAGTGGCCTGGAGTGTGTGTGTGGGCTGGCCGGGAGTGGCCTGGAGTGTGTCTGGGCTGCCCGGGAGTTGCCTGGAGTGTGTGTGTGGGCTGCCCGGGAGTGGCCTGGCCTGGAGTGAGTGTGTGGGCTGGCCGGGAGTGACCTGGAGTGTGTGTGTGGGCTGGCCGGGAGTGGCCTGGAGTGTGTGTGTGGGCTGGCCGGGAGTGGCCTGGAGTGTGTGTGTGGGCTGGCCGGGAGTGGCCTTGAGTGTGTGTGTGGGCTGGCCGGGAGTGGCCTGGAGTGTGTGTGTGGTCTGGCCGGGAGTGGCCTGGCCTGACAATCTGCCTCCCTCACTCACACCCGCTCGCTCTCCACTCTCTGCTTCCCTTTCTCTCAGACAATCTGCCTCCCTCACCCACACCCGCTCGCTCTCCACTCTCTGCTTCCCTTTCTCTCAGACAATCTGCCTCCCTCATCCACACCCGCTCGGTCGCCACTCTCTGCTTCCCTTTCTCTCAGACAATCTGCCTCCCTCACCCACACCCGCTCGCTCTCCACTCTCTGCTTCCCTTTCTCTCAGGCAATCTGCCTCCCTCACCCACACCCGCTCTGTCACCGCTCTCTGCTTCCCTTTCTCTCACCATATCTGCCTGCCTCTCCCACACCCGCTCGCTCTCCACTCTCTGCTTCCCTTTCTCAGACAATCTGTCTCCCTCACCCACACCCGCTCGGACTCCACTCTCTGCTTCCCTTTCTCTCAGACAATCTGCCTCCCTCACCCACACCCGCTCGCTCTCCACTCTCTGCTTCCCTTTCTCTCAGGCAATCTGCCTCCCTCACCCACACCCGCTCGCTCTCCACTCTCTGCTTCCCTTTCTCTCAGGCAATCTGCCTCCCTCACCCACATCCGCTCGGTAACCACTCTCTGATTCCCTTTCTCTCAGACAATCTGCCTCCCTCACATACACCCGCTCGGTCTCCACTCTCTGCTTCCCTTTCTCTCAGACAATCTGCCTCCCTCACCCACACCCGCTTGCTCTCCACTCTCTGCTTCCATTTCTCTCAACCAATCTGCCTGCCTCACCCACACCCGCTCGGTCTCCACTCCCTGCTTCCCTTTCCCTCAGACAATCTGCCTCCCTCACCCACACCCGCTCGCTCTCCACTCTCTGCTTCCCTTTCTCTCACCCAATCTGCCTCCCACACCCACACCCGCTCACTCTCCACTCTCTGCTTCCCTTTCTCTCATACTATCTGCCTCCCTCACCCAGGCACGCTCGCTCTCCTCTCTCTGCTTCCCTTTCTCAGACAATCTGCCTTCCTCTCGCTCACCGGCTCGCTCTCCACCCTCTGCTCCCATTCTCTCAACCATTCTGCCTCCCTCACCCACCCCCGCTCACTCTCCACTCTCTGCTTCCCTTTCTTTCACCCAATCTGCCTCCCTCACCCACACCCGCTTGCTCTCCACTCTCTGCTTCCATTTCTCTCAACCAATCTGCCTGCCTCACCCACACCCGCTCGGTCTCCACTCCCTGCTTCCCTTTCCCTCAGACAATCTGCCTCCCTCACCCACACCCGCTCGCTCTCCACTCTCTGCTTCCCTTTCTCTCACCCAATCTGCCTCCCTCACCCACACCCGCTCACTCTCCACTCTCTGCTTCCCTTTCTCTCATACAATCTGCCTCCCTCACCCACACCCGCTCGGTCTCCACTCCCTGCTTCCCTTTCCCTCAGACAATCTGCCTCCCTCACCCACACCCGCTCGGTCTCCACTCTCTGCTTCCCTTTCTCTCACCCAATCTGCCTCCCTCACCCACACCCGCTCACTCTCCACTCTCTGCTTCCCTTTCTCTCATACTATCTGCCCCCCTCACCAAGACACGCTCGCTCTCCTCTCTCTGCTTCCCTTTCTCAGACAATCTGCCTCCCTCACTCGCTCACCGGCTCGCTCTCCACCCTCTGCTCCCATCCTCTCACCCATTCTGCCTCCCTCACCCACCCCCGCTCGCTCTCCACTCTCTGCTTCCCTTTCTCTCACCCAATCTGCCTCCCTCACCCACACCCGCTCGCTCCCCACTCTCTGTTTCCCTTTCTCTCAAACAATCTGCCTCCCTCACCCACACCCGCTCGGACTCCACTCTCTGCTTCCCTTTCTCTCACACAATCTGCCTGCCTCACCCACACCCGCTCGGTCTCCACTCTCTGCTTCGTTTTCCCTCAGACAATCTGCCTCCCTCACCTGCTCACCCGCTCGCTCTCCACTCACTGCTTCTCTTTCTCTCAGACAATCTGCCTCCCTCACCCACACCCGCTCGGTCTCCATTCTCTGCTTCCCTTTCTCTCAGACATTCTGCATCCCTCACCCACACCCGCTCGGTCTCCACTCTCTGCTTCCCTTTCTCTCAGACAATCTGCCTCCCTCACCCACACCCGCTCGCTCTCCACTCTCTGCTTCCCTTTCTCTCAGACAATCTGCCTCCCTCACCCACACCCGCTCGCTCTCCACTCTCTTCTTTCCTTTCTCTCAGACAATCTGCCTCCCTCAACCACACCCGCTCGGACTCCACTTTCTGCTTCCCTTTCTCTCAGACAATCTGCCTCCCTCACCCACTCCCGCTCGGTCTCCACTCTCTGCTTCCCTTTCTCTCAGACAATCTGCCTCCCTCACCCACACCCGCTCGCTCTCCACTCTCTGCTTCCCTTTCTCTCAGACAACCTGCCTCCCTCACCCACACCCGCTCGCTCTCCACTCTCTTCTTCCCTTTCTCTCAGACAATCTGCCTCCCTTACCCACACCCGCTCTATCTCCACTATCTGCATCCCTTTCTCTCAGACAATCTGCCTCCCTCACACACACCCGCTCGGTCTCCACTCTCTGCTTCCCTTTCTCTCAGACAATCTGCCTCCCTCGACCAGACCCGCTCGCCCTCCACTCTCTGCTTCCCTTTCTATCACCCAATCTGCCTCCCTCACTCACACCCCCCGCTCCCCACTCTCTGCTTCCCTTTCTCTCAGACAATCTGCCTCCCTCACCCACACCCGCTCGCTCTCCACTCTTTGCTTCCCTTTCTCTCAGACAATCTGCCTCCCTCACCTACACCCGCTCGCTCTCCACTCTCTGCATCCCTTTCTCTCAGACAATCTGCCTCCCTCACCCACACCAGCTCGGTCCCAACTCTCTGCTTCCCTTTCTCGCAGACAATCTGCCTCCCTCACCCACACCCGCTCGCTCTCCACTCTCTGTTTCCCTTTCCCTCACCCAATCTGCCTCCCTCACCCACACCCGCTCGCTCCCCACTCTCTGCTTCCCTTTCTCTCACCCAATCTGCCTCCCTCACCCACACCCGCTAGCTACCCACTCTCTGTTTCCCTTTCTCTCAGACAATCTGCCTCCCTCACACACACCCGCTCGCTCCCCACTCTTTGCTTCCCTTTCTCTCAAACAATCTGCCTCCCTCAACCACACCCGCTCGCTCTCCACTTTCTGCTTCCTTTCCTCTCAGACAATCTGCCTTCCTCACTCACACCCGCTCGCTCTCCACTCTCTGCTTCCCTTTCCCTAAGAGAATCTGCCTCCCCCACCCACACCCGCTCGCTCTCCACTCTCTGTTTCCCTTTTTCTCAGACAATCTGTGTCCCTCACACACTCCCGTTCGGTCTCCACTCTCTGCTTCCCTTTCCTCAGACAGTCTGCCTCCCTCGCCCACAGCCGCTCGCTCTCCACTCTCTGCTTCCCTTTCTCTCAGACAATCTGCCTCCCTCACCCACACCCGCTCGCTCTCCACTCTCTTCTTCCTTTCTCTCAGACAATCTGCCTCCCTTACCCACACCCGCTCTATCTCCACTCTCTGCATCCCTTTCTCTCAGACAATCTGCCTCCCTCACCCACACCCGCTCGCTCTCAACTCTCTGCTTCCCTTTCTCTCAGGCAATCTGCCTCCCTCACCCACACCCGCTCGCTCTCCACTCTCTGCTTCCCTTTCTCTCAGGCAATCTGCCTCCCTCACCCACACCCGCTCGGTCTCCACTCTCTGCTTCCCTTTCTCTCAGACAATCTGCCTCCCTCGCCCACATCCGCTCGGTCACCACTCTCTGCGTCCCTTTCTCTCAGACAATCTGCCTCCCTCACCCACACCCGCTCGTTCTCCACTCTCTGCTTCCCTTTCTCTCACCCAATCTGCCTCCCTCACCCACACCCGCCCGCTCCCCACTCTCTGCTTCCCTTTCTCAGACATTCTGCCTCCCTCACACACACACCCTCGCTCTCCACTCTCTGCTTCCCTTTCTCTCAGACAATCTGTGTCCCTCACACACACCCGCTCGCTCTCCACTCTCTGCTTCCCTTTCTCTCACCCAATCTGCCTCCCTCACGCACACCCGCTCGCTCTCCACTCTCTGCTTCACTTTCTCTCAGACAATCTGCCTCCCTCACCCGCTCACCCGCTCGCTCTCCACTCACTGCTTCTCTTTCTCTCACCCAATCTGCCTCCCTCACCTACACCCGCTCGCTCTCCACTCTCTGCATCCCTTTCTCTCAGACAATCTGCCTCCCTCACACACACCCGCTCGGTCTCCACTCTCTGCTTCCCTTTCTCTCAGACAATCTGCCTCCCTCGACCAGACCCGCTCGCCCTCCACTCTCTGCTTCCCTTTCTATCACCCAATCTGCCTCCCTCACTCACCCCCCCCGCTCCCCACTCTCTGCTTCCCTTTCTCTCAGACAATCTGCCTCCCTCACCCACACCCGCTCGCTCTCCACTCTTTGCTTCCCTTTCTCTCAGACAATCTGCCTCCCTCACCTACACCCGCTCGCTCTCCACTCTCTGCATCCCTTTCTCTCAGACAATCTGCCTCCCTCACCCACACCAGCTCGGTCCCAACTCTCTGCTTCCCTTTCTCGCAGACAATCTGCCTCCCTCACCCACACCCGCTCGCTCTCCACTCTCTGTTTCCCTTTCCCTCACCCAATCTGCCTCCCTCACCCACACCCGCTCGCTCCCCACTCTCTGCTTCCCTTTCTCTCACCCAATCTGCCTCCCTCACCCACACCCGCTAGCTCCCCACTCTCTGTTTCCCTTTCTCTCAGACAATCTGCCTCCCTCACACACACCCGCTCGCTCCCCACTCTTTGCTTCCCTTTCTCTCAAACAATCTGCCTCCCTCAACCACACCCGCTCGCTCTCCACTTTCTGCTTCCTTTCCTCTCAGACAATCTGCCTTCCTCACTCACACCCGCTCGCTCTCCACTCTCTGCTTCCCTTTCCCTAAGAGAATCTGCCTCCCCCACCCACACCCGCTCGCTCTCCACTCTCTGTTTCCCTTTTTCTCAGACAATCTGTGTCCCTCACACACTCCCGTTCGGTCTCCACTCTCTGCTTCCCTTTCCTCAGACAGTCTGCCTCCCTCGCCCACAGCCGCTCGCTCTCCACTCTCTGCTTCCCTTTCTCTCAGACAATCTGCCTCCCTCACCCACACCCGCTCGCTCTCCACTCTCTTCTTCCTTTCTCTCAGACAATCTGCCTCCCTTACCCACACCCGCTCTATCTCCACTCTCTGCATCCCTTTCTCTCAGACAATCTGCCTCCCTCACCCACACCCGCTCGCTCTCAACTCTCTGCTTCCCTTTCTCTCAGGCAATCTGCCTCCCTCACCCACACCCGCTCGCTCTCCACTCTCTGCTTCCCTTTCTCTCAGGCAATCTGCCTCCCTCACCCACACCCGCTCGGTCTCCACTCTCTGCTTCCCTTTCTCTCAGACAATCTGCCTCCCTCGCCCACATCCGCTCGGTCACCACTCTCTGCTTCCCTTTCTCTCAGACAATCTGCCTCCCTCACCCACACCCGCTCGTTCTCCACTCTCTGCTTCCCTTTCTCTCACCCAATCTGCCTCCCTCACCCACACCCGCCCGCTCCCCACTCTCTGCTTCCCTTTCTCAGACATTGTGCCTCCCTCACACACACACCCTCGCTCTCCACTCTCTGCTTCCCTTTCTCTCAGACAATCTGTGTCCCTCACACACACCCGCTCGCTCTCCACTCTCTGCTTCCCTTTCTCTCACCCAATCTGCCTCCCTCACGCACACCCGCTCGCTCTCCACTCTCTGCTTCACTTTCTCTCAGACAATCTGCCTCCCTCACCCGCTCACCCGCTCGCTCTCCACTCACTGCTTCTCTTTCTCTCACCCAATCTGCCTCCCTCACCTACACCCGCTCGCTCTCCACTCTCTGCTTCCCTTTCTCTCAGACAATCTGCCTCCCTCACCCACACCCGCTCGCTCTCCACTCTCTGCTTCCCTTTCTCTCAGACAATCTGCCTCCCTCACCCACACCCGCTCGCTCTCCACTCTCTGCTTCCCTTTCTCTCAGACAATCTGCCTCCCTCACCCACACCCGCTCGCTCTCCACTCTCTGCTTCCCTTTCTCTCAGGCAATCTGCCTCCCTCACTCACACCCGCTCGGTCTCCACTCTCTGCTTCCCTTTCTCTCAGACAATCTGCCTCCCTCGCCCATATTCGCTCGGTCACCACTCTCTGCGTCCCTTTCTCTCAAACAATCTGCCTCCCTCACACACACCCGCTCGCTCTCCACTCTCTGCTTCCCTTTCTCTCACCCAATCTGCCTCCCTCTCGCACACCCGCTCGCTCTCCACTCACTGCTTCTCTTTCTCTCTCCCAATCTGCCTCTCTCACCCACACCCGCTCGCTCTCCACTCTCTGCTTCCATTTCTCTCAGACAATCTGCCTACCTCACCCACACACGCTCGGTCTCCACTCTCTGCTTCCCTTTCTCTCAGACAATCTGCACCCCTCACCCACACCCGCTCGGTCTCCACTCTCTGCTTCTCTTTCTCTCAGACAATCTGCCTTCCTCACCCACACCCGCTCGCTCTCCACTCTCTGCTTCCCTTTCTCTCAGACAATCTGCCTCCCTCACCCACACCCGCTCGCTCTCCACTCTCTTCTTCCCTTTCACTCTGACAATCTGCCTCCCTCACCCACACCCGCTCGCTCTCCACTCTCTGCTTCCCTTTCTCTCAGACAATCTGCCTCCCTCACCCACACCCGCTCGCTCTCCACTCTCTTCTTCCCTTTCTCTCAGACAATCTGCTCCCTTACCCACACCCGCTCTATCTCCACTCTCTGCATCCCTTTCTCTCAGACAATCTGCCTCCCTCACCCACACCCGCTCGGACTCCACTCTCTGCTTCCCTTTCTCTCAGTCGATCTGCCTCCCTCACCCACACCCGCTCTATCTCCACTCTCTGCATCCCTTTCTCTCAGACAATCTGCCTCCCTCTCCCACTCCCGTTCGGTCTCCACTCTCTGCTTCCCTTTCCTCAGACAGTCTGCCTCCCACGCCCACACCCGCTCGCTCTCCACTCTCTTCTTCCCTTTCTCTCAGACAATCGGCCTCCCGTACCCACACCCGCTCTATCTCCACTCTCTGCATCCCTTTCTCTCAGACAATCTGCCTCCCTCACCCACACCCGCTCGCTCTCAACTCTCTGCTTCCCTTTCTCTCAGGCAATCTGCCTCCCTCACCCACACCCGCTCGCTCTCCACTCTCTGCTTCCCTTTCTCTCAGGCAATCTGCCTCCCTCACCCACACACGCTCGGTCTCCACTCTCTGCTTCCCTTTCTCTCAGACAATCTGCCTCCCTCGCCCACATCCGCTCGGTCACCACTCTCTGCGTCCCTTTCTCTCAAACAATCTGCCTCCCTCACACACACCCGCTCGCTCTCCACTCTCTGCTTCCCTTTCTCTCAGACAACCTGCCTCCCTCACCCACACCCGCTCGCTCTCCACTCTCTGTTTCCCTTTCCCTCACCAAATCTGCCTCCCTCACCCACAACCGCTCGCTCTCCACTCTCTGCTTCCCTTTCTCTCACCCAATCTGCCTCCCTCACATACACCCGCTCGGTCTGCACTCTCTGCTTCCCTTTCTCTCAGACAATCTGCCTCCCTCACCCACACCCGCTCGCTCCCCACTCTCTGCTTCCCTTTCTCTCACCCAATCTGCCTCCCTCGCCCACACCCGCTCGCTCCCCACTCTCTGCTTCCCTTTCTCTCAAACAATCTGCCTCCCTCACCCACACCCGCTCGGACTCCACTCTCTGCTTCACTTTCTCTCACAAAATCTGCCTGCCTCACTCACACCCGCTCGGTCTCCACTCTCTGCTTCCCTTTCTCTCAGACAATCTGCCTCCCTCACTCACACCCGCTCGCTCTCCACTCACTGCTTCTCTTTCTCTCACCCAATCTGCCTCTCTCACCCACACCCGCTCGCTCTCCACTCTCTGCTTCCCTTTCTCTCAGACAATCTGCCTCCCTCACCCACACCCGCTCGGTCTCCATTCTCTGCTTCCCTTTCTCTCATACAATCTGCCTACCTCCCCCACATTCGCTCGCTCTCCACTCTCTGCTTCCCTTTCTCTGAGAAAATCTGCCTCCCTCACCCACACCCGCTATCTCTCCACTTTCTGCTTCCCTTTCTCTCACCCATTCTGCCTCCCTCACCCACACACGCTCGGTCTCCACTCTCTGCTTCCCTTTCTCTCAGACAATCTGCCTCCCTCACCCACACCCGCTCGCTCTCCACTCTCTGTTTCCCTTTCCCTCACCCAATCTGCCTCCCTCACCCACAACCGCTCGCTCTCCACTTTCTGCTTCCCTTTCTCTCACCCAATCTGCCTCCCTCACTTACACCCGCTCGGTCTGCACTCTCTGCTTCCCTTTCTCTCAGACAATCTGCCTCCCTCACCCACACCCGCTCGCTCCCCACTCTCTGCTTCCCTTTCTCTCAAACAATCTGCATCCCTCACCCACACCCGCTCGCTCTCCACTCTCTGCTTCCCTTTCTCTCACCCAATCTGCCTCCCTCACCCACACCCGCTCGCTCCCCACACTCTGCTTCCCTTTCTCTCAAACAATCTGCATCCCTCACCCACACCCGCTCGGACTCCACTCTCTGCTTCACTTTCTCTCACAAAATTTGCCTGCCTCACTCACACCCGCTCGGTCTCCACTCTCTGCTTCCCTTTCTCTCAGACAATCTGCCTCTCTCACCCACACCCGCTCGCTCTCCACTCTCTGCTTCCCTGTCTCTCAGACAATCTGCCTACCTCCCCCACATTCGCTCGCTCTCCACTCTCTGCTTCCCTTTCTCTCAGACAATCTGCCTCCCTCACCCACACCCGCTATCTCTCCACTTTCTGCTTCCCTTTCTCTCACCCATTCTGCCTCCCTCACCCACACACGCTCGGTCTCCGCTCTCTGCTTCCCTTTCTCTCAGACAATCTGCCTCCCTCACCCACACACGCTGGGTCTCCACTCTCTGCTTCCCTTTCTCTCACACAATCTGCCTCCCTCACCCACACCCGCTCGGTCTCCACTCTCTGCTTCCCTTTCTCTCAGACAATCTGCCTCCCTCACCCACACCCGCTCCGTCTCCGCTCTCTGCTTCCCTTTCTATCACCCAATCTGCCTCCCTCACCAACACCCGCTCGGTCTCCACTCTCTTCTTCCTTTCTCTCAGACAATCTGCCTCCCTCACCCACACCCGCTCGGTCTCCACTCTCTGCTTCCCTTTCTCTCTGACAATCTGCCTCCCTCGACCAGACCCGCTCGCCCTCCACTCTCTGCTTCCCTTTCTATCACCCAATCTGCCTCCCTCACTCACACCCCCCGCTCCCCACTCTCTGCTTCCCTTTCTCTCAGACAATCTGCCTCCCTCACCCACACCCGCTCGCTCTCCACTCCCTGCTTCCCTTTCTCTCAGACAATCTGCCTCCCTCACCTACACCCGCTCGCTCTCCACTCTCTGCATCCCTTTCTCTCAGACAATCTGCCTCCCTCACCCACACCCGCCCGCTCTCCACTCTCTGTTTCCCTTTCTCTCACCCAATCTGCCTCCCTCACCCACAACCGCTCGCTCTCCACTCTCTGCTTCCCTTTCCCTCACCCAATCTGCCTCCCTCACCCACACCCGCTCGCTCCCCACTCTCTGTTTCCCTTTCTCTCAGGCAATCTGCCTCCCTCACCCACTCCCGCTCGGTCTCCACTCTCTGCTTCCCTTTCTCTCAGACAATCTGCCTCCCTCACCCACACCCGCTCGCTCTCCACTCTCTGCTTCCCTTTCTCTCAGACAACCTGCCTGCCTCACCCACACCCGCTCGCTCTCCACTCTCTTCTTCCCTTTCTCTCCGACAATCTGCTTCCCTTACCCACACCCGCTCTATCTCCACTATCTGCATCCCTTTCTCTCAGACAATCTGCCTCCCTCACCCACACCCGCTCGCTCTCCACTCTCTGCTTCCCTTTTTCTCAGGCAATCTGCCTCACTCACCCACACCCGCTCGCTCTCCACTCTCTGCTTCCCTTTCTCTCAGGAAATCTGCCTCCGTCACCCACACCCGCTCGGTCTCCACTCTCTGCTTCCCTTTCTCTCAGACAATCTGCCTCCATCGCCCACATCCGCTCCGTCACCACTCTCTACGTCCCTTTCTCTCAAACAATCTGCCTCCCTCAACCACACCCGCTCGCTCTCCACTTTCTGCTTCCCTTATTCTCAGACAATCTGCCTCCCTCCCTCACACCCGCTCGCTCTCCACTCTCTGCTTCCCTTTCTCTCAGACAATCTGCCTCCCCCACCCACACCCGCTCGCTCTCCACTCTCTGCTTCCCTTTCTCTCAGACAATCTGCCTCCCACACCCGCTCGCTCTCCACTCTCTGCTTCCCTTTCTCTCACCCAACCTGCCTCCCTCACCCACACCCGCCCGCTCCCCACTCTCTGCTTCCCTTTCTCTCAGCAACCTGCCTCCCCCACCCACACCCGCTCGGTCTCCATTCTCTGCTTCCCTTTCTCTCAGACTTACTGCTTCCCTCACCCACACCCGCTCGTTCTCCACTCTCTGCTTCCCTTTCTCAGACATTCTGCCTCCCTCACACACACCCCCTCGCTCTCCACTCTCTGCTTCCCTTTCTCTCAGACAATCTGGGTCCCTCACACACACCCGCTCGCTCTCCACTCTCTGCTTCCCTTTCTCACACCCAATCTGCCTCCCTCACCCACACCCGTTCGGTCTCCACTCTCTGCTTCCCTTTCTCTCAGACAATCTGCCTCCCTCATTCACACCCGCTCACTCTCCACTCTCTGCTTCCCATTCTCTCAGACAAACTGCCTCACTCACCCACACCCGATCGCTCTCCACTCTCTGCTTCCCTTTCTCAGACATTCTGCCTCCCTCACACACAACCCCTCGCTCTCCACTCTCTGCTTCCCTTTCTCTTAGACAATCTGACTCTCTCACCCACATCCGCTCTCTCTCCACTCTCTGCTTCCCTATCTCTCACCCAATCTGCCTCCCTCACCCACACCCCCTCGCTCTCCACTCTCTGCTTCCCTTTCTCTCATACAATCTGCCTCCCTCACCCACACCCGCTCGGACTCCACTCTCTGCTTCCCTTTCTCTCACACAATCTACGTGCCTCACCCACACCCGCTCGGTCTCCACTCTCTGCTTCGTTTTCCCTCAGACAACCTGCCTCCCTCACCCGCTCACCGTCTCGCTCTCCACTCACTGCTTCTCTTTCTCTCACCCAATCTGCCTCTCTCACCCACACCCGCTCGCTCTCCACTCTCTGCTTCCCTTTCTCTCAGACAATCTGCCTCCCTCACCCACACCCGCTCGGTCTCCATTCTCTGCTTCCCTTTCTCTCAGACAATCTACATCCCTCACCCACACCCGCTCGGTCTCCACTCTCTGTTTCCCTTTCTCTCAGACAATCTGCCTCCCTCACCCACACCCGCTCGCTCTCCACTCTCTGCTTCCCTTTCTCTCAGATAATCTGCCTCCCTCACCCACACCCGCTCGCTCTCCACTCTCGTCTTCCCTTTCTCTCAGACAATCTGCCTCCCTCACCCACACCCGCTCGCTCACCACTCTCTTCTTCCCTTTCTCTCAGACAATCTGCCTCCCTTACCCACACCCGCTCTATCTCCACTCTCTGCATCCCTTTCTCTCAGACAATCTGCCTCCCTCACCCACACCTGCTCGCTCTCCACTCTCTGCTTCCCTTTCTCAGACATTCTGCCTCCCTCACGCACAACCCCTCGCTCTCCACTCTCTGCTTCCCTTTCTCTCAGACAATCTGACTCTCTCACCCACACCCGCTCTCTCTCCACTCTCTGCTTCCCTATCTCTCACCCAATCTGCCTCCCTCACCCACACCCCCTCGCTCTCCACTCTCTGCTTCCCTTACTTTCACACAATCTGCCTCCCTCCCCTACACCCGCTCGGTCTCTACTCTCTGCTTCCCTTTCGCTCATACAATCTGCCTCCCTCACCCACACCCGCTTAATCTCCACTCTCTGCTTCCCTTTCTCTCAGACAATCTGCTTCCCTCACCCACACCCGCTCGGTCTCCACTCTCTGCTTCCCTTTCTCTCAGAAAATCTCCCTATCATCGCCCACACCATCTCCGTCTCCACTCTGTGCTTACCTATCTCTCACCCAATCTGCCTCCCTCACCCACACCCCCTCGCTCTCCACTCTCTGCTTCCCTTACTTTCACACAATCTGCCTCCCTCCCCTACACCCGCTCGGTCTCTACTCTCTGCTTCCCTTTCGCTCATACAATCTGCCTCCCTCCCCTACACCCGCTCGGTCTCTACTCTCTGCTTACCTTTCTCTCAGTCAATCTGCTTCCCTGACACACACCCGCTCGGTCTCCACTCTCTGATTCACTTTCTCTCAGAAAATCTGCCTCTCTCACCCACATCCGCTCGCTCTCCACTCTCTGCTTCCCAATCTCTCACCCAATCTGCCTCCCTCACCAACACCCGCTCGGTCTCCACTCTCTGCTTCCCTTTCTCTCAGACAATCTCCCTCCCTCACCCACACCCACTCGGTCTCCACGCTCTGCTTCCCTTTCTATCAGACAATCTGGCTCCCTCACCCACACCCGCTCGCTCTCCACTCTCTGCTTCCCTTTCTATCAGATAATCTGCCTCGTCACCCACACCCGCTCGCTCTCCACTCTCTGCTTCCCTTTCTCTCACCCAATCTGCCTCCCTCACCCACACCCGCTCGCTCTCCACTCTCTGCATCCCTTTCTCTTAGACAATCTGGCTCGTCACCCACACCCGCTCGGTCTCCACTCTCTGCTTCCCTTTCTCTCACCCAATCTGCCTCCCTCACCCACACCCGCTCACTCTCCACTCTCTGCTTCCGTTTGTCTCAGGCATTCTGCCCCCCTCACCCACACCAGCTCGCTCTCCACTCTCTGCTTCCCTTTCTCTCAGTCAAACTGCCTCCCTCACGCACACCCGCTCGCTCTCCACTCTCTGCTTCCCTTTCGCTCTGACAATCTGCCACCCTCACCCACTCCCGCTCGCTCTCCACACTCTGCTTCCCTTTCTCTCAGACAATCTGCCTCCCTCACCCACCCCTCTCGCTCTCCACTCTCTGCTTCCCTTCCTCAGACAATCTGCCTCCTACACCCACACCCGCTCTCTCTCCACTCTCTGCATCCCTTTCTCTCAGACAATCTGCCTCCCTCACCCACACCCGCTCGGTGTCCACTCTCTGCTTCCCTTTCTCTCACCCAATCTGCCTCCCTCACCCACACCCGCTCGCTCTCCTCTCTCTGCTTCCCTTTCTCTCAGACAATCTGCCCCCCTCACCCACACCAGCTCGCTCTCCACTCTCTACTTCCCTTTCTCTCAGTCAAACTGCCTCCCTCACGCACACCCGCTCGCTCTCCACTCTCTGCTTCCCTTTCTCTGAGAAAATCTGCCTCCCTCACCCACACCCGCTATCTCTCCACTTTCTGCTTCCCTTTCTCTCACCCATTCTGCCTCCCTCACCCACACACGCTCGGTCTCCACTCTCTGCTTCCCTTTCTCTCAGACAATCTGCCTCCCTCACCCACACCCGCTCGCTCTCCACTCTCTGTTTCCCTTTCCCTCACCCAATCTGCCTCCCTCACCCACAACCGCTCGCTCTCCACTCTCTGCTTCCCTTTCTCTCACCCAATCTGCCTCCCTCACTTACACCCGCTCGGTCTGCACTCTCTGCTTCCCTTTCTCTCAGAAAATCTGCCTCCCTCACCCACACCCGCTCGCTCCCCACTCTCTGCTTCCCTTTCTCTCACCCAATCTGCCTCCCTCACCCACACCCGCTCGCTCCCCACTCTCTGCTTCCCTTTCTCTCAAACAATCTGCATCCCTCACCCACACCCGCTCGGACTCCACTCTCTGCTTCACTTTCTCTCACAAAATTTGCCTGCCTCACTCACACCCGCTCGGTCTCCACTCTCTGCTTCCCTTTCTCTCAGACAATCTGCCTCTCTCACCCACACCCGCTCGCTCTCCACTCTCTGCTTCCCTGTCTCTCAGACAATCTGCCTACCTCCCCCACATTCGCTCGCTCTCCACTCTCTGCTTCCCTTTCTCTCAGACAATCTGCCTCCCTCACCCACACCCGCTATCTCTCCACTTTCTGCTTCCCTTTCTCTCACCCATTCTGCCTCCCTCACCCACACACGCTCGGTCTCCACTCTCTGCTTCCCTTTCTCTCAGACAATCTGCCTCCCTCACCCACACACGCTGGGTCTCCACTCTCTGCTTCCCTTTCTCTCACACAATCTGCCTCCCTCACCCACACCCGCTCGGTCTCCACTCTCTGCTTCCCTTTCTCTCAGACAATCTGCCTCCCTCACCCACACCCGCTCCGTCTCCGCTCTCTGCTTCCCTTTCTATCACCCAATCTGCCTCCCTCACCAACACCCGCTCGGTCTCCACTCTCTTCTTCCTTTCTCTCAGACAATCTGCCTCCCTCACCCACACCCGCTCGGTCTCCACTCTCTGCTTCCCTTTCTCTCTGACAATCTGCCTCCCTCGACCAGACCCGCTCGCCCTCCACTCTCTGCTTCCCTTTCTATCACCCAATCTGCCTCCCTCACTCACACCCCCCGCTCCCCACTCTCTGCTTCCCTTTCTCTCAGACAATCTGCCTCCCTCACCCACACCCGCTCGCTCTCCACTCCCTGCTTCCCTTTCTCTCAGACAATCTGCCTCCCTCACCTACACCCGCTCGCTCTCCACTCTCTGCATCCCTTTCTCTCAGACAATCTGCCTCCCTCACCCACACCCGCCCGCTCTCCACTCTCTGTTTCCCTTTCTCTCACCCAATCTGCCTCCCTCACCCACAACCGCTCGCTCTCCACTCTCTGCTTCCCTTTCCCTCACCCAATCTGCCTCCCTCACCCACACCCGCTCGCTCCCCACTCTCTGTTTCCCTTTCTCTCAAACAATCTGCCTCCCTCACCCACACCCGCTCGGACTCCACTCTCTGCTTCCCTTTCTCTCACACAATCTGCCTGCCTCACCCACACCCGCTCGGTCTCCACTCTCTGCTTCGTTTTCCCTCAGACAATCTGCCTCCCTCACCCGCTCACCCGCTCGCTCTCCACTCACTGCTTCTCTTTTTCTCACCCAATCTGCCTCTCTCACCCACACCCGCTCGCTCTCCACTCTCTGCTTCCCTTTCTCTCAGACAATCTGCCTCCCTCAACCACACCCGCTCGGACTCCACTCTCTGCTTCCCTTTCTCTCAGGCAATCTGCCTCCCTCACCCACTCCCGCTCGGTCTCCACTCTCTGCTTCCCTTTCTCTCAGACAATCTGCCTCCCTCACCCACACCCGCTCGCTCTCCACTCTCTTCTTCCCTTTCTCTCCGACAATCTGCTTCCCTTACCCACACCCGCTCTATCTCCACTATCTGCATCCCTTTCTCTCAGACAATCTGCCTCCCTCACCCACACCCGCTCGCTCTCCACTCTCTGCTTCCCTTTTTCTCAGGCAATCTGCCTCCCTCACCCACACCCGCTCGCTCTCCACTCTCTGCTTCCCTTTCTCTCAGGAAATCTGCCTCCGTCACCCACACCCGCTCGGTCTCCACTCTCTGCTTCCCTTTCTCTCAGACAATCTGCCTCCATCGCCCACATCCGCTCCGTCACCACTCTCTACGTCCCTTTCTCTCAAACAATCTGCCTCCCTCAACCACACCCGCTCGCTCTCCACTTTCTGCTTCCCTTATTCTCAGACAATCTGCCTCCCTCCCTCACACCCGCTCGCTCTCCACTCTCTGC
The DNA here is from genome assembly GCF_047496885.1 of Scyliorhinus torazame. Taxonomy (NCBI): domain Eukaryota; kingdom Metazoa; phylum Chordata; class Chondrichthyes; order Carcharhiniformes; family Scyliorhinidae; genus Scyliorhinus; species Scyliorhinus torazame. The sequence continues at coordinate 19,669,798 of NC_092711.1, forward strand.
TTCCCTTTCTCTCAGACAATCTGCCTCCCCCACCCACACCCGCTCGCTCTCCACTTTCTGCTTCCCTTTCTCTCAGACAATCTGCCTCCCACACCCGCTCGCTCTCCACTCTCTGCTTCCCTTTCTCTCACCCAACCTGCCTCCCTCACCCACACCCGCCCGCTCCCCACTCTCTGCTTCCCTTTCTCTCAGCAACCTGCCTCCCCCACCCACACCCGCTCGGTCTCCATTCTCTGCTTCCCTTTCTCTCAGACTTACTGCTTCCCTCACCCACACCCGCTCGTTCTCCACTCTCTGCTTCCCTTTCTCAGACATTCTGCCTCCCTCACACACACCCCCTCGCTCTCCACTCTCTGCTTCCCTTTCTCTCAGACAATCTGGGTCCCTCACACACACCCGCTCGCTCTCCACTCTCTGCTTCCCTTTCTCACACCCAATCTGCCTCCCTCACCCACACCCGTTCGGTCTCCACTCTCTGCTTCCCTTTCTCTCAGACAATCTGCCTCCCTCATTCACACCCGCTCACTCTCCACTCTCTGCTTCCCATTCTCTCAGACAAACTGCCTCACTCACCCACACCCGATCGCTCTCCACTCTCTGCTTCCCTTTCTCAGACATTCTGCCTCCCTCACACACAACCCCTCGCTCTCCACTCTCTGCTTCCCTTTCTCTCAGACAATCTGACTCTCTCACCCACATCCGCTCTCTCTCCACTCTCTGCTTCCCTATCTCTCACCCAATCTGCCTCCCTCACCCACACCCCCTCGCTCTCCACTCTCTGCTTCCCTTTCTCTCATACAATCTGCCTCCCTCACCCACACCCGCTCGGACTCCACTCTCTGCTTCCCTTTCTCTCACACAATCTACGTGCCTCACCCACACCCGCTCGGTCTTCACTCTCTGCTTCGTTTTCCCTCAGACAACCTGCCTCCCTCACCCGCTCACCGTCTCGCTCTCCACTCACTGCTTCTCTTTCTCTCACCCAATCTGCCTCTCTCACCCACACCCGCTCGCTCTCCACTCTCTGCTTCCCTTTCTCTCAGACAATCTGCCTCCCTCACCCACACCCGCTCGGTCTCCATTCTCTGCTTCCCTTTCTCTCAGACAATCTGCATCCCTCACCCACACCCGCTCGGTCTCAACTCTCTGTTTCCCTTTCTCTCAGACAATCTGCCTCCCTCACCCACACCCGCTCGCTCTCCACTCTCTGCTTCCCTTTCTCTCAGATAATCTGCCTCCCTCACCCACACCCGCTCGCTCTCCACTCTCGTCTTCCCTTTCTCTCAGACAATCTGCCTCCCTCACCCACACCCGCTCGCTCACCACTCTCTTCTTCCCTTTCTCTCAGACAATCTGCCTCCCTTACCCACACCCGCTCTATCTCCACTCTCTGCATCCCTTTCTCTCAGACAATCTGCCTCCCTCACCCACACCTGCTCGCTCTCCACTCTCTGCTTCCCTTTCTCAGACATTCTGCCTCCCTCACGCACAACCCCTCGCTCTCCACTCTCTGCTTCCCTTTCTCTCAGACAATCTGACTCTCTCACCCACACCCGCTCTCTCTCCACTCTCTGCTTCCCTATCTCTCACCCAATCTGCCTCCCTCACCCACACCCCCTCGCTCTCCACTCTCTGCTTCCCTTACTTTCACACAATCTGCCTCCCTCCCCTACACCCGCTCGGTCTCTACTCTCTGCTTCCCTTTCGCTCATACAATCTGCCTCCCTCACCCACACCCGCTTAATCTCCACTCTCTGCTTCCCTTTCTCTCAGACAATCTGCTTCCCTCACCCACACCCGCTCGGTCTCCACTCTCTGCTTCCCTTTCTCTCAGAAAATCTCCCTTCCATTGCCCACACCATCTCCGTCTCCACTCTGTGCTTACCTATCTCTCACCCAATCTGCCTCCCTCACCCACACCCCCTCGCTCTCCACTCTCTGCTTCCCTTACTTTCACACAATCTGCCTCTCTCCCCTACACCCGCTCGGTCTCTACTCTCTGCTTCCCTTTCGCTCATACAATCTGCCTCCCTCCCCTACACCCGCTCGGTCTCTACTCTCTGCTTACCTTTCTCTCAGTCAATCTGCTTCCCTGACACACACCCGCTCGGTCTCCACTCTCTGATTCACTTTCTCTCAGAAAATCTGCCTCTCTCACCCACATCCGCTCGCTCTCCACTCTCTGCTTCCCAATCTCTCACCCAATCTGCCTCCCTCACCAACACCCGCTCGGTCTCCACTCTCTGCTTCCCTTTCTCTCAGACAATCTACCTCCCTCACCCACACCCACTCGGTCTCCACGCTCTGCTTCCCTTTCTATCAGACAATCTGGCTCCCTCACCCACACCCGCTCGCTCTCCACTCTCTGCTTCCCTTTCTATCAGATAATCTGCCTCGTCACCCACACCCGCTCGCTCTCCACTCTCTGCTTCCCTTTCTCACACCCAATCTGCCTCCCTCACCCACACCCGTTCGGTCTCCACTCTCTGCTTCCCTTTCTCTCAGACAATCTGCCTCCCTCATTCACACCCGCTCACTCTCCACTCTCTGCTTCCCATTCTCTCAGACAAACTGCCTCACTCACCCACACCCGATCGCTCTCCACTCTCTGCTTCCCTTTCTCAGACATTCTGCCTCCCTCACACACAACCCCTCGCTCTCCACTCTCTGCTTCCCTTTCTCTCAGACAATCTGACTCTCTCACCCACATCCGCTCTCTCTCCACTCTCTGCTTCCCTATCTCTCACCCAATCTGCCTCCCTCACCCACACCCCCTCGCTCTCCACTCTCTGCTTCCCTTTCTCTCATACAATCTGCCTCCCTCACCCACACCCGCTCGGACTCCACTCTCTGCTTCCCTTTCTCTCACACAATCTACGTGCCTCACCCACACCCGCTCGGTCTTCACTCTCTGCTTCGTTTTCCCTCAGACAACCTGCCTCCCTCACCCGCTCACCGTCTCGCTCTCCACTCACTGCTTCTCTTTCTCTCACCCAATCTGCCTCTCTCACCCACACCCGCTCGCTCTCCACTCTCTGCTTCCCTTTCTCTCAGACAATCTGCCTCCCTCACCCACACCCGCTCGGTCTCCATTCTCTGCTTCCCTTTCTCTCAGACAATCTGCATCCCTCACCCACACCCGCTCGGTCTCAACTCTCTGTTTCCCTTTCTCTCAGACAATCTGCCTCCCTCACCCACACCCGCTCGCTCTCCACTCTCTGCTTCCCTTTCTCTCAGATAATCTGCCTCCCTCACCCACACCCGCTCGCTCTCCACTCTCGTCTTCCCTTTCTCTCAGACAATCTGCCTCCCTCACCCACACCCGCTCGCTCACCACTCTCTTCTTCCCTTTCTCTCAGACAATCTGCCTCCCTTACCCACACCCGCTCTATCTCCACTCTCTGCATCCCTTTCTCTCAGACAATCTGCCTCCCTCACCCACACCTGCTCGCTCTCCACTCTCTGCTTCCCTTTCTCAGACATTCTGCCTCCCTCACGCACAACCCCTCGCTCTCCACTCTCTGCTTCCCTTTCTCTCAGACAATCTGACTCTCTCACCCACACCCGCTCTCTCTCCACTCTCTGCTTCCCTATCTCTCACCCAATCTGCCTCCCTCACCCACACCCCCTCGCTCTCCACTCTCTGCTTCCCTTACTTTCACACAATCTGCCTCCCTCCCCTACACCCGCTCGGTCTCTACTCTCTGCTTCCCTTTCGCTCATACAATCTGCCTCCCTCACCCACACCCGCTTAATCTCCACTCTCTGCTTCCCTTTCTCTCAGACAATCTGCTTCCCTCACCCACACCCGCTCGGTCTCCACTCTCTGCTTCCCTTTCTCTCAGAAAATCTCCCTTCCATTGCCCACACCATCTCCGTCTCCACTCTGTGCTTACCTATCTCTCACCCAATCTGCCTCCCTCACCCACACCCCCTCGCTCTCCACTCTCTGCTTCCCTTACTTTCACACAATCTGCCTCTCTCCCCTACACCCGCTCGGTCTCTACTCTCTGCTTCCCTTTCGCTCATACAATCTGCCTCCCTCCCCTACACCCGCTCGGTCTCTACTCTCTGCTTACCTTTCTCTCAGTCAATCTGCTTCCCTGACACACACCCGCTCGGTCTCCACTCTCTGATTCACTTTCTCTCAGAAAATCTGCCTCTCTCACCCACATCCGCTCGCTCTCCACTCTCTGCTTCCCAATCTCTCACCCAATCTGCCTCCCTCACCAACACCCGCTCGGTCTCCACTCTCTGCTTCCCTTTCTCTCAGACAATCTACCTCCCTCACCCACACCCACTCGGTCTCCACGCTCTGCTTCCCTTTCTATCAGACAATCTGGCTCCCTCACCCACACCCGCTCGCTCTCCACTCTCTGCTTCCCTTTCTATCAGATAATCTGCCTCGTCACCCACACCCGCTCGCTCTCCACTCTCTGCTTCCCTTTCTCTCACCCAATCTGCCTCCCTCACCCACACCCGCTCGCTCTCCACTCTCTGCATCCCTTTCTCTCAGACAATCTGGCTCGTCACCCACACCCGCTCGGTCTCCACTCTCTGCTTCCCTTTCTCTCACCCAATCTGCCTCCCTCACCCACACCCGCTCACTCTCCACTCTCTGCTTCCGTTTGTCTCAGGCAATCTGCCCCCCTCACCCACACCAGCTCGCTCTCCACTCTCTGCTTCCCTTTCTCTCAGTCAAACTGCCTCCCTCACGCACACCCGCTCGCTCTCCACTCTCTGCTTCCCTTTCGCTCTGACAATCTGCCACCCTCACCCACTCCCGCTCGCTCTCCACACTCTGCTTCCCTTTCTCTCAGACAATCTGCCTCCCTCACCCACCCCTCTCGCTCTCCACTCTCTGCTTCCCTTCCTCAGACAATCTGCCTCCTACACCCACACCCGCTCTCTCTCCACTCTCTGCATCCCTTTCTCTCAGACAATCTGCCTCCCTCACCCACACCCGCTCGGTGTCCACTCTCTGCTTCCCTTTCTCTCACCCAATCTGCCTCCCTCACCCACACCCGCTCGCTCTCCTCTCTCTGCTTCCCTTTCTCTCAGACAATCTGCCCCCCTCACCCACAGCAGCTCGCTCTCCACTCTCTACTTCCCTTTCTCTCAGTCAAACTGCCTCCCTCACGCACACCCGCTCGCTCTCCACTCTCTGCTTCCCTTTCGCTCTGACAATCTGCCACCCTCACCCACACCCGCTCGCTCTCCACACTCTGCTTCCCTTTCTCTCAGACAATCTGCCTCCCTCACCCACACCCTCTCGCTCTCCACTCTCTGCTTCCCTTCCTCGGACAATCTGCCTCCTTCGCCCTCACCCGCTCTCTCTCCACTCTCTGCATCCCTTTCTCTCAGACAATCTGCCTCCCTCACCCACACCCGCTCGGTCACCGCTCTCTGCTTCCCTTTCTCTCAGACAATCTGCCACCCTCACCCACACCCGCTCGCTCTCCACCCTCTGCTTCCCTTTCTCTCAGACAATCTGCCTCCCTCACCCACACACGATCCGTCTCCACTCTCTGCATCCCTTTCTCTCAGACAATCTGCCTCCCTCACCCACACCCGCTCGGTCACCGCTCTCTGCTTCCCTTTCTCTCAGACAATCTGCCTCCCTCACCAACACCCGCTCGGTCTCCACTCTCTGCTTCCCTTTCTCTCAGACATTCTGCCTCCTTCACCCACACCCGATCTCTCTCCACTGTCTGCATCCCTTTCTCTCAGACAATCTGGCTCCCTCACCCACACCCGTTCGGTCACCGCTCTCTGCTTCCCTTTCTCTCAGACAATCTGCCACCCTCACCCACACCCGCTCGCTCTCCACCCTCTGCTTCCCTTTCTCTCAGACAATCTGCCTCCCTCACCCACACACGATCCGTCTCCACTCTCTGCTTCCCTTTCTCTCAGACAATCTGCCTCCCTCACCAACACCCGCTCGGTCTCCACTCTCTGCTTCCCTTTCTCTCAGACATTCTGCCTCCTTCACCCACACCCGATCTCTCTCCACTGTCTGCATCCCTTTCTCTCAGACAATCTGCCGCCCTCACCCACACCCGTTCGGTCACCGCTCTCTGCTTCCCTTTCTCTCAGACAATCTGCCACCCTCACCCACACCCGCTCGCTTTCCACTCTCTGCTTCCCTTTCTCTCAGACAATCTGCTTCCCTCACCCACACCCGCTCGATCTCCACTCTCTGCTTCCCTTTCTCTCAGACAATCTGCCTCCCTCACCCACACCCGCTCGGTCACCGCTCTCTGCTTCCCTTTCTCTCAGTCAATCTGCCTCCCTCACCCTCAGCCGCTCGGTCTCCACTCTCTGCTTCCCTTTCTCTCACCCAATCTGCTTCCCTCACCCACACCCGCTCGCTCTCCACTCTCTGCTTCCCTTTCTCTCAGACAATCTACCTCCCTCACCCACACCAGCTCGGTCACCGCTCTCTGCTTCACTTTCTCTCAGACAATCTGCCTCCCTCACCCACACCCGCTCGGTCGCCACTCTCTGCTTCCCTTTCTCTCAGACAATCTGCCTCCCTCACCAACACCCGCTCGGTCGCCGCTCTCTGCTTCCCTTTCTTTCAGACAATCTGCCTCCCTCACCCACACCCGCTCGGTCGCCACTCTCTGCTTCCCTTTCTCTCAGACAATCTGCCTCCCTCACCCACACCCGCTCTCTTTCCACTCTCTGCTTCCCTATCTCTCACCCAATCTGCCTCCCTCACCCACACCCCCTCGCTCTCCACTCTCTGCTTCCCTTACTTTCACACAATCTGCCTCCCTCCCCTACACCCGCTCGGTCTCTACTCTCTGCTCCCTTTCGCTCAGGCAATCTGCCTCCCTCACCCACACCGGCTCACACTCCACTCTCTGCTTCCCTTTCTCTCAGACAATCTGCTTCCCTCACCCACAACCGCTTGGTCTCCACTCTCTGCTTCCCTTTCTCTCAGACATTCTCCCTCCCTCGCCCACACCAGCTCCGTCTCCACTCTGTGCTTACCTTTCTCTCACCCAATCTGCCTTCCTCACCCACACCCGCTCGGTCTCCACTCTCTGCTTCCTTTTCTCTCACCCAATCTGCCTCCCTCACCCACACCCGCTCGGACTCCAACCTCTGCTTCCCTTTCTCTCAGACAATCTGCCTCTCTCACCCACATCCGCTCGCTCTCCACTCTCTGCGTCCCTTTCTCTCAGACAATCTGCCTCCCTCACCCACACCCGCTCGGTCTCCACTCTCTGCTTCCCTTTCTCTCAGACAATCTGCCTCCCTCACCCACAACCGCTCGCTCTCCACTCTCTGCTTCCCTTTCTCTCAGACAATTTGCTCCCTGACCAACAACCGCTCGCTCTCCACTCTCTGCTTCCCAATCTCTCACACAATCTGCCTCCCTCACCCACACTCGCTCGCTCTCCACTCTCTGCTTCCTTTTCTCTCAGACAATCTGCCTCCCTCACATACACACGCTCGGTCTCCACTCTCTGCTTCCCTTTCTCTCACCCAACCTGCCTCCCTCACCCACACCCGCTCGGTCTTTACTCTCTGCTTCCTTTTCTCTCAGACAATCTGCCTCCCTCACCCACACCCGCTCGGTCCCCACGCTCTGCTTCCCTTTCTATCAGACAATCTGGCTCCCTCACCCACACCCGCTCGGTCACCGCTCTCTGCTTCCCTTTCTCTCAGACAATCTGCCACCCTCACCCACACCCGCTCGCTCTCCACCCTCTGCTTCCCTTTCTCTCAGACAATCTGCCTCCCTCACCCACACACGATCCGTCTCCACTCTCTGCTTCCCTTTCTCTCAGACAATCTGCCTCCCTCACCAACACCCGCTCGGTCTCCACTCTCTGCTTCCCTTTCTCTCAGACATTCTGCCTCCTTCACCCACACCCGATCTCTCTCCACTGTCTGCATCCCTTTCTCTCAGACAATCTGCCTCCCTCACCCACACCCGTTCGGTCACCGCTCTCTGCTTCCCTTTCTCTCAGACAATCTGCCACCCTCACCCACACCCGCTCGCTTTCCACTCTCTGCTTCCCTTTCTCTCAGACAATCTGCTTCCCTCACCCACACCCGCTCGATCTCCACTCTCTGCTTCCCTTTCTCTCAGACAATCTGCTTCCCTCACCCACACCCGCTCGCTCTCCACTCTCTGCTTCCCTTTCTCTCAGACAATCTGCCTCCCTCACCCACACCCGCTCGGTCTCCACTCTCTGCTTCCCTTTCTCTCAAACAATCTGCCTCCCTCACCCACACCCGCTATCTCCACTCTCTGCTTCCCTTTGTCTCAAACAATCTGCATCCCTCACCCACACCCGCTCGGTCTCCACTCTCTGCTTCCCTTTCTCTCAGACAATCTGCCTCCCTCACCCACACCCGCTCGGTCACCGCTCTCTGCTTCCCTTTCTCTCAGACAATCTGCCTCCCTCACCCTCAGCCGCTCGGTCTCCACTCTCTGCTTCCCTTTCTCTCACCCAATCTGCTTCCCTCACCCACACCCGCTCGCTCTCCACTCTCTGCTTCCCTTTCTCTCAGACAATCTACCTCCCTCACCCACACCAGCTCGGTCACCGCTCTCTGCTTCACTTTCTCTCAGACAATCTGCCTCCCTCACCCACACCCGCTCGGTCGCCACTCTCTGCTTCCCTTTCTCTCAGACAATCTGCCTCCCTCACCAACACCCGCTCGGTCGCCGCTCTCTGCTTCCCTTTCTTTCAGACAATCTGCCTCCCTCACCCACACACGCTCGGTCTCCACTCTCTGCTTCCCTTTCTCTCAGACAATCTGCCTCCCTCACCCACACCCGCTCTCTTTCCACTCTCTGCTTCCCTATCTCTCACCCAATCTGCCTCCCTCACCCACACCCCCTCGCTCTCCACTCTCTGCTTCCCTTACTTTCACACAATCTGCCTCCCTCCCCTACACCCGCTCGGTCTCTACTCTCTGCTCCCTTTCGCTCAGGCAATCTGCCTCCCTCACCCACAACCGCTTGGTCTCCACTCTCTGCTTCCCTTTCTCTCAGACATTCTCCCTCCCTCGCCCACACCAGCTCCGTCTCCACTCTGTGCTTACCTTTCTCTCACCCAATCTGCCTTCCTCACCCACACCCGCTCGGTCTCCACTCTCTGCTTCCTTTTCTCTCACCCAATCTGCCTCCCTCACCCACACCCGCTCGGACTCCAACCTCTGCTTCCCTTTCTCTCAGACAATCTGCCTCTCTCACGCACATCCGCTCGCTCTCCACTCTCTGCGTCCCTTTCTCTCAGACAATCTGCCTCCCTCACCCACACCCGCTCGGTCTCCACTCTCTGCTTCCCTTTCTCTCAGACAATCTGCCTCCCTCACCCACAACCGCTCGCTCTCCACTCTCTGCTTCCCTTTCTCTCAGACAATTTGCTCCCTGACCAACAACCGCTCGCTCTCCACTCTCTGCTTCCCAATCTCTCACACAATCTGCCTCCCTCACCCACACTCGCTCGCTCTCCACTCTCTGCTTCCTTTTCTCTCAGACAATCTGCCTCCCTCACATACACACGCTCGGTCTCCACTCTCTGCTTCCCTTTCTCTCACCCAACCTGCCTCCCTCACCCACACCCGCTCGGTCTTTACTCTCTGCTTCCTTTTCTCTCAGACAATCTGCCTCCCTCACCCACACCCACTCGGTCCCCACGCTCTGCTCCCCTTTCTATCAGACAATCTGGCTCCCTCACCCACACCCGCTCGCTCTCCACTCTCTGCTTCCCTTTCTCTCAGACAATCTGCCTCGTCACCCACACCCGCTCGGTCTCCACTCTCTGCTTCCCTTTCTCTCACCCAACCTGCCTCCCTCACCCACACCCGCTCACTCTCCACTCTCTGCTTCCCTTTGTCTCATACAATCTGCCTCCCTCACCCACACCCGCTCGCTCTCCTCTCTCTGCTTCCCTTTCTCTCAGACAATCTGCCTCCCTCACCCACACCCGCTCGCTCTCCTCTCTCTGCTTCCCTTTCTCTCACCCAATCTGCCTCCCTCATCCACACCCGCTCACTCTCCACTCTCTGATTCCCTTTGTCTCAAACAATCTGCCTCCCTCACCCACACCCGCTCGCTCTCCACTCTCTGCTTCCCTTTCGCTCAGACAATCTGCCACCCTCACCCAAACCCGCTCGCTCTCCACACTCTGCTTCCCTTTCTCTCAGACAATATGCCTCCCTCACCCACACCCGCTCGGTCACCGCTCTCTGCTTCCCTTTCTCTCAGACAATCTGCCTCCCTCACCCACACCCTCTCGCTCTCCACTCTCTGCTTCCCTTTCTCAGACAATCTGCCTCCTTCACCCACACCCGCTCGGTCTCCACTCTCTGCGTACCTTTCTATCAGACAATCTGCCACCCTCACCCACACCCGCTCTCTCTCCACTCTCGGCATCCCTTTCTCTCAGACAATCTGCCTCCCTCACCCACACCCGCTCGGTCACCGCTCTCTGCTTCCTTTTCTCTCAGACAATCTGCCACCCTCACCCACACCCGATCTCTCTCCACTGTCTGCATCCCTTTCTCTCAGACAATCTGCCTCCCTCACCCACACCCGTTCGGTCACCGCTCTCTGCTTCCCTTTCTCTCAGACAATCTGCCACCCTCACCCACACCCGCTCGCTTTCCACACTCTGCTTCCCTTTCTCTCAGACAATCTGCCTCCCTCACCCTCACCCGCTCGGTCTCCACTCTCTGCTTCCCTTTCTCTCAGACAATCTGCTTCCCTCACCCACACCCGCTCGATCTCCACTCTCTGCTTCCCTTTCTCTCAGACAATCTGCTTACCTCACCCACACCCGCTCGCTCTCCACTCTCTGCTTCCCTTTCTCTCAGATAATCTGCCTCCCTCACCCACACCCGCTCGGTCTCCACTCTCTGCTTCCCTTTCTCTCAGACAATCTGCTTCCCTCACCCACACCCGCTCGCTCACCACTCTCTGCTTCCCTTTCTCTCAGACAATCTGCCTCCCTCACCCACACCCGCTCGGTCACCGCTCTCTGCTTCCCTTTCGCTCAGACAATCTGCCTCCCTCACCTACACCCGCTCGCTCTCAACTCTCTGCTTCCCTTTCTCTCATCAATCTGCTTCCCTCACCCACACCCGCTCGCTCTCCACTCTCTGCTTTCCTTTCTCTCAGACAATCTGCATCCCTCACCCACACCCGCTGGGTCTCCACTCTCTGCTTCCCTTTCTATCAGACAATCTGCCTCCCTCACCTACACCCGCTCGGTCACCGCTCTCTGCTTCCCTTTCTCTCAGACAATCTGCCTTCCTCACCCACACCCGCTCGGTCACCGCTCTCTGCTTCCCTTTCTTTCAGACAATCTGCCTCTCTCACCCACACCCGCTCGGTCTCCACTCTCTGCTTCCCTTTCTCTCAGACAATCTACCTCCCTCACCCACACCCGCTCGGTCGCCACTCTCTGCTTCCCTTTCTCTCAGACAATCTGCCTCCCTCACCCACACCCGCTCTCTTTCCACTCTCTGCTTCCCTATCTCTCACCCAATCTGCCTCCCTCACCCACACCCCCTCGCCCTCCACTCTCTGCTTCCCTTACTTTCACACAATCTGCCTCCCTCCCCTACACCCGCTCGGTCTCTACTCTCTGCTCCCTTTCGCTCAGGCAATCTGCCTCCCTCACCCACACCGGCTCACTCTCCACTCTCTGCTTCCCTTTCTCTCAGACAATCTGCTTCCGTCACCCACACCCGCTCGGTCTCCACTCTCTGCTTCCCTTCCTCTCAGACATTCTCCCTCCCTCGCCCACACCAGCTCTGTCTCCACTCTGTGCTTACCTTTCTCTCACCCAATCTGCCTTCCTCACCCACACCCGCTCGGTCTCCACTCTCTGCTTCCTTTTCTCTCACCCAATCTGCCTCCCTCACCCACACCCGCTCGGACTCCAACCTCTGCTTCCCTTTCTCTCAGACAATCTGCCTCTCTCACCCACATCCGCTCGCTCTCCACTCTCTGCTTCCCAATCTCTCACCCAATCTGCCTCCCTCACCCACACCCGCTCGCTCTCCACTCTCTGCTTCCCTTTCTCTCAGACAATCTGCCTCCCTCACCCACAACCGCTCGCTCTCCACTCTCTGCTTCCCAATCTCTCACCCAATCTGCCTCCCTCACCCACACTCGCTCGCTCTCCACGCTCTGCTTCCCTTTCTCTCAGACAATCTGCCTCCCTCACCCACACCCGCTCGCTCTCAACTCTCTGCTTCCCTTTCTCTCACCCAATCTGCCTCCCTCACCAACACCCGCTCGGTCACCGCTCTCTCCTTCCTTTTCTCTCAGACAATCTGCCTCCCTCACATACACCCGCTCGGTCTCCACTCTCTGCTTCCCTTTCTCTCACCCAACCTGCCTCCCTCACCCACACCCGCTCGGTCTTTACTCTCTGCTTCCTTTTCTCTCAGACAATCTGCCTCCCTCACCCACACCCACTCGGTCCCCACGCTCTGCTTCCCTTTCTATCAGACAATCTGGCTCCCTCACCCACACCCGCTCGCTCTCCACTCTCTGCTTCCCTTTCTATCAGATAATCTGCCTCGTCACCCACACCCGCTCGCTCTCCACTCTCTGCTTCCCTTTCTCTCACCCAATCTGCCTCCCTCACCCACACCCGCTCGCTCTCCACTCTCTGCTTCCCTTTCTCTCAGACAATCTGCCTCGTCACCCACACCCGCTCGGTCTCCACTCTCTGCTTCCCTTTCTCTCACCCAACCTGCCTCCCTCACCCACACCCGCTCGCTCTCCACTCTCTGCTTCCCTTTGTCTCATACAATCTGCCTCCCTCACCCACACCCGCTCGCTCTCCTCTCTCGGCTTCCCTTTCTCTCAGACAATCGGCCTCCCTCACCCACACCCGCTCGCTCTCCTCTCTCTGCTTCCCTTTCTCTCACCCAATCTGCCTCCCTCACCCACACCCGCTCACTCTCCACTCTCTGATTCCCTTTGTCTCAAACAATCTGCCTCCCTCACCCACACCCGCTCGCTCTCCACTCTCTGCTTCCCTTTCTCTCAGACAATCTGCCCCCCTCACCCACACCAGCTCGCTCTCCACTCTCTGCTTCCCTTTCTCTCAGTCAAACTGCCTCCCTCACGCACACCCGCTCGCTCTCCACTCTCTGCTTCCCTTTCGCTCTGACAATCTGCCACCCTCAGCCACACCCGCTCGCTCTCCACTCTCTGCTTCCCTTTCTCAGACAATCTGCCTCCTTCACCCACACCCGCTCTCTCTCCACTCTCTGCATCCCTTTCTCTCAGACAATCTGCCTCCCTCACCCACACCCGCTCGGTCACCGCTCTCTGCTTCCCTTTCTCTCAGACAATCTGCCACCCTCACCCACACCCGCTCGCTCTCCACTCTCTGCGTACCTTTCTATCAGACAATCTGCCACCCTCACCCACACCCGCTCTCTCTCCACTCTCTGCATCCCTTTCTCTCAGACAATCTGCCTCCCTCACCCACACCCGCTCGGTCACCGCTCTCTGCTTCCATTTCTCTCAGACAATCTGCCACCCTCACCCACACCCACTCGCTCTCCACCCTCTGCTTCCCTTTCTCTCAGACAATCTGCCTCCCTCACCCGCACACGATCCGTCTCCACTCTCTGCTTCCCTTTCACTAAGACAATCTGCATCACTCACCCACACCCGCTCGTTCTCCACTCTCTGCTTCCCTTTGTCTCATACAATCTGCCTCCCTCACCCACACCAGCTCGCTCTCCACTCTCTGCTTCCCTTTCTCTCAGTCAAACTGCCTCCCTCACGCACACCCGCTCGCTCTCCACTCTCTGCTTCCCTTTCGCTCTGACAATCTGCCTCCCTCACCCACACCAGCTCGCTCTCCACTCTCTGCTTCCCTTTCTCTCAGTCAAACTGCCTCCCTCACGCACACCCGCTCGCTCTCCACTCTCTGCTTCCCTTTCGCTCTGACAATCTGCCACCCTCAGCCACACCCGCTCGCTCTCCACACTCTGCTTCCCTTTCTCTCAGACAATCTGCCTCCCTCACCCACACCCTCTCGCTCTCCACTCTCTGCTTCCCTTTCTCTCAGACAATCTGCCTCCCTCACCCACACCCGCTCGGTCTCCACTCTCTGCTTCCCTTTCTATCAGACAATATGCCTCCCTCACCCACACCCGCTCGGTCACCGCTCTCTGCTTCCCTTTCTCTCAGACAATCTGCCTCCCTCACCAACACCCGCTCGCTCTCAACTCTCTGCTTCCCTTTCTCTCAGACAATCTGCCTCCCTCACCCACACCCGCTCGGTCTCCACTCTCTGCTTCCCTTTCTCTCAGACAATCTGCTTCCCTCACCCACACCCGCTCGGTCTCCACTCTCTGCTTCCCAATCTCTCACCCAATCTGCCTCCCTCACTCACACCCGCTCGGTCTCCACTCTCTGCTTCCCTTTCTCTCAGACAATCTGCCTCCCTCACCCACACCCGCTCGCTCTCCACTCTCTGCTTCCCTTTCTCGCAGACAATCTGCCTCCCTCACCCACACCCGCTCGCTCTCCACTCTCTGCTTCCCTTTCTCTCAGACAATCTGCCTCCCTCACCCACACCCGCTCGGTCACCGCTCTCTGCTTCCCTTTCTCTCAGACAATCTGCCACCCTCACCCACACCCACTCGCTCTCCACCCTCTGCTTCCCTTTCTCTCAGACAATCTGCCTCCCTCACCCGCACACGATCCGTCTCCACTCTCTGCTTCCCTTTCACTCAGACAATCTGCATCACTCACCCACACCCGCTCGTTCTCCACTCTCTGCTTCCCTTTGTCTCATACAATCTGCCTCCCTCACCCACACCAGCTCGCTCTCCACTCTCTGCTTCCCTTTCTCTCAGTCAAACTGCCTCCCTCACGCACACCCGCTCGCTCTCCACTCTCTGCTTCCCTTTCGCTCTGACAATCTGCCTCCCTCACCCACACCAGCTCGCTCTCCACTCTCTGCTTCCCTTTCTCTCATTCAAACTGCCTCCCTCACGCACACCCGCTCGCTCTCCACTCTCTGCTTCCCTTTCGCTCTGACAATCTGCCACCCTCAGCCACACCCGCTCGCTCTCCACTCTCTGCTTCCCTTTCTCAGACAATCTGCCTCCTTCACCCACACCCGCTCTCTCTCCACTCTCTGCATCCCTTTCTCTCAGACAATCTGCCTCCCTCACCCACACCCGCTCGGTCACCGCTCTCTGCTTCCCTTTCTCTCAGACAATCTGCCACCCTCACCCACACCCGCTCGCTCTCCACTCTCTGCGTACCTTTCTATCAGACAATCTGCCACCCTCACCCACACCCGCTCTCTCTCCACTCTCTGCATCCCTTTCTCTCAGTCAAACTGCCTCCCTCACGCACACCAGCTCGCTCTCCACTCTCTGCTTCCCTTTCTCTCAGTCAAACTGCCTCCCTCACGCACACCCGCTCGCTCTCCACTCTCTGCTTCCCTTTCGCTCTGACAATCTGCCTCCCTCACCCACACCAGCTCGCTCTCCACTCTCTGCTTCCCTTTCTCTCAGTCAAACTGCCTCCCTCACGCACACCCGCTCGCTCTCCACTCTCTGCTTCCCTTTCGCTCTGACAATCTGCCACCCTCAGCCACACCCGCTCGCTCTCCACACTCTGCTTCCCTTTCTCTCAGACAATCTGCCTCCCTCACCCACACCCTCTCGCTCTCCACTCTCTGCTTCCCTTTCTCTCAGACAATCTGCCTCCCTCACCCACACCCGCTCGGTCTCCACTCTCTGCTTCCCTTTCTATCAGACAATATGCCTCCCTCACCCACACCCGCTCGGTCACCGCTCTCTGCTTCCCTTTCTCTCAGACAATCTGCCTCCCTCACCAACACCCGCTCGCTCTCAACTCTCTGCTTCCCTTTCTCTCAGACAATCTGCCTCCCTCACCCACACCCGCTCGGTCTCCACTCTCTGCTTCCCTTTCTCTCAGACAATCTGCTTCCCTCACCCACACCCGCTCGGTCTCCACTCTCTGCTTCCCAATCTCTCACCCAATCTGCCTCCCTCACTCACACCCGCTCGGTCTCCACTCTCTGCTTCCCTTTCTCTCAGACAATCTGCCTCCCTCACCCACACCCGCTCGCTCTCCACTCTCTGCTTCCCTTTCTTGCAGACAATCTGCCTCCCTCACCCACACCCGCTCGCTCTCCACTCTCTGCTTCCCTTTCTCTCAGACAATCTGCCTCCCTCACCCACACCCGCTCGGTCACCGCTCTCTGCTTCCCTTTCTCTCAGACAATCTGCCACCCTCACCCACACCCACTCGCTCTCCACCCTCTGCTTCCCTTTCTCTCAGACAATCTGCCTCCCTCACCCGCACACGATCCGTCTCCACTCTCTGCTTCCCTTTCACTCAGACAATCTGCATCACTCACCCACACCCGCTCGTTCTCCACTCTCTGCTTCCCTTTGTCTCATACAATCTGCCTCCCTCACCCACACCAGCTCGCTCTCCACTCTCTGCTTCCCTTTCTCTCAGTCAAACTGCCTCCCTCACGCACACCCGCTCGCTCTCCACTCTCTGCTTCCCTTTCGCTCTGACAATCTGCCTCCCTCACCCACACCAGCTCGCTCTCCACTCTCTGCTTCCCTTTCTCTCAGTCAAACTGCCTCCCTCACGCACACCCGCTCGCTCTCCACTCTCTGCTTCCCTTTCGCTCTGACAATCTGCCACCCTCAGCCACACCCGCTCGCTCTCCACACTCTGCTTCCCTTTCTCTCAGACAATCTGCCTCCCTCACCCACACCCTCTCGCACTCCACTCTCTGCTTCCCTTTCTCTCAGACAATCTGCCTCCCTCACCCACACCCGCTCGGTCTCCACTCTCTGCTTCCCTTTCTATCAGACAATATGCCTCCCTCACCCACACCCGCTCGGTCACCGCTCTCTGCTTCCCTTTCTCTCAGACAATCTGCCTCCCTCACCAACACCCGCTCGCTCTCAACTCTCTGCTTCCCTTTCTCTCAGACAATCTGCCTCCCTCACCCACACCCGCTCGGTCTCCACTCTCTGCTTCCCTTTCTCTCAGACAATCTGCTTCCCTCACCCACACCCGCTCGGTCTCCACTCTCTGCTTCCCAATCTCTCACCCAATCTGCCTCCCTCACTCACACCCGCTCGGTCTCCACTCTCTGCTTCCCTTTCTCTCAGACAATCTGCCTCCCTCACCCACACCCGCTCGCTCTCCACTCTCTGCTTCCCTTTCTCGCAGACAATCTGCCTCCCTCACCCACACCCGCTCGCTCTCCACCCTCTGCTTCCCTTTCCCTCACCCAATCTGCCTCCCTCACCCACAACCGCTCGCTCTCCACTCTCTGCTTCCCTTTCCCTCAGACAATCTGCCTCCCTCACCCACACCCGCTCGCTCTCCACTCTCTGTTTCCCTTTCTCTCACCCAATCTGCCTCCCTCACCCACACCCGCTCGCTCCCCACTCTCTGTTTCCCTTTCTCTCAAACAATCTGCCTCCCTCACCCACACCCGCTCGGTCTCCACTCTCTGCATCCCTTTCTCTCAGACAATCTGCCTGCCTCACCCACACCCGCTCGGTCTCCACTCTCTGCTTCGTTTTCCCTCAGACAATCTGCCTCCCTCACCCGCTCACCCGCTCGCTCTCCACTCACTGCTTCTCTTTTTCTCACCCAATCTGCCTCTCTCACCCACACCCGCTCGCTCTCCACTCTCTGCTTCCCGTTCTCTCAGACAATCTGCCTCCCTCACCCACACCCGCTCGGTCTCCATTCTCTGCTTCCCTTTCTCTCAGACAATCTGCCTCCCTCACCCACACCCGCTCGCTCTCCACTCTCTGCTTCCCTTTCTCTCAGACAATGTGCATCCCTCACCCACACCCGCTCGCTCTCCACTCTCTGCTTCCCTTTCTCTCAGACAATCTGCCTCCCGCACCCACACCCGCCCGCTCCCCACTCTCTGCTTCCCTTTCTCTCAGACAATCTGCCTCCCTCACCCACACCCGCTCGCTCTCCTCTCTCTTCTTCCCCTTCTCTCAGACAATCTGCCTCCCTCAACCACAGCCGCTCGGACTCCACTCTCTGCTTCCCTTTCTCTCAGGCAATCTGCCTCCCTCACCCACTCCCGCTCGGTCTCCACTCTCTGCTTCCCTTTCTCTCAGACAATCTGCCTCCCTCAACCACACCCGCTCGCTCTCCACTCTCTGCTTCCCTTTCTCTCAGACAACCTGCCTCCCTCACCCACACCCGCTCGCTCTCCACTCTCTGTTTCCCTTTCTCTCACCCAATCTGCCTCCCTCACCCACACCCGCTCGCTCCCCGCTCTCTGCTTCCCTTTCTCTCAGACAATCTGCCTCCCTCACCTACACCCGCTCGCTCTCAACTCTCTGCTTCCCTTTCTCTCATCAATCTGCTTCCCTCACCCACACCCGCTCGCTCTCCACTCTCTGCTTTCCTTTCTCTCAGACAATCTGCATCCCTCACCCACACCCGCTGGGTCTCCACTCTCTGCTTCCCTTTCTATCAGACAATCTGCCTCCCTCACCTACACCCGCTCGGTCACCGCTCTCTGCTTCCCTTTCTCTCAGACAATCTGCCTTCCTCACCCACACCCGCTCGGTCACCGCTCTCTGCTTCCCTTTCTTTCAGACAATCTGCCTCCCTCACCCACACCCGCTCGGTCTCCACTCTCTGCTTCCCTTTCTCTCAGACAATCTACCTCCCTCACCCACACCCGCTCGGTCGCCACTCTCTGCTTCCCTTTCTCTCAGACAATCTGCCTCCCTCACCCACACCCGCTCTCTTTCCACTCTCTGCTTCCCTATCTCTCACCCAATCTGCCTCCCTCACCCACACCCCCTCGCCCTCCACTCTCTGCTTCCCTTACTTTCACACAATCTGCCTCCCTCCCCTACACCCGCTCGGTCTCTACTCTCTGCTCCCTTTCGCTCAGGCAATCTGCCTCCCTCACCCACACCGGCTCACTCTCCACTCTCTGCTTCCCTTTCTCTCAGACAATCTGCTTCCCTCACCCACACCCGCTCGGTCTCCACTCTCTGCTTCCCTTCCTCTCAGACATTCTCCCTCCCTCGCCCACACCAGCTCCGTCTCCACTCTGTGCTTACCTTTCTCTCACCCAATCTGCCTTCCTCACCCACACCCGCTCGGTCTCCACTCTCTGCTTCCTTTTCTCTCACCCAATCTGCCTCCCTCACCCACACCCGCTCGGACTCCAACCTCTGCTTCCCTTTCTCTCAGACAATCTGCCTCTCTCACCCACATCCGCTCGCTCTCCACTCTCTGCTTCCCAATCTCTCACCCAATCTGCCTCCCTCACCCACACCCGCTCGCTCTCCACTCTCTGCTTCCCTTTCTCTCAGACAATCTGCCTCCCTCACCCACAACCGCTCGCTCTCCACTCTCTGCTTCCCAATCTCTCACCCAATCTGCCTCCCTCACCCACACTCGCTCGCTCTCCACGCTCTGCTTCCCTTTCTCTCAGACAATCTGCCTCCCTCACCCACACCCGCTCGCTCTCAACTCTCTGCTTCCCTTTCTCTCACCCAATCTGCCTCCCTCACCCACACCCGCTCGGTCACCGCTCTCTCCTTCCTTTTCTCTCAGACAATCTGCCTCCCTCACATACACCCGCTCGGTCTCCACTCTCTGCTTCCCTTTCTCTCACCCAACCTGCCTCCCTCACCCACACCCGCTCGGTCTTTACTCTCTGCTTCCTTTTCTCTCAGACAATCTGCCTCCCTCACCCACAACCACTCGGTCCCCACGCTCTGCTTCCCTTTCTATCAGACAATCTGGCTCCCTCACCCACACCCGCTCGCTCTCCACTCTCTGCTTCCCTTTCTATCAGATAATCTGCCTCGTCACCCACACCCGCTCGCTCTCCACTCTCTGCTTCCCTTTCTCTCACCCAATCTGCCTCCCTCACCCACACCCGCTCGCTCTCCACTCTCTGCTTCCCTTTCTCTCAGACAATCTGCCTCGTCACCCACACCCGCTCGGTCTCCACTCTCTGCTTCCCTTTCTCTCACCCAACCTGCCTCCCTCACCCACACCCGCTCACTCTCCACTCTCTGCTTCCCTTTGTCTCATACAATCTGCCTCCCTCACCCACACCCGCTCGCTCTCCTCTCTCGGCTTCCCTTTCTCTCAGACAATCGGCCTCCCTCACCCACACCCGCTCGCTCTCCTCTCTCTGCTTCCCTTTCTCTCACCCAATCTGCCTCCCTCACCCACACCCGCTCACTCTCCACTCTCTGATTCCCTTTGTCTCAAACAATCTGCCTCCCTCACCCACACCCGCTCGCTCTCCACTCTCTGCTTCCCTTTCTCTCAGACAATCTGCCCCCCTCACCCACACCAGCTCGCTCTCCACTCTCTGCTTCCCTTTCTCTCAGTCAAACTGCCTCCCTCACGCACACCCGCTCGCTCTCCACTCTCTGCTTCCCTTTCGCTCTGACAATCTGCCACCCTCAGCCACACCCGCTCGCTCTCCACTCTCTGCTTCCATTTCTCAGACAATCTGCCTCCTTCACCCACACCCGCTCTCTCTCCACTCTCTGCATCCCTTTCTCTCAGACAATCTGCCTCCCTCACCCACACCCGCTCGGTCACCGCTCTCTGCTTCCCTTTCTCTCAGACAATCTGCCACCCTCACCCACACCCGCTCGCTCTCCACTCTCTGCGTACCTTTCTATCAGACAATCTGCCACCCTCACCCACACCCGCTCTCTCTCCACTCTCTGCATCCCTTTCTCTCAGACAATCTGCCTCCCTCACCCACACCCGCTCGGTCACCGCTCTCTGCTTCCCTTTCTCTCAGACAATCTGCCACCCTCACACACACCCGCTCGCTCTCCACCCTCTGCTTCCCTTTCTCTCAGACAATCTGCCTCCCTCACCCGCACACGATCCGTCTCCACTCTCTGCTTCCCTTTCTCTCAGACAATCTGCCTCCCTCACCCACACCCGCTCGCTCTCCACACTCTGCTTCCCTTTCTCTCAGACAATCTGCCTCCCTCACCCACACCCGCTCGGTCACCACTCTCTGCTTCCCTTTCTCTCACCCAATCTGCTTCCCTCACCCACACCCGCTCGCTCTCCACTCTCTGCTTTCCTTTCTCTCACCCAATCTGCTTCCCTCACCCACACCCGCTCGCTCTCCACTCTCTGCTTTCCTTTCTCTCATACAATCTGCATCTCTCACCCACACCCGCTCGGTCTCCACTGTCTGCTTCCCTTTCTATCAGACAATCTGCCTCCCTCACCCACACCCGCTCGGTCACCGCTCTCTGCTTCCCTTTCTCTCAGACAATCTGCCTCCCTCACCAACACCCGCTCGCTCTCAACTCTCTGCTTCCCTTTCTCTCAGACAATCTGCCTCCCTCACCCACACCCGCTCGGTCTCCACTCTCTGCTTCCCTTTCTCTCAGACAATCTGCTTCCCTCACCCACACCCGCTCGGTCTCCACTCTCTGCTTCCCAATCTCTCACCCAATCTGCCTCCCTCACTCACACCCGCTCGGTCTCCACTCTCTGCTTCCCTTTCTCTCAGACAATCTGCCTCCCTTACCCACACCCGCTCGCTCTCAACTCTCTGCTTCCCTTTCTCTCAGACAATCTGCCTCCCTCACCCACACCCGCTCGCTCTCCACTCTCTGCTTCCCTTTCTCTCAGACAATCTGCCTCCCTCACCCACACCCGCTCGCTCTCCACTCTCTGCTTCCCTTTCTCTCAGACAATCTGCCTCCCTCGCCCACACCCGCTCGCTCTCCTCTCTCTTCTTCCCCTTCTCTCAGACAATCTGCCTCCCTCAACCACAGCCGCTCGGACTCCACTCTCTGCTTCCCTTTCTCTCAGGCAATCTGCCTCCCTCACCCACTCCCGCTCGGTCTCCACTCTCTGCTTCCCTTTCTCTCAGACAATCTGCCTCCCTCAACCACACCCGCTCGCTCTCCACTCTCTGCTTCCCTTTCTCTCAGACAACCTGCCTCCCTCACCCACACCCGCTCGCTCTCCACTCTCTGTTTCCCTTTCTCTCACCCAATCTGCCTCCCTCACCCACACCCGCTCGCTCCCCACTCTCTGCTTCCCTTTCTCTCACCCAATCTGCCTCCCTCACCCACACCCGCTCGCTCCCCACTCTCTGTTTCCCTTTCTCTCAAACAATCTGCCTCCCTCACCCACACCCGCTCGGTCTCCACTCTCTGCATCCCTTTCTCTCACACAATCTGCCTGCCTCACCCACACCCGCTCGGTCTCCACTCTCTGCTTCGTTTTCCCTCAGACAATCTGCCTCCCTCACCCGCTCACCCGCTCGCTCTCCACTCACTGCTTCTCTTTCTCTCACCCAATCTGCCTCTCTCACCCACACCCGCTCGCTCTCCACTCTCTGCTTCCCTTTCTCTCAGACAATCTGCCTCCCTCACCCACACCCGCTCGGTCTCCATTCTCTGCTTCCCTTTCTCTCTGACAATCTGCATCCCTCACCCACACCCGCTCGGTCTCCACTCTCTGCTTCCCTTTCTCGCACCCAATCTGCTTCCCTCTCCCACACCCGCTCGCTCTCCACTCTCTGCTTCCCTTTCTCTCAGACAATCTGCCTCCCTCACCCACACCCGCTCGCTCTCCTCTCTCTTCTTCCCTTTCTCTCAGACAATCTGCCTCCCTCAACCACACCCGCTCGGACTCCACTCTCTGCTTCCCTTTCTCTCAGGCAATCTGCCTCCCTCACCCACTCTCGCTCGGTCTCCACTCTCTGCTTCCCTTTCTCTCAGACAATCTGCCTCCCTCAACCACACCCGCTCGCTCTCCACTCTCTGCTTCCCTTTCTCTCAGACAACCTGCCTCCCTCACCCACACCCGCTCGCTCTCCACTCTCTTCTTCCCTTTCTCTCAAACAATCTGCCTCCCTTACCCACACCCGCTCTATCTCCACTATCTGCATCCCTTTCTCTCAGACAATCTGCCTCCCTCACCCACACCCGCTCGGTCTCCACTCTCTGCTTCCCTTTCTCTCAGACAATCTGCCTCCCTCGACCAGACCCGCTCGCCCTCCACTCTCTGCTTCCCTTTCTATCACCCAATCTGCCTCCCTCACTCACACCCCCCGCTCTCCACTCTCTGCTTCCCTTTCTCTCAGACAATCTGCCTCCCTCAACCACACCCGCTCGCTCTCCACTCTCTGCTTCCCTTTCTCTCAGACAACCTGCCTCCCTCACCCACACCCGCTCGCTCTCCACTCTCTTCTTCCCTTTCTCTCAGACAATCTGCCTCCCTTACCCACACCCGCTCTATCTCCACTATCTGCATCCCTTTCTCTCAGACAATCTGCCTCCCTCACCCACACCCGCTCGCTCTCCACTCTTTGCTTCCCTTTCTCTCAGACAATCTGCCTCCCTCACCCACACCCGCTCGCTCCCCACTCTCTGCTTCCCTTTCTCTCAAACAATCTGCCTCCCTCAACCACACCCGCTCGCTCTCCACTTTCTGCTTCCCTTTCTATCACCCAATCTGCCTCCCTCACCCACACCCGCTCGCTCTCCACTCTCTGCTTCCCTTTCTCTCACCCAATCTGCCTCCCTCACCCACACCCGCTCGCTCCCCACTCTCTGTTTCCCTTTCTCTCAGACAATCTGCCTCCCTCACACACACCCGCTCGCTCCCCACTCTTTGCTTCCCTTTCTCTCAAACAATCTGCCTTCCTCAACCACACCCGCTCGCTCTCCACTTTCTGCTTCCCTTCCTCTCAGACAATTTGCCTTCCTCACTCACACCCGCTCGCTCTCCACTCTCTGCTTCCCTTTCCCTAAGACAATCTGCCTCCCCCACCCACACCTGCTCGCTCTCCACTCTCTTCTTCCCTTTTTCTCAGACAATCTGTGTCCCTCACACACTCCCGTTCGGTCTCCACTCTCTGCTTCCCTTTCCTCAGACAGTCTGCCTCCCTCGCCCACACCCGCTCGCTCTCCACTCTCTGCTTCCCTTTCTCTCAGACAATCTGCCTCCCTCACCCACACCCGCTCGCTCTCCACTCTCTTCTTCCATTCTCTCAGACAATCTGCCTGCCTTACCCACACCCGCTCTATCTCCACTCTCTGCATCCCTTTCTCTCAGACAATCTGCCTCCCTCACCCACACCCGCTCGCTCTCAACTCTCTGCTTCCCTTTCTCTCAGGCAATCTGCCTCCCTCACCCACACCCGCTCGCTCTCCACTCTCTGCTTCCCTTTCTCTCACCCAATCTGCCTCCCTCACCCACACCCGCTCGCTCCCCACTCTCTGTTTCCCTTTCTCTCAAACAATCTGCCTCCCTCACCCACACCCGCTCGGACTCAACTCTCTGCTTCCCTTTCTCTCACACAATCTGCCTGCCTCACCCACACCCGCTCGGTCTCCACTCTCTGCTTCGTTTTCCCTCAGACAATCTGCCTCCCTCACCTGCTCACCCGCTCGCTCTCCACTCACTGCTTCTCTTTCTCTCACCCAATCTGCCTCTCTCACCCACACCCGCTCGCTCTCCACTCTCTGCTTCCCTTTCTCTCAGACAATCTGCCTCCCTCACCCACACCCGCTCGGTCTCCATTCTCTGCTTCCCTTTCTCTCAGACATTCTGCATCCCTCACCCACACCCGCTCGGTCTCCACTCTCTGCTTCCCTTTCTCTCAGACAATCTGCCTCCCTCACCCACACCCGCTCGCTCTCCACTCTCTGCTTCCCTTTCTCTCAGACAATCTGCCTCCCTCACCCACACCCGCTCGCTCTCCACTCTCTTCTTCCCTTTCTCTCAGACAATCTGCCTCCCTCAACCACACCCGCTCGCTCTCCACTCTCTGCTTCCCTTTCTCTCAGGCAATCTGCCTCCCTCACCCACTCCCGCTCGGTCTCCACTCTCTGCTTCCCTTTCTCTCAGACAACCTGCCTCCCTCACCCACACCCGCTCGCTCTCCACTCTCTTCTTCCCTTTCTCTCAGACAATCTGCCTCCCTTACCCACACCCGCTCTATCTCCACTATCTGCATCCCTTTCTCTCAGACAATCTGCCTCCCTCACCCACACCCGCTCGGTCTCCACTCTCTGCTTCCCTTTCTCTCAGACAATCTGCCTCCCTCGACCAGACCCGCTCGCCCTCCACTCTCTGCTTCCCTTTCTATCACCCAATCTGCCTCCCTCACTCACACCCCCCGCTCCCCACTCTCTGCTTCCCTTTCTCTCAGACAATCTGCCTCCCTCACCCACACCCGCTCGCTCTCCACTCTTTGCTTCCCTTTCTCTCAGACAATCTGCCTCCCTCACCTACACCCGCTCGCTCTCCACTCTCTGCATCCCTTTCTCTCAGACAATCTGCCTCCCTCACCCACACCAGCTCGGTCCCAACTCTCTGCTTCCCTTTCTCGCAGACAATCTGCCTCCCTCACCCACACCCGCTCGCTCTCCACTCTCTGTTTCCCTTTCCCTCACCCAATCTTCCTCCCTCACCCACACCCGCTCGCTCCCCACTCTCTGCTTCCCTTTCTCTCACCCAATCTGCCTCCCTCACCCACACCCGCTCGCTCCCCACTCTCTGTTTCCCTTTCTCTCAGACAATCTGCCTCCCTCACACACACCCGCTCGCTCCCCACTCTTTGCTTCCCTTTCTCTCAAACAATCTGCCTCCCTCAACCACACCCGCTCGCTCTCCACTTTCTGCTTCCTTTCCTCTCAGACAATCTGCCTTCCTCACTCACACCCGCTCGCTCTCCACTCTCTGCTTCCCTTTCCCTAAGACAATCTGCCTCCCCCACCCACACCCGCTCGCTCTCCACTCTCTGTTTCCCTTTTTCTCAGACAATCTGTGTCCCTCACACACTCCCGTTCGGTCTCCACTCTCTGCTTCCCTTTCCTCAGACAGTCTGCCTCCCTCGCCCACAGCCGCTCGCTCTCCACTCTCTGCTTCCCTTTCTCTCAGACAATCTGGCTCCCTCACCCACACCCGCTCGCTCTCAACTCTCTGCTTCCCTTTCTCTCAGGCAATCTGCCTCCCTCACCCACACCCGCTCGCTCTCCACTCTCTGCTTCCCTTTCTCTCAGGCAATCTGCCTCCCTCACCCACACCCGCTCGGTCTCCACTCTCTGCTTCCCTTTCTCTCAGACAATCTGCCTCCCTCGCCCACATCCGCTCGGTCACCACTCTCTGCGTCCCTTTCTCTCAAACAATCTGCCTCCTTCACCCACATCCGTTCGCTCTCCACTCTCTGCTTCCCTTTCTCTCAGGCAATCTGCCTCCCTCACCCACACCCGCTCGGTCTCCACTCTCTGCTTCCCTTTCTCTCAGACAATCTGCATCCCCCACCCACACCCGCTCGTTCTCCACTCTCTGCTTCCCTTTCTCAGACATTCTGCCTCCCTCACACACACACCCTCGCTCTCCACTCTCTGCTTCCCTTTCTCTCAGACAATCTGTGTCCCTCACACACACCCGCTCGCTCTCCACTCTCTGCTTCCCTTTCTCTCACCCAATCTGCCTCCCTCACGCACACCCGCTCGCTCTCCACTCTCTGCTTCACTTTCTCTCAGACAATCTGCCTCCCTCACCCGCTCACCCGCTCGCTCTCCACTCACTGCTTCTCTTTCTCTCACCCAATCTGCCTCCCTCACCTACACCCGCTCGCTCTCCACTCTCTGCTTCCCTTTCTCTCAGACAATCTGCCTCCCTGACCCACACACGCTCGGTCTCCATTCTCCGCTTCCCTTTCTCTCAGACAATCTGCCTACCTCCCCCACATTCGCTCTCTCTCCACTCTCTGCTTCTCTTTCTCTCAGACAATGTGCCTCCCTCACCCACACCCGCTCGGTCTCCACTCTCTGCTTCCCTTTCTCTCAGACAATCTGCCTCCCTCACCCACACCCGCTCGCTCTCCACTCTCTGCTTCCCTTTCTCTCAGACAATCTGCCTCCCTCACCCACACCCGCTCGCTCTCCACTCTCTGCTTCCCTTTCTCTCAG